>NC_044358.1:15909548-16520342 GCF_007364275.1 Archocentrus centrarchus | reverse complement strand
GTCGTGCGGTGCGACGTAGCGGTTTCTCTAACCTGCAGTACCCTTTTGTCTCCTGAAGATGTCACTAGCAGTTCACGGCCAAGTAGAAAGAAACTGAAGCTTGTCACACCTAGAGCAACTCTCCATCAGTAGTATTTGGCTCTGGTCCCTCAAATGTTGTGAGTATTAATCATTAAAACGAAGGTTGTTACATCTTAATCGTTCCATTGATTGCAATATCTCCTGAAATCAAACTGTATAAATACAGTCGTTTGTTTTGAGTTGTGAAAGGCTTTGAGATAGGCCTCACCCTAGCAAAATGACCACACTTCCAATTATTTGCCTCATTTATTTCAATCAGGGATGCAAGCAAAGTGCACATGGCCTCCAAATGTAGAGGTTTTTCTGCAATTAATTACTCCCGCTCTAAGCAGAGCACCAACCCCCTCACACACGCCCACAATGTATTGCTAATGGTTAATTTTGCTCAATGTGCTGATTACCTGCAAGTGACATATTTTCCAGACCTTCAGAAATCTCCTCCTCCTTCTGTTTCAGTATTCCACACAGCATGAATCTGACAAGTGCATTTCTAAGATCAAAGCCGGCAAAATGGCAAATCATGCAGCCAAGTTATTTATGTTTCCCCTAATCAACAATCAGCATGTCGGAGGTGATTTGACTGGCATGGGTATGTGCTCCACCTTTGAGCCTCCTACCAAATTAATATTATTTTAGCATCATATTGGACAGTACATGCTGAAGCATGTTTATGTTTTTGTTTCCTCAAATGTTCTCAGACATATCATTCCACGACCGAAAAAGAGCTATCTATAGATGCATGTAGAAGAATCCAGAGGTCAAGATGGTCAGACAGTACATGTGGGCGCCTTATCCCCACCCCACATACACAACACTGCAGTTGAAATTCTGCATACATAAACTTTAGCATTTCAAAAACTGTCAGGCATGCCCACGCCACACTGGAGTCAGCCGTGTGTGAAAAGTTAAGACAGTTTGAGTTATGGTCACATTTATCATGCATTCAGCAAAACTGCCCTGCATGGAGTCCTGAAACCAGAAGTCCGTCTGCTGATGTGGGTTATGAATTCACTCTGAACAGAGTTATCGCAAACTTTAAACAGTGAGAGTCTGAATAGAGTGATAGGCTCTATGAACTGAACATAATGATGAAACGCACTAAGCTGTTACTCCAGACTAAGTACATCTGCGCTTCTGCCAGCCTCTTGCATCTGTATGATCAAAGCTGAAAAAAGGTGAGCTCAGACCAGCGTATCCACTAGAAATAAAAAAAATGAATGGATTTTTCTCAAAGTCATGAATGTGTCACGATCCTGGGTTTTTCTGATGGGATGAGTTTCAGTTCTTGAGATATTGCTGAGTTTTAGTTCCAGTGGCCTCACAGTTTCCCTCTCTTGCCTCCCACCGTCTCGTCTCTGTGTGAGTTCTTCTGTCCTCCCGCGTTCTCCTCTCTGACATCTCGGGTACGCTCGAATTACCACCTACCCGCTTCTCCTGATCACTTTACCTTAACCTCTGTAGAAAACCAATGGGGTAAAGGACAGGCGTGAAGGAGAACTCACGAGGACTTTGGAAAGGAGAAGAGAACCCAACTGAAGTTACACTAGACTCCTTAATGATGTGACAGCAGATGTCTGCAATATTGAATATGGACTACGAAATCTGGCTTCACCCCAGGGTATTCTTACACAGTCGTTTCATGCAGGTCACATAAATGAGAACCAAAAAAAAAAGTTTTTTTTGGATTTACTTGAAAAAGTTACATCCACACTGTTAAGCCTCTGTTAAGACTGGCTTAACAGAGAGAGTTGATAACCACCGTCCTGATACCCGTTAGCTCCGACCGGGCTTTTAAGTGTTGTTGAGCCAAGCAATGCAAAGAAAGCCCGGCTGTGTGGAACATCGTTCATGCTGTGCCCCTCAGATCAGGACGTCTTCACCTCCTACGTTAACTGTATCTGGTGAAACCACTGTGAGATGAAAAAACGATAATTGTATGGAACAAGAAAGTATCTATGAAGAAAGCTACAGTAGCTTCTGTTGACATGGTGACCCACTGAAAGTACCTATAGGAAATTAATGTATGTTTTTTACAGAAAGCAGGAAGTGAAGAGCTGCTGTTGTCACAGCGCTAAACTTTTTCATGGTTCACCAGCTACTATTTTTTTTTAATATACTTTGAGTGAATAATTAAAAGGGTATGTTCTGGCTTACCATTTGAAAAGAGTGACTGACTCAACATCCTTTAGCGTAGGCACCTCTGACCTGCACATTATTCATGGGCCACAAACAGCGTGCGGTTGCTGAAGCTAGACTTTTAAAAATGAGTTGTTTTTGGGTTTTTTTGAGTGGAAGTAAAAGGAGATTAGACGCAGCAGTTAGTTACTGCGAGCTGTAATTAAGGCAAATTAAAGCAGAGTCTAATCACAAACTCTCTCACGTTTCAGCATTTTAATGTGATAAACTTCACAGATGCAGGTTCGTGAGAGTTTTACATTTTAACAAGGCAGCAGTGTGGGGGGGGTTATACCAGTTGTCAGACTCCCGTGTATACTTTCACCCTTCCTTGGACAGAAATTTCAAGACACCAAATTCTCACAGACGAGAATGTAAATTTAGTGTTGCCTATAAATTTAGAACAAGGCCAAATTAAATTTTAAAGGTCTCAGGCGGGGCCCCCGCTGAGGCTGTAGAGCATGTCACAAAGGCAGCATATGTATGCGAGGGGAGCGTGAGACCTAAACCGCAGTGTACCCCTCCCCCTGTCATTTTGGAGAATAGTTCATCTTGTTTTTAATGATCATTAAGCATGCTTCCAGATGTTGGGAGGGAAATCCATCCTCACACAGTCTCCTGTGCTCTACAGCAGAAAACAAGAGTACTGGAGTGATACAGGGCATCCAAAAAAACAACGGAAAGTAGTGCTGCCTGCATCCTTAATTCATGGGAATTACAAACATTGCACAGTTCTTACATTATAGGGCATATGGAAGTCATTTTTATGGTGTATTTAATGTGCCATTTCAAACAGCCTATCAACCTCCTTCCCAATTGGTGGTTCAGTCAATGCTCTCTCAGAGAAACAGCAATTCATCATCATAATGGATCCTTGGATGCTGTGAATGCCAGTTATAAAGTGTCTGAAAAAGGCAATACATAATCAAGAACAATAAATATTTATATGCTTTCACTTTGCTGAATATTGCTCTCAGAATAATTATAAATTTATGCTTTGAAAAGGTTTCAGTTACAAAGAAAAGCAGATACGGTTCTGTGTGAATGTGCTTTAGAGTGATACGTCCAATTTCTAAAGATGAGAAACATTATTTTGACTGACAGATGTTTTTACATGAATTATTGTTGAAAGACTCTTTGTTCATCTCGCCTCCTTTTTTTTTGGAAGCATAAACACGGAGCTGTCAAGAGGATTTTCTTTAAATATTATTCATTCCCCAAACAACTGAAGAAAGTAATATTTTAACATATGACTAGAAAAACAAAAACAAACTTAATTGAATTATTTAGTTTGACATCTAGAGCAGTTTAAAAGTATAGGCTAGTTTCATTTCAACATGCAGCTTTTCTTCTATATAAATCAGCTCTCTGGCGTTTTGCAGCTCGACCCGGGTGCGAGGCGTGAGAGCGATGGCTTTGCTTTTGCTCTGATGTTTCTAATTACATTCACCTGCGTAATCAGAGGGACAGCCAGTCAGAGGCCGCAAATAAACCGAGAGGGCAATTTAGGAATCGTAAATCCCACAAGGGCTTGTTGGCATTTTCACTGAAGTGTTAAAGTAGTTATTTGTTTTCCTGAATACTACCTTTGGTTGGTATACAGAGGCTGTGGTCAGGTTATGCACGAAAGGCCACGTTTAGCTTCTTTATACTGTTTACTTACTTTGTCATGCAATTTTCTGCTGCAGGCTTCCAATTTTGACTCATTCATCTTAGTGCAGTTTCATGCTTTTTCTCTAAGTATGAGTTAGAACTTCTATGTTACTAGACTAGAACTAATATAAACTTAGTCTTATAAACAGTCACAAGAGACTTTAATAGGTACACCTCTTTGGTACAGGGTTGGAAACCCTTTTTGCTCTCAGAGCTGCCCTAAATCTTTGTGGCACAGATTCAAAAAAAGATGCTGGGAACATTCCTCAGAGATTTTGGTCCATATTGTCACAATAGCATCACACAGCTGCACATTTGTTGGCTGCACATCCATTATGTAAATCTTCCATCCAACCATATCCGTGTCCTTTGTAGTGGTCACAAAAAAAAGTTAAATTGTAAGATACTTTTTTCCTCGGTTCTCAGGTGAATATTCCAAAAGGTGCTCATTGGATTGAAATCTAGTGACTGTGGAGACCGTACAGTGAGCTCACTGTCACAAAACCAGTTTGAGATTATCTGACCTTTCTGACATGACTTGCTGTCCTTCTAGAAGCAGCCATCATAAGATGAGTACAGTGTGGTCATAAAGTTATGGACATGGTCAGCAACAATGCTCGGGTAGACTGTGGCAATTAAATGGCCCAAAGTGTGCCAAGAAAATATCCCCTACACCATTACATCACCACCAGCAGCCTGAACCCTCCATACAAGGGTACATGGATCAGTGCATTCATGTTTTATGCTAAATTCTGACCCCACCATGTGAATGTCACAGCAGAAATCCCACCTCATTAGACCAGGAAATATTTTCATCTTTTATTGTCTGATTTTGATGAGCCTGTAGCCTCAGTTTCCTGTTCCCAGTGTGGCCTTCTGCTGTTGTAGCTCATCTGCTTCAAGGTTTGGTGGGTTGTGCATTCAGAGATGCTCTTCTTCATATCTTGGCTGTAATGAGTAGTTATTGGAGTTACTGTTGCATTCCTGTCAGTTTGAATTAGCTTGGCCATTCTCCCCTGACCTTTGACATCAACAAGGCATTTGCATCCAGTGAACTTCCACTCACTGGCTGGTCTCTCTTTTTGGAATAAACTGGCTGGTGAGGGTGTGTGTATATATATATATATATATATATATATATATATATATATATATATATATATATATATATATATATATATATAAAAGCACTGATAAGGCTGATTGCCATGTTCACACTAGCCTTTTTTTTTTTTTGCAGACAGACATTAAAAAAAAGCCATCAATGAAATATTTCTTGTATTTATTGAAGAAAACGTCTTCAGCAAGCATCACATAAAGACGCTCGCTCTTTACTGTATGTCGGACCTGTTATCTTCTCCTTCTCCCTATCACAAGAGACATGATTCCTCTGGCATGCAGTAAGTGGAACAACACCTGCACATGTCTTGCCCTCTCAGTCACAGCAGCAGGTGAGACGTGGGAAAACAGATGTGGAGCCAAGTGACATTTGTTGGCTGACAACTGTTTTACCGTCTGTCACCTTCAGCTTCCCCTGAAACTGGTACAACTTCTAAAGCTACACACTAAATACTACTGTAACTGTCTCTCATTAAGGAATAAGCAGCTTCACAGATGTGGCCGTGTTGGTTAATGAGTCAACTACACATCCTATCAGCGCCTTTTGCGAGGTTTATACACTTTTCACGGTACATTTTGAGTGTCTTGCAGTCTTCAAAGTAAAATGCAAATTTTAGGCCTGATACATTTTGTGTCACGATGAGTGTGGAATGCAGACCCAAAATGCTAACTCCAAGACGGATTTAAAAAAGCAAAAAACTAAGCTTTATTTTTACTCTGTTTTCATCAGTCCAGATGGCTGATGAAAACAGAGTAAAAATAATCCAAACAGGAATAGATGGAGGAAACACACTGGTGAACAAACAGCTTGAAGCAACAAAGAATTGAGGAGAACTGAGGGCCTAAATACACACATGAGGTCATTAGGGGGAGCGTGAACACAACTGGGGGAAGACAAGACACAGGTGAACAGAATCAAACTAACACACACGAGACAACCCAACTAACAAAGCTTAACGAGAAGTAACTCATTAAGCTCGTTAACGGGGCATCTAACACAGAAACACAGACTTGACACCGAGGTGCAGAATACAGGGGAGGGGGAAAAATCGTTAACTAAAACTGAGGGCACAGAATAACAAACACAAACCACAAAGAACTAAACAGAAAATAACACAATAACTCCAAACTCGAAACCAGGGCTCAAAAACCCAGGACAGTGACACTTTGTGAAAATCTCCTGAAGAGAGGACGTTTTAAAAGGAGATGTTTCACCACAGGGCACGACAAGAGATAACAGAAACTACTGTGTTGGCTGTGATCGCCCACTGATTCCTAAAAACTACAGAAGCAAAACAAACACGTGAAAGCTTCTTGTAATGCTTTCCAGTCCTTCATGTTGAACTGTATGTGAGCATGCTGGGAAGCTGAATATATCTATTTTATTTTATTTTAATTTTTTTATCCAAACAACACTCTTGGTAAGAGCAAAGATCATGAGAGATGCACCAGAAGGGCCAAATTTGTGGAAAATGCTAGTTTTTTGGTTGTTTTTTCCAAATAACAATTTAATATGACTGACAGTGTAAATGAGACAGTTGTGGTTTAAACAAAGAGTGTTGCAAGCATGTCTTTTGACTCACACAGGAGGCATTAAGGAGTTTTTTTTATTCATAGTCATTTGAAACTCTGTAAAGATGCTTTAGATGAAACTGGTTCCAAAGATAGGTTGCTAACCTTTGAAACCAGTCAAATTATTGATAAGGGAATAATTACTATTATTACTTTTTCCCAGGCTGTAAGGGGAGAGTCATGTTTCACCCCCACTCCCTGAATATTAAACAATGCTCTTTGAAGTTTCAAACCAATATGCAAATCAGAGCATCACTTTCTCATCAATACAGGCCGTGAGAGGATAACTGTGGCCTTTACCAACATTAGAAAGTTCAACTGTTATTCTGCAGACTCTTAATCCAGGATCAGAGTGTGTTTACTGTTCTGTCATTGCACCTTTTTACATTATAATATTCCAGCGTGGGCCTTCTTTTAAACTGACAGTGGTTACTTAAAGGTTTAAAAAAGAGAAAATTAATTTAACTGAAATTCCCTGACAGGCTTCTGTGGTCTTTTTCTAGAGTGCTTCTTCCATCTTCTTTCAAATCCGATTAAATTTAATGGATGTGCTCTTTGACCTTTAAAGGCTTACGCCATTATTTCCAAAAATTATAAATGACTATAATGTGTGATGAAAAAAAGTGTCAGATATCGATTAAATACTATCTGTAAAAACAGTTTAAAGTCACTGATGATTTTCAGCTAGGCTGACAGAGTTAGGGATTAGGTTTTAGTTTACAGTAAGATCACGATTAGGCTAGTAGACAAAGTATGACGAAGAAGGGGCACAAATATATTAAACTGCACTTTTTTTGATATCATGTGCTTACAGGTTGCGCAGCTGGTTCTATTGGTCATAAATAGGAGAAAGACTCCACTGGCATCGATTCATCATTCTGGCATATTGAGAAAGTATCATTTGGGGACATTTCTTTGTGGACGTTTCTTTTTCAATTTTTACACTGCATAACATATAAATCAATGCTAGGTAAACTTCTAGCATCCCCGGGCAAGATTCTGAACCCCAAGTTGCTCTTGATGCATTCGTTCGAGTGTGAATGGGTGAATGAGACATGCTGTATAAAACACTTTGAGAGTGCTGTATAAGAATCAGTCCATTAGTTGGACTGACAGTCAAGTACACTTCCCTCCAAAAGTATTGGAAGAGTGAGGCCAATCCCTTTATTTTTGCTGTAGACTGAAAAGATTTGGGGTTGAAATTAAAAGATGAATATAAGACATAAGATCAGTATCTCAGTATTTAGATCTGGATCTGATACACAGTTCAGGAGATAGCACATTTTGGTTAAACCCAGTCATTTTTCTTGCGAGCAAAAGTATTGGAACATGTGACTGACAGGTGTGTTTTGTTGCCTAAGTGTTTCTTGTTACATTTATTATTCAAACAACAAGTAGCGCTGAGTGTCTACGCTCAGTTTCAGATTTGGGTTTTGCCTGTGTAGACTGTGCATTTATAGTTAGAGGAGTAACCAACATGAAAACCAGAGAGCTGTCTGTGGGTGAGAAACAAGCAATAGCAAGAAGAACAGGAAGACCAGGCTGGAATTTGCCAAGAAGTACAGAGACAAGCGCCAAGTTTTATGGACTGATGAGACAAAGATGAACCTTACCGAGTTGATGGAAAGGCCAAAGTTTGGGGAAATAAAGGATCTGCATATGATCCCAAACATACGAGTTCATCTATGAAACACAGTGCAGTTAATGTCAAGGCTTGGGCTTCCATGGTTTCTTCTGGGACGGGCTTATCAATCTTCATTGATGATGTCATGCACAATGGCAGCAGTACAATGAACTCAGAAGTCTACAGAAACATTTTATCTGTCAATTTAAAGAAAGATGCAACCAAAATGATTGGGAGATCCTTCATCATACAGCAAGATAATGACCCAAAACACACTGTCAGAACCACAAAGGAGTTCATCACGGGCAGGAAGTGGCAGGTTCTAGACTGGCCTAGTCAGTCTTCAGACTTAAACCCTGTAAAGCGTTTTACCTGCTAAAGAGGTGACTGAAGGGACTAACCCCCTAAAACAAACACCAGCTGAAAGAAGAATGCAGAAGTTTAGTGATGACAGTGAGTCACAGGCTTGATGCAGTTAAGTCTTCTTCACTTTAATCTATTTTAAGTTCATCTGTTTCAATACTTTTGCTTGCAAGAAAAATTAGTGGGTTCAAACAAAAGGTGCCATCTGCTGACCTGTGCATCAGATCCAGACGTAAATACCTGGAAATAAAAGCTGAGATGTTGATCTTTTGTCTCTGTCTTGATCCTGGGGTTGATCCAGCATTGTGCATTTTTGGACTTTCTAGTTTTGGTGTTAGATTTCTTTGGTTTGTTCCTCAGGTTGTTTATGGTGTAGATTCTTTACCATTCATTCCTCTAGTTCAGGGATCATCAAATCCATGCCTCGAGGTCCGGTGTCCTGCAGGTTTTAGATGTGTCCCTGATCCAATACACCTGAGTCAAATATAGAAGTCATTAACAGGACTCTGGAGAACTTGACTGCATACTGAGGAGGTAATTCAGCCATTTGAATCAGGTGTGTTGGAGCAGGGAGGCATCCAAAACCTGCAGGACGCCGGACCTCGAGGCCTGGATTTGAGGATCCCTGCTCTAGTTATTCTCAGTCTAGGCTGCTTTCAGTTTGCTATGCTGCCCTCAGTTGAAGTACTCCTTATTAGGATTTTTTGTGTTTTGAGTTCAGTTTCCCTGCCCTTTCCTGTTGTCTGTCTCTGTACCCTGTCCAGGTGTCTTGTCTGCCTCTCTATGTGCTTGTATCCCTCTGTGCTTCTGCGTCCCCATGTTTTGTCAAGTCTGCGTGCGTGTGTCACGGTTGGTCACTTCCTGTTTTATTTTGACAGTCTCTTGTCCGGTGTGCTTTGTGTCGAGTTTTGCTTCCCTTGTGTCATTAGTCTAATGTAGTTCAGCTGTCCTTCCCTGCTGTCTCCACACTCCCTGATTACCTTGTGTGTATTTAAACCCTCAGGTCTTCTGTTCCTTGCTGTGTTGTCGTCTTTGTCTCCCGCCAGCTGTGCGGGTATTCCTCCTGAGGTTCCTGTTTGGTTGCTAAGGTTTTTGTATTGTGGCTGTTTTTGCTTACCTTGGGTTTGGATTTTTTTTTTTAAGTATGTTTGGCACTTTAAACAAAAAATCAACGTTAAAACTGTTTTTTGAGTTCAGTTCCTCCTCACGCGTCCTCCGTTTGGGTCGAACCCTGCCTGCCACACAGCCCCACCATAACAGTGTCATATTGATTTTGTTTATGTTAAACCCAAATGTTTTCAGTCTACAGCAAAAAAAAAGGATCAACCTCACTGTTCCATTACTTTTAGAGGAGAGTGTAAGTGTTTATGCTAGCAGCTTGCTAACCAAGCTGGGTAGCATTAGCTGATAGCAAATATGGTCTGTTCTGGCTCCAAATTTCAATTTTATTTATATAGCGCCAAATCACAACAGTCGCCTCAAGGTGCTTTATATTGCAAGGAAAAGACCATCAATAATTACAGAGAATGCTCATAAAGGGTTGTTTTGATTGTTGGGCTAACACCTGGCAATAGTGGGAAGAAAAAACTTCCTGTTAACAGGACGAAACCTCCGGCAGAACCGGGCTGAGGGAGGGGCAGCTGGTTGGGGGTGAGGGGAGGGAGACAGGACCAAAACAAAAAACATGCAGACTTCCAAAATGCATCATTCCAAAACCTACGAGTAATGGTTTCAGCCACCTTTTATGCAGCCTATGGTAAGAACAATTATTGGTTATTAATGTGCATTAGCTCTTGAACAGCTGGATGAGCTTTTGGTACCATGCACCCACCATACCACACCATAACAGACACCAAATTTATTTCTGGTGTGGGTTATATATTTTTCTTTTGGTTACACTAAGACAGTTTTTTTTTATGTAGGGAACTAAAAAAGAATGAACAGTCAATTTCTCAGGATATCAGTTACATTCTTGTCTGAACTTAAAGTTCATAGGAAACTCCACGGTTTCCTATGAGTTGTAAAAAGTTTTGAAATTATGAGCCATAACTTTTATGAGATGCTGAGCGTGGTACTCCAACATCCGGGCAGACTGTACATAGTGAACAAATTACGATGATGAGAGAAAATCTCCTTAACATCAATATTTTTGAAGTGAACTGCAGTGTAAAATACATAATCATTCAAACACAGTATCTATTTAGATGTGGAATCAAAGTGAAAGCAGATGTTACTGGAGGCTAAAATAGTTTCCACTTAAAGTAGGCCACTCTTGGTCATAGCTCTCTCAGTAGCTGGGCTTATTCCAGAAAGCAGGCAGGAGAAGTGAAGTTCAAACTACTAGGCTCCCACTGCTTTCACCACGTTGTCTCGGGTAGAGCCTTTACAACAAAAGTCCATTCCCCAGGGTAGACATGAAGAATGGCAACCCAAGAATCCAGATACAAATGTGTATTTATGTGAGTAGTCAAAAATTGCCATATTGTAAACACATACAGCTGCTACAACTGAAAAGGAAAGAGAAACACTCATCAAGAAGGCCATGTAGCATAATAAAAGAGTAATTACCAGAGTCAAAGCTGAGGTAGTCTGGAAATTACATCTCATGTGTTTTATAGTATACAACAGAAGTGAGTACACCGCTGTGCAATACATCACTTAAATTTGAAATTATTTAAAACTGCATTAGCTCAGCAGATTACATGCTGGTATCGTGTTTCAGCTGATTTTCTGTTCTCGTCCATCTTTAAAAGTCTCAGTGAGTTTTTTGGGTGTTTTTTTGGGGTTTTTCTTACAAAAACATGATGCACAAAATCCACCCAGGATGTGTCTATCTGCATTTTGTGCATCATGTTTTTTGTAAGAAAACATGATGCACAAAATGCAGATGGATACATCCTGGGTGGATTTTTCTTTTTAATACCACATTCACACAGTTCGGCTAATTAAAAATCACAGGTGACTCGGTTATGTTTTATTATGCTTCAGGTTTTCTAGCTGGTGCATCAGGTTGTATTTGCTTTAGTATTCATTCTTGATTGTCAAATCAGAAATAATTGTAGCCCGGGAAATTAGTTGCCACACAGGGCACAATATCAGGGGTTCTTGCAGTGCTTTAATGGTGCACAAAGGTACAAAGAGTAAAAAACACACACACAAAAAAATATGGCAGTGGGTCTGGCTACACAGAAACAAACAGAGGAACAAATTAATGTCAAGCCAAAACCACTAAATAATAATAAAATGCTTGCAGGCACATTTCACAGCAGCTTTGCTAAGTTCATGTTTTGGACACTCTGCAGAATCCACATTTAGCTTCTTGCTACACATGTGAGGGAATGGCGGTTTTTACAAGTACTTTGCAGAGCAGTTTCGTCCTCCATGCATCTCCAGCTTGGTGCAGAACAAATGCAACCCCACCATAAACCGCAGGAACCGCAGACCAAGATGCAAAATCTTTGAAGGGGTAACCACTGTTCTCCACGATGCTTCCACATTGTGATGGAAATTTGTAACATTAGGTGAAACTCTTCTTCTCCAGTTCACGTTTGCAATCTACCTTTACAACCACAAATTAACAAGAAATGTCACATTCAAAAGAAACTGAAAAAGAATGTTTACTGGCACTTTAACATCCTAAGAGAAAAACCTATTTAGCCCAGATGGAAAACGAAGTGAAGTTATAGGTTTTAACCACCCAGCTACGTTCTCCCTGCATGCAGTCATCGACCTTGGTGACTACAAAATCTCAGCGGACTCAAACGCTCCCTGCAATGCCTTCTTAAACAAAGCAGTACCCAGGCTTGCTAAAAACCTGTGAAACCATGTCTGTGCTGACTGTTACAGCAAAACAGGCTGACTTTGGCAAGTGAGATGGCTTTGAATGAGATCCAGCAGTGACTTGCTTGTTTCTCCTAACAGCAGGAATGGGCATGAAGACCTCTTTTCCTCATGCACAGATGCTTTGCAGGGGCATCTTAGCCAAGATGCATCTCTCATTGTTTTTAACCCAGTGTTCCACATCCTCATAGACCTACCCAGAAACCTCTCTCCCTTAGCAGGTTCACAATGTGCTTCATGCCTTGGTGTCCCATATTCTTATGGACCAGGACAAAGGTAGGAGTAACTGCCATATCTGACCACGATGTGGGTCTGCCACCACTCCATACATCAACCCTTCTCTCTCCTGTATACATTTCCAGCTCTTTGAGAGTGGCTGGGACCTTCCAGTTTTTAACAGCAGAAACCTTGGACAGGTTTGTCCCCACACCCACTGCAGACACCTGATGACCGCTGTAGGATAGCACACTTCTACAACTTTACGTTGAGACCAGTTTCTGCCTCTTAAGCACAGTCTGAAGTCTCTCCAGGTACTGCTCAAAGGTCCCTGAAAACACCACAATATCACGTCTCTCTCATGCATGGCTACTTGGTGGTACCCACTCGCAAGATCAGTGGTTGAACTTTGCCCCTCTCAGGGCATCACAACTCTCATCAGCCTTGAGTGTTTTAACGACCCAGCTACATTTACTGTGCATTGTATTTTTTTATGCTATTATACATGTACAGTACACAACTACTATCCAGGATAACTGTGTTGTATGTAGCTACAATTAAGACCCTGCACACCAACACAGGTGTTTTCACTTATTTTGTCTAATTAGGTTTATGAGATTTACTTGAATTTGATTCTTTTCAGCTGTTTTTGTTTTTTTTTTTACATCACCCCCCCCCCATTAACTGTGCAACAGTTAAGAACTTATACCTTTAAATCTGCAAGCTTCTCACACAAAAAATTACACGAAGCACATGGTTCATAATTGTATAATGGCAAGTGGAAAATTGGAGAGGCTCATTCACGCCTGTGTGAGACACCCACATGTAAACAACTAGCAAAAAAAGAGATCAATGCTCCTGACCTAACCACAACGTGAGTTTGATTGTGCCAGTGCACTGATAATTAGATGACTTCATTTAAAATTGTTCTAATTATTATTCAGTGTTATTCCTTTTGTTGTGCTCTGTCATATGTGACAGCATTTACTTATTCAACAGCTTTTTTGATCAGCTTGGTGGTGTTCAAAGTCATTTGTTACATCACTGACAAATACCCGGCAAAACAATGGTCTCCTCCTCGAAACTTAGTCATTAATGTCTTATGATGCTATTGAGGTTTACTAATTATAACAGAAATTGAACACATTCATTGAACACATTTCATCAAAAGACACATAACTGAAACTAAGGTCTTTGCTCTAATTCTTAGCAAACCCTATGTAGCCTTCAAAACAAATAGATGATTTAATAGCTAAATAGAGCATGTTGTTCATACATTTTCTCTGAAGGGAGGGGAAAGAGTAATTTCAAGGCATCACTGGCAGTGTGCACACTTTATTTGTACTGTTGTAAAGAAACCACTCAAACAGTCTGAATGGAATAATATTGGTTGAGGGCGAACAGTAGTCTTCAGCAGATATCACCCATTTCTTGGGTATTAAATGGCTAATAACAACATCGGCTCTTGATTAGAGTAAAAATGAACAAGTTGAAGCTTCCAGCGGATGAAGAAACACTGGCAAACTGCTATCAAACTGCTACCAGGATAACTGTGCCGTTATGTGAAAGTTTAAATGGAGTGTCTTTTAGTGTGCACCGAATACAAATGATTATGACAATAAGGGAAATTTAAGACCTTTAGCTGAGGAAACCAGTCTAATCACCAACTCTCCTGGGAGTGTGCACAGCAACTGAAACTCAGTGGTAACATTTTCATTCACTGTTGGCAATCTTACTACTCTTCGCTGAGCTGAGCTGAGCCTTGGGTGAAAAAAACACTCACCAGCTAAGCACTGCCATATGTTCTTGCCTGATTGTGTGTATCATAATAAATCCTCAAAGCATTCAATAGTACATACTGTGTGCATTCGATATAAATACAGTTTATAAACACATCATAGGTTATTATTCCCCCTTCAGGTGCAGCTTCATTCTTGTCCCCCACCTTACTGTCACTGCAAAGTGTCATATGCAAATAAGATAAAGTGCACAGTGTCTGATGAGGTTAAATAAGTCAGTCCACTGTTCAGACTTCTATGGTGGCAGCCAGGCTCATGTCTTGTGGGACTGTTCTTAAAGAAGACACAAATATAGCATTATATAAGTGTGCTGTGCCATCTGCATGGAGAAACACAGGTATCAAAAGCCAAACTCTTAAAAGCAGTTGGTCTTAATAAAGATCCGGAAATCTGTTTATCTGTCTGCTACTTACTTACTTTTTTAATCCAAATTGCCTGGAAGCTCCTCCCTGCGCTGAATACATTTCGATGTCAGGGGGTTAATTAGTTGCAGGGATTAAATTTTCTTCAAGTTCTCATTCAGGTGGTTTACTGGGAAGTTTTTTGCTTCAAATAGCTGTTTGTCCGTGGCAAATAATGAAAAAATAAACTTTTAAAAAGTCAGTGAGTGTATTGTCAGACATTAAGCTGTTTAAGTTGGTTTTTATTATTGAAATTTCCCGTTTTTGTCTGTCTCTTTTGAGGGTTTTTAGCAGTGTCACTAACAAATGGGTTAATCACTCTAAAACAGATTTTTCTTTCATTAAGCTGGGACATACCATACTACAAGAGTCAAAGAGAGATGAAAATCCCCAGGGATTTTCAAGATTGCAGAGAGTTTGCACTGCTCTGCGAAAAAGCAATCAGAGTTAGAGCCATATCAAACATTTAGGATCTTTACAGCTGGAAACCAGGCAAGTCTGGAGAATCTGAAGAAGTTGATAAAAGCATGATGAAAATCTAATTTGCTACAGATTTTAGGTGTACTCAACTCAAGCTACTCGAGTTTTGTGCTTTTCCAAATTAGAGCCTTAAATTGATATACTGTACATATTTGATTTAATTTGATATACATACCCTGTAGCCCGCATGTCCAGGATCATGATAGGATTCCCATATTCTTTATTATTAGTAAGCTTCATGCATGATTACCAAGATTTCAGCTGACATATTTTTGTTGTCAGAACTGCACGAAACTGAATGTATCAGATGTTTTCCAAAGTAAAGCACATACAGTTTAATATATGAATGTTTAATAAGAAGAGAGAGGAAAATAACTCGGTCTTTTTATTTATGCCTGTCAGCACATATTTTCATAGCCACTGATTTATGTCCCAACATGAATCTGCTGGAAGGTAGAGATGTCTGCTAAAGCAGGTGTTGAGTGCCGAGTTCTATGGTTACAGCCGTTAGACTTCAGTGTTGGTTTATCTGACCAAATCTGTCGAGAAAATATGTTTATGTGCCACTATTTGACTTTCCCCTGATACGTATATAATCTCCCTCAGCACCTGTATACTCCCAGATTGTGAGATCGTTGTATGAGGAAACTTCACATTAAACGTTCTTCTCTGAAACTGCCTGCGACTGTTTTTATGATTGAGGTGCACTAAAAGAGTGTATTTGGTTCACTAACAGGAAAGGAGCCGGGATCTGTTTGCATTTAGTAAATCTGGCCGTTTAAAGGTTTGCCCAGCACCGAGCCAGGCCGCAACAGAGATGTGAAACTAAAGAAAACATTCCCAGCTCTGACAGGTTTGGGACAACATGGCAACTTCCAAAGAAAAACAAGGACAACAAAAACAATTTCAGAAAAGATTTTAGACCAGATTAAATCAGTTAAAATCCAGCCCTTGTACCTTATTATTTTCAGAGGGTTGGTTGGTTGGTTGGTTGGTTAAGCCACTCAACCCTGATCTATGAATCATTCAAGCATAAAAAAGACACCTAACTCAAGGAATGGACCAGTGTTGTGTCTACACATGACAAATAATCTACCAGAGACCCAAGTTTAAATTACATCTTCAGACACTTTGTTACTGGCAGCCCGCATTACATTAGTTTGACAGGCATAAAATAACATTTATGCACCAACGAGGTGACTCACAAAGTGCTATTACCACACAGCTGGGCATATCTCAGCTGCTGGCTTTGGGGGCACTCATTCACCACTGCGTAGGAAGATGGGTTGATGTGGATGAGTGTGTCTTGTTGTGCATTTGTCTTTGTGTGTGTATGGCTGGTCCTGGGTCTGGGGCTTGCTGTGCCTCGGCCCCCATGGGATTTGTTTGCTCCCCACTGGTGGTTGCTGTCCACCCGGGAGGTGGGCACTTGGTGGTTTCCGGTGCACGAGGCTGGGTGTTTCGGTGTGATTGTTGGCCTGCTCCCTTTGGGGGCTGTGATTCGGGTTGGCTCGGGCCACTTCTGCGCGGGGGCGCACTGCTCAGCGTCGGTCTGTTCTCGGGCCCCTGGGGCCCTCCCTTGGCTTGTACAGGGATGACCAACCTCTGGTGGGGTCAGCTGCCTGTTGTCGCTGGTTCCCTGGGACTCTTGCCCTTTGGCCGTGAGAACCCCAGCTGGGACCTCCCTCCTCCTTCACTGGGGTTAGGCCGCGGTTGTCATTGGGATGTGTGGTCTCGGGGTCTTCAGTGCTCTTGGGGGGGACTGCGGGCGACCTCGGTTTCCTGAGTCTATTTCTGTCTGCCTCTGGCTTCGATGGTCACTGTTGTGACTTCTCACCCTCATTATCAAGTACATGGCAAACACACGCGCACACACAAGCAACAGAATATGTGTTTGTTGTATTCTTCTCTTTCAGGTGCTGTTTGTTGTTTTTTTGTGTGTGTGTTTTGTATTTTGTTACAGATACAGAAGTTGGTGGCAACCCCCCCTGTTTTCCCTCCTTCACCCCCACCCCCCTTCCTTTACCCCCACCCATGAAAGTCATATCCTTAAGAAATAGGAAAAAAGACCTGACACAAAGATGCATCTGGCACTTCAGTCTATCCATCTGCTGCTTGGCTGAAGCCTCATCAGGAATGTTCTCAGTGGAAGAGTGGCTGTCATGGTCCTGGATCTTTTTGCCCAGTTGTCAAATTTCTTCAGCTGAGTCACTTATTTTGGTCATGATTTCAGTTCTTAATTTGTTGTAGGTTTTGCAGTTTTGCATTTTTCCTTGGTGTTTCAGTTTGGAGTATTACAGTGTTTGTGGTTTTCCGTCAGCGTGCCTGCCTTCCTGCGTGTAAAGTCTGCATTTCTGTCTGTCGTGTTTGGTCATTTCCTGTTTTATTTTGCTAGGTCGTGTCTCGTGTGCATTGTGTTTAATTTTGCTTCCCCTTGTCTCATTAGTTTGATTCTGTTCGCCTGGGTACTGCTTTTCACAGCTGTGTCTTTTCTCCTTAATTACATTATGTGTGTATTTAAGCCCTCAGTTTTTTTCACCCTCCTTGTTGTGTCCTCCCTCATCCCGTCATGGTTGTATGTTCCAGTTGTACCTGCTGAGCGCTGTTTGTTTTTGCAGTAAGGCAGCTGTAAGTTGAGTTTACCTCTGGAGTCCTGTGTTTGGGTCCACACTCTGCCTGCCACACTGCCACTATTACACTGTCAAGGAAACACAAAGAAAAGGCTGAAGTTATGCCGAATTACACAAGAACTGGGCTGAAAAATCATTGGCAACATGTCTTATGAAGCAATGAATCCAAATGTGAAAATTTTGGTTCAAATGGTGAAGGTCAGGAGAGCGGTACAACAGGGAGTGCGATGGTTTGGGGGCTGCATGTCAACCAGCGGTGTTGGGGATCTTGTCAAAATTGATAGAATTATGGACGTGGAAAAATTTTGGTTTTGATCCAGCATGCAATGCCATCTGGAACACGTCACATGGCGATGGTTTAATTTTTCATGCATGACTGTGAGCTCAAGAACACTGTGTGTGCAGTAAAAGCATACGTGGATAGACAAATGGAACAATAAAACACTGTCAGTCATGACAGTCGCCTTCCCAGAGCCCAGACCTCAACATTCTTGAAGCAGCGTGGGATCATCTTGATGGGGAACAGAGCAGACGGCAGCCAACATCCCATCCTGTGGCTCAAGACTTTTGCACAGTACTGTATGTCATCATGACTTTTACAAGAACTTTGTATTTTGCCAGTCTTAGTTTCACACTGGGCGCCTACCATCATTTTATTCAAAGATGAACTCTCAAATCATGTTTTATTGATAGGATTTGAACCTGATTCAGAAATAGAAAAGAAATGTTATTCAACACCATCTGCAAACAAGACTGCAGAAAGACGGAAAAGGAATATTTCATCTACTTGTACACAAGAAAGCACACAGTGCACTTCAGCTTTAAAGTGGACTTTGGGAAAAGGTCAGGGAGTTATTTAAATCAATACAAACACCAATAAGCATAAGGGCATGGTTCTGAATAGGAAATGTACTTTAGTGTTTAGGAATTTGAATTTGAAACTGCAGATTTTTTTAGTGGATATAGGAGTCCTTGTGCTGAGCTTGGCCAATGTAAACCTTTTACACATTAACATAATTCTCTGCTACTGTCTAGAACATAAAAAGAACTCAGGAGAGATCCATGTGTACTGAGTGAATAATTTCAAGGTTGTTTTCTTAAGAAATTACAGCATCTACAGAATTGGTAATTGGAAATACTTTGTCATCAGCACAGCAGCACACTGCTGTGAGTCATTACTCTACAACCGCAGTGCTCTCTATTTTCACTGGTGCCATTATATTTTGGCCCTTCACCCTGACAGACTGCAGCATCCTTTGCTCAAAATGGCATAATTATGACTGTTGCCATAATAAACTCGGATTAGTCGTCATTCTTAATATACTTACATAAAAGTCTCAAACTTTTATGTCATATTTTTTTTTCAGCAGTAATTATAACATTAATCAGGCACATGCATACCATGGCATTTTCTAGCCTCTTCTTAACAAAAAGAAATCTTACATCGGCATAAACAACATTTCAGTGAATAATCAGGACAATGTGTGCCAGCTGTAAAATGACACTGTCAAATAAATTAGGGCTTATTCTGCAAAGCTCCTAATTTTGTTGTTATGCAGCGCCATCATTGTGTAACAACTGCTTCCAACAATAGGTTGGAAATTTGAGTGTTACTTCAAAAAGCACTGACCCCAGTTAAACGCCTAAAAGCCAGAGCTGCTGTAACCATGTATTTTAAATATAATGCACTTACAAACGAGCCAAAAACAGCAAAGAATATTTGCACACTTGTCGAACAATAAACGCCTCGTGCATAATTTATTGAATTCCTGTTCTGTCTCCTCCACAAACCACTGTACGCAACAACTGCAACAAATCACCGAGGCAGAATAGAATCAAGCTGAGGGATGCACTGCAGCAAATGCTTCTGCAGCAGGCCTCCTGAGCAGTGCCTGACGAAAATGAATTAACAATGAAAGACGGTTTTGAACACAGTAATTTAATAATTGCAAATTTAAGACAAAAGTTAGAAAGGGTTGAAACAAATCAAAACAAAGTAAAGCCTGAAACACAAGCAGATGGACTAGTAATGGGAAGCAGGTTGGGCTGGTTGCTAAGTGACAAGGGCTAAGATGAGGGTCCATAGTTTTGGCCGCGGTTTTGCAGGAAAAACACGTCTCCTCCCTCGTCTGAGCCACCCTCTTTCCCCATAGCGCTGTGGTTATGACGCTGGCGGGGCAGGACAGAAGGCAGGCCTGGCCAAATGAGAAACAGACCCCTTTCACCCCAGTATTGCCTATTTCTCCCTGTGGCTTTTTTGTTTTCAAAGAAAAAAGAACGCTCTCCAAAAATAGATTTGGGGCTCGCGTGCCAGTGGGTTTTGAAACCTTTTTTTCCACTCCCTCTAGTCACGCAAGTAGCCTGGCAAGACCTTGAAGAGTGAGCAGGGGGAAAAACAGAATTTGAAATAGACAAGAGGATCGGAGGGGAGAGAGGGGGGGGGAGGATCTTTTTGGTGTGTTTGGAGAAAGGATCGTGGTAAGCTGAGGATGGAGCATCCCTGGAGCCTGGCCCTCTGCTGAGTGAACAAGGAGCAGAGACTTCCGTGCAAGATCCAGGTATGAGGGGTTTATGGGTAATCCAAGCATGAGCAGAGAGACGTCTCTCTGCTCTGGCCTCATTTTAACTGGAAGGAAGCCTGGGCTCCTTCATGGAAGAGTTTGATCCTTACCAAAGGGCCTGCGCACAAAGCAGTTCACACTCGAATGCAAAGGTCCCCATTCCTTATAAGCCAATACCCTTTACTGCGATTCACTTCACAACTGACTGTTCTCTACAGATGGTATTCATCTTTTTATCTGCTACATCACATACTGTGTCATCAAGATCAGATCACCGGCTAGATCGCATTATATTTGAAAGTCTGCCTATTTTGGGAGCTTCATTACAGAAAATGCTTTTGAACATAAGACAGTGAGAAGGGCCCACAATGCAAGCTCCTCTGCAGGAGCCATGCTAAAACCATTATGTCTCACAGTCGTTATAGTAATTATGCTTTCAAAGCAGCGTTAGGTCCTCTGCTGCTAAAGAGCATGGAGGTTCTTTGGAACATCTGAGTAAGGGTTAAATGTTGCTACAATAAAACGTAGGCAGGCTGCAAAGAGGTCTGGTCCCCAAAAAGGCCTTTCATGCTGTGGTCCCCGTTCTGTGCTTGAGCGCCGTTTTCACTGAGCCACTTAAGAGGGATTTTTTTTTTTTTTTCTTTTAATACGCATCTCGATGTGAGGGCAGGTCTGTATTTAAACCCACTTTCGCCTTATCAATAATTCCTCTCATTGTAAATGAATCAGTGGAATATGATATTTATTTGAAAGTAAGAAAGTTTGTCAGAAAAACAAAAACATATATATATATATATTTTTTTTAGAGCCACATCATCCATTTTAAAGCGGGGAAATCAAATCCAGTTAAATTCAGCGTGACAGTGAATTGGCACACGTTTTCAGTTAATCGTGAAACATAATCGCGTGGAGCTCACAGATGTCAGGAAGAATTCAGGTTGAGCTGAAAAGGATCGAAGCAAAATGAGCCACATTTCACAAATGAAGTATTTACTAATAGTAAAGTAACCTGCAGCAGCTGATGAGCTACACCAGCAGAGAGAGACCAAACTGTAACTGAAAAAGCGACTGTCGATCAAAGGAGAAAATGAATTGTTTCCCAAGGATTCAGTGTTTTTTCTGAGGTTTTACAACTGATAAATAATAAGCAATAAGTCATTAGATCTAAAAGAAGAAGGGGCGGGGGGGGGGAATCCTCTCAAGACGTCCATGAGCTGCTTTTGTTTTAGAGACATGTCTTTGAAACTTGAATGAAGAAGATAAAACTAAATGAGACTATCAGATGTTTACCCGTGGGATACCATCAGGAAAGATAATCACATCCATATGTGACTCATGCATTTTTTTTTTCCACAGTGTTACTTGCACAATACAACTGTAACACGGAGCACCTGAGTCTTGAAGTAGCACAAAATCTTTCACATGTTCATAACTGTCATTAACAACTACAGTTCTAATAGAGCGGTGATATTTTCTTCACTTATTGTGCTTCAAGAGGAGGAAATATTGCATCAGGGTAGCAAACGGAAAAAAATCCACAATGCATCAGCACGGTTTTGATCAACGTTAAGAGCTGACCAATATGAATAATAACACTTTGGTACATCACCAACTTTAAGGATTTCTGAGTTTGGCTGTTTTCTCTGTGAGGAAGCAGCATTGAGTGGGAAAATTATGAAGACAAGTAGCTCACTGCACTCAGCAAAATGGAATATGAGCCAGCATGATAGAAAATTTGTAAGAGAATTTATGGTAATTGTGAAGCCGATTATTATTCTCATATTTTTGTCCCTTGTTGACAATTAGTCATAACAAGAGAGTTGGCAGATGTGAATGGAAAGGATGATGTTAATCGGGCAAAATGCTTTTAAGCAATTTTCTTCTATCAAACAGGAAATATTACTCAGCAGCAAAACAGATACACATGCAGGTCATCCTGCAGGCAGATGGACATTTATTGTATTGGTACGAGGTTGCGGTTTACTTTATTATACGTCTAAAGAGAACCTATTGTGGTTTTTGTCATTTCCTCATGTATACTGTTGTGCTCAACATGGCCAAAGTTTCAAACAATGAGGCCAGCGTGTGTCCAAGCAGTCCCTGTGAGCCAGACGCTCAGGCTTCAGGCAGCTCTAAATGTTTCACAGTTTTTCATTACTCTTGGGTTCGTGTGACCCAAAAGTCACTGATATCATTAATATGGTCACCTCAGCCACACAGCTGTGAACACAGACGCCCACCACCTTTGTTTGTGAGGGGTAGCCATCGCAAGAAGGTTGGATTAAGGCGAGAGGAGCTAAAACCTTTTGCTTCAGACGGTGGATGACCTGAGTATAATGTAAATAAGGATTATGTTGAACTTTGAATCATGCAAAGCTGCTCCAGCAGAGTCCAGTAATAATTGTGGGTAATTTGTCTATGCTGTAGACCCAAACTTGTGATCTTCAGCCCAGTATTGTAATACATACAGTGCGGTCAATGTTATCATGACTAATCATAACGGGCAAAAATATGGGGATATCATCTGGGTTAGCAAACACTCAAAAGTAAGTAAACAAAATACTACAAAAACTGCAGTATTCAGTTTCATGCAAGCATCACAGCACTGACAACACTGTAAGGGACAGAGGTGAAGTCAGTGAAGGGAAAAATGGGCAGGCTGGCACAGAAGATTGCATGTTAACAGAGCAGTCTCCTGTGTATTCACTTTGTGTTGACGGGAAAATGATAGATTCCATTTGGTTTATGCAGAGTCTTTAATTTAAGCTTAGAGTAATGACTCGCCTTTTGCCCTCTCACTCATATCGTCTGAGTTCTGCTTTGTATACACTGGCCACCGATCCAAGGTGCTCGGTTTGGGGCGCAGCATCCATCTCATAATCTGAGTCTCCTATGACACTCGTGCTGGGCGTGTCACCAGTGTGCACACATGAATTCACCTCTGTGGATGCAATTTGTAGTTTCTCAGAATACCCCAAGGTTTGGGTTTCAGCTCAGTAACCAGTCAGGGGCGGGCCTCGGCGCGCAGCATTAGCCCAGTTTCAGCTCGGTTTCATCAGGCAGCAGGAGTGCTGCCCAGCCTCAGGCAGTGTAACAGTTACGCAGCGAGTTCCCCTGACAGGTGTGGATATTAAAAAAATAACACCAACATTGTTGACGTGCGTTCATTCTAAATTTAAAGTTTCAAATAGGAAAAGTTTAGATCACCATTTTGATGTTTTCAGCTTTTCTGACAGTTTTTTTTTAATGTTAGACACTCCAGCTGCTCGAAAGCCTGGATGAAGAGGATTTATGTGCAATATGAAAACATTCAGGTAACACTAAACCAGCACAATACAGCCTTCCAGATTTGTTTTAGCTCACCCTGCTGTTTTAGTGTGTGTTATATATTCTTGGGAATAGAAAAGAGGGGCAATTAGCTGAAATAGAACAAAGACACAGTAATGGAGAAAGGTACTGTGAGGATATCGTACACCTAAGGACAAAACTCTGAGTTTGGTACATTTATCACACTCGTATCAACACGATGAATGACTTCTGAGATCCAAAACCTGAAGGAGATATTTTCACAAAACAGTGCACATTTTTCTTTTAGGCCTGCTATCAGTAGAAATGAAGGCATCTGCAAAGCCAATATTTCAAATAAGTTGTTATGGTATTGCAATTGTGTTACATCACATATGCCTGTCAAGTTTGAAATTACACTTAATGGCCATCATTAAATCAAATCTCTTATTTCTTATTGGGAATATTTTTATTTTATTGAATGCAGTCCCAAATCAAAGTATAAATACATCTATGGTCTGACTGCAGATTATATCCATCCATCTTCATCCGCTTATCCTAATACATTAGAGTCATTCTGAGCTGAGACAACACAGAGACAACAATATGATCACAAGTACTTTAATCAGGCACTTTTTACTTGAAACATTTCTCTGGATGAGCCTCGAATGATATGTGTGAACATGAGGAGGAATTTCCTCGCAGTGATACCGCGGTACGCACAGTTTGGACAAACACAAAGTCAAGGCGCAGGTAACACTGATGAATACATAACAATACAAACAACAGGGTACTTCTTTTTTTATTTAACAGGTAGTGTTCACGTATATTTGGCCAATAGTTTTCTTCTAAATAAAACATACTAATCCTTGCAGCTTCTGAAATCTGCCTAATAGATACATAAAGATACTGCATAATGTTAGATAATCTTATAGAGTCTAAAAATGGAGATTAGGCAAGGACATTATCTGGTTACTAACGCAAACTGACACATTTTATTTTCTTGCCCAAAACGCAATTATATTGATGAACACTTCATGTCATAGGCAGCTGTGTAAAAGCATGATGTGAGACATTCTCTGGTGGCATTTAAACATTCAGAAATGTAGATTTTTTTGTACTTCTCTCATATCAAATGTAACACTTATTGGTATCGGTTTTTAGTCACATAAATGTTGTGTACACTGATGATAAAAAGAGCTGACAAAAATCCATCCATCCATTTTCTTCTTCTTATCCGGGGCCGGGTTGCGGGGGCAGCAGCCTAAGCAGAGAAGCCGAAGCCTCCCTCTCCCCGGCCTCTTCCTCCAACTCATCCAGGGGGACCCAAAGGCGCTCCCAGGCCAGCCAAGAGATATAATCTCTCCAGCGTGTCCTGGGTCTGCCCCTCTTGGGTGACATTCCCGGAACACCTCGCCCAAGAGGTGTCCAGGAGGCGTCCTAGTCAACTGGCTCCTTTTCGATATGGAGAAGCAGCAGCTCTACTCTGAGCCCCTCCCGAATAGCTGCACTCGTCACCCTATCTCTGAGGGAGAGGGCAGCCACCCTTCGGAGGAAGCTAATTTCTGCTGCTTGTATTCATGATCTCATTCTTTCGGTCACTACCCAAAGCTCGTGACCACAGGTGAGGGTAGGAACGTAGATCGACCAGTAAATTGACAGCTTTGCTTTTATGCTCAGCTCCCTCTTCACCACGACAGACCGGCAGCGTCAGCATCACTGCAGACGCTGCCCGGTCCATCTGTCAATCTCCCATTCGCTTCTCATGAATAAGACACCAAGATACTTGAACTCCTCCACCTGGGGCAGCAACTCGTCCCTGAGCCGGAGTGGGAACTCCACTCTTTTCCGGCTGACAAAAAAGTTCCAAATAACATAAATTCGGTTTGTCAATAAATTTGTAGAGCAAAAAATGATCTGGACAGAAAAAAAAAAAAACTGCTGCAAAATTTCAGTGTTATGATAACACTAATTTACATTTTTAAGTGTTTTTGTTTTATTAAACATTTCACTGAGGAACATTAGTTACGTAGATAAACAGCTTACATTCTGTGGAAAGATTAGGCTGCAGATAAGGCAAACTTTACCAAATAGCTGCTCGGTGTTCCCTTTTCTTTTTTTTTTTCATATCACAATGCAAAAAAAAAAAAAGCAGTAAGGCTTGTTGTGAGAAATTAAAGCCATGTGCCTGAAGAACAGGATCATCGAATGTCAAGTTCTGTTTTGCAGAATGTGATCGGGTCCGTGTGAAGGACTAAGAGAACTTTTTCAGCGTTTCACATTCATTGTTACCTTTGATGGAAGATCAAACACTGAATCTGATCACACAATACTCTATTCTGACTGATCTTTCATTTGTTCAAGCAAGGTTGTTTCTTCTTCTTCTTCTATAAATATTTACAATTATCTCTTTCAAAAATCCACTTCATGAAGAATTAATGGTGAGCTTCACTTAAAACCACAAAGTTAAGAGTTACAAGAGACGCCACAAAGCTTACAGTACAAACAAGTATACAGTACAAGCTACAAATATACAAATGTAGAAATGTATTGAGGTTTTCACAACCCTTTGACACCTTAATGCCATTTTTGTCAGAAACCACACACGTATAAAAATATATAGACAATGCTTTTGTACAAAATATTGACATCATTTATGGATCTCCATTCGAATGTGCAAATTAACACTGATCAACAAAAGAATGTTTCTTTAATAGACACATGCACGCGCGCACGCACACAAACCGACACACACTCACACAAAAGGCATAGTCCTTTTTGGCCTGTTAGTGATGTAGTTTTTCATGAGAAAGCACCACAGCTGCAGCGATTTGGACTTCTTAATGTAACGTTGTGTACTTCTCTTGAGAAAGAAAACAGAAAAGAGAATAGCACTGACTCATTTCAGGTCACAGCCCCTGTGGTCATACAGTAGAACAAGATTAGAACAGCAGTTATTCAGCTCAATTCATCCTTTAGAATTTAAATCCTCAGCTCTGCCTCTTCACTGTGTTCCAAATTATGTTCAGTTGTGCTGATCACAGAGGCAGAGGGGCCCTGTGAGACACTGAAGGGTGTAATTGCAGGAGAACGTGCTGCCAGTGGCGAGAGAGACGGGGAGAAACTTGGAGACATTGCGACAGAGGAGATGGATCCTTCGGCGCTGATGGGCGATCTTCGAAAGGAAGCCAGGTTTGGGAATGTCCTCCCTATGGCGGGCTTTGGAGGTACAGTTTTGGCCCCAGGGTGGGCCACAGAGGTTATGAGCGGTGGGGGGTCAATTCTTGACTCTGCTTTTGCTTTGTGATGAAATGACTTGCGAGGATGAGGAGGAGCAGTCTCATCTTTTAAACGTGCTATTTCAGTAAAAACATTAGCTAAAGGTTGGAACTGGGGACACCAGTTCAGTAGGTAGTCCCAGTTATAGCTGCCCCTCAGCTCCTCATCACTGGCCACGATGGCTGTGAGGGAGCCATCTGCCGAGGGCTTTCCATCCTCGGGGAAAGTATAGTCTTTAGGGCGGGAGATGCTGAGTCCTCGTCCCACGCCTACATATCCGCCCCCTTCGTCCCTGTAGATTGGCACCTGGCCAGCTAACAAAGTACTATTCACACTGCCCACTTTCTTCCCTTTGAACCAATCTATAGAGGGCTCACAAGACACGTCCGATAGCTGATCAGCATCCTGCTGGATTCCAGAGTCTGGGCCTCGGGCAGAGATGCGCTCTTGCATCGAAGAGGAGATACTTGACACTCGAGGATATTCATTTATCATTCTGATTTCATCATCCTCTGCTGCCTCTGCCTCCGCTGAGCCACGGCCACTGGAGTGAGAGGGATCCAGGGATCCACCGCGAGTATACGGACCCCCGCTAGTGCCTCTCTGATCGGTTGCGTATCCAGGAAGGGCCTGATGGTAAATCATTTCATTGGCTGCTAACTTTGTTTCCTCAAACTTGTGCAGCAGGGTCCCTGACATTGGCGCTCGTTCGTGCGTCTTCTGCTCCTTCTTCCGACGTCTTAATTTAACAAAAAATAGTGCCACGGCAATTGTTATTAGTATCACTATGATCCCAAGCGAAACTGCAATGACACTGACAAGCAGCATGTTCACATCTGTGGTGAGACCAAAAGACGTATGGGTAACATCTACAGTAACTTTGGCCACTGATGTGCGAGACGTCTCCAGAGGGCTGTGAGCGGTCACATCCAGTGTCATCACACGTACCTCTCTTTTAGAGCGACTCGCGTGTCTACCATAGCTGTCCATCTTCAAAGAGATTTCCCCAGTTGATTTATTGACTTCAAAATAAGGTGAGTGGTCTGCTAAGGAGTAGAGTACAATACCATCCACACCTCCGTCCTCATCTCTGGCTTGTACTTTGCCAATGATCTGACCTTTCTTTGCTCCCTCAGGCACTTCGAATAAGAACTGTGAGGAGGTGAAAACGGGATCATATTCGTCCTCCCCCATAACATAAACCTTCACTGTTACAGTAGCAGAATAGTTGCCCGCATCCACGGCCACGGCCACAAAATGGAAGGAGTTTATCTTCTCAAAGTCAAAAGAAGAGCGAGTTCGTATTTCGCCTGAAGTTTGATTGATGAAGAATCCCTCTCTGCCTTCTTTCAAGGACTCTAACATGTAGTACCTTAGCTGCCCAAAAACCCCCCTGTCGTGGTCGATCGCATGCAGCATGGTAACTAAGGCGTTCTGGGGCTGGTTTTCCCTGATGCTTGCAGTTACTAGATTGAGGGGGAAGAAGGGCCGGTTATCATTGATGTCCTTCACTTCTATGCTGACAGGGACCAAAGCGTAATGCCCCTGACCATCAGTAGCCTGGACAACAATCAAATGGGACAACCGTGCCTCGCTATTCAGCGGTCTCTGCAGCCTCAACGCTCCAGTCCATTGGTCTACATGGAAAAGATCTGTCTCATCTCCCGAGCTTATAGAGTACTGGACCTCACTGTTCGGAGCAGAATCTGGATCTGTGGCAGATAAATGCAGGATCTCGGTCCCCGCTGCAGTACCCTCACTCAGAACCACGCTGTACTCTGTTCGGCTAAAAGCTGGAGGGTTGTCATTGGCATCCGTAACAGTGATAATGATCGGAACGCTGGAGCTACGCTGAGGGATTCCACGATCCGATACCACAACCGTCAGGTTATAACTTGGCACCGCTTCGAAGTCCAGCTTCTCCACCAGGATTAGGCTGCCAACTGTCTGGAAGCCCCGCCCCTCCAAGAAACGTACGCTGCTCTCAATCTGGAAGGCATTACCCGAGTTGCCACTGGCGATGGCAAAGTCAAAACCACAGTTATCCCGTAACAGGTCTCCATCCACAGCTTCTAATGTCAGAACAGTCGATCCAGGAAGCCCATCTTCAGACACAGTGGCTCTGTACTCTGACTGGTGGAAGATGGGCGCGTTGTCATTTATATCAGACACTTGCACATGGACGGTGGCCATGGATGAAAGGGGTGGAGTACCCTGGTCTCGTGCCTCAATCACCACGAGAACGGAGGGATTCTCAACATCGAAGTCAGTTTTTTGCTTGCAGAACAGAGTACCTGTGAAGAAGCAAAGAGTACCGTCATAAAAAGAGCAACTTCATTTTAGGTTTTCTTCCACAGCCCATCATATTACACATCAGTGCTGGTTACACAGTGATGAATACCTTAAGTAAAAAAGTAAATTACAATTACATTTTGTAAACACTGTGGCATGTTTGGGTACACGCTGTTTGAGGGAACATTATTTCAGGCAAATGGAACCCATTTGAGAACTAGAGACAGCAAAGCTAGAGGCAAAAAAAAAAACGGCCCTCTTTTTATAACGCACTTATTTTTAGATGCGATCTGAAACCCAACATCTGAGGCAAATAACATTAAATCTCATTTTCAATTACTTATAATGACCAAAATGATTAAATATTTTGCAGTGCTTATTGCAAATATGTCCAAACCCCAAATGAGCATCCAAGGAGAGCCTCTGTAGGGAATAAGCTTTTTAATGAAGTGTAATTAAGGGGCTCTTAAACTCTGGTTAGACTATAGTTACAAACAACTATAAATGTGCAGAGAGTAAACATACCATTGATCGGGTCAATGTAGAAGGCACCTTTAGTTGACGACACGACTCTGTAAGTAATCTTCCCGTTATCCCCCGAGTCACAGTCGGTGGCTGTTACTGTGACGACCACACTGCCTGCTGGGAGGTGCTCTGATACAGTCACCTGATAAGCAACGCATGATATAAACATATTCATCTCCATTATAGATGCTTAAAGACTTCAACAAATACTGTGGTGAAATGCGCGGGTGTCACAGGCAGTACCTGATACAAGTCCTGAGTGAAGGTGGGGGAATTATCATTCACATCATCCACCAGCACAGTGAGGTTGGCCTCGCTTTGATGTTTAGAGTCAGAGGATCGGACTGTCAGCGTGTACCATGTCCTTTCCTCGTAGTCCAGCGGGCCGGTCAGAGACACTCCTCCTCCATAACGGTGAATTCCAAACATGCCTTGGCTGCTTGCATCCAGGTGTAACGTGTAGGAGAGGGCTGGCCCCGAGTCGACATCGTTTCCTGTCACTTGGGTGATTATCGTGCCGATGAGCGTGTCTGTATATGTGAAGACAAAGAAAAGACACTTAGCTGCAACTTAAATGAAACATAGAGGGTCTTGGGTTAAGAAAAAAAAATAGAAAAACTTTATGAAGAAATATCCGGTCCTGGAAAGCCTTGACCTTATAGACAGGAAATGAACGGAGGAGGAACTTGGCTGCAGCTTGTTTCATCAAAGGGTCAGACTTTTCTCACTGAGCCCCGCTGAGTGAGCTGCCAGGGAGTGTGATGTGAGGCTTTATGATAAGATCACTGGACTAACTTCCACTGTGAAGCTGGCTTACCCTCAGGCACTTGAATCTTCTGAGGCAGAGGAATCATGGGACTGTTGTCATTGAGGTCGATGATGATCACAGTGAGGGTGGCAGAGCCAGCGAGCCGCGGGGTTCCCCGGTCTGTTGCCGTAACAACAAGCCTGGAGCGACAAAATTAAAGTCAGCTTTTTAACTTTTAAACTTTCTGAACCCGGTTGCGCAATTCTTCATCCCCAACCAAGAAGAGCCTGTTTTTGACTGGATGTGTGTGTGTGTGTGTGTGTGTGTGTGTGTGTGTGTGTGTGTGTGTGTGTGTGTGTGTGTGTGTGTGTGTGTGTGTGTGTGTGTGTGTTTTACAGCACTGAAAAGTGGCTGAAAGTCATTTTAAACATTAATAAAACAATATGTTTAAAATTATCGGCAGGGGAAACATGACTTTCTTATAATGTTGAAAGCCTCTGATGCACAATCACAGGCTTAATTCTGCTTTTCTCTTTTTTTTTTTTTCTCTGAGTGGCCGTCCTTAATTTCAGTCAAGCCTGCAGTAGGAAGACAAAATCTTGGATACTTTAACTGAAAATATGCACATAAAATAAGTTAAACGATTAAAACAAGGATAAGAGGGAGTGCACGTTTCAACAGACCATAAATGCACGCTGAATCGCTGATGTCAGGATGTGACTGCAAACAAATAAAATAAAAATGAGACTCACTTCGTTTGGGTCCAGATTTCTCTGTCCATTATGGCTGCGGTGGTAATACTGCCAGTCAGTGGGTCTATCTTAAACAAGCCACTCATGGATGATGATCTGATAGAGTAGGTCACCTGACCATTTTGACCCTGGTCCCGGTCATCTGCAGCAACCTGAGGGAAATAACACCCCATTTTGGAAACAAAAATATAGAAACATTTGCAACAGCTATTTTAGTGTAACTTGAACTAGTGAGCAATATTGGACTTGGAAGTCAATAGTTCATAAAAAATGGGTTATATGGACCTGGCTTTATGGCACAAATGATTATAGAGTAAATTCTTCTGTGACACTGAGAACACATGAAACTGAACAGCCATTTCCCTGCAGTACTGAGCCGATCCAGTTTTCTGATGCTTGACAGTTTTTATTCTGCAACTTCACACTTAAACAACAGCCAAGCATAATAAACATGGAGGGGGGAGCTACTGCACCTGGATAATGGGAAAATCGTAGCCCTGTGCCTCCCTGATGTAGGCTACATAGTTCTGGAGTTGGAAGCGTGGCAAGTTGTCATTTACATCCTGCAGGATTAAGTTGACGGCCATGTAGGAGCTAGAGGATGCCGTCTCGGCTTTCACCACAAGGCGGAGTTTTGGGGTCTCCTCAAAGTCCAGCCCTTCAGATTTCTGAACCCATATTTCACCTAATTCACAAAAAATAGCAAGGAGTCATTTTCTAGGTTTCAAAAATACAGCCTTGCAGTGTGTACCGCAATCTGTACACTCACCAGTAATGGTGTTTATTCCAAAAGACTGTATTTTATTTCCACTGAATATGCTGTAGGTGATTCCACTTTTAGAGCCATCTGGGTACTGGGCCTGAGCCTGCGTTACGACTGTGCCTAAAAGATGGAAAACACACTATGTTGATACATTTCATTTATTTAAGTTCACACATTCTGAAGTGAAGATTTTAAAATCACTTCGACCTTTAGCAGCGTTCTCTTGCAGACTGACATCTCTTGCCATGCGAGAGAAACGAATCCCATTGTAGCTCTGCTCCTTTATGTAAATGATAACCACTCCCAGGGAAGATTGCGCTGGGTTCCCTTGGTCCATGGCCTGAACGATTAAGGTCCGCTGGCTTTGGGTCATGGTCTGCAGCTTCTCTGTGGCCTGGATTTCTCCTGTCAGAGAGTTAATCGTGAAGCCCCTCACGGGGTTGGCGAAACGATAAAAAACGGAGCCATTAGCTCCAAAGTCTTTGTCCTCCGCTCTCATAGTGGCCAAGACTCGGCGGCTAGAGACACTACTGGCAGAGATATTCACAATAAGCGGGTCCTGAATGAAGAACGGTGCATTGTCGTTCACATCCTGAATATAGATAGTCACCTGAGCAGTGGAGTTACGTGGGTTTGCAGGGGAAGAGTCAGTGGCGCACACCTCAAAGGTGTAGGAAGCGGATCTCTCTCTATCTAGGGGGGATGCTGTGATAATGCGACCTGTGCTTTGGTCTATCATGAACATGCTCTGGGAGCCATGGCTCAGAAAGTACAGCACTTGGCTGTTGGGACCATGGTCCAAATCAATGGCTTTCACTTCCAGGACGAGTGAGCCAATGGGAACGTCTTCCAAAATTTCAGCTGTGTAGCTACTGCTCTGAAACTGGGGGCTGTGATCATTGATGTCCAGGACTATCACCTCTACGGTAGCAGTGCTGCTTAAGGAGGGGTGACCCTGGTCCTGAGCTATCACTGTTAAACTGTACCCAGGCCTCTTCTCCCGATCGAGAGGCCGCGAGGTGGACAGTACACCGGACTGGCCGTCCAAGCGGAAGTCTCCAGATGGATCTCCAGCTGCAAGCAGAGCAGTCGCAAATGGCTTGAAAACATGTAAAAGAGTGGCAGTTCTGCTGATCATTTAAACACCAAATCAAAAGAAGTTCTCACCTGTAATTTTGTAGCTTATCCTCCTGTTGTCTCCTGCATCTGGGTCAGTGGCTCTAAGGGTGAACAGAGGTAGTGCTTCCAAGTTTTCAGGCACCTCTATGCTGTAGTAAAGACGTCCAAAGACGGGGGCGTTGTCATTAACATCGATCACCTTGATCCTCACAGTTGCTTTAGCATAGTTTGGTGGAAGGCCTCCATCTTTTGCAGAAACTGCCAAAACGTAAACAAAGCACACACTAGTATTAACTGTAATAATGCATGATGAATACTACACAGTAACATTTGAATATCAGAAACAAGTCTTCTCATTATGTATCACAGCAGTCATGTTTTATCTGTATGATGGCAGTACCTGTGACAGTGTAGTATTCCTGAAGCTCCCTGTCCAGAGACTTGGTAGTCATAATCACACCTGTGACTGGGTTGATGCTGAAACCCTCCTGTGAGATACCATCATACGTCACCTGGCCATTGGTTCCTATAGAGAAACATACATGGTTTTAAAATAATCAGAGAGTTATAAAATGCATTTACAACAAGTTTCAAATTCCCTTCTGAAAGCTTGTATACTTGTTTGTTTGTCACGACTTTTGCTGTATAAGCGTTTGGCAGTGGGAGCCCTCCCTCAGGTGTCTGGGTGCCAGATCGCGTGCTACGAGAAAGCAGCCTGGCAAGCTCACCTGTTTACTTCACTAATTGCTTTTGAGGAGAAAGTTTATAATCCTTCTGTTTTATGTGCTTCTGACTAAGTACAGGAGAATGCATCATCCCCCCACCTCCCCATGTGGTCTTCAATTAAAAACAACTGTTAATATCGCTAAAGTGAACACACAGTGACCGCTAAGAAGAATTAAAGGCGGCACAAGTATGACATGATGGATCAAATCTCTCCACATTGTATATCAGACCTTGGTCCAGATCAGAGGCAGACACTGTCAGCACACTGGTTCCCGGAGGCTGGTTCTCAGAGATCTGTGCTTCATACTGGCTCTGCTCAAACCAAGGCACCTCATCATTAACATCAATCACATGGACACACAGCAGCTGGATTGATGAGTGTTGGGGTATCCCATGATCCTCAGCGATTACTGTGAGGTTAAAGATGTCCTGCTCCTCACGGTCCAGAGGTTTGAAAATAGACAGAGAGCCTGTAGAGAGATGAATGAAGGGAGAAATCTGAGCAGAGATTTCCTCTCTGTGTGTACTTTATTATAGCCCGATAAACAGAGTTACAAAACTACGGTATGAAAGTATGTCATCAAAGGCAATAAAATATACCGCTCGCCATGATTGTGTGTAGTCAAGTTATTTAAAAATCAAGTGTGAAAACTTGCCGTGTGAGGACCAAATCAGTGCTAATCTCCTCCACACACACACACACACACACACACACAGCTTTGCCTACCTGAGCGCTACCACCACCACTGCTGTAACAGCCCAAACGGTCTGGCCGCAGTTTACGAGATTTTCCACTGCAGAATGCCGCAGCCATCGAGAGAGAAGCAGTAAACACACACTCTAGACACGCAACAGCCAGGCCTGCCGTGCTCCGCAGGAATTAGAGGCACCCTATCCTTTTCATTATCCTGCCCTGAGAGGGTAGAACTTGCACTGCTTCAATTTCAATTTCATGCTTTAAAATGAAACGCAACTGTTAAAGAAGGAGAGGGCCGGGGCTGTTTTCCCTTTTAACTTCTTTGTGTGTGTTTGTTTTTCACTTTGTGCCTTGCTAGGACTGAGATAACTTGCCCCTAAGCTTTTAATCTGGTAAAAGTTACAGGCTGGAATTTTTCACCTAAATTTGATTCCTCTGTGATCCTACTGCATCCCCGGTCACTGATAACACATGAGCAGAAAAGAAAATGGGAGGAAACTGGGGGAAAGTTTTCATTTTTGCCGTTTTCTGAGCGTGTGTGTGTGTGTGTGTGTGTGTGTGTGTGTGTGTGTGTGGGAAGGGGGGGGGGGTTGTGGCTTCAACACTGTGGACTGCAATTTATGTGCAAGCTGTGGTTGCTCAGACAACAAACACATCTTTTTTTATTTGATACGGCAAAGTCATTTATCAAAATTTGATGTGCTAATCCCTGAATGGTGTTGTCTTTTGCAGAGAAGAAATCCCCCGTATCACCAGTGCACTCTCCCCACTTCTCGAAAGGAAAATTAATGACCTCCATTCTGACACTGAGTGATGAGAATGTGTCTCACACTGTGACTTTACAGATTCATAATAATAGCCTGATAGTTCTCTCTATTGTGGTCAGCTGTGACGCCAAAGTAATGAAAACATATTGTCCAGAGCTGTGGCAGGCCTTTGGTCGCTGACCCCGAAACAGGAGCAAGCCAGGTGCTCAAAGGATTAACTTGTCACTATTCTAACAAATAACCAGCGCGCGTGAAAAATACTTCAAGATGAGCGCACGAACAAGGCTGAAGCAGAAGTGACACGCATGACAGACGCTGAATGTTTCCATCCCCGAGCTGCTCCGGGAGGCATCCTGGTTGGCGACTTGAAGGCGAGGGCGGAGCAAATGTTGACACGTGTCTCAAACACCACAACAAAGCCCAGAGAACCAAATAGCCCAAGGTCAGCGTCGACTAAGTGACAGTCTAATGCAAGCACACATGCGCATGCCTGCGCGCGCGCACACACATACACACGTGCGCACACATAAACACGCGTAACTGATCCCTTCTCTAATGGTTCCCAGAAGCCTGAGCAGGAGGTTCTTTGGTCTTTCATGGGAATAGATCCACAATAACAGATGATGGGTTGTTGTGTGTGCGTGAGTGCGTGTGTACTTGCACATTCTTCTGTGTGTGTGTGTGTGTGTTTGATATTTGGCAAGCTGGTCTGTCTGGCCTCCAACTGAGAGAAATAAGTCATGAAAGGTGAAGCAAGAATTGGGCTGACCTAAGAAGTAAGCAGATTATTAAAACAGTTTGTGTGTGTGTTTATAGAAAGGAAGGTTGGGCGAATGCTGTGGTGGGGGGTTCGTGTGCAAGTGCATAGAGAAGTGAGCATATATGCAATGCAAAATGAAGTTTAGGAGATTCAGATGCAGATTTGCTTGTCGAGTTAAACTGAAAATATTTCAGCTTCAGCAAAAGATTTCCACGACACACTTTAGTTTATAAATGCCTCACAGTGCAGAAAAAATCAAGCGAGAGCTGAGGAGCTGAAGCTGAAAGTTTTAGTGTAATAATTAGCAGAAAGACGGGGAAAATAAGTAAACAACTTAAAATAAGAGATCTGAAAACACGTCCTCGTTATAATCTTCAAACATGTTTGTGCTAAAAATGTAAACATGTGTTGTATCTGTAATGTATATGAATAACTCCCTGCTTCCCAGAACCAGATACAGCAAATATGCCAGATGCAAAGAGATGCTGTCACAGAACAAGGAAAAATTTTCCGAAAAGTCCAAATCAGGCAGGAAATTTTTAAAAATATTATAATTTTTGTCCAAATGGATCCCTCATATGCCTGACCGATGCAATATTATGACCAGACCATTTATAACATGAGGTTATATGCAAAATCTTGAATTATATCATCTTTGAAATAACGTATATCCCACAGAGTGGTTATGATCAGTAACTTAATGGTTCCTGGGGCGTTGGAGTCTATCCCAGCTATCACTGGGCGAAAGGTGAGGTACACCTGGTCACGCTGTCGGTCTGCCGCAGAGGTAAATTATGAAATTATAAGGAGTCAAATGGAAAAAACATGCAGTCTCCTTAATATAAACTAAAAAAAAAGTGGTAACAAAATGTTTTGTTCATTCATTTCTCTACAACTGACCAACATGACAACACACATGACATGCACAACAAGCCCTCATAGGTAGGCAGTGACAGCTGGGTGCAGATATGTCAAGATCTTTACTGTGCTTGTGTTATTACAAAGTAAAATCAGAATAAATTCAAGTATATTCAATGAGTTTTGGGCGTTAGCAGCATAAAGAGCGTGTAAGTGCCTACACTGGCTCTGGGCTGCACTTACCAGTATTAGGGTTGAGCCTGAATGTCCCCGCTGTGTTGCCTGATTGAATCCTGTAGGTCACTCTACCATTCTCCCCTTGATCTGCGTCTCTGGCCATGACATACAGCACTACAAAGCCCACTGGCTGGTCCTCCATCACACTGACAGCTGTTGGCGATATCAACACTGGTGGATTGTCATTCTCATCGGTCACGTACACCCTCGCCGTGACAGAACCCCAGCGCCTCTGGCTGGCATCAGGAGCTGAATCTGTAGCTTTTACAACCAGGATCAAGTTTGGGGTGACCTCATAGTCCAGCTTCCGGTCCAAGGAGAGAACCCCAGTTGAGGGGTCGAGGGTTAGTAGACCAGGGGTATTTGGCCACTGTTGTAGTATGGAATACACCAGTTTGCTGTTGGACCCACTGCCATCCTTATCTGTGGCCTGGAAGGTATAAACAGAAGAGCCAGCCTCCATGCTTTCAGAGATGACAATGGTGATGGGGTCCTCTGGGAACTGAGGAGTGTGGTCATTGCTGTCCTCTACGTCAATGTCCAGGTGGACAAGGGTGCTGCTCGGAGGGGCCTTAGAGAAGTCATCCACTTCAATTTGCAGGTTGTAGCGCGAGTCTCGTTCATAGTCAAGAGGACGAGCCAAGTAAACGTCTCCAGTCAGACGATCCACAACAAATGTCCCATCTTGGTCCGTTCCCCCCACCACTGTGTAGGTCACCTGGTCCTCCTCTAAGATCCCTCTGTCGTGGAGACGGACTGAGCCAATGACAGATCCGGGCTTGGCCTCCTCCACGGAGTTGAAAGATATGGAGAGTGAATTCTTCTTGGTAGCAGGTCTGTTAATGCTGATAACCTGCATTAAAGCAACACATTGCATTTATATTTTACGGCACAGCAACATGGCAGCAGATCTAATGCTTCACTCAAATGCCCGGTGGCGACTTAAGTTTGCAATTCTCAATACAGAATGAAAATATTTTATGGATTTTCGGCAAAGTGAAAACAGATTTCTTCCACTCCGCTCACTTGCGTCGTACGTGTTCACAGGGAATAAATGAAACCCCTTTACAAAAGGCTTTTATGGGCTTCAGTAACGTGGCAGCTAAGATTAATCTGACATTCGTTTGGCTGCCAAGAAAAATAATAGATGATAAAAGTAACGCAATCAGAAAAGGAAATGGTGAGAGGCTCTGACTTTAGCACTGAGGCGTATTCTGGTGCTGTATATAGTCTTACACTCCTCTTGACGAGCAGTTCGAGTGTCTTCAAAGACTACAATCTTATTACTTCTCTTCTGACACATTGTTTCAATAAAACATGTTTTTCCCTTTGATACATGCATGTACCGTAAAAATTTCAGCAGCCGTAAAAAGGTAAAGGAACACGGAGCGGCTGTACTGATGAATCTTTCATCAAAATTACAGACTGTGTTTTGTAACCTGATTGGCCAATCTAGATACTCGGCGGTGTATCCCACAGCACAATTCCCACACTAAGTAGGCACTCAAAAAAAAAAAAGATGCTGTGCTTGCTGACAAGCTGTAAATTGGTTCCACATTAGATGGAAAAGAAGTGTTCCAAAAATAAATTGGAATATGCCTGTCCTATCACTGACTGAATTAAATAATCTTTCAGAAAAGATGATTAAAGGAAATTACACAAATACGTCACCAGGCAAGAACAACACTGCACTGTTTAATCCAATTAACTAATAATTATTACTTCCATTTCTTGTTATTGGAAAAGAGGAAAAACTGCGCTGGCGCTGACTGGAGCTGTTTATATGGCAGCTCAATTTTCCTGGAACCCATAAATCCACGTTCCTTCCAGAGTTCTTCCATTGTGTCCTTTTCTGTTCTACATTAAATATTAACATGAATTACCTTTAATACTGTGTTTTATGTTGAGTGTGTAGGCCTGCAAAAAAAAAAAAAAAAAAAAAAAAAAGGACTACTGTATTAAAAAAGTGTTGAAGTCATTGCGTATGACCTTGATCAGAAAAGTCTACAGCTGGCCCTCATCACAAGCCAGCTGGGAGTATTTGATTCAGATCCACTTTTCCATTTCAGATAGAAATTTCCCTTTTGAAAATTCACAGGAGAAGAAAAAGGGAGGGGATGGGAGGGGACCTTGTCAGAAGTGAGGCTGATATGTCTGCAGCTAGTCTGAGGGGCCCAGGGACGCAGATCCTCACCGCCCTGAGTCTATTCTTTGATATCAAATAGGTGAGCAGAGTGGGTGTTTGCAGTGAGTCTGACCTGAACGGTGAGGGAGCAGGAGGCGCTGCGAGGGGGCAGTCCTCTGTCGGTGGCTGTCACCGCCAGAGTGTACTCGGCTCGTTCCGAGTGGCTGAGAGGAGACGACGAACGCAGCTCGCCGGTGTTTGCGTTCAAAGAGAAGCGCTCAGCTCTGGGACCTAGAAGAGACAGCGAGTCCAAACTCTGACTTGAGATGAAGTGCGTAGGAGGCCTTAACACACAAACCCAAAGCATTAACCTGAATCCACTTTCAACAACGTAAAACATACAAGAACAAGAAGCACTCTGAAAGGCGGCTCACTCTCTGAGCATTATTTACTTTTAAGAGAATAGTATTGTATTTTGTTTATATTTTTAAATGTACTTTAAGGTACTTTTTTGGCCCTGTTGAAACTCACTTTAATAAACTTGACATAAATTTGAGTGTAATTATTTTTTATTATTTATTTATTTATGTGGATTATTTTTCTTTATTTATCCCCATGCATCATTCCCTATGCTGTCAATACAATCAATGGCAGTAAGAAACATAGTTTTAAATAACTCCATGCAACTTTATTATTACTTTGACCTGCAGATCAATCTACTGACCTTAAGAGAGAGGTCAGAGGTCAAATGTGGCCTGACATTTTAAATCTTTATACAGTACTTTCCATACTGTATGTTGACAATAAACACCACACTTGTAAGAATCATAGTTTCTAAGTTATGAGGCTTAATAAATCATTAAGGTGACCTTGAGGACCTCGGTGGATGTGAGCCAAATGTTAATGGATTGCTGTCATGTTTACAGACAGAATGATACACATGCAAACATTGCCAAAAACATAACCTCCTCGGCGGAGGCAAAAAGCATAAAATAAAAAGACTGATGGAAAATATATTTCTTTAGATGTGTCCGTACTATACCTGACAGAGAATATATTATGGTGCCATTCTCTCCTTCGTCGGGGTCTTTGGCTTGCAGTGTGCCCAGTACAACACCAGAAGGCTGACCTTCTGTCACCTACGGGTTAAACAACCAGATTTTCACTGCATCACTCCAACGATTTACTTTCTGCCTAACAACATCTCTGTTCTCGTGACGTTACCTGAATGATGATGTTTTTCCCTGACTGACTGTGGATGAAAACAGGGTCATTGTCATTGTCATCCAGTACAGTGATGAAGGCTGTGCCTGTGGCACTACGGGGGGGTGAACCTCCATCTTGCACCACCACCACCAGCTGGTAACTAGACTGCTGCTCTCTGTCCAGGGTCATCCTTGTGCTGATCTCACCTGGGGACAGAAGTAGATAAATGAGAGGGATTTTATGCACAGGCACAAGTCCACTGGAATGATGATGAATCTTAAGCGCCAGCAGGCTTTGATCAGCAACACATAAGTAATAGACATGAGCAGCGTGCAGATATGTTCGTACGTGCACACGCAGACACATATTCACGCATGCAGAAAAGTGTTTGAAAGGTTGGCAGATGCTCTGGAGACTCATCTCCGCTAGAAGATGATCACAAATCAGAGCCTGAGTCTCCACCTGTGGACTAACAGGCTCAGCAGGCCAATTAGAACTCAGCAGGACGCTTAACGGTGCTGTCACCATGATCTGACTAATTTATGACAGTGCAGAGGGGCAATCTCAGTCTCTCATCTTTTAGAGATGTCTCCGCGAGTTGACTAAATTGTGCTTTTCCACAAGTTTGTGGACAGACATGCGGCTCATGTAAAATGGAACTCCTTCTCTGAGCTCAGCTTATCTTTAATACAATTTTACAGGCAAATCAAATTGATGTGATGAAGCTGATCAGTTCAAATTTTCAAGCATTCTCATATTTTAATTGGCTGCTTTTTTAAATGAACCCAAATAAGCCACATTGTAACACTTGTCCGACTGACTCATCTCAGTGCATAAACGTTTCAGTTAACCTGTGTGGATGTTGATCTGAAAATGGCGGTCAGGGTGCAGAAAGCGGTAACTGAGGCGTCCGTTGGGGCCGCTGTCGCGATCTGTGGCCAGCACGTGACCGAAGCCTGTTCCCGGAGGCAGGTTCTCTCTCACAGCCATGAAGACCCTTTCCTGCGTGAGCCGAGGAGAGTTGTCGTTCTCGTCGGTCACTGAAATCCGCACTGTGGCGCTGCCTGTCTTCTTTAGCTGTCCGTGGCCCGTACTGGCTAGCACCGTCAGGAGATACATGTCCTTGACTTCCCTGTCCAGAGCACTCTTCACAAAGAGCCAGCCGCTGTCTACAGCAATGCCAAAGCCTGCAGCATCTCCATCTGGGCGCAGGTGATATGCCAGAGGACTGAAGTGCCCTGAGGTGGGGCTTTCTCTGTTCAAAGCTCTGACTTGCAGAAAGCGAGTGCTTATTGGAGTTCCTTCTTTTAGCTCCACACGGTATGTGAGGGTATCAAACAGAGGACCGTGGTCGTTCTCTGCCTGAACATGGACCACGAGCATAAAGGTGGCGCTTAGTTGGGGTACTCCGCTATCCTTGGCAATAACCTGGAGGTCATAACGGGGGGTATTCTCATAAGAGAGGCTCCCTACCAATCGAATCTCTCCACTGCTGCGCTCTATGCTAAAGATCCTCTGGATTCCACTTGGAGAAGAGAGGTCAAAGGAGAGCTGCCCATTGACTCCTGAGTCTCTGTCCTCAGCTTGGACACGATACACCACCGTGCCCATTTCTGTTTGCTCCGGCAGCAGCAGAGACTCTGAGGATGAGGGCAGAAAAACGGGTGGATTATCGTTTACATCTGCAATGGTAATATGGACACGGGTCTGGCCAAAGGCAGGAGGATTGCCGCTGCGGGCCTGCACCTCCAGATCAAGAGCTGACTGGGCTTCATGATCCAGGGGAAGACTGGTCCTTAGTGCCCCTGTGTCGTGATCAACTGTAAAGTAGCCTGCGGGGTCTCCAGAGCTGATGGTGTAGGAAATATCTCTAGAGGTGCCTGACAAGGGAGAAAGGTGCAAGACGAAAACATGTCAGTGAAATAAAAACTTTATTTTTGACACGTGCGATGTCAGATTCAGGCGTCTGTAGTCCCCACCTGTTTTAGTGTTGGCCTGGACGATCCCCACAGCTGTCCCACGCAGGACATCCTCTGACACAGTGAAGTAGTACTGATTTTTTTCAAACACCGGCGGTGCCACTAGCCCCGCCACCACACTAATATTAACTCTGGCATTCACTAAGGCAACCAGACCACCACCGTCCTGAGCAGAGATAACCATTGGAATGACAGAGTTGGCCTTCCCATAGACGGATCGAGACAGTGAGATCACGCCTACAAAAAAGGAGTCAAAGACAACATATTAACAGGCAAGTTTTACACCAAATAACATCATAAATTGTTATTATTTCTATAAAAAGTACAGTGCAAGAATGGGGAAAAAACACATATATGCCAACCTGTGTCTTTGTTGAGAGTAAAGTATGGGGAGGCCCCTCCAGGCACTGTTTTGTATGTAATTCGCCCGTTCTCTCCTGAGTCGGGGTCATAGGCTGTCACCCTGACAACAGATGTCCCAGGGGTGCTCTGCGTGCTCAAACTAACAGCATAGCTGAGCGGGTAGAAAGCGGGTCTGTTATCATTAATGTCGACCAGATCCACCCTGACATAGGCTACTGAGCTCAGTCCACCCTGCAGAGGAAACAAAAAGCTCTTTTGTTATACCTTCACGTATTAAATCATGAACAGTAAAAACATACCTGAAAGCAGGATTTAGGCCACATTAACGGTGGAGGTAAAACCCAGCAGTAAACCCAGTTAAAATTTCGATGTATGGCGTAGCCTCTAAAATATAGTCCCAGGAGATTCGTGCAGGGACACAGATTGATAGTTTCCCTTGGGAAAGAGCAATATGTCATGACCCGTGGAGGGTGAGAGGGCTTGCTGCAGCCCAAGCCTGTTTCATAGGCTTTTCATTCGCAGACATACAGTGCAGGCTTTTCATTTGGACCAGGTGGCAAAAACGAGGAAGGCGGCAGTCCAACTTGTTAAAATATTACTGCCTGACAGTTGAGGTATTTCTCCTTCTGATTGCTTTAACATGCCCACAGTAATTTTCTTTCATTTTTAACGTTTTCGTCTTTAAGTATTTTTTGGCAGTTAGTGCACAGGATGTTATACTAACTTACGAGTAAGCCTACCTACCATGGAGAACTATTCAAACTTTTTTTTTCTCTTTTGACAACTCAAAGGTTTTTTTTCTGCACGGTTGGCCACATCTTTGCTCTCCCGTCTATAAGAAAAGCATGGCTGCTGTGTTTATGGGATTACACTGCAGCTCAGTGGATTCATAATTTCAAAGGGCGGTGGCTTACCCCATCGACTGCAGTAACAGTAAAATCGAAGCTGGTTGGCCCCTGATCTCTGTCTACTGCAGCACTGGTGCAGATCTGGCCTGTCTCCTTGCCGATGATGAACTGAGAGGGAACAGCACTGTTAATGCCGGAGCCAAGAGAGTAGGTGATCAAGCCAAAGGAGCCGCTGTCTGCATCTGCCGCGGTCACCTGCAGGGAGGAAAACACGCTGTCGTTAAGCAGTCAAGCATCGCACATCACGATTAAAACTGATTAAGTTGGAAGGGAAATATCTTACTGGATAAACTAAGCAGTTTCCATATCCAATTACATTACTCTAAATCCTCATTAGATCAAAACTAATTTCTATTAGTTGTAGGAGTCATTGCAATCCACAAAGTGAAACAGGAGCACCGTACCGGGTGCCTTTGAAAGCATCTTTGGATCCGTTCTTTTGTTGTTTATCCGAGCCAGAGCATGAGCCAAACAGGCCCTCTGGCAGAAAGGAGCTCTGAGGGAATGAAGGAGGGGGGGGACAGGAAGGAGGATGACTTCTACAGACTCTGGGAGGCCTGCCAGTGGGAAAAACTGCCTGCTCCTAGAGTGGTGTCTGTCTGCAAAGGACAAGGGCGACCGGGCAGTGGTGGGATACCACACATTACACTTCAGTGCAATGCATTATAACCTAATGTGATGTCCCGCTTGTGGCCTGGTTTTAATAATGCTGCACATTTAACGGGGGATAGAACCACTGGAGCTACAAAAAGAGCTCCCAAGCCTTCAGCCAAGAGGCCAACTCAATTACTGTAGGATCTCCCAAGACAGCACAAGGCAAACACACCAATCAGATCAACCCCTGGGTACCAGCAGCTTAATTGTTAGCAAGTGTTGGCTCTAGATCGCAGATTAGAGTAGGGTTAAAACCTCCCAAGCTGATTACAATTCTTCTTTCTTCCATGTTTTATAAATTAATCCTTTTAGTAAAAACACTAATTGGAATAAAATTGAAGCTCGTATAATGCTCTAGTGCTCCAACATGCAGCAGCAGGGAACCTCATCAGAAACAGTGTCAAGAAAACTCAGGCAAGCCTTGTTTATTATCAAATGACTTTTCTTAAAGATGGTAGTGGTATGGCTGCAAATAGATGGAAATCATTCACTTGAGGTGATGAAGGTTGGTCTGCAATAATTCAGCCTTCATCTCTTTCCTGAGCAGATGGCAGATGGGGGGGACTCAGCAGAGAGCCCCCTCATGACTGTAACTCCTAACAGAGGGTGAGTGGGGTGTTGGAGTGTGAGAGCCGTAAGGCTGGGAGAGGCGCAAGCCAAAGAGAGGAATAATAAACCACACGAGGAAAGGGGAAACCAAGAGCAATACAAGAAAAGCTCCTCTTTTAATGCTCCAAGACTGTCGCTTACCTTTTTATCATTTAGCAGGAGAGCAAGTTATTTATAACAACCCCAAAGCTTTATGTGTTTGCTTTACTCATATTTGTGTGCTGAGTGTCAGCTGGAGGGGAAAGTGAAGGAGCCCTTTAGTGTGAAAAACTGAATGTTGTTAAAGAAAAAGATAGCAGATATGCAACAGGCATTTCCCAGCAGATCTGAAAGGATGCATTTCCTCTCTTGTGACTGACCCTCATTATGGCAGCTACTGACTGCAGAAGCTATGCTTGTTTTTTCCATTTTAAGCACAACCTTTCATAAAAACATACTTTTTTTTTAAGTACACCCACACACAGTGTATACAAGTCACATTCAGAAAGCATATCCATACATTTATGGTATGAAAACTTAAAAAAAATGTACTTGGTGAGGTGGTAAGGTGTGTTTTTTTTTTCTGTTCAGATCTAAAGAACAGCTCACATTAAAATGTGGCTGTTTTTTGACTTTGCTGTCCGCTAAAGTAAACCGTGGGGAGGACCACCACAAAAATGTTCCTAACAACAAATCTAATGAGACACTTAAATCACCCTCAGCCAGCTGAAAATGGGCATTTTAAAGAAGCTAACAAAGGTAAAGTGGCTAAAGCTAACCCAGAGCTCAGAGGCAGCCAGCAGGAGCTAAAGGATCAACGCAGTTAGGAGGAAAATTATGTAGAAAAAAACAAAAAAGTTGATACCCTGTTATCTTATAAACACAGTGGAAAATGATGCAAGTAACTGACATTTGCTTTGTTCTATAAATCTGTTGCACCTGCTTTTGTTCAGTGAGGTCAAACGTGTCAGGCAGAGATGGGTGTACAGCATCAGAGCACTTTATTTTCAGTAGTTTCAGTGAGAGACGAACCTGCAACCAGTTGCAGTTTTAAGGGAAACTGTGAAGTTTGATAATTTATTGTGGAAAAGTAGATTTTTTTTTTCTTGTATGTGCTGTCAGTTTTAATGATTACTGGCAAAATCAGAAATCAGACTCGACCTAGAAAATTGTAACGAGTGCGTCTCTGATTAAGCCGGCACAAACGTGTCAAATAAACATGTTTATTGTCTGTTACAAGAAACTTTTTCCATCTTTGTAGATGATTGCAAATGTACTTTTAAAAAAAATCTCTATTTATTTGTTATTATTTTAAGGCTTAAAGTTTTCATCATTGTGGCCAGTTTGAGTCATAAGTAGGTATTTGACTGTGTCTGTGGTGTTGGTGCCTTTTGGATCATTTTAATGGAAGTGCTGCACAGTAAGAAGCTTGTGCTCCAGTTCAGTAATAAAATAGCATTTTAGTACTATGTTACAAGCTGTTAATTAGCCCGTATCATTGAGAATGAATCTGTGGACGCACCTTGCTGACCAAGTTTGAAGTCTTAACTGAAAAAAAAAAAAAAAAAAAGGCCAGAGCTAAAGTGGAGGCATAAAAACTAAACTCCATGAATCAATGGGAAATAGTGGCTACATCTATGTTTCATATACAGTCATTGACTGCAACCTAGCAATAAATTAAAAAAAGATAAATTAATAGCTGAGCAAGTGTAAACCCCAGAAGATAAAACAAGATTGTATAAAAGTGATGAATAAAATCTTTTTTGGTATGTTGCATAATGCTACAGTGCAATAATGTCACAGCGAGGAGTCGTGCATTATTCATACTTGTTTATGTCCCCTTTCATGCATTCTTGGTTTAATCGTCATTCTTTTCTAACTTTTTGTACTATATATAATTTTCAGAAAGCAGATTAAGGCTTTAACCTCAACCACATATGCATATTGTAAATTTTAAAACTGGTAACCAAACAAGCCATTTAACATCTGCTCGATAGAAATAGAAATTCTCCGCCCAATACAGGGCAGAAAAATACCAGTCTCCGTTATGCTGCATCCATCATGAATATCAGGTGCCTCTGTTTCAGTTTCCCACTGACTTTGTGATCTCCCCTCTGCAGTGTATAGGTATTACACAAACCTATTTTTATTGGATTAAAAGTTCAAAAGCGAGAGTAAGCTTAGATCATCACCAGCAGCCAGCAGCATTCTCCCTACACTTCATGTATGTGAGTGAGGCATGATGGGAGCTGTCTTATCAGCAGGGGAAAGGCAACCTTTGGCTGAGTCCTTAGTAAAACAAGCTGGAAAAATCCAAAGATAACTCGGGAACTTTGTGGTTCTCCCATCAGACTCCAGAGGAGCCTTCCAGAAGAGACTTTCTGACTGACTGACTGTCCAGTCAAGAGCACAGAACTCACAGGAGAGAACATGCCTTTGTATATTTATGTATAACATGTCCAAATGAAATAATGAGCTCGAGGCTTTTTGGTGCTCCATTGTTTTCTGAACCGCCTAATATCCTAACACTTTGGTCTGGGAAAGAGCCTGTCCTGAAAAGAACCAGGCCAGGATGGGGTGACTTAGGTAACCTCTATTTTTGGATATGAAATTTCCTAAAATCCACTTCATAATAATTGAATGTGGCTTTCCAGTTCTCGATCATAAATGTATGAGGTTAATAGAAACACATGCATGTGTGACCTTATTTGCCCATGCTACTGCTGCTTGCTCCACCTTCGTTGTGCAGCCGTGCATAAAAACCACACTGTGGAAAGAACTAGTGCAAAAAACCTGCGAGTAAATGAATGATGCAAAGCTGAACCCACTGAAGCCAACAAGGGGTGAATTGAAGGCAATGTAGTTTTTAATCACGCACCCCGTATTTTAGAGTGCCCAGTCAAACAAATCCATCTCACGTATTCCTCAGCACAACCAGCCAATCAGGACCGCGGGTCTGCCAATCCAAACAGGCCGCAAATGACGGAGTGCACATGTAAATGTTTGCCAACTGGGAAATCATCACACACATCAATCAAACTCTGCGTGCACATGTCCTGCGAGTGTACCTTAGATGCGTAAGCAAAGACACAAACGTACAAACACTGGGAATAAAGCGATTGCTCATCTCGGTCTCGTGATGCCTGCAGAGCGAGATCGAGTTAATCCTGAACTCCGATGACTTCAAACTCCAAATATTTTTCTGTATTCTCTTTGCAAACATACAAAGAATTAGCATGCAGCAGTATCAGCAGGACTAAGGCCCAAAATTAAAGAAGATGCAGCAACAGTTTTAGAAAATACTGGATGACATTTCTAAATATCTTAAGCTCATATTTATGGCTGAGCTTGCTTTTATCTTTCTTGGATAGTGCTGATACTTACATATGTGGGCCAGACAGCTGATGTGGGCTTAAAGAAGTATTGCGTGGATGTTAAACAGGAAAACGTTTTCATCCTTAGGTTTAGAATAAAGGGGGATCTCGTTTAGCGAATGATGAAGATTTATTAAAGGTAAGGGTAGTTAGTGCTCCACCCACTACATCAATTTTAGCTGCCATATTTATGATGTGTAACTTTAATGGCAGTGACGCTGCAGTTTCTGACTATATCACACCCAGTCACATCCATTTTTCCACCCCAAAATGGCAAATTTCATTCAAAAATAATAATCTGTATCACGCGTAACTTTAATGACAGCTGCACAGATGTGACAAATTAAGCTTGTAATAGCAGGACTCCCACAGGAGCAAACAGCAGGATAATGCGAGAGATTGATAAAGTGACAAGCAGATCATTAAAGACAGTAGAAGCAAAGAGGAAAGAGTAGGCTCAAAGAAGTAAAACGCGTGGGTGTGCTGCAGAAATCTGGACTAAGAAACGCTTTGAGCTTTCACAGCTGGTGAGAAGCCCTGCGCACTGCTCTCTCTCTATTGTCCTGGCATCACTTCTGAAGAGAGCAGAGACGAGGAAAACGAGGTGGAGACCTCCTAAAGGCCTCTCTCGCTGGCCGCTTAAGTAGCAGATGGGCAGGTCGGAGACTTTGTGACATGTCCCCCCACCACACCAAAGACCCAGACAGAGACCACACCCGGGCCGGTGGAAGGAAGAAGCCCTCTCACTGTTGACAAATATATCAGAACTCTAAACATTTGCAGCACAGACAGTACCGCCTGGATTAGGACCAAGCATATGTGAAAGATTTCAGCGGTTACTCATGAGACAAAAAGCTGAAATCTTCACAGCATAGTTTAAGACATGTGTAAGGCCTATAAAACGGTGACATTAAATACGGCCGGACTGTGCCCTGTGATGTCTGGCTGCTTTGTGTAAGTGTGATAAAGGTAATGAAATGCCCTGTTGTGTACACAGAGAAGTCTACATATGGCAAAGCAAGAGCAGAGAACACGGTGTCCCTGTGGTGCTGCAATCAGGGTGCCAAACTGTAAAGATACAGCAACATCAGGACCAGTTGAAGGATGTGTGTTGACAGAGGAGTATCCTGTGTATTCATCCTGTTTCAATCATCCTGGGAACTTGTGTAAAGTTAATAGCAGCTCATAAATTTTTGATATTTTCACCAAATATTTGTACACAAGAAATAAGTGCTACTCAAAGATATCAAGAATCACCCTCTGGCAAATATTAACATCCACAGTGAATTTAAAGAAATAAAACCGTCCTTTCTCTGTGGTAATTGGTTCCAACTGCCCTCGCAGGGGGAACGAGCCAAGAAACACCAACAGCCTCCGAGGCACCGGTGCTGATGTTGGAAAAAGCTAAAGAGTGACTTGAAGAAAGTGTGAGTGGGACTGAAGGATTAATACACAGAACCACACGTTTAAACCTCACGGCTTTTGTAGTGAAAGGTAAATAAAAAAGCTCGGGCTGGGAGCACATCCTTCTGACAGCTAAAACAATTCTATTTGGAAACAATATAACAATTTAGGTGCAACTCTTAATTATTGTTATGCCTCAGCGTCAATGCGCTGGCACTGACAGTATCAAACATCTGATCATCGCTTACAGAACAGCAGCTTTAAACACTTTTATTCATTATTAGCAATTTAAATTCACATAACCTTCAAGTCTCTCTGCATGACTTGAACATGAACTATCTTTTCCAGATTTGATTCCTCTGTCCAGATGTACATAAAGCACATCTGCTATACTGGGTATCCCAGTCGAACACAGTATAACTGTCAAAGTCAGTAACCGTCTTAATCGCACCACTTTCTCCAATAAATATGATGTTTCCCAGTTGCCAAATCATATAATCACAGAGTGTCCTTTCACAAAGGTGATGTTCCAACTGCCTTTGCAGGGGGAATGACTGAAGCAGAGCCATTAATAAAGCTCCTTTACGCATGCTTAAACATAAACATGACAGGTAAGCTTTGAGATTCCTTTTAAAATTCCTGCTTAACTTGGTTTGCAGCAGCTAAGCGGCAGATTGCCAGCGACCCGCTCTGCCCTGCCTTCCTTTTGGCCTGTTTGTGTGGCGGGTCTCCTGCAAGCACTGGAGGGCTGTGGCTCATTTCCGGCCGGTGGCACTGGCGACACCTGGGCCCAATGTGTGCCGATGCTCTATATTAAGTGCGCACAGCTCATTTGATGGGTAGCTCTCCTCCCTGAGACTCCCTGGTTGTCTCAACTTGTTTAAGGCACAAAAGAAACTCCTTTCTGACACAAAAATACAACAAAAGAGCTGATTTCCTAATCAGCAGCGGTTCCACTGAGTGCTGCTTCTTATTCCTCTCTGACTGAAGCACAGAGACGGAGGACCTGGGTTAAAGGCAGCAGGTTACAACATTATAAGGACCACATATCTGGCAAAACGACTGAGGGGAGGGGTATAATGACACTTGAAGCTAGACTGCAGACAAGGGAAAAGTCTTTCCTACAGTAGGTAAAGAAAGTTGAGACATCATATCATAGGCGTCACATCAGTGCATTTATTGTGATATAAAACACAATGTAAGAACATTAAGCAAAAGTCCTTTGGGATTTTAATTTTCCAGAGATGATTTTGGGAACATCCACCTCCCCAAAACAGGGCTTGCTAGTTTAACATTTGTTACTGAAAACCTTTAATTTTAAGTATCTTTTAATTATAACACAGTACTGGTTCTTGAGCCAGCACTCATTTCTTTATATTTTGCCTCCAAGGAGCCAGAAATTCTCAGGATTTTTTAAGCAATAATTCTTCAGGCTTTCTGCAGGTTTTTCAAAGTTTGTCTTTGGACATTGGCTCCTTTTTCACTCATTTTCAGTCCAGTCCTTGTACCGAACAATTTTTTGTGGAAAGTTTGTTTGTTAAGCCACTGAAAACTGACCTATGAGTCATTCATGCATAAAAAAGGTGCCTAACTCAAAGACTGAATCAGTGTTGCGACAATTTAGCAAAGAACCAATTTCAAATGGCATCTTTAAGCACTTTGTTGTTGGCAGTGTGTCACAAAAACACATCATTTGTACCATTTCTGTAGTTGAATCTGTGAAAAATGCCAAAATAGCACAGTTTGACAGGCATAAAATAATATTGTTGCACCAAGATCGTTCCCAAAGAGCTATTACCCGAGTGTGTCCTTAAAAATCTGAGGAAACTGAATGAGTGGAGCACAAAAGAAGAAGTGGCAGACCTAAAAAAAATAAAACAGATGAACAGTAAAAGGAAAAAAATCCAGCAAAGACCCTCAGTTGAAGGGCCAGATAGAGGAGCCTGTCTTCTGCCTCAGTTTAATCATTTCAATGACTGCAAAATTACCTGCCACAGCTGCCTCGAAGGCATTGTGGATTTTCTTGTTCACTTTTTTTTTAAAATCAAGTGGCTCCATCATTTAGTGGTTAACACATTCACCTAACACACACGGAGGACAGAAAAGAGGGGAAGACTTTTGCACAATACAGGTAAGAAAATACTTAATACTGTATTAATATAATACTATGTTGGAGACCTGTCTGATTGTGCTGTAATCCTGTTACAGGACTTTTCATACAACCTGGAATCCACACTATAAACAAGCCTGTAAAATGACTAAAAGACAAAATCATGAATAAAGCTGTTACTCAGGAACAAATGCACTACTGTTGACCAATAATGTAAAAAATATTTTTACCTTTTACGTGGTATTATAATTTAAAAAAGTTTCCATCACAAGTCTCAGTGGAGTTTCAAAACATAATTCTTAGTAATCAAGTCATAGCTTAGCATGCATTATCATAAATTTGCCCAAATGAAGCTCAAATAAACAAGCACCCTGACAGTGGCTCATTTTTCCTTTTTTATTTATAAAGAAGGAATCAAACAACATAAGCAATGTAGAGTCTAAATAAATAAAGAAAAAATGTATTTTACAGTACCTATATTTTATATCCAGGCGCTCTTTGTAGTTTGCAATTTAGGAGTTGTGAAAAAAAGTTCAGTTGTTAGGTGGCCCATATTTTTTTTCATTAGACTTTCCTCTAAATCTGAAGCGTCTGTCTTTCATCTGGACTTTGCATCTGGAAGTCATTAAGCATCTAACCATTTAAGGAGAGAGAGGCTCCAAAAAAACAGGCAAAACGAGCAGAGGGGAGAGGTACCGCGCTGCTAAAGGGAAAAGGTACAACTAATAGAAATGGAGAGGGAGTGGTATTTAAGAACAGACATGCAATATTATTTTTCATCTTTGAAATCGTGTGCGCAAGTTAATACATTACAAACTCAACACAGTAATGATGATTAAAAAGCCGACCAAGTCTGAGGAAGTAAAAACTTCACAGGTCCAAAGAAAAAGAAATATGACTACTTTGAAAACTACTTGAAAGTGTTTTTAAAGTTATGCTTGAGAGTGCGAACCTATTCAATGAGAGCCTTGGCCCCAAAAGGTAAACTGAGAAATCTGATTTGTACTTATTAAAAAAAATATATCCTGAATAAAGTCCGCTTTCTTTAAAGTGGATTTATTTGAATTAAAACTTGAAAATAATGCGTGAAAAGGTCTGCGTGCCAAGCAGGGAGGAGTTTGCCGTTATAGGCAGCTCTAGCCACAAATTACAAACTCCTTCCACATGACAACAAGGACGGTTCTCGTAGGTTAGTCACAGGAATCAAACCAAAGGAAAAATGTGAGTTTGATTCATTTTGCATTAAAAAAAAAAAACCAAACATGACCATGTCAGCAGGTCTTCCACCTCAGTTTGATCATTTCAGTCACTGCAATGAGCTGCCTTGGAGATCTTGTGATTTATTATTTTATTTTATTTTTTTAATCAAGTGGCTCCATGGTGCAGAGGTTAACACGTTAACACACAAAAGATCCCCAGTTTGAGACAAGAAGGAGACATAAATCTCACAGGAGGTTGCATCGAGAGTATCTAGCATGAAAATCAGTGCCACATTAAATATGTGGATCCATCCGCTGTGGTAACCCCTTGTGAATAAGGCAGAATCCAAACGAAGCTCTTAGTATTTTTTTTGATCAACTAAATGCAGAGAAAGTGCCTAAATGAGTCAAAATTTGACTTTAAATGTTCATTTATGTAAATGGACTGGTACTTATATTGCACCTTTCTGCTCTAAATGAGCACTTTAAGCACTTTTAACTAGAAGCCTCAATCACCTAATCTCTCTCTCTCTCACACACACACACACACACACACACACACACACACACACACACACACACAGTGCTTTATTCTATGCCTAAGCACCTTGTCTTACATTCACACACACACTTGCTCTTCAGTGACTGCATCAGGGTTCAGTATCTCATCCAATGATACTTTGATATGCAGACTGGAGGAATCAGGGATTGAACCTCCAACCCTCTGATTGGTAGACAGCCCGCGCTACCTCCTCGGGTTGTGTGATGTAGTGTAGTGTATGCAGTTTCACTGAACTGTGTAACCCCACAAAAATCACCTGTAGAGCTAGTTTAAAGACTGAGACCTTCTCAAGGTCCAGTTTGGAACTGATGCTGGAAGCTTGCTGAGCAGATTCACTCTCACAAGACAAGGGGAGGTGGCCTTACATCAAACTCCCACAGCGAGCCCTGTCAGGCTCTCGCTTGGCTCCGGTTCAGCCAGTCATCCCTTCCATAGTCATCCAATAGCAGTGCTGAGCTCTGGTCTGCTGAGGCAGACCAGGAGGTGGATTGCAGGGTCTGAGTAGGTGGGAGGGGAACTAATATGAACCATGCACAGCACGGGGGTGTAGGAGTACTGATGTGGGCTAGGCGAGTACTACAGCTGCCTGCAGTGGGTGGGAGAATGCCCACAGAGCATGGCATGCACAAACAGAGCACAGATGCGGTCACGGAGCCAAATTGGACCTGGTTAGCAGAGATCCACGAGCTTGTTTGATGAGGTAGATAAAAATTATTCAGTGTTGGGGTTTGCTCTCTCCTCGATGTGTGAGCCAGGTCTACAGCGCAGGCTGCTACATTCCTCTGATCAGGCTGTCAGGAAATTTGTAAACACAAATCCCAACAAAGAGCAGAACCTGCAAAGATCGGAATCTTGTAGGTGATGGACTCTTTATCTTTGTTGACTTGGTTTTGAATTTGCCAGCAGAGACACTCAAAAGGAAGAACCACACAACCGCACGCTACTGTACTTTTAGCCTTCGGTGATCAACATAAATCAGAACACATAAGATTTAAAGCGTTCCCCTGCACCGGCTGATCATACAACAGATCCCTCTGTTCTACTTCGACAACCTTTAAAGCAGGATTTGAATTTAAAGTATGACAAACGGGCGCTGACTATGTGACACATACGGAGACCGATAAAGACACGCAGACAAAAATATGCCCATAGCATCCACTTCGTGTGCTTTTACAGTTTTGTCTCCGAGGCAGCGCTTAAGTCTGCAATCAGAGTAAGACCGGGACGGATTGGTCGAGTTTCTTAGCGCAGCAGAGCGAGCCATACCTGTGGTGTGGCATAGACTCAAGTCTTTAAGTGCTCTGCAGCACCAGTAGAGCTCTAATGAAATACCAAAACTTCATTTCTCAACCGCTTTCATCTTGCAGAAGGCAGGAAATGGGAGAAGCACAGCAGCAGAAGAACCAGCTTCCAAAAAAACACTGGCATTTTTTTTTTTTGGGTGGTTGAATTTTGAGTAGAGGCTTCAGAGTCATGCAGTTTGAATGTTTATTGACAGTTTACTGCCATTGCAATTTCTATCTAAAAACAGTAATTCAAACAGACAGTTTAGAAAGCAGAGCTTAAGTACTATGTTACTGTATGTATCTGATTATGTTAAGAGTCTAGACCTGTCCAGTTTCACAAATAAACACAAGGCTACAAGGTGCTAACACCACCTCTTTTATGTGGCTAAAAAAAAAAAGCCTGGGTTGACTTTGACGGGAAAATGCTAAATTTGTATGCTAAATGCTAAATTTTTTTTTTATGCACAAGTTTTCCAAATTGCCAGAAATTACTTTTAAGTTTCGACAATTTTTACTTTATATGTTATTCTGGTGACAGTGCTACACAAAGGAGCTGCTGTCTTAAAGGCTGGTACAGGAAATAGCTTAACAGAGTACAGTATTAATAGATGAGAAGCACGGTGCTTTCATTTTTTTTCTAAACATGCTAAGCACCGGTTCCACTTCGTGACAGTTGATGTCATTACTCAGCTGCTCAGGCAGCAGCAGCTACACATAATGATGAAGCTGACAGACTCTCCTGCAGCCAATTTAAGACAATTATGCTCTCATGCAGCACCAGCATTTCATTTAATGTTTACTTAACGTCTCTGTCAGTCAGCCACCGTCCTGAGAGACTCGAAGCTTCGCCGCGACTGCGCCGAATGTCTGACTGACTCTGTTTAAATGAATCATAAAAAAATGTTTGACTTACACATAGGTCAGCGTGGTGTTAATTAATGAACAGAGTGCATGTCTTCAGCAGACCGTTCTCACACAGTATACAGGACATTTTTCAGCAGCTTTTTCAGTTCTCTGACATATCACATGACTCAGTTTTAATTTATGCAGCTGCCTCCCACATAAATCAACCAAGCAGTTTAGGCGCCTAATGTGTAACTGACCCCAAGCATTTTTTTTTTGTCAGTTTTGCACGTCCTAATGAGTTTCTGATAGAGTGATGACGTTCATCATCTTTGTAAACATTTAAGTATGCTAGTGTAAGCCTGCTGATTAAAAGCAGAGATTAAAGCCCAGCTCCAAAAAGCACGACCCTGCTCTTGGAGTGACATAATCAGTCCAGAGGAAAGAGAACTGGACTGCTCTGTAATGTTGCGCTCTCCAATACAAGAAAGAGGCGGTGCTGGATGTGGCGGCCGGGGTGAGCCAGGGCGTTGGGGTCGTGAGGGCCTACTGGAACCATGCATATAAACACACGCTGTCACTGACTGATAAACACTGCAAACAAACAAAGACCGCTCAGGCCGGGCTCTGGCGTGCGAGCTGTTTCTCCAGTAAACTCTGTGTAACTGTGAGCCCAGCGCTGAAGTAAGTCATCTCTGGTTCAGAAACACACAAAAATGACAACAAGCTCCAGCAGCGCAGATGGTCCAAAGAGCTGCGCCATCGTTTAGATCTCTTTCTTTTGTTTCACTGAGTCGCATAATTGTGAGTCAACACAGATTCATCCGGAGTGGACGGACAGTCGTGTACAGATAACCAGATGAGCGCACACAAACACATGCGCATTATGTACCGTAACTTTCCAAACAGTTTCCTGCCAAGTACAAACAACAGCTGCTCCTCGCATCAAACTCTGGCTCTGTCAGAAACAGATGGATAGAGACACTGGCGGCATGTCATCGTTACACCTTTTATCCTGATGTTACACCCGCTGGAAAATGTGATAATGTACTTTTTTTCACACGCAGCTTTTCCACATGCATGCGAGACTATGTCATCTCCTAAACCAGAATGCATTGTTATGTTAGAGCACCTTTTCTTTTGGCATGGTCAGTACAGGGTTTAATGCAATATTTGCAAGTTTACCATCTGATGCGTTCGCTCTGATTCATTGAGAAGTTCTTTTCACATAAACTCTTCTGAGCCTCCAAAGCCATAGGTGGGTTTCATTTCCTCGCTAGCATATTTATTTAGTTCTCAGCAAAATATTTAGGTGATAGGATAATTATATTTTATCTTGTATACATGTCTACTCCCCTTCTTCATGTGATTCATTTCAAACAATCCCCTCTGAGTATACATAAGGTAGTCAGTGAGCACTTCAGTTGTTTCTCAGAGCAAGAGAGACTTCCACAGTAAACATGCCCTCCACAAGATTACACTCACGCAAGCTCTTAAAAGGAACACACACAAGTCTGAATCCGGCATATTTCATCTATTTGAAAGATAAAAACCTGTTTGGGTTACACAAAAGCCAAGTTTTGGCCTCGACTTCCCCCGATGATCCCCAAAATATACTCACACACACCTCGAATTCACCTCACGCAACGGCTCAAGAGCACTTATAGGCGAGCCTAAACCAGTTCAGTGATTACATTTCATGCTTTTCTCTCACTAATGAGACCTGCATAGGATGGGGTTGTTATCATCAAGTGTCTGGACACTTGCTTCAATATTAATTACTTGCACAGCTGTTAGAGAGAGAAAACACTTTGTGGGAACTTGGTGGAAAGAAGCTCAGGGATGATAATTTTACTCCATCAGTAACATCAGATCATAGCTTCAAATCTACATTTCTGTTGTCTGTTTGTGGAATTACGGCATCAGAATCACAGAAAAACACATTTTACCTTTTGTTCAAGCAAAAAAAAAATCTTTATTGAAAATGTATTTCTACGTGGCACAACTGCAAAAGGACCAAAGATATGCAGTTAGGTTTTTGAATTCTTTTAGTTGCATTCACAGCAGAAGAATCAGCAACAGTTAACTCGACAAAAAAAGATTCCCAGCATGTTCCTTCGAATGCGATCAATGTGACCCACTTCCACTTTCTAACTGTGTGAAATAGTTTGAACCCCTCCTCCTCCTCCTCCTCTCCAGAACTGATCTGATATCATTACCTCTGAAGGTCCGTTTGGCCTGTGAAGCTGCACAGATCCACAGTCAGAAATGTGTCTGTCTAATTTTATTCTGTTCACTGCCTCTGATTGGCTTATCCAGGTAAAAGCGACTTGTCTCTTACCTTTAAGCACTGCAAGAGAGAGATACCACAATCTGAGATCCTGATGGATGAAACATGGGAATGCTAGGTATGCCTTTTTTAGTATTCCTTATAGCATATAGCAGTTACTATTTTTAGCCATGTGAGCTGCATAACTCTGAGAGTGTCTCAGTCTATCACTGTGGCCTAAACCACACGTCTCTAAATCTACTGGATAGACTGGGATTAAATTCCCAGAGGACAATTCCCACTGAATTTTGTGATTCCCTGACTTTTGTTCTAGTGTCCCAATCTCCTGGTACTGTGTCCCCCCTCCGATTCCACAAACAGGTCAACGTTTTCACACATTATAAAATATTTCAACCACTAATGGACGGCCACAAAGTTCGGCGCAGACATTTTTGGTTCCCCAGCGATGAATCCTAATGACTTCATCGAATTTCATTTTATGGCAGTATTATGCTCCCATTTGCGGTTTTCAGAGAGAGATTTCAACAACGACTGGAAATATTGCAATGAAATTTACTTCAGACATTGATGTTCCCGAAAGGATAAATCACAGTAACTTTGGTGATCCTTTGATATTTTTTTCCTTTAGCGTCATCACTTCGTCTTTTCTTTCTTCTTTTTTTTTTTCCAAAGCTTTGATTCATGACCAAATGCCTTAGAAACTAAAAACATTCCCATCAGCCTCAGCTCACTTTGTGTTTAGTATAATACCACCATCTGCCATTTTTCAGCAAGACACAATAAAATAAACACGGCACTCTGCGTGTACAGTGTGAGAAACGCACGTGCAGGAAGTGTTTACACGAGGACTGTTTTGAACTCGGTATTTGTCTGTTTGTGTTTACATTTAAAACGTGTGGAACAATTTGGCGCATAACGTAATGTGATGACATTATTTCAGCAAAATGTTATTTTTCCGTTATTGATGGTGGCAGCGGAGGTACAGACGAGTGGATTGGCCCGTTGAGCTTTTCAAGAACCGAAACACGACCACTGCAGGAATACGGCGCACACCTGAACCATTAGGCAGCTGCACCATAATAAATAAATACATACAGATGAGCTGCAAAATACTGCATCTAGAGTATGATTAGATCTGAAATGGATGTATGCAGGGGCTGCTCCTTGCAGATTTTTAAAATTATGTTTTGCTAAACTATGCCTCTGATCAAACAATGAGCTGTTGTCTACTCAAGCAAAACTGTGCAATAAAAATTAGACAATGATTGCTGACCTAAAATGAAAACACATGAAAAAAAAAAGACTGAAGGAATAAACAAATAAATAAAATAGTTTTTTTGCTTCTAGAAGCTGAAACCTTCCTGTGTGCCATCAGGGCACATTCTCTGTAAATTAATAAGAACTGAAACCGCAAATTTTTGTGTATCTTTTTGAGGCGGCAAAACCTCAGAAAGCTCCTAAAAGCTTTAAGCTTTGTGTTTCTGTATCGCTGGTGTTGTGTGTGTGTCATGTGAAACAGCACGTGTGCTGACAGCTTAAGAAAAGACTGAAAATCTCAAGAGACTTGAAGTGCCAGAGTTCAGCGTTGAGAGATCTCAGGTGTCCCAGCCCACCTACGCACACAATACAAGAGTAGTGTGTGTGTGTGTGTGTGTGTGTGTGTGTGTGAGATTTACACACAAAGGGGTACAAAGCATACCTAATCTGATCCTAGCAGACAGAAAGTTCTGTGAGGTTCTGGGTCACAGGTCGGCCAAATGTCCAGCTGCCCTTTCGTGACCTTCAGCCTGGCAACCATCTATTCAGCCTTTCATCTGTTATCCAGCCACCCGCCACTGGTGTGTCAGTGAGAGCCTCCATCAATAACGGTGACACCGAGTCAGATAGGTGAATTATGGCACAGGAAGGAAAAAAAAAAGAAAAAGGAAGGCTAATATAAATCACAGATAAAGTGGCACCTAACTGATCTCTGGAGTCTCCTGCGTTCTCCCCTGATCCAAGTAAATTTTGTTCGAACTTTGTAATTAAAGACTCCTCTGATGTTCTGAGGTATGATATTACAGGGAGTCTCCGACCAGCAAATGATCTTCAAATAAACCACAAACTGTAACCCAGTTATTAGTGAAGAAAAAAAAACATCTTATTTCATGCTTTAATATGTTTTGGTCCGGCTCTGCAGCGTTCGCTCTGTCATTTAGACGCTGGAGTCGATGCTTCATTGAATACGCTGAAATCCCGTTTCCAGCCGTCATTGGCGTTTCATTTAATCTCAATTTGCGGTCAGTTGTTCTACGAGTGATGAAAATTATACAGCAAACTGAACAAACTGCACCGAGCTTAAGCGACCTCAGGGGCACGTTAGAGGAACATCATTATAACTGAACGCATGCGTCATACGCACAGAAGAGGTGAACGGGTCATCGTCTATCATCTCCTTATCTGCAGACACATTCAGCAAGTTCAATGTGAACTTTTGCTTTTAGCTCAGTTGTGGTAGGACATTGTTTGAGCTAAACACATGTCATGGGGTTATGGTTAGTCTCAAATCCTTTCTTGTGTGAAAACAGATAATCAGCTGCCAGCGCAGCTTCATCACCGCCAGTTTCTTACGAATGCCGTTCTCTGGAGAATCCTTCAGCAGCAGACATCTTTCCAGCTGGAAGCCAAACAGTTTCTGTGCGCTGATGTCAGAATCTCTTTACTCCTCGCTTATTTGATACTTTTGCAACTTCACTATTACTGAGCCACTCATTTACTTTGAGTCAGAGATCACTTGCTCTACCTGCTCTACCCCCTGAGCCACAGCCACTCACCATGTTAGCCTCAAATGATATGACAGAAAACATAAAATAATGTGTTAAATTTAATACAAACCAAACACTGCAGCACAATCAGATTTAAGTGACAGCTCAGTGTTCACAAGCACAGTGGTAACCATACAATTTTAGTACAAATAAAATAAAATAAGGCAGTAAACACGAGATAATTCCCTGCAATGCAAGCTTACACTATAGGTATCTCAAACTATTCCCTATAAATTTGCAAATATGGTATTTTAATTATACTTCTTTAAACATAAAATCTTTCCATTCAAAAAGCATCAAAACTGTTATTAATCCTTTATTCAGACAGTAAAAATTAAAAATTGTATTTCATGAGATGCACCGGATGACCAGAATCGGTCGATTTCCAGCGTTCTCAGCTCGCGCTGGTGACCAGCCGGTCAGTCTCGCATATGTCCGATTACCAGCTGGTTGGCTTCGTGCACACATGCACAGTGATGCATGTGTGCAACCACACGCTAACATGTTAACATGGAAGCCCTTCACTCTAAGTGAAGACACAAAGTTTGCTAAAGTAAACGGGCGGGGGGTGCATTCTGTTACACCTGCTTTTGTTTGGAAGGTAAACCTGTCAGGTAAAGGTGGGCGTGCAGCACCTCATTTTCAGTTCTTTTTTTGCATCTCTTTCTCGTATCAGAGCATTCTGTTTCTAGTTTCAATATCCTGTAACAGCGTGCAGTCTGGGGGGAAACTGTAAAAGATTTCTTTTATTGTAAAAATAAAACTTTGCATTGAAGAAAAGTTGCGTTTTGATTATTTGTGCTGTTTTATAACCGCAATCAGCAAAAATCGTTATCAGCCGGTTACACAATCATCTCTGATTTAATGTTTTATTGCCGTGCACCTAACTTTCTGTCGAATAAAGCACCATTGTTGAAAAATCCAATTACATGTGGCCATTTCAGAAGGTCATTATTCTACATTAGTTCTCGTGTCCTGCACACACTATTGTTGAGTTAAACATGTCATTTATAACCTATGCCTGTTAGGCTTTCAAACATACACATAATAGTTAAACAAATTAACCCATTACAGCAGCATTAAAGGACATTACAGGAAATGAATGTGATAATGCATCATATCCTGCTGGGAGACCCAGAGCACTAACCTCTGTGACTCTGTTGAGCACTTTGACTCTAGACCCTATAACAAAGCTTGAAATAAATCAAAGTTTGATTCATGGGGAAAGATTTATTGGCAGGAGTGGAATGTGTCACGGGGTGTGAGGACTGCCTGACCTAACAGACACAACAACAGTCAAAGGTCACCGTTACTCTTCCTTCTCTGTGAAACTGAATGAAAGGGATGTTTCCCTAAGGGTGTTACGGTGCAGAGAAAGATGAAAGTTCAGCCCGGAACTATGGAAATTTGGTTTGAACAGAAGCCAAATTTCCTGCAAGCTGCAAGAAATCACAAAAATCTATCTTTTTAAATCTTGTTTACCAAACTAGTAGCACCATGAGAGCCAAGAGGCAAAATAGTCCGGTGTTGGAGTAAAAGTTTGTTGCCATTTAATGAGACAATTTGGTATAGCTCTTAATTTTAAATGTGCCCCTTCACAGGAAGCAAATCAAGCATCGACCTGGACAAGTCTGGGTTGAGGGGATGCGACTACTCCAAAAATCTCTTTGATAAGTTGTTGAATGAAAAACATTTCCCAGCAAAGTCCTGTAGCTGTTTCTGTTCTTTTGCAGAACACTAACTGTGATCAAATGCATGTCTCCATACAGATATGTGCATCTTCATATGGTCTTTATATTAGAGGAAAAAAAATCTGAACCATTTCTCTCAGCACCTGTTCCATGAAAAATGGCCTGAGCATGTAAGAAGCTCCTTTGTACTTCTACAAAGCCCACTGCTGATATAAAACTGTCAGTATATTTCAAGCTCAGCGTTAGTCTCGAAGCTTAGGCGTATCCTCATTTGGAGATAACAGAAGTCGCAGTGATATTTCAGTGTAGGGATACAGGAGAGGCAGTGAAGCACGTAGAGAAGAAGAGCGCAGACTATGACCAGATCAAAGTGACGGGCACAATATTTAATGACAGGGACTACTGAGCAATTTAAGTCCTGTAGTAAGGAGGATAAACTGCTTGAAAGACACAGAGACACACCCCTGTCTGATGTTCCCGGTGCCTCTCTGAAGAGGGAGAAGAGCCAGACGAAATCAGCGAGGCTGCCACGGGGTCGGTGATTTAGTGGATAGTGGATGAACTGATGCCAGTGACCGAGCAGCTCTCAGCAAGGCAGACAACAGAAGATGGGCTCAAAGGTTAAACAAATAAGGAACCCAATAAAAAAAATACAGATATATGATTTTTGTGTGAGATGAAAAGAAGGAGATTTATTTCCCCCCATCTGAGACATAAAGTGAAGGATAATTTAACAGTTTTTTTTATTTTTTTTTTATTATTATTCAGAATGCATTTTCTGTTTCAACTGAGCTGGGCCGAGAGATGTAAAAAAGCAGAGTTTGACCCACTTGAGCGTAACAGTTGGAGAAAGATGTGATGGAGACACGGAGCACACGGCACCCTTATGATAAATCCTTCCTTATGACATAACTGCCTTAATGAAAACTCAACAAATGCAAAAGAGCTTACAGACATTAAAACTTTAGCGTTGGCCCCATATTATTGTAGCCCACCTTCTGGATTCAGTTTTCAGTGGGAAATCATCAAATTAGGGATGTGGCATCATGGAAACCTTAAATTCTTTTAATCTGTTGACCTCAAGACTCATTACTGACGGGCAGGGCAGTAAAAGTATGGTCTGAACTCTATTGTGGTTTTTTAAAAAATGCTGACGTTTTGTCTTTATTAGACTCACTGGGTTGGGAAATGAAGCCACATTAAAAAACACCAACAATGCTCAAGATAATGTGCAGCCGTTACGCGGCCACGTGCTCGTGGATTTTATTCCCGGGGTTTGCGTCTCAAATCATCCACTGTCGAGTGGTTTTATTTAACACCGAACAGCGACTTGCATCTGCCAGTCATACTTGTCTCAAAGTGTGAAAGGCTGCATTGTATGGCAAGGCCGGGGGCAAATTTAGTACACTTTTACAATAAAAAGGAAACCTGGGAAAAAACTGAGGAAGAAAGTGGAGAAAAGTAAAGCCAAAGTCTGAAACTGTTTCCTCTGAGGCTGGGGCCATCCAGCGCTCATTCACTCACAACTACACAATGTTTTTCTTCCCTTTAACAGATTACATCAGCACACTAAAGTCGATCCCCCTTCAACTACAAACACTTGCAGCATCTCACACAACCGTGGCTGCCGCGAGGGGGCCGTGACTCTCACAGATCGGTGTGATGGCAGAGACTCATGGGAGAGCATAAAACATAGCCGGAGCTGGCGCAGGTCGTTGCAAAGAGCGTCTGAAAGAAGCATTATCTTCCCGCGTGCATCACAGATGATGCACGCAGGAAAATTCTCAGCTGCGAACTGCTGAATCCACTAATCCAGCAAGACCACATACAACGCTCGCAAACATTTCAATAAATGTGGGGTAATGAGGGATTAGTCGTGGCTTTCGTAAAGAAACCCAAGGCCGGGCAGGGTGTTTAAGTGTTAATAGCAGAATAGAAAAATGGCACAAAGAAAACATATTGTAATCCAAAAAGCCAATGGGAAATGGGGACTCTGGATTACTGGCAAGTCATGGGATCTCTCAAAGTTTGCTTCACCAGTGTATCTTAAGCTCATTTGATGGGTTTAGGATTCAGATGTCACATGATAGATTCTTTGGAGGGGAAACTCGTCCTGTGTGCAGCGATAAAATAAGCTGGTCAACCATCTCTCGAAGGGATTTCATCGACTTTCAGAAGGAAAAGGTTTCAGATACCAGGTGCATTGGTTGAAGTTGGATTGGATGATCTCTTGTTACTCCTCAAACATTTTTTTATGCAATCAGAAAAGATTGAATTTTCTGCCCAATAGGCCGTTTTTCTCTTTTCCTATAAGATTAAAAAGAGCAGTAATCAAATATTCAGAAAAATGTAACTTAAGCTTCAGATCAAAAGCCCCACACTGGCAACTTTTATTTATTTGATTCTAAAGTGAGAAACTGAAAATGATGAGCCAAAAAAAAAAAAAATTTTGATCAATAATTAACGAGAAATCAGTCCAGCATCCGTTTGGACCCTGTGCACATCATTCAGCCGGTAAGCCGATTGAGCGCACGTGGACGATGATTATCGCCTTTTCGTTTTTAACCCCATTAAAAGCGGTTTTGTGGGGAAACAGTTTCAGACAAACGCTCGCTTTGGAGATCAAAGCGTCACATTTGGAGATATTTCCCCTTTTGTTCTGCACGCTGTGTGGCCTTTAAGCAAAGGTTTAAAGGGCAATACTGCTGGAAAATACACTACACATTAGAAGTTTTTGGTATTGTGATTCTGGAGTGACATAAAACCTTTTGGCTGACCAGAGATTTGCCTTTTGTGAACTTTTATTGTTTGATTTTTTTTCTCTTTCTGTTTGATGTGGATTTTCTTCCTCGCTCACTCTCTCTCTCTTTTTAAATAAAGGAAGGATTATTTGTAGACATTCCAGAAACTCTTTAATGGAAAAAATATATATAAAAAAAACTCTCCCTATTGTACAGCCTGGTACAGTGTGTGCCCAGGATTGCTCCATAAAAGAAAAGTTAACCTTTACAAAAACAGATATGGTGCTATTGAAACCTAGTTCTTAAAAAAAAAAAGTATTTCTAAATCTCCTTCACTTTAAACTTTGCTTTCAGCTGCTTTCATCATTCATGCTCTCTTAGATCACTGTCACTGCAGAGACAATGACTAGGTGGGAGGAGGGGTGGCTATAAGCTTTCCCAGACCCAGCCTCAGCCTTTGGGTTTATGAGGTGCTTTTGAAATGTGATGATGTCACATGCCGGCTGTGAAAACATGTTAGCCGACCGTTCCATTGGCCCTAATGACAATATTAGCAATGAACATAGGAAAGTGGGGAAATGTGCTGAAGGAGCAGGCGGCGTGGAACTGAGTGTGTGGCCTGTGATTGCTCCCCGCCTCTGCAGCAGGCAGGGTCAGGGTTTTATGAGCCCGCTTCCAGCTTGCAAACTGATCTCATAAAGCAGGTTGGTAACGGTGCTGTAACTAGATGATGCAAAGCTGTAATCAAATTATTAAGTTGAGCATGGTACTGCACTTTGCTGAAAACTAAGCACAAAATCAAGCAAAGCACATAAAGCTTTTTGCGTTATCGCATGTGATACTGAGCTTGTAGATGAGGCAGTGAAATAAGCCCCCCCTCAAACAGTGTAATTTATTAGGGGCGAGCAGATATTTGACTCTAGTAAAAGCACAAACCTGAAGTGAAGTGCAGCATCCATGACCTGAAGACTGAAACCTATGTTTGCTCTGCTTAGAGAAAGACAAACAGTATAAGAATGGGCCAGCATGGCAGCGCAGCAGTTAGTCCACATTCCAAAGACGAGTGACTCCTAATTGTCCGCGGTTGTATATATGAGCACGAATGGTTGGTCCTTCCCTGTGTCTCAGCCCAGTGACTGACTGGCTGGGATCGCTCCGCCCTGTCCCAGAGCCCCTCAAAAGGATATGCGGGTGCATTTAATGTCATTTCATCCCAATGTGGGGAAGATCTTAATTGTATATCTAATTTTTTCTGTATTTTTTGCTTTATGCTCAAACAGCAGGTGTAGAAGATGTTCCCAACCCCCCCCCACCAAAAAAAAAACAATTCCAGCATGAAGCATCCCAAATCCTTCGCATTTCTCAAGCAGTACAGTATGTTCTATATTAGATACATATCTCACACATGGCAGGTACAGTTATTTATTTTAGAGTGTTGTAAATCAGACAGCTTCAAAAGGACTGTGTCAGGGATCACAGACAGACAGAGTTTACATTAACAGCAATATTTAGCTTTGCTTTATTTGGAATTCAGTGAACGAAGCACATTAGCCGTGACAGCTGTTTATCTACAAGTGACTTTGACACATGAATGAGAAGAAACGGCTTTATATCCACTTTGATCTACTAAATTCATAGCATGTAGTCTTAAGCCCTGTTTGTATTATTTTTTATTAAGCAAAGCAGGGGTACATCCTAATAATTGCAGGACATGTCTAAACTCCAAGTGTTAGCAAGAAGAAATCTGCGCATTGTATTGACTTTTTTTTTTACATTTTACCTGCTACACTGTGCAAGATAACATAATCAAAATCTGAAACTGGCTTGTACAGGTAATCATGTTTTTTTCAAGTCTACTATTTCTATGTCCATATGTGGCTGTTCCATGACAGGATAGTGTTAGTGATAGTGATAGTGTGGATAGTGATTTTTTTTAATATGTAGTTCATTTTCAAAGGTATACAAAAACTGACTGAGTGAGCCATATCTCACTTTTTTAAACATTTCTCAATCTGTTGTAGAGTTACCTTAAAAAAAAACAAAACATGTCACAGGATTTTTAGGTGGACCCAACACATCTGCCATTATAAAAACACAACACCTGCAAAACCGTGTTGCCTTTCACGGTCCACCTGGGACGTTCTCCCTCTCTGACGACGCCGTGTAAAGACTCACACTCATCAGTTTCACACCTGGGTTATATTTGTTTACTTCTGTTTTAAACATTTCTGTTTCAGCATGTCTCTGTGTCGTTGTCTGACTAGTACAGCTGTTTAGATTAAGCAGGGACAGCAGATATATTAGCAGGCAGCTGAGCTGCCGTCACAGCTACCCCTGCAGTGTTGAACACATAACTGAAGTGTGAGGCTCTCTCCACTTACCATTTGTTTCTAATGTGTTTTCTGCTTGGACTCTGTGAAATGATAAATGCTTTTCCTCTAACTGACGTTTTTACAAAGTACAGTTTTAAACAGCAGGTCACAGCTGAGTTGTACGTGCTTATCCCACCACAAGTGTGCTGCGAGTTAAAAATGACCACCAGGGGAATACAGCCTATTCACTACTCTCATCTTGACAACGTTGGACACAGACTGTGGACTTCCGATGGTAAAATTTCTTTTCACACCTTGTCTGGACAACACATCGTACAGAGGAGGATTCCTCCTGTCTCACAAAAACCGAGTTCAGCAACATACATTATTTTACACCATATGTGCGACAAACTTGCTTTGTGAGAATCAAAAATAAATATGCCTGCAGTTTAATAGCCGTTTTGGATATGTGAGATTTATACAACATATTAGGATTTATCACAATTAGATTAGAGGTCTTTCCTATAAAAGAAGCCAACAGGAAGGAGACCATCAAAAGTACAGATTAACAGGCTGGAAATACAGTATATAAGACAAGAGCTTGAACAGTTCTAACGTGCTTGAAAGTCAATATTTAGTATGACTGATAGTGTTTCATTGTGTGTTTTTCTATCCAGGTATACTTTTACTGCATTCATACTGTGTTAGGGATCGTTGCCATGCTGAAAAATGAAGCTACTGCCAATCAGATGCTTTGCACATCGTACTGCATGGTGGATCAAAATCTGACTGTACTTTTCTGCATCCATCCATCCATCCATCCATCCATTTTCTTCCACTTATCCTTCCCAGGGTCGCCTGGAGCCTATCCCAGCTGTCATAGGGCGAGAGGCAGGGTACACCCTGTACAGGTCGCCAGCCTGTCGCAGGGCTCCCCAACACTAATTCTTGTGTAATCTGGCATTCCTCAGCCTTTACTCCCCGTTTCCTTAAGAATGGCTTCCTGACAGCCGCCCTTCCACTAAGACCGTTTCTGATCAGGCTTTCAGTAGATGGATGAACTGAAAGGCCAGATGCATCTCTCCGGTCATGTGTCATTCCTTTGCTGGATTATTTTCCTATTTGTTTAAGGATGTATCTATTTCTTGGTGGCCTGGAGAACTATTGCTTAAGACCACTTTAAGAAAGTCTTTTTACAAGAAAGTCTTGATCATGGATGAAAAATATGAAGAAATAAAGGGTAGTTTTAGACTTTTGCACAGTTCTATCTTTCTCTCTATATATACATATGTGTAGATAGAGAGAGCTCACATACCACTATGGCAGTATGGTATATGCACACACACAAACATCTTATTATGAACCACTTTTGCACTCAGAGAACTAGAGACTTAGGCATGTACTTGTATGGGCAAGCTGCCCAGAAACCCTGTTCATAGTACTATGGATAAAGTAGCTCATTTGTCTTTGAGCTGTTTTTCACCTTCCTAAAGAGAGAGGCCCTCCTATAAGCAGCCTGGGACTCAACACCAGTTCAAAATGCAGATACTCAAAAGCCCAGAAATGGGCTAAATTAATTTAAAAAGGGGATTTTTTTTTTTTTTAAATGTATAAAATTCCCTCTTTCCCAAATTGAACTCCTCGGTTTGTGCAGCATGCATCATACAAGGCTATAATTCCTCCCTCTCTTTTAAAAGGACAGTTACTTAAGAAAAAAAGAACTTCCAATCATTAAAACTCAACAGAAATCAAGCTGTGAATGCACTTCCACTGAATTAACAGAACCAAAACCTTTATTTCAGAGCACGGGGAGTTCATCGTTCCAGATGGAGTCAAAAGCTTAGAGATTTCCAGGTCTTTGTAAGCCAGGGAGAAACTTGAAACCACGAACACTTGTGGGGGGGGGGGGGGGGGGGGGGGGGGGGAAGAATAACAAAAGCCTAGAAAGGCATTGAGAAGAAAAAGGCAGTTTTCAGATTTCAGATGACATTAAAAAGAATGCAAGAGAAACTTTAAACATACATAATCCAATGATAGGAGTACACTAGTGAACTAGTATAGTAACATCTCAGACTAACAGCCACTGCTCGCCCCCATTTCTGAAAACCTGATGGTTTCATTGTCCTAAGTTGTGCAATTTACCATTCACAGATGTCCCCTCAGCCCCGCTTATGCAGGCAATCAGTTGCACATTCTTTTCGCAGCAACACACTCGCCATGTGTGACTGGACGTAAAGAACAGTGAAAAAGTGCTTCACTTGTTAGAAAGGTATTAGCTTTCCTTTCATATAGCAGTTGTCCCGTTAGGTGCACAAGACTAAGGGTGCCTTCCACGTCCTGCAGAAACAAAGCACAGCACTGTGCCCGACACATCTTCATCAACATGAGGACGCATTGAGGGATATTTACCTGCTGTCAGGAGATGTTAGCAGTGACTGAAACATAAGGCTGAAGAGAGAGAGACAGCGAGTTTGTCCCCTGTGAGGTGTGAGTCTGTCTGTTCTTCAGCTCCCCCAACAACTGTTCATCCAGTCTGCATCAGACTTGGCTGATAAATTGCCAGAAATCCAAGTAATCCATTGAGAAGTTGTTTCCTGTTACCAACTTTTCCTTTAATTTGACTGCTGTGCACCGTGCTGTTTGTGGGGGGAGGGGACACCCACACACAGGCAAGTTTGCATACCTATTATTGTGAGGACATTCATTGACATAATGCATTCAGCGTGACTTTCTCTCTGATTATTAAGCAGCTGCCCTGGTTAGCGTTATCTCTGGTCCTCAGGATGGATTAATGTGTTATGTTTCTAATAACAGTGACACGTGTGTATAGTGATTGCATCCACAGAGCTGTCTTAAATTTTAAAAAATGTAGCTGTATTTGCTTTGAACATCTGTAAGGTTTGTTTTTTCGGTGGACGGCAGCAACACATTTTGGTTTCTAAGGGAACAGGTATGCGGTGTTGTTTTAACATCTGAGCCGACAGTCGCAGAGTGCTCGTCTTTGACTGATCCCGCTGAGATAATGGGAAGAAGTCTTTGATTTGAGGTAATACCAGGTAATCGTTTCCAGAGAGCCATTCAGCTCTGAGGAATGTAAAGTAATCTGGTCACATTGGTTCTGCGGAAACTCTCAGACGACCGTGCAGGATCGTCACCCTCGCGCAACACCAGCCCACATTTACATCCCATTCTGGAAGTTAAAGAGGAAAGAAAGGAGGATGGAAAGAAGGAGGGACTCGCACATCATCAAGTGAAAAACAGCTACTGTTCACATGTGCAACAAATGCATTGAACTGCACCACAATCTGCAGGTGTAGGTTGCTGGCTGGCTAAATGGAAACACCGGTTAAAACGCTGGACAGTGTTTTTGCAGTTCAAAGGAAGTGGGAAAGACGAGTGGAAAGCCTCTTCTACTGCTTGGTGAAGACAAAATTTGCTACTTCTATGAACAAAAGCCAGTTTAAGTTCAACTTGTCACTCACGTTGCTGATCCTAATGGATAGTGTTTGAAATTTTGGCTTTGAAACGGGAGGACAACATTTCAGCTGCCAGGATCCTTCTGCAGTGGTCTAAGCCAACAAATTAAGAACGCCTGGCATACTTTGTGAAATCCTGTTAAGGATACTGTTGATGGGCAGGGACTTTGTCGCCGCGCAGACAATGGCTTCACTCTCCGCTCCCGGGTCATTTTCATTAATTAAGCAATGTGGCGCTCAAAAGTTAATCCAATCACACAGCAGTCTTTTCTCACGCTTTGAGGCCTGCCTTCTGGATGGCTTTGGTGGACCTGCTGCTTGACACCACAAGCAATACAACAATGTGTGCTGCCAAACGGAGCCGGGACAGAGGATGGGGATCTGGAAAGAGCGGAGGAAGCAACGGAAATAACAAACCACCCATACATAAACCAACAAAGACGAGGCTCAACAGTCACCTTAATTCACTGCAGTATGTCGAGAATTTATTGAAAGCTTCATGGCGCTGACTTTGGATGCAGGCTGAAGAATATCCTTTAATGTATTTATATTTTTTTTTAAATAGCCTCTGTATATTGACAGCAGTAAGTAACCGGATTCACAGAATTTGTGTTTTATGTTCAAATGAGTGTCTTTCAAAGGTGAAATCAGGTTTTTTTTGTAGCTTCTTGACCTCTCACTCCCCTTTGGTTTCTGGTATAGTCATTTGGACAGCGAGGATCCCTTTGGTTCAATCAGTTCGTTGCATCTTGTCTTTCAGCACAGTAACTTCCTCTGCTTACAGCATATGCTCTTTGTATGGCCATTACACCATCTGTCAGAGGATCCCAAAATGGTCATCCAGTTAAAAATATTAATTTAACTCAAAACTTTTTAAATGCATTAATGCTCAAAACTATATCGTCACCAATAACCGAGATTTGAAAAGTGAGTGATGTCAGTTGTTTCCGTTACATCTTAATTAAGTATCGTCAGTATTTCCTCTGAAATCTTAAGATAAAAATTTTTTTTTAATAAAAATCGTGCCTGGCTTTAATCTGCAAATTACAAACTAATGAGTTTAGTCTGTTTTCTGGAACGTCAAAGCTAAGAAAAACAGTCTCCATGGTTTTTGGCTGACGGACTGCATTAACTCTGTCTGTCAGCCTTTAAGCGGTCACTTTTTTTTAAACCCATGCTTCAATTCTCTGCGTGATGTTATGTGCCAATAGACCATTCACTGCTAACAGTTTGACATATTCCTTCAGACAATGAGCCACAGGCCTCCTCAGGCTAATGGATATAACAGATCACAACAGGCCCAGACAAAAAGATAAAAGTTGAAGTGGGGAGAACGGCAGAGGTGGAAGACTTCGGGAGAGACCCTCTCAATATTGCATTTCTTCTTGTTCCATTTGAAAAAATCTCTTTTGATTGACAAACCTGGACCTCAGCTTTGAGTAGTGAGCATGCCTAATACAATAGCTGCTTAAGGCCCTGGAGAGTTGCTTAGACTACTGTTGGCCATTCTCTGACCCCTGATCTTTGCTTCTGCATACCTTGATGAACTGTGGCCAGAGAAGAGCACCATACTCCTGCCACTCAAATGATTATTTCATGTCTTTAATTTTATATTATATATATATATTATGCCTAAGCATATATTTTTTCCACTGTCAGAAATTAATTCAGTGTTTCTTTCTGGCACCTTTTCTCAACCCTTTGAACTCTTAGGAGCCTCAAGTTTAGAAGAATGGATTAAAAACAGCTGCCGGCAGCATCCTCATCTCATAATGTACGTTTCATAACTTGTTCGTCATGTGAAAAAGTAGCAAAGATTTAAGTTACATTCAAACTAATTAAAGATTTGTAAAAATGGTAACCAAAGATTGATCCATTATGAGGAATTTTGATTTTTATGACAGCAGTGATGAAGGGTGCATTTGTTTTCAGTCAAAGGGAACAACTGCAGGATTAGGCCAAACGGCTTCCCTGCACTGAGTGAAGGCTGAAGGGCGATACGCCATCTAACGCCCTTATTTTCACAACTGTCAGCTTCAGATTAGTGCAGCTGACAGACAGCATGAGGGTGTTGATGGAATCTGGGCTAAAGCTGGCAAACCAAGTGTGCCGCCTGGTCACTAATACTCCCACCTTGCTATTGTGCAACTCTGGACTGAGACCGCTGCTCAGAAAAACCACCTAGCCAGTCAGCCAGTGGAGGTGTGCATGAATGCAATCAATAATTTCATTTTGAAATCAAAACAGATGGAAAAGATGTTGAAACTATTGGATTTTAAGCAGTATGTAGTAGTAATGTAGTCTGACAGAGGGTTGACCTTAATTTTAAAACCAAACAAGTCTCATTAATGCCAGATACTGAAATCATACAAAAGGTTCAATTCTTTAGCAGCAAATGTGGGCTGTCCCACATCTTTGAGAACAGATTAGGCATGCTAATTTAGCACCTTATTGTTATTATTTGATTTTAATTAGTTCCAGATAAGAAAATGTGCTTCAACAATGGATGAGTTCAAACAAGCCTGAAAGGTAAACGAGATCCAGGATAGAGACAGTCTATATTACAGTGTAATGTGAGAAACTGCATAAATCAAACATGAATCATATCCCAGAAATTATGTGCCAGAGATAAATTATATAGTATCTACATATTCCACATTAATGCACTTTGGATTCCCTGCATATAAAGAATGACCATTGCAGCTCACCATGTTCAAGCAATACGAATAGGCTCATGCAGACAATATGTACTCGGAGTGAAAAACATGCATATTTTAATCTATTGGAAGGATGCTACAAAAAGATGGAGCATGAAAATATAATGCAGAGGAAAAAGAGGAAAGGAAAGGAGCAGATGGTGATGGCATCATTGCTTGATTTCAGCTACTGAAACTTTAGGGCAATGTTGGAAAAATATTGTTGTCCCATTTAGCCATATCTCAGTAGACTGCTGGCCTAACTCGCTGTGACACCTCTGACTAATGCAGAGGGGGGGGTGAAAAACCCACCCTTAACACGCAAACGTAAAGACCGCTCTCCCTCTCGGACAAACACACATACAACAAGTCTAAAGACCTGGAGAGCGAGCCCACTGTTCACCGAGCCACTGGAGACTCTGCAGGAACACAGGGGTGAGGGGGCTACAGACCTTGGCTTCTCTGTTATGTCCCAGAGGAGCCCTGCACTACTTCCATTTCACAAACAACCTAAGGACTGCTGTGCAGGATGCGGGAAGTGGAGGAGCCAGCTTACCAAACAGAGAAACAGATATAAGTCTGAGTCTGGCATGAGACCAGGTTTATATCTGAGGTACTGGACCCTGACAAGAGAGGGTGAAAAGCCCTTAGCAAGCAGGGATAGACTGGAATGGAGATTTCATGCTGAATGGTGGCTAAGCAGTGGTTGCCCAGTGATAATTAATTTATACAGCATAGTTTGGAAACTTTGGAGATTTAGCTGAACTCTTGAATGAAGCTTGAATTTCATGAACAGTGTTCTACATTATTTATGGGGCTTTCTCTATCTCTATCCAGTTTGCTTATCAAAACAATAAATGTTGGATATGCAGTTTAAATGTACTCCATGATATATAGAATGAAGAGATCTCTCTGGTGCCCTAATGAAAAAGCCGATGCCTATAACACAGTCTCAAAGGGCTCAGGAGATACAAGGGAGTCATGTGATACCCAATCAGAGTGGAGCCATAACACACGCGCATGTAGACAAAGATGAGAAGCAGCTGCTTACTCCTGGCTACTGGCTGGGTCTCAACCCAGCCTGGTAAAACCATTCATGTAAATGAGAAAACACAGAGGAGCAAAAGGGCTGGCCGGTTTCATCCGCACAAACCAGCGGGCAGCTTCTCGGCCTTCTCAGAGATTTCTGCGTCAAAGCGAGCGGGGTCTGAGACGGCGAAACAGCGAAAGACTTGCACACGATTCATTAACTGCAGCGCACACAGCAGTCATCTCTGGCGAATCTTTATGTGGATACTGACACGTGAATATTCAAGCAAAAAAACTTACTGAATGCAGCATCTCGGTGTAGCCTCCCAGGGAGTGCCGTCACTTCTTGTTCTTTAGCCATTACAAATGTTGCACGAACAGTGCTTAAAATAATCCATAGTCCCCGCTGATCATACTATAATTTCACTCAATTAATAGTTCAAAACTCTGGGACATCATGGTGATGTCAAAAGATAAAATCCATCCAAATCTAATTATTAGGCCTGAGTAGAGTTACCTGCAGCTGGAGGACAATAGCCAGGCTTTGACCTTGATCTTTGCCTCTTAATATCTTTTGGACACATCGGTCTAATAAAGTTACCTGCAATATGATATTACTGGGTAAACACAATCAGCACTACGACCAACTCTGTTTTGATTCAGTCTTGTGTATATCAAAGGGCCACTTCAACCCTATAGCCCTTATTCCTCTACAGGAGATATTTAATATTGCTGAAAAAACTCACTCGGCTTGTGTTTCCAACAGCTGTGATTTGCAAGTAGCCCCCCCCCTTTCTCTCATTGTCTGTTGCTTGTTATACTTTCCCTTTTGCCCCTGCTCTCCCCTCCTCTCCCCGTATCCCCGTAATATCCTTTTTCCTTTAACTTCATCTCAAGTCAAGTCACAAGTGAATGGCACAAGATGCTCATGTACTTTTGCCCGACTCATTTTAAATGGCTTTATTTAGACACCTCTCATTTCCTTCTCTCAATCTAGAAAGGCAGACGTCCTGCATCCCATAATCTCACGACGCAGCCTTCCGTTGACCCTCTCGAGGGAACGCGCCGCAGCGTTGACCGTATGCCTGCTCCTCGGGGCAGGAGTGAAAAGACCGCATGCTCTTAGACTGTCTTTCATCTCTTTAGACAGACATCTAATGCCACCTTTTATCCCGGGTCTTACTCTTTAAAGTTTAGCAAATATGAGTTGTTTTATGTGTGGGAGATAGCTGAGGGCTGCGCTGTCCTTCTGCGACCTGCTGTGCCGTTATCGTCCTCCCAAAGACAATCTGAATTAAAAAGCATGGAAGCAGTTAGCTGCAGGTAAATGTGGCTCCACTATGAGATGACTTTAGGAGGAATTCATAAAAAAGGATATGCAGTCTACTCTCCTGAAAGAATACATATGGTGCGTCTAATCTGGCAACAATCACTTACATTGCATGTGCTCAGCACCCATTTTCCCTGTTTGCATTGGAGTTTATGCAATCTGGAGCTCATTTTCCACATCAAACCCAAACACCGTGTGGTGACAGTCTCATGAAACATGAAAGAGGGACCAATTAAACCCAGTATGTTGTATATGAGTGAAATAAGCACATTCAGCACTAATCCCACTGTTATTCTAACAGTAACGAGCAAGCAACAGGTTTAAAAGAGAAAATGTGTTTCATTTAATGCTCGGTGTCCATCTTAAAATAAATAAGGAAAATTGTGAATAGATTTTCACGTTTTCCTCTTCTCGCTAAAGCAATTATGCACAAATGAAGTTTAAACAGGTATTTTCCATTTTAAAAGAACATTAAGCCTCTGTGCATTTGCACTCCCCTTCACATTTCATTGCGGCACATGACAGTGGCTGATGGATTAGGCTTTTGGTGGCTGAAACTGCTCACGGGGAGATTGCTACCAGATGAAGAGGTCTCAGAGTGCAAATTGGGTGGTTTTGAATAAAGCCATAACTCTATGCTCTCCCAGGAGTGTTATCAAGGACCACACTAAATAACAAACACCAGTGTGACATCGGCGACAGAAATTAAATTTGGCTCCATTTAGTCTGATAACGAGAATTTCCAAAGGTCTCCCGTTTGCCTAAAGCAACGTATTTTGTGGTATTCGAGGTTAACCAAAGACAACGTAACGATTAATTTGAAGCTTTGCAAAAAGTTTTTTTTTCCCCTTTTTTGGGGGGAGTTGGGCGATTAAGGAATTGGAAAATTTGCAGCTGGATGACACTTATGGGGTTTTGGTGCTTAGCAGGATTACCTACTCTTGTGATCTTATTCTTAGATTAAAACCCTCAAATGCAATCATCTCGGAGATCGTTCAGTCCTGGCAACAGAGCAGACGGAAACCTGGAGAAGGAAGTCTGTGTGTGAGTGTACGTGTATGGAATTTGTGTATAGATTCACTTATATATGTGTCTGAGTGGGAAACAAATCTAGCTACTATTTCCACGATTTAAGCTCATTCAGAATGGGTTCTGTGTTTTAACGATTCACACTTTCATAGCCACGGGTGAAAGAAACGTAAATCCAAGACAAAAAAAAAAATCTTTGCAGAACTTTAAAAACTCTCCGCCTGCTTCAGAGTTTCCTCTTCTCCTCTCGGATATAAAGTAAGAACCAAATGCTGAAATTATTCTAAATTGCAGCTCTTTGGGTTAAAAACACAAAAAGAGAGATTCAATTTTCAAACTGCTTGCTTAATGGGAACAATGTATCCATTTCTGACTTCTAAAAAGGCAACATAATTTCCGTCGTCTTATGAAGGAAAATTCATACCACAAAAAATAAATAAATAAATAGACCACATCTTTTTGTGCACATTTAAGTTCCTTGTGAAAAATTTAAAGAAGCATAATATTCCCTGTAAGCACTAAAGCAAAACAGATGTCTGTTTTTGAATTGGGAGGGAAATATGTGTGTACAGTCCCCTTAATCCACCTAATATGTAAAATTTCAAACAGTTATGAAAATATTTTTCCTCTGAATATCCTCCAGATGAGAGAGCATGTTGAGCTGTCTACTTCCCTTCCCTCCTTTGTCTGTCAATATTCCCCAGATGACAGGCTAGGCTTCCTGATAGATCACACTGAGTTGTTTTCATATGCAGCACAAAGTCCATTTTACTTACTTTGCAATGACACTCAAATGCAGGCACTCCCTTGCTGCCTCAGACATCTGATAACCTCGGGCTGAAAGCTCTAATTATCCAGGTTTGGAGTCTGGATTTTAATTAGATTTTCAGATCTAACTAATATTAATTAAGTCATCCCACTGGAGAGCACAGGAGGAGAGGAAGTGATGGTAAACCTGTGGAATTTCGCCCCAAGTAACCGACCTTCTGCCAGGTTCATGTCTGCTCCATCGACCCACAACTTGCTGTGATTGAGTCGACCTACACTGCTGCATGCAGTCACGCTGCCTGGGCCGTTTGCATGTCAGGCTTCTGACTCAGTAGCAACCATCTTCCACACTGAGTGAGGAGCTTCACTAAACCATCAGAGCCATGACAGCAGTCACACACAGAGGGGGGAAAAAACAAAAAAAAAACTTGCAGGAAAGTCAAACCTCACTGGGAGCATGTGACTGATCCCGCTCTGATGCATGAGGCGCTGCCCTTTCATCCAAAAGGGGGGCAACACTTTGTTGTCTTTCAGAGTCTAAGAAGTGCCCCCCCACCCCCACGACCAGCCTGAAAGAGAGAGAACGCTGGAGCCTCGACAGTCAGAAAGATCTGTGGTGCGGCCCCTCCTTTTCACTGGGTTGGGATAAGCCAGGGAGTGTGGCGCCTCTGAGGTTAGCGGGCTGCCTCATTGAGACACCATCTCCATCATGAGCCTATTTTTATTCCATTTTCTCGCTTTCTCTCTTTTTTTTTTTTTTTTTACTTTGCTTCTACTCAGACCACTCTAGCTCTTTTTTTTCAGTCTTCCAGTTTTGTCTTTTTCCATCCATCTTGTTACCACAGCCTTCTTCTTCTATGATGCTGACTTGTGTTTCAGCATGCATGCATGACAGAGGACGCAAAAAAAAAAAAGGCTGCACGGCTCGATTTCTGGTTCTGATCCCAATATTCACTTGCTTTCCCCCCTTTTTTTCCCCCCTTGTATTTAATTTGCTCAGACACTTGCCAAGGCGGCTAGAGTTCCCTGTCACTGGTTTGGCGGGGCGCTTTAACCCTTGTGCACAAAAGAAATTTATCTAGATATATCACTGGCTCTCATTTTTTCATCAAACTCTGATTTAAGCTCGACATATAACCTCTAACACAGATTAGCACTCAAACGCATAATTAACATGCAGGTTGCAGTCTTCCTCACTTCTGTCCAATCGGCTGATTGGCTGAATCTATACACAATAGACCAGGTCAAGAATGAATGGGCTTGTTGGGAGTTATAAAACCCTAAATGTCATTATTGTACTTTGGAGGGAAAGGATCACTGCATTTAACCAGCTAATCCAACATGTTGAGCCAATTCACATGCAATGCGGTTATGCTGGTGAGTTAGCAGGGGGTCCCCCAGCTTTCAGGAAAGCAGTTTACCATCATAAAGCAGCTGTCCCACATCAACAGCCCCTACAGACACAGACAGTGCCGTGTTTGTGCCATAAGCCATTCTATACGAGCACATTGTGGCAACTCCTCCGGCATTTTTGAAAAGCCTGGCAACGGCAAGCTCTCCGGGTGAAAAGCGTCTAGACTAGTCTTCTAAAGAGAGCCTCGCTTCACATTAGCAGTCTGGGTTATAAGTAACACTGTTACAAGGATCCTGATGCACTTGTAAATAAAACCTTAATTGGGACTGGTTACCAGAACTCCAAACTGGAACAGTCTACCTACAGCAAGTGGAACTGGGGCCATGACCAGAATGATCAAAATCCCAAGCACTTCAAAAGGTCTGGACCTATTAATAATTCTTTGGCATTTTCAGGCAGTGTTTTTCAATCAAGGCAACAGGAGAGTCTGAAGGTCCCTGGCAAAAGACCAAGGCATTATTTGATTTATTTAGAATGAACCTGCTTTTCTTTCAGCATCACCATCACTCTGCAAACAGCCAAAGCTAAATGAGGTCCGTATCTAAGAAAAAAAAAAAAAAAGGACTTTCACACAAAGTATTGTGTGAGCCGTCCTGGCAGAGTTGAATTCATTTGAATAATTTACTTTGCAGAATAGCCTGAATATGAGGAAATGGTTGATCCATCAATCTAATCTGACACTGAGCTTTAGAACAACATTGTTTCTTCTGCGTTCTTTGTTTTTGTACATCTAATGAGCTTTATAAAAAAAACAACTATGCAAACAAAGGCAGAGCGTTACATAATAAAGTCTTCTCTGGCAATCCTGGAAAGGATTCAACAACTGTGAATGCGTTTGGTGCTGTATGAGCAAGCAATTTCCTCTCTGTCATCCACAGAGCACACCACTGTCACGGTGTTCATTTCCACTGGCTTCCTTCAGTGCCCACATCTGAAGTTTCCCAGGCTTAAGCGGGGATTGGAAACTAACATGCTGTCCAGTGTGAACACAGTTCCGTGAGCATATCATGCCAGTCTTTCCAGTCAGAGCACCCTGACGTCACGCCATTAATCCCATTCACCATACCACCCAAGCCTCGGGGAGACCACATCAAATCCTGAACTCACCCTCCCCGAGAAGAAGAGTTTGCACCCCTGGGACTTCTTTAATGAGGCTTACAGTATTACACACCAGCGCATCAGTAATGAACTTCACAGAAGGCAAAGCACTAAGAGATGCCATTAGAGGAGAGGTCATATCAAAACTGTCTGCTGATTAGGGAAGCTGATGAAAGTTTGCCTGACATCAGAACAATGTTTGCAAAGCTGCTCAGTCACAAGTTTTAACACGGTTCCTCTTTTGTTCCTCCACTGCTTTCCATTAACTCTTAAATGGAATGAATTTTTATACAATAACTTGGTGCAAACCGCTGAAATCAATCCGTAATGCACTTTTTATTAAGCACATTTTCTGCAGGTGGTTATACAACTCAAGGAAGTTGATTTCCGTGCGATGCACTGATGAATGTGAAACAAAGATTGCACCGAACAACAGGAAAAATATATTCAAAAGCCTGAAACTGAATAGCCTGAAATTGTAAAATGTCAGCACAAATTTAAAGAACGCAGATTTGCAGTGAGGCAGCTAAAACACTTTGATATGAGCCCGCAAAATACAAAGACCTGTCGAAGATGTTTACTCGCTTCAAGGGGAATACTGAACCGCTTCACTGTTGTTTATAATAAATCTTTTTTTTTTTTTTAAAGCAGCTGCTCTTAATGATGAGAGAATGGTTTACAAAGAGAGTGTCAACACTAACTCTGCAGCTAGAATATCCACTGGGACAGTATCTGAAGGCACTTCTTTTCTCATGTGCTCCAGTGATAAAACTCCAGAGGAGATCGTTCCTCATGTTCTCCGAGGCAAAACCCAAGTCACACACAGGCACGGCAAAACTGCGATTGGGAATATGCGAAGACGGCAAAAAAACGCTGTACGTGAAATAAATATACATTTTAATTTACTGTTTAAACCTTTAAACCTTTTCTGAAGTGGCTTTTCTGAGTTTTAGATTACATTATTTAAGAGCTTTTTAGTTTTTAATGTTCCCCTTTCATTGCTTGTATACAGGCTTTACTTTTGATGTTCCCGTGAATGCACCTCCACAGAAGTGTCATGGTCCTGGGCCGGTGGCCCAGTGTTTTTTGTTCTTTTGTTTTTGGTCCGCAGTTTATTTCTAGTTCCTTGTGTTTTGTGTCAAGTCTCCGTCTCTGTTCCCTTGTCCCACTTCCTGTTTTATTTTGGTAGTGTCTTGTTTCTTGTGCAGTGTACTTAGTTCTGCTTCCCCTTGTCTCGTCAGTGTCACCGTGTTCAGCTGTGTTACCTGCTGTTTCCACTTTCCCTCGTCATCCCCTGGTGTATTTAAGTCCTGTGTTTTCTCTGCTTGTTGTCACGTTGTTGATGTTGCCATGTTGGAGTGCCCGTGTGTTTTTGTCTTCTGCTCTATGTCTGACTCCCAGAAGGATTTTGGTTTTTGTTCAACTCAATAAACACCTTTTAAGTTATGTTTGTATCCGGAGTCCTGCATATGGGTCCATCTCCGCCTCTCACACCGCCCGACACGACAAGAAGTCAAGCAGAACTCTGCACTAGCCGTCTTCACGCTCTAATGCTGCTGAAGTATATGCTAAGATCATCACTTTTTTTGTTTTTGAACACAATCCCATCATTAAGGATTTATTCTGTCATATAATGACATTAACAAGCCAATAAAGAATTAGGTCAACTGAGTTTCAGGTCCCACAGGTCCCTCTGTGTGGATCTGCTGTGATTTAGGCTTTTTCTCCAGTATGTCCAAAGCCAAATATCATTTCAGCCTGTGTGCTTTGGCTTCATCTTGATGCACCTTTTCTCCTGCTGCACAGGCGCCACCCTTTTCAGTCTGGGACTCTATCGGCTAGTCTGGTGACTTAGCCTCTGCAGGCAAAAATCACATTTTTTCTTAGGGCCCAGACTTCCTGTTCTGTCTTCCAACAATTCCAGATAAACTCAAAAGAGCGAACAATAGGCCAAATCTTCACCATCATCTATCCCTTACCTAAAGATTTTGCACAAGCATTTGCAAATACTCCTTTTACATGTTGTCAGAATGTGACAACATTGGCATTTGTTTTTTTTCTGCCTAACACTGAATTTCTGGATCTTTAACACATCTGAGATATTAATCGAGGGCCTCAGCCAGTAGACTCTGTCATGCAGCGTCCTCAAACACCAAACTTCTATTTAGATAAATAGGATAAAGCCGTCATTAGTCAGTGAGGCACACTTCACTGAATGAAATACAAGAATAAGCTTTTGAAGCATTTCCCCCAAATTGAGACTGCAGACAGATTCCTCCTGTTTGCTCAGACAGATGTCCATCAGTCCCTCCTTTAGTGTTTACACTGTTGTCCACAGTGCCCACACAGGCTTTGTCCCATCTGAGATAAGAGATTTGTGACTGCCTCATCACAAGGCTAAACGGTGGGAGATAATGGCTGAATATTACCGACAGTCTTTCCGCTTCTGGCAGCAGGGGGTTGTAGATGTGGGATAAGCCTGTTTCTGGAGGGAAGTGTTTTTTGGACTGATAGAAGAAGAAAAAAGAAGGACAAAATTGAATCTAATCGCGCTGGCACTTCATTGAGGTCGCCTTCGTTATCAGAATCCAGGAGTGCCGGCAGGGACGGGGTAAAGGAAAGTCCCTGTAGTGAGACAAAGAGCAGGGGCAAAGTCGTCTGAGCAGAGACGAGGTTGGAAAAGTGCGAGCCTTGTGAACTCTTTCCCCATGTGTGTCCTTCATGACAGATGCAGAGGCCCAGCCACTGACAGCATGTGAGGATGGGGAGGCTGAGGAGGGCGAGCATGTTGAATAAACATATTCAGGCCTCTGCTACCCCCATGATTTCCCCTGCAAATGAAAACCTCAGTTGATATACAATATAGATTCATCCGATAGCTCAGTTTATACTATGTGTTTATACACCAGGATAAATGTACCTTTTCTAGCCAAGGGATCATGATGTTCTCTATCTCCAAACAAACATCCTTAGACTCTGCTACATGTTCCCCGGGCCTCTAGGATATGTTGATAATGCTGCGAGATAGCCGAGACAGCAAGACAGCCCAAAGAGAAACAGTGATGAACTCTGGAAAAAGAAAGACAGCTTAACTCTAAACAGGCCATTACCTTTAAAATAAAAAAAAAAAGACCCATGTTTTCACAAGCTGCAGAGTAGCTGAGCTCTCAAGGTTTCCTGAGTTCACCGCTCCACAATTCATTTCAGGACTGTCTTCGCACGTAAATACTCCATCGCAGTTACAGCGGAAAAACAGGAACTTTGGGATAATGATTTGCCCGTGAAATCGGTGGGGTTTCTTGTTTACGCTGCGCTCCACCCACCCTTGTTTCCCCAATATTGCCATGGTAACAAACCAACACTTGAGCTTCATATACACGCCACTTCAGCACGCGCACCGCATGAGGTAAATCGCCTCTTTTTCCCTCTCAGCGTCTGATCCCCCCCCCCCCCCCCATGTGTTTCACTTTCCCCAGTTGGTGCTATTTTCTGCTCAGTTTTTTTATGCAGCATCAAAAAAAAAAAAAAACTTTATACATAATTAATAGCCACAGATCATTAAAGATATTTCAGAAGAGAAAGCCTAAATGGGCAGTTTGAGATACGGTTATTAAAATATTGTATTATTTTAAAGCTTGAAATCATTTATAATTAATCACAAACTCAATTTTAAAGTCGTTTGACTAAAAAGTCAATTTTTAAAATTTTTTTTTTATTGTGCCTGATATCGCTCCTTCAGAAATAACTTTCTGTAGGTTGTGTCAGCGTTTGGCCCACAACAGAAGCGGTGCCCTCCCCCCAGCATGTTAGCAAAAACATTCACCATACTTCTATGTGCATGCGTGTCAGTGTGATGAATAAAGAGCGGAAGCGGGGCATAGGGTGACTTCACACTCAAACAGCCTGTTTACAAGTCATTTACAGAATGGCGGGGGGGGGGGGGGGGGGTCTCAGACGAGTTTTTAGGAAAAGGAAAAAAAAATAAATTCCCTCCTTTCAGGAATACACAATCAGGAAAAAAAGAAACAAGACTGCAGAAAACTTTAACTGGCTGAAAATCCAGTAAAGGTGAAACGTGAAAAGATTACATGAGCAGAAGATTTCCATGCAGTTCTTTTTATATTGCACAAGACGATCTTTCAAAGATGACTCCACGGTAATAGGAATAAAACCTCTGAAGAAACCACTAAGCTTATTATACAGCAGAATTAGTATGCTCGAGGTAAAAAAGCGAAAGGGAAGCCCATAAATAAAAAATGGAGCAGTAGCAGTGATGACGGGAACAGTGACAGGGGAAGAGCTCTGACTGAAGCTGGCGAAGATTTAAAGCCAGAAAGGATTCCTGATTATTTTCTCTTTTTCCCATGCACGGTCATGAATCCACTCGGTACGTAATTGCTCACCAAAAAAAAAAAATGTCACTGCCAAAGCGTCATGCATTAAACGTCTGCATCTCAACCTCGAACACTTAAATCACACGTAGGAGCGTAAATGAAATGAAGTGAGCTCGCACACATGGGTTGAGTTACAATGTTTAAAGTCTTCCTGTAATAATTTAATTTCTTTCAGGCAGACAGATGAGGGACGTTTCCAATACAGCACGATGAACTTCTGTGAGCACTGCAGGATCCTCGCACTGCGGACACTGCGCCTGCATGTACATTAAAAATCCCAAAGAGCCTAACAGTTTTTATGTCACAGTAAAACACAGGAGCAAAGAAAGGAGCATTTCTTAGGTAAGAGGCTCCGCATCTCCACAGTCTTATAAAACATTCTGTTTACTTTGGAGACCACAAATCTGTTGGATGCACCCACCCAGGAGACTTTTAAGATGTCATCTTTAAACATCACTCAGTGGCTTCCCCCAGGTTGAAAACAGTATTTATTTTTAATCAAAGCTTTTGTTATAACAGTAATGATGAAACTGCATGTGTCCTGCGTTCTCAGTGTTGGCTGATCTGTCAAGAGACTCGGATGATCACAGCATTGGAGCTGCGGGGTAGTAACTGAGAGTGTGACAGCTGTGTTCCTGATGAACTGAGAAAATGTCAGCAAAAATGTGACTTGAGTAATTCACTCCTCCTTCCTCAATTAACTAAACACCCGCGAGCAATGACCAGCAGGGGAAGGCTTTGGTTTTTGTGCTGGAAAGCGATTAATGGGACATATGAAGAAATAAACTACCCAGTCCAGAGCAGATCTGTGAACGAACAGTGTTGTTCCAGCGTGGTGTGTCTTCACATACGAATAGCAAATTGCTACATTAATCTCCATATCCGCTGTCTGGGCTAATCAGGGCCTGCAAGCAATAAGTTGTTGATGGTAAAAATTGGCAGCAGGTGATACTGTAGTTCACTCCGGGCATCAAACCAAAGATCTGCACAGGTTTGCAAACCAAGATCGTTCACATCTGCACGCCCCAGAGTCCTTTTCAGGGAGGAAGCATGTGAGTATCACTGCTTGCCACGTCAAAGTCGGGACGTACTCAAGCTACTCCACAACTATCACATGAAGCAGCGATGAAGCCGTTCTGTTCTTATCAAAGTTGCTGTAGGAGAACAAGTTGGAAAAAGTGCATCCAAAGCAACAAATTGTTAAAGACAATACAGTGTGTTGTGGGCTCGTGAAGTAAATGTTAAAGTGGGATTAGAGGCTTTTGTTGCAACAAAAATATCATGAAGCACATCATGTATAATTTCCATGGACCTTCTATAAAGGCACTGCCAGATTCGACTGGAGCCACCTTGTCAAACCAGATGTCTGGATGCCTGCAGCTCTGGCGATGATGCATCGACTTGCTGAAATTATCAACAACTTGTTTCTCCATTATGCTGGCTGTTCCACCGTTTGCACTGATTTGAGTCTCGACTTGACTTTTCAGAGGCCGCTGCAGACAATACACACTTTTTCTGGGCACTTAACCCCACAATATTTTTTTTAAGACGTCCTCTAAGGGTGATCAGCTTTTCCTGAAAGTCTGAAAGAGTGCCTCTGTGTCGTGTGCTCAAACCGCTCTCAGCGTAACGCAAAAATTTAAGGTACTTTTCGCTTCACATTCCACGGTGCTGAAACTCAGCATGGTTCTGCCCCAGTTGGATCCGACTGGCTGCATGTCCAGCATTCAGCCAACACTGGAATTGAGGGGTGGTGCTGAGTGCTGATATGCATTGTTCTAGTTTTACCACGACCAGCCAAAATCATATCTGCTCCATCAATTTATTTCGCCCGTGCTGATGTTTTGGATCCCATTTGTGATGCAGCCTGGGAGGAACCCAGGGCACTGATTAGAGAATTTCTTCCACAGTCAAACCTTGTCTACACCAAGACATACACACACACACACACACACACACACACACACACACACACACACACACACACACACCCCTTTCCTGGCTTTTTCTTCGTCTGGTACGATACCACATCACACGACTTGAATCTTTCAACCAGCTCTGCCTAATTACAGCAGACGGTCCCGCTGGTCCCTTTGCTCCGTGCAGGCTCCCCGCAGCACCAGGCTATACACAACAATCAAAACAAAGATTTGGCCTTTCAACACACCAGCTAAAAGAAGCAGCACCCAACTCACAACATAAATTCTGCAGCACCAGAGTCAAATTAGCCTTCCTAAGGAGGTACACAACTCTGCGGTAATTAGTTCCCCTCGCTAAATCTTTAAATCACCACCTAGCACTCAGAGGAAATCTATGTTAAGCTCAGCAGTTGTCTCATTACAACTAATCTACAGGGTGGATGCATTTCTCTACAACAGAAATGGTATAACAGATGTCCTCCCTTATAACACAAGTGGCATTTCTGATAGATGTGGTCAAGGCATCGAGATATGCAAACAGCATTGTGAGGGTGGACCACCGTGGAGCATCAGTACACACAGACTGCAAGTCTGGTTATAGCAGGCCAGGGTGCCTTTCTGTCTGAAGCCAAGACAGACAATGTTGGCGAACCACAATGTAAAAGTGGAGCGTCTCTCCACACAAACCTCCTTTTCTGTGCGGTTTGTCGTTCTCGTTCTCTCGTGCTGTCTTACGAGGCTTGAATAAAAAAAAACTACTTACTCAGTGGAACTGGGCTGAGTGCAAGAAACAGGAAACTGTTTGCTCTTGATGAGCTTTCTGTTTCTGCTCTACTGAAAGGTTATGACTGGATATCATGTGAATATGCACGATGTTCAGCAAGTACATAATCTGCAGAACATGCAGTCAACATAGCTCACACCAGGGTTATAATAGTTTTGGATTTTACATTATAGTTTAGTTTTAGTTAGTTTTTACTTTTTTTTCTCTAATTCAGTTAGTTTTAATTAGTTTTCAGAGTGGTTTTGCTCGTTTTTATTAGTTTTTATTTTTGGTTTTATGCTTAGTTTTAGTTAGTTTCAGTATTAGTTTTAGTATTTTCATACTTAATCAGGTACGCTTTAAAGATACCCTTTAAAGAAATATATTCAGCAACCAACTGTTCACAGACAGCAGAACTACATGCTAAATGTGTGTAATATTAAGGACACACATGAACATCAACGGGGAGAAACTGCTAACAATATGAACTCCAAAACTCGATAAATTCTACAATAAACTCCCAATAAAGTTCAGCCTCAGTGCAGCAGATTAACAACAGCTACATGTGGTGTTTGACAAAAACAAACTCCTTGAAGGAGTCAAAGCTCAAATCCAGCTGCATCCTGATGTTCTCTCCACCTGATGCTGCTTCTGTTTTGGAGCTAGCTTGGTTAGATGCTCGCTGATTAGACTTGCAGGGTCTTTGCGGCCTCTGTAGCCTACGGAAGTGTCCGACCTCATGTCCGCATTTATGCATGTATAGCTGGATTGCGTGTGTTAATTACCTTGTGGTTGTGTGCTGGGGGTTTTTTGGTCCTTGCTCTTTGTGCTCAGTTTTTAGGGTGCAAACATATTTGTCCCTGTTTTTTCACTTTCTTCATTTCTTCACGTCCATTCCCATAGTTTCAGCAGCTCCCTCCAGGAATTTGCTGACATTTGTGAGTCCTTATATTGATGCTTTGATTATTAGTCCTGATTGTTATTATCTGACTGATAAAGTAGCCGGAAACGCACAAGGACTAAACACAACGTTGTGGCTGCGTTGACCCGACGAGTAGTCACGTTTCTCTGGAGGTGCAGGCCAGGTTGCCTTGTAGGATGAGAGCGGTTTCCGTAGCTGCCTTGTGTGCGCTTCTCAGGTCTACTTTGATGTTGGTGTTTTTTTTCCTGACTAAGAAGTGTTCCGTACATCATCCACAACATCATCCACAACAAGACACTCGCTGCTATCTGTGCTATCATAGTAAAAAAAAACAAAAAAACACTCCACATGGGACTCTGAGGAGCAGCGCGGTGTGCGCACGCACGCACATGCGCACCCATTTGCCCGACGGCATTCCGAGCTTAAACTCGGAGAGAGGAAAAAAATGATTTCATATCAATCCACAAGACTTTTGAAAAAATAACAATATCTATAATTTCAGTTAGTTTTAGTTAGTTTTGTAAACTCACAATTCAGTTTTAGTTAGTTGTCGTTTCTTCCTTTTAATTTTAGTTTTTATTTATTTCAGTTAACGACAATGTTTTTTCAATTTCAGTTTTCGTTATTTCGTTCGTTTTCGTTAACTATAATAACCCTGGCTCACACTCAGATAATCTTGCACAGTAACCTATTTCTTAACCAGCTCATTTCTAAAATACTATCCTATATCCACTATTTCTCACATGTGCAGCTTAGGCATTACCTAATCTCAGTGTCACTGCATCTTTCCAGCCCCAATCAGACACAGTTGTAAAACAAACCCGGTCGTACTAAGAGTCGGCACACTCCCTGCACTGCACTGAATGCACCCCTCCTTCCGTGACTTTCTTGGGCTCAGTAACATTCTTCTCAATCATTATTTCAACTGGCAGTCAGTGCAGCAGAAAGGCTGGAGCGAAAGGGGGGCTGAGGTTGCTGGCAGACAAAAGCGATGCATTCTTTGTAACAGTTAACTTCTGGATTTGGAGACATTTGCTCAGTGGTTAAGATATTTTAGGGCTGTGTATATATAGTATATGCATGCATGTAGCGAATGAAAACTTCAACATGCTGGTGACCGCTTTCTACCATCACAATACATGACCCTCATCATCCTGCCAAAATTGATCTGTGGCTGTTTGTTTAAAATCTAGTCTCCCGATTATGGATTTTTGTTACCTGGCAGGCTGTCACTCAGCGTCTGCTTTCCGGTCTGGTGGCTTCTGATGGACAGCATGGGACTGGATGGATGATTTAGCACAGATTTGCTTTGGAACAGTATGAATATCGCGAGCAGATGATGCTTCCTGATGCCCAGCTTGCTTAACACTGCCAACTGCCTTGCACATGTGCAGGGGGACCACGGGCTGTGAGAACAGAAGGCCTGGCAGCCGTTAGCACAGTCAGCCCCGAGGTCTACCCCCCTTCCCACTCGTTTGTCTTAAAAGAGGTGGCAAAGTGAATAATCGTCTGTATTTACAAAGGTTAAACAAAAGCCTTCCTCTTGTGCATGAACACTGTGACAACGTGAATGTGAAGACACACTTGAAAGGCACACACACACACACACACACACACACACACACACACACACACACACACACACACACACACACACACACATCTGTAGTCTTGACTTCACTCTCTCGGTAATTTACAGCCATTCTTTCTTGAATGATCCAACTAGATAACCCTGGGTCTGCTCAGACTGAGATCCACAAAGCTGTCTATTTGTGTCACTCCAGGGATGCTCGAGCATCCCCAGGCAGGCAGATGTGCTGCTCTCACCTGCTCCGATCCACATGTCACCACTCCACAGGGAAACAAGAGGAAGAGAAGTGTGTAATTGGATCACAGAGGGGACACGCAAGTGTGGGAAAGGGAGAAAGGAAGAGATAAGAAGTCTGATCGTGGCAGAAAGAGTAAAGACAGAGACAAACACAGACAATGAGACAGGAAGAGCAATATCCCACTCCTCAGAGTCAGAGGATAGATGTTAGAAAAGGGATCAACAGCTGAATCCAGCTGCTGAGTACGAGCTTTGTTACAGCTGCCAGAGGCCAAGTGTCCCTCTGGAGACTCTCAGCTGTTTTCTTTGCGTCTCTCTTGCTCTCTCTACTTTCATTGCACTCACACAGTCTTTCACAGAAACTTGGAAGCAGTGCTGAGAGGTCTGTCTCACCTGCAGCAGACAGTCTGGGTGACAGACTGTACTAATGAAATTTTGTGTCCCACAAGGGGGATATATAAGCCCATCTTCCTTCCTTGCCAGATGTGGGCAGGAAACCCCTCCAGCGAACTTTCATACTTCACAACCTCTGCTTTACAGCCAGCGCTCCATGTGGCTGCATCGCAGCTCTGAGGTCTTGTAAACACTGATTGTTCTTACCACTCAGCGCCACACAGCAACCAACATCATCACTGCCTGGTGCCAGCTTATGTGGACATTTTACATTTGGGAAACCATGATATATGGCGAAGGGCACGCCTCGCTACACTTCAAATGATGAATTTCTCCTAATAATTATTAATAAATAATAAGCAAACTATTTGCAGCCCTCCAGTATAGTTAAATAGAGCCAGGGCTCCTTTCATGTTGTTTCACAGTTCGATTTTCACACACCCAGAACTTTGGTTTTACACTAATGAACAGTATTTCCTCCCAGCTTCTGTATCCAACCATATAACATTAAATTTTTAACCAAGACTTTCTCGTCTTCCTGTGGAGGGAAAGAGGCGGCGGATTTGATGATGGACGGCCGAGTACAATAAAATGCGTTCAGCTGTCTCAAGCAGAGCAACTTTGACCTGAACACCCACACTCTATCCAGATGTACATCAGTGTTTATGTTCGCTTCATTGCCCCTGCTAGGCCCAGGAGTAAGTGTTCGAGGAAGTATTACATTCATGAACACATTAAGTAGCACATCCAGTTTCCTGCAATTTTACTATTCCCCGAAAATGCTGTTATACCGCAGAGCCACAATGAAGCTGGGTAGTCTGCAGGAGGAAAAAGAAACAGAAAGGGAGACCAAAAACGGAGTCGGCTTGCCTCAAGCTAACCCAGTCTCAGAGGAAGAAAAACCAGTCTGGTATTAAAAGAGACAAGTGAGCATTTCGTTTGACACAAACCATCTCCAGGAAAATGTCTGGTGAGAACTGATTACATGGTTTGCATACCAAAATATCCATCTGAATCTGGCAGTTTCCCTCATCTTCATAGTTCGCCTCACTTATTTCCAAAATGCTGCAAATCTCATTTTGAATATTTTGGAAAAGCTTTACTTGACAACGTAGTTTTTTTTTTTTTAATGTAAAATGTGTTATTGAACAGTCGGGTGTCACATTCAGTTTTCAAATCAGTACATTTTTGTTTTGCAGAAGTTCAGTTTGGGTGAAATTCAAAACGAGCCATTTTTTTTTATGCTCTGAATTTTTATGCGCTGAAAATGTGGTCGTGGTTTAACGGTGGTGACTGAAACACTGAGAGGAGACACTTTTTGAGGAGCCAGAGGGAGCTGCAGAACCTAAAGTTTATTATTTGAATTAACCAGATGAAAACATTAATTTATGCTGTAAATTCCACAGCCTGATAAATTTACTGTCCAGTACTGGATAAGCAGTAGAGGATGGATGGATGGATGGATATTCATTAAATTTGTAATATGAAGTAAATAGTATATTATACATGGAAAGACTAAAATGCGAGGCCTAGTTCATCAACGCAGGCTTTCGGAGAGGAACCGAGACCAAAAATGTCCACAATTTAACACTGAATACCTGAATCTTCACGATACAACAACAAACATTATTTTAACAGATAACACTGAGGACACTTTGTATCACTGCTTAGTCATTAGAAATAGGCAGAAACTCGAGTAGAAAAACGCAGTGGAAACTGTGAGTTTGAAAGAAACACTATCATTCACACTTTTTCTCCAGGGAAATTATGGGTACCCCCCCCCCCCCCCCCACACACACACACACACACACACACACACACACACACACATTGAGTGGACGCTTTTATGTTGCCAGGAATGGAGAACGGATTCAGAGCACCACTTCAGTGAGGTACCCCTTTCAACAAGGTTTCCTTTAAAGCATTCAGTGTGAAATGATGGATTTGTTTGAATGCTGCTTTATGTAGCACCTAAACTAAACTAAACTAAGGCTGCCTACAAGAAATCACAGGAATTCCTACACAATATTAGAATTTTTACATTACATTGTAACTTTTCAAGGCAAGAGATTTTGAGAAAGGACAAATGCAAAAGCTTCAAAAGTTTGAGTTACAGCTTCAGGAAAGAAACAGTAAAATGTCCTATCACAGCAATCAGCGTTCTCATGTTGCTAAAGGGGGGGTTCACAGCAATAAAAGCGGTCCATTCTGTCATGAACACGGGGGGGAGGTGGGTTTATATTTTAGCTCTGGCCGATCCTCACACCTAGCTAATGAGAAATGAAGTGAGATCAGATAAGAATTCAGTGTCTGCCGGACCAAAAGACAGACAAGGAAGCCCCCCCTGCTTATGTCACCTCCGCTACTCATGCAAGCACTTGTCAGGGTTCATTTCCCCCTCAGCTGCTTGGAGACCCCCTCTCGCCTTTCTCTTGGAGCCAGAACAACCCAAAAAGAGACAGAGGGGCAATTCTTAGCAGAGACCCTCCAAATGAGTCAAAACCCGCAATGATACGAGGCGTAAATTATTCCCAGTGCAGGATTCTGACATAATCAGCTGAAAACTTTCATTACTTATTACATATGTAAAAGCCAAGTCAACCATGTGCCTCATTATCTTTAACAACATCTTATATTACTGTTCTTCCTCCATGTTAGGACTCAAAGCCTCTGATTAACAGGCCTAATAAAATGATGCAGAAGTAATAACTTTTTCATCTTATAACTTTCCTAATTTTCAACGCGGACTTCTCACATTTGCAATAAAAAAAAAAAAAAACGCTTGCACAATGCGACACAGCCGTTCCTCTCGAGCGAATGCACGCCCGCAACCCGCAGCGGAGACATAATATGAGGCAAGAGAGCATAATTTATAAAATGGATGAAATAGATGCATGGACTATAGAAAGTTACTTTGGTATTGTGGTTCCGTTATGGATTCCAATATGTGTCGTAGAGTTATATTGGAACCTCAACACCATCCAGAAAACTTGTAAAATTGGACACAGTTGGAAAACTAATAAAGAAGAATAGAATTAGTAATGCCTCATGAAACACATTCCTCACTGCAGCTAGTAGTTTTTCATCTGCTGGTTTTCATGTCGAATTTGATTTCCCCTCCCCAGAGTGACCTGTTTTCTTTGCAGCAGATCTCACATATTGAATTACAAGAGTGATGCCTGTTAATAGGCACACACACACAGGTCTAATTATAAAATCATCTGTAAAAGCAACTGATGTCACATTAGAATACCCATGAAACACTGTGCTGTGACCTACAGAAGGGAAGGAATAAGGTCATAATACCCATCCGATCGGGTTTCTCTGGGGTGGCTTTGTCTGTAAAAGACTGAGAACTTCAACTACAAATAGAAAAAGGCAGTCATCAGATGTCTGATGAGATGTTTGGATGTAGAGCTGGCACCCTAACTAAAAGCAGGCTGCTCTCACATGGACCGCCAAAACGCACGTCTGCAGCAACCAAGCAAGCCCAGGAGAGGCCAGAGAGCAGAAGCTTTGAAGAACTACTTCATACTTGGACCCAATAAAGCCCACAGATCAAGCATGTCATACTCTCAGGAACTCTGTGAGAGCAGGTAGTAAGGAGCCAATGCAGAGCAAAGACAAAACTCAGAAAATCTCCAGCTTGAAAGAAAACATTAAATCGATTTTCTTACACTTTTTTTTTTTTTTGATCAAACGTGAACTCCAGCTCACACTGGAAACAGTGATCGCAGCGCTTCACAGTCCAAAACATACATTTTTTAATTATTCTCTGGTCCACTTTCCAATTTCCAAAATCAATTTCAGAACATTCCCCTTTCTCATTACGCTTGTGGTCTTTTTGATTTATAAACTACCCACAAAAAATCCATGTAGCTCCTTTTTTTTTTAATATATTTAAGTGTCACAGTATGACATTGTGTCTCCCTTCACCCCTCCCTCATCCACAGCAAGAATACTGGGCCAAGATCTCATCTGCTAGGCCGTCCATCTGGGCTGCACTCTATTTCCAACTCCTTGATCCATGCAGTACTGCAAAACACAACCTCTCTTAAACAGAAACTCGAGCTTGCCGATGTGAGAAGTAACCTGAATCACCTCAACACCTGATGTGCTTCTTTTTCCTCTTTTTATTAAGAAAGCCAAAAATGAGTCGGGAAAACATGTTACAAGAAAAAACCTGGCATTTACATGGTGCGCTCTAATGTGCCTGAAATTTAATTCATCTTGTCATTTACGGCCATTTTTTTTCCCTACGCGCAACAAGCCTAATTAAGGTGCCTTTTGAGGCTGAAGTGACATCTATTTCTTTGGATAAAGCCTCGAATTTGTCTCTGTCTGTGAGTATGTGAAAAACTCCTTTGTGCCTCGGCTGATGGAGGACTCTGCATTGCCTCTGTTACCCTGGAAACCTTTTGAGAGGTGAAGGAGAGGACAGCCAAAGAGCAGATCGTGTTGGCCCAAATTTGCAGGTAAATCCTCACAAAGGCTCTCCAATTTAAACAGATTTACCATTAAATAATATCTCTCAGTGAGGGGGGGGAAAAAGAGTTACTCTGACAAACTTCTGTTTTATTTATCTCATAAATTTCCATTTGTTGACCTCCGTAGTTGCACCCAAGTCGAGTGCAGACTCTTACATAAGCAACATGTTAAAGTGTGGGAGTATTGATTAAATTAATCAATCCATAAACTTTCACTGAAGTAAAACCAAAAAAAAAAGGCCTACCTCAAGAATGCAGGTCCCTGGGGCTGTGTTCTCGTCGATGGACACGTTGTAGAAGTTTCTCTCAAAAACTGGCTCGTTGTCATTTATATCCTGAAGAAAGATATTTACCACTGCAGTGGAGGAAAGAGGCGGCTTTCCTCCATCTGTGGCCACCACAGTTATACTGGGACTGGGGTTCTTTTCATAATCCAGCTGGGAGAGAGTGGTGATAATGCCTGTAATGGAGTCTATACTGAACCAGCTGTAATAAGCGCTTCCATCTTGTAGGATGCTGTATCTAATGTCCCCATTGGGCCCCTGGTCTTTATCTCTAGCTGTTACCTGTAACACAAAGCTGCCTGGAAACACCACTTCAGGAATGACCTGTCTGTACACTGGCTGGTCAAAGAGAGGAGGGTTGTCATTGATGTCAGTCACTTGGATAGTGAAGGAGGATTCAGCCCTGAGAGGAGGGGTGCCCGAGTCTGTCGCCATCACCCTCAGCTCGTAGGTGTCTCTCTCCTCCCGGTCCAGAATCTGATCCACACAAATGAGATAAATTATGCTATCCTTAGTGGTCAGGGCAAACTTTCCATCACCTCCCTCTAGCGACACGTTGACATTGGCGTACTCGCCGTAGTCCGGGTCAGTGACCGAGATGCGGGCTACGTACTGGCCTGGCTGTGCCCCTTCTGAGATTCTGGGAGATCCATCCTCGCTGAGAAAGATGATGGTCATTGTAGGCTGGTTGTCGTTGTAGTCTCTGACATGAATGGTGACAAAGGCATTGGTCACTTCTGGCTGGGTTGCGTTGTCTTGCGCTTGGACCACCAGCTCGTGGACTCGTCTCATCTCAAAGTCCAGCGGTTTGTTGAGGGTGATGACGCCAGTGCGGGAGTCTATGACAAAGTAGCGCTCCGGGTCACTTTGTCTCCTGTTAATTTCATACAGCACCATCCCGTTATCGCCCTCATCAGCATCTGTGGCAAACACCTGCAGGATGTTGCTTCCTGGTTGAAGGTTCTCAGATATTATAGCGTGGTAGCGGCTCTGGTTAAAAACAGGAGCGTTGTCATTAATATCTTGTACAGTAATATCTAATGTCATCTGATCAGTCCTTTTGGGGGACCCGCCATCAAAGGCCTCCAAAGACAGAGTATAGGTGGATCTTTTCTCTCTGTCTAGAATGGTATTGACCACCAAATCCAGATAGAGAACCTCGTTGCTTCCCCTCCTGGTCTCCAAGGTGAATGCCTGGCCAACATTTCCATCCTTGATGAGGTAACCCTGTGTAGTAAGTTGGCCCTTATCACTATCAACAGCTGGCTCGAGAGGAAACCTAGTGCCGATAGCTGTTTGCTCAGGAATCTTAAACGTGGCTCGCTTTCTGGGGAACTTTGGAGCGTGGTCATTTATATCGTTCACCTTGATGGTCACCTCCACTGTCACACCCGTCATAGTGACTGCAATGAAGTTGTATCTATCCCTCAATTCTCTGTCCAGAACTTTGGCGGTTTTAATAATACCTGTGCTTTCATCTATATCCAAATCGCTCCCCACTCCTGTGCCCTCGTGGTCCGAAATGAAGTACAAGGACGCCGTTACGCCAGGAGGAAGCCCCGCGCTGATGTCGCCTACAATCGTACCTGCTGGCTGTTCCTCATCTAGCTGTAGCTCGAGGGTTCCCAGGACCACAGGTGAGCGGACTGCTATAAGTTCGAAGGCCACGTATACCATTAGCACTATCCTTTTGCTCCACCAACCCTCATGATGCAAAGAATCCATTACAGACTTCCCAAAACCCTTGGCAGCAGTCTTCATTTTGGCCCCTTCGTTTTAAACCTACAGACACACAGAGAGGAAAGGCTGAGCAATATCAAAATATAAAAGAGTCTGAACAGCAGAAACTAAGAAAAGGTGCAATATTTTTATAGTAAGGTGGTTTAAGACAGCTAGGTAGTCTATATGCCTTAAACACTTTCCCATATGTTTTATTGGCTCTGTTCTACCCACACCACATACAACTGGCCCAGCACATAACATTTTCCTACACTTCTTCTTAGTTCACCTAATAAGTCGACACCTTGTTCTTTCTATATACCAGAAAGCTCCCCTTCGCTAAGGAAACATCAAAGCCACAGGCCACAGCATAACACTTCAGACAGCGAGCCTTTGCTCTGTTGCTCCGCAGCTTTAATTAAAAGGGTGCGAGAATCAGTTTTGCCAGGCTACCCAGTGTGTTTGCCACAGCTGTACTCCTTTGTATAAGTCTGGGAGGTGAAGTCCTGGATTTAATATTTATCACCACATTTATCTCCCATGGAATGAGGAATTTTAAAACAATCCTTCAAGAACCCCTTCAAATAACTCTCCTTAGGCAAACATATTGAGTTTATGAGGAGTACGAGCGTGAGTGTTAAATCAAGAAGAAAAATACTGAAACACCGATATTTAAAAGTAGCAAGGGTATAAGGATTTCTTACATAAACAATAGGCACGCTCTGGCAAAGGACCCACACCACTGCAGGGGATATGTAATAGAGACCGAGCGACACTGTGGAGCAATGTGGAAATGTTTCAGCAAGACTGTCACCATCTGCAGAATAATCCAAAACCGCCAAGTGTCTGGCTCACAGAAAATTATTGTGTCGTTTTCATTACCACAGAAGAAGAACCAGTTATCTGTGGTTCGGTCTAATATGTCTAATTCATAATGACTTAAACTTGTTGGTAAAGTACAATTTGCTTTAATTTTGAGAAAATGTATACAAAAGCACATCAATATTTGAAAGATTGACTCTCTGGTAAAAAGCTCTTTAAGGCTCCCCCCAGTGGATTAACTGATACCTGCAAGGAAACATTTAAAAAAAACATCTGTGCATGTGTGTGTGTGTGTGTGTGTGTGTGTGTGTGTGTGTGTGTGCGTATGTTTATAATACCTTGTGGGGACAATTTTCCTGACATATACTACGTTGTGGGGACCAATTGCTCCTTGTGGGGACTAGAACCTTGTCCCCACAAGGGGAAACCCTGTTTTTGGGTCAGGGGTCAGAGTTAGGGCTAAGGTATGAATTGAGTTTAGGTTAGGGTTAGGGTTAGGTATGTGATGGTTAGGGTTAGGAAAAGGGTAAAGGTAAGGTTTAGGCTGTAGAAATGAATGGAAGTCAATGGAAATTCCCCACAAAGATAGCAAAACACACTTGTGTGTGTGTGTGTGTGTGTGTGTGTGTGTGTGTGTCTGTGTGTGTGTGTGTGTGTGTGTGTGTGTGTGTGTGTGTGTGCCTAAATGCCTCCCATGTCTCCCCGAACGCAGCGTGGCGATCTGTCTCAGCCGCAGTGGTAACAGTGGATTTGAGTGACAGAGCAGCGCAGCAGAATTGAAGGGCTCCATGCAGTCTACCTCTTTCCCTTTTTCTGGCTCTGCAGCATTGTAATTGAGGTCTGCTGGAAGTTGGCCATAAGCACACAAGATTCCAGGGCTAATTTCAGTCTGCCGTGATTCAGAGCCCACAACACTGAAGATGCTAACTTTAACGTCATAAATTGCTTTGAATTTAGTGTGAGCAGTGAGAAACCTCGTATCACTACTTGTTTTGAAATACGGCACGAGGATGAGTGCTGTTTACATCGGCCGAGTTTCTGGTCCAAGATTATTCAACGGTTTAGACACAAAAAGGAACGCCGAGCCAATTTGCTCCATTAATCTCTAATTCTTATTGCTTTCACAGAGGCCATAATAATTGCAAATGACAAAACCATAAAAGGGAAGCACTACAAATTCACCATTACATAGTACAGTTTGGGCTGTTTTCTGAGTGCTGTTCTTGGCAAAAAAGCATAAGCACATCCATGACAGGCTGAAAATCTTGACAGCACTTGAACTTTAAAGCCTCGGTACTGATTTACTTTACTGAAACACTGGGGATGAACTTTTACAAAGCTCCCTCCCCGTGCACAAAGGATAGCTTTTCAAGGCCAGAATCTCTGACCAAATACCACAACTGAAATAATGCAGTTTCTGGTTGAGCTGCAGTGGAGGACCTCTGCAGAGCAGCGCAGCCTAATGGATATAGCAGACGCAGCTGGGTAAGCTAATTGCACAATACCAGGTAAAGCAGGGCATGTGGTTTAAAAAGATTCAATATGGGATTAAAGAGAAATTTGTGCTGATTAAAACTGAGATGTTAGCCAAATATATAATAATTACTGTTGCCCACCCACGCAGGTATCACTAAATAGACAGTTAGAAGTCACATTGTATTCATGTGTACAGCTTTGGGAAAGAAAACTGCTCAGAGAGGCTGCTGATGGTTAAAAGCTGCTGCATTAAGTAAGCCAATCCGATTGTGGTTTGGATTCAAGCATTTTTTTTTCTTGCATAATTGTCCCAGAACGTGATTCCCTCCTTCTGGTAGTTAAATACTGTTAATGGCTTTTGTGAAGATGACGCAACTGTTGGAGGATTAATCCCATGTTCTCTGAACAAAGACACTAAAATGTGTACTTTGCACGAGCTTCATTATTTTTCTCTAAAACTGTCGTGTGTGTGTGTGTGTGTGTGTGTGTGTGTGTGTGTGTGTGTGTGTGTGTGTGTGTGTGTGTGTGTGTGTGTGTGTGTGTGTGTGTGTGTGTGTGTGCACCTCAGCGTTAGCTGAAACTGTAGCATTGACCCAGTTTCTTCTGAATCCTTTAAACCAAGTCAACCGACCAAATCTAAGGTTCGTGGGATTCACGTGCAGAATGGAAATCTCTTTTGGAACACACTGGATATCATTGTGAACAACACGACTGAAATCAGCATCAAAATCCCTGGCAGCTTTGCATGGTGGGAATATCAGAGTAGCACCCCCCCCCCCCCCCCCCCCCCCCCCCCCCCCCCCCCCCCTCCGCTGCAGCCTAAATCGTGTTTGGCAAAATGTATTGGACATTATCTTCTAATAGCTGAAAATACTTGAGCTTATTTATATCTGGCTTTACAGTTTTCTGTGAAGTACGAGGCCTATTTGTCTTCCTTTGCTGCTATGAAGACAAGCAGTGCTTTGGTTTGGCAGATCCTACAACAAACAGTATCTAAAGAAACATTAGTGCTGCCTCCCTCCATGAGCCATAACCAGCATTGCACAGGAGAATGCCAACCCTCTCATGAAAATGTAAATATAATTTTTAACAATGCAGAGTAAAAGACCCTGAAAAAGCAGGAGAATTAAAATTGTGGATTTACCACAGATCACCCTGCCAAGACTGAATAAAGAATGCCTTTAAATTGCCACTAACTGAACAACTGTCAAATATCAGCCTCAAGCAAACATATTAATCATAGGCAATATCAGAGATAGCTTCATGACATAACTGGAAATACACTATTGGTTCAAATCTCCCTGCATTCAACAAAAATATAGAAAATGACCCCAAAATAAAGTAGGTTACTTCACCGGCGCTACTTCATTAACACAACCAAAACCCTTTGCACCACTAACAAGCCAAGAGGGACGACTATAGTGACAGACTGCGTAAAATGAGCTTCTAATTCCATGTCATGAGTCTAGTTACTCACAGAAAGCTCCTGCGGTTTCGAGAACACGCCAGCCTGCTTGGGGCCCGATGGAGCCATAATGGAAACCACAGACAGAAATGCAGATTGACTGGACAAGAGGATGACAGGCTTAGCTCAAAGCAAACTACAATGCTCTGAATGTTTGCCAGGCTAAGTGCCACATTTCTGTGCCCTGCATTAGTCTTTGAAACTTCAGTCGCCGGGCACATAGTCTTAAAAAGGCCATGAAAAACCACCACAGGCACTTCCTGGCAATAATAAACATCGCATTGGGAAAGCGTGCAAACTCCTTTTTTTTTTTTCACGGTGAACCCTTCAGTTCAAGGCTCTGAGGGTCCGTGACAGGAGGGATCATCGCTTTCCCACAACAAGAGCAGCATGGGTTGGTTCAGCTGTTTGTGTAAGATGTTTGGGATGATAAAAAAAGCCCAAAACACACACCTAATATCTTTGAAGATGACACCACCTGACGGACATTGCACTGGCAGTCTTAGTGATTGCATCATTAAAAATACATGTGTATTGGGTTACAGTAGCAGGGGTGCAAGGAGCAACAACAGTGCTACAACTAAGGTAAAAGTTCTTGTTACTAAAGGGAGCAGGTCTGATTGGGATTTTTAAACAGTCCTGCTTCTGGCATTGATGTAGTTTTTTTTTTTTTTTTTTTTTTAATGACACAGACTGGTCATAAATATTAAAATCAACTTTGGAGGTGACAGCTTTCTGGCAGAACGCCCCAGAGGCTGTGGCTGATTTCCACTTGGCTTATTTGACCGATGATGGCACTGCAAAAAAAAAGATGAGCAAAACCACAGCCAGGCAATTTTCAGGAAAAGTGAGGCAGTGGGAAACTTTATGGTTAGACTGCATGAAACACATCATGTGTTTTTTGTTTGTTTGTTTTTTTGTTTTTTCGGTTTTCAGCAATCTGAACACTAGCTTCATCAACAGCATATGCACGCTACAGAGACAGGAGCAGTCAGATTACTTCATGCAGTGCACCAAGGGAATATGATTTAATTCTTGGACTGTTATAAAAGCCACAGAGGTCGAAGTTGTGGTTTTTATCCACAGCTGATGCATCTTTCACTTGTTTTCTCTGCGAGTTTAGATTTTAAGTCAAGTCTGAAAAATTGGCGCACATCACAAAGATGTTTTTAACCAGAGATGCTGGAACAGGGAAAGTGTTAGAAATCAGCCTAACAAACAAACAGCCTCAAAACTACACAAGCACAAAAATGAATGAAACAGACTAGGCTCTAAACTCAAAGTTAACCCAGAGCACGACTTCTCAAACTGATGACGGTGCTGGAAACAAAGACTGAGCCGCACCATGGCAACCATCACGCCGGTGACCGACGCCAGTGGCTTAATTAGTTTATTAATCGAAAGATATGAGAACCTTTTCACGGTTAATGAACAAAAGCCTGCCGTCACAGTAACTGCAGCGACATTTGAGTAATCACTGGGCAGCTATCACAGGGTCCAGCCGGAGCAGGAAGGAATGAGCTGCAGCAGCGCTCAGAGGACTGCACAATAATTGCATTTAGGCTGCCCAATTTCAGAGGAATGTCCTCGTCTCAGGGGGGCTTTAACAAGGTGCGACATAACAAACTGTTAAATGTTCCGTCAGCTCTTCAAAGTATACGCGCTTCCCTGTGAAGTTTTTTTTTTTTTTTTTTTTTTTGAGGGGGGGGGGGGGGGTGCAAAAATACAGAAATTGCCATCCATATGAGCAGGTTTTGTATGAAAAATATTAAGTACATAAGCTAACTTATATATTGTTTGACTGCAAAAGTAGTCTGTTAAAATAATATGTACTCGAGCCATTTTAAAATTAACTTTGCATCAGTTTTTTTTTTTTCCCCCATTAATATTAATTAGAACTTTTTAAAGCCAGAGGTAAGGCTGCACTGGGGTATTGGTCTGCAACAACAAAAAAAAGAAGAAAAAAAAAGCAGCAACTAGGAAATTGCTTTACATACATCCCTCCAGTGAAATCATCTTCTTAAGCCAAGTAATTAGTAACAAGTTGTAGCGAGGCGCGCTTGGAGAGAAGCGCTGATGAATAACTTCAGCATCAGGCCGGTTACTCGTGGTCTGCGCAGTCCTGCTTTGATGCATACTCACATTCATCTGTTCCTTTCCGGTGCTTAAAGATGATAACTTGTCTTTCCAGATGTACAAATTCCTCTCACTGTTCCCTCATAAAGACGAAGTACAGAGTTACATCCATCTCGGGGGGGAAAAGGCAGTATCCCCGCTGCGCACTTTGTTTCTTTGCTAAATTCCTATTTAGGTCTCTCCGATCTCTTATCAGGCGAAACGATTAAAATGAAAGAAGAGAACTTCGTGTCATGTGAAACTTTCCTCTCGTCTTATCGGCATCCACTGCCCGTCCGTCCGGTCTCTCGCACACTGCTGCGGCGCGCTGAGTGAAACCAAACGATGTGGGGGCCGGGCGGTGGACGTCCGTCTCCAAAATCTAATTTCTTCAACACGTGACGGAGTGCAACCTCCCGCTCCTCTCCTCTTACTGCTGCTGCTGCTGCTGTGATTACCACAAGGAGCCACACCGACTGCAGAGAGGCAGGTCGGGTTATTGCTGAACTTTGGTGCCACCATCCTATGCGAAAGGGAAGTGTAAATCAGCCTCATAACTCGCTGCGCTCTGGATGCTGCTCAAATGAGTAGTAACATGGTAAAAGTATGAACATTGCTCAGATATGTATGCTGTGGTCGTATGCATATGCCAGCACAGTAGTTCTAGCTCCACAGATAACAGAATCGTTTCTACAAATAATACAGCAGCATGCAGACTCATGTCGATCATCCCGCTGCTGATGTTAGCGTTCACTCAATATAAGAGACAAACCATACTAAATGTTGTCAACAGAAACAACCCTGACATTTCCCGTGTTTGCCTGCTTGTGTTTTCGGGCTCTCAGGTGGCATACTGGGGCTTGAATTATATGACATGGCTTTAGCGATTATGAATTATATCCACCTGCAATACCTTGACAAAAGAACCTCGACGCAGCCGCTGCATCATAAGGAGATCCAGCCATCATACAGACAGCATTTTCCTTCAGATGTTGGAAGTCAAGAAACCTCCTGGGGGTGTTTTCCATCTAAGTCTAGAGAAGAGACAATGCCTGTAACTTTTCCTCATGTGTTGTGACTCCTTAAAGGAACATAGCTTACATCTTCAGTCAACCCCCCAAGGGGGGAGCTCCACTTTTATCTCTTATGGTGCTGAAGCCATAACCCTGCTTCGCTTTCTTGTCAATCACGAAAAGCTCTGAAAGTTATTAAACTCTTGTCACTTTGCATTTAGAGCTTATAGACACGAGAGGAGCAGAGAGGCCCTGTGGTGTCAGCTGTTTTGCTGAGAAACATCTGATATGAATTGGATGAATGCATCAAAGTTTATGGATTTTACTTGTTGTTGTTGTCATTGAAGAAATGAACAAAATAAAGGCATATTATATATGATCTACCTATGATCTACCGGTGACAGTACAAAGGAGTCAGGATGTATAGTAATGGCATAGCTGGCTTGTTCTGTTTGCACTGATTAAGAAAAAGATGTATTATCAAAAAGAATACAAAGCTTGGTCACTCTCACCCAGCTCTGTATTTTTTTATTTTTGTGGCTGAAACTTTTTCCTCCAGTCGACCTCGTTATGTCTCCCCACTTTCTCTCTGCAAACTGCTTTTTCACCCAGTGGAATGAGTTCCAGTGCTGGCAGCTTCTCATTACGACTGTGACAGCACAGCAAGGGAGGCAAACGCACACTGATATGCATATATTCGCACTAATCGACATGCTCAGATGGTTTTACTTCCACGGGGACAATCATCCATATTAACTGCACTACCTGTGCCCGTTTTAATCCCAGACAGACAGAACAACTTAAACTGACCCTGAGCTTGGCTCTGTTCTTCATGTAGTGGATTTGATTTAGGGTGCAAAGGATCAAAAGAAGGATAAACCTGGGAGTTAAAATAGCACGCTGCGCACAAAATAATGTTTGCAGTATGCATTAAAGAAGTCAGTCGAGATAATAAGCATCAGCGTTCAGAGATGGCAGTATAGATAAATGTATAGCAGAGCTGGAAAGAAAATAAAGTGCTTTGTTTATTTTTTATTTCCTTTCTCAGATAACGTTCAGAGCTGCTTCATATCAATTCAAGACTGTTTCACTATCTTTGCTGTTTCTCATGCAGCATTTTATTAAACAAAGTGAAATCCTTCGTCTTATCAAGATTCATTTTTATTGCAAATATCCTCCTCTTTTTAATTTTTTACATAATTATATATATATATATATTTTAAAAAGCCACAAACACCGCCCGGTGACAAGGCAATGGATTGTCAAATATCCTGTTTGCATGCTAATGACAAAACGTTCACTTGACATCACTTGGCTTGCCTTTTCTGACTTTGATAAATTATTAAAGATGAAAAGATGAACTGAACGTAAGAGCACAAATGTCAGACTGATGGATTTGTTTATGGTTTCACAAACAACAATAAGCAGATTAGGTTTTGCACTATGGATAAATCAAAAACATCGGAGAGGAGCATCTGTTTTTCATCCAGCATCAGTGCCTGAGTTCCATACAAAAGTACAGCCTCGGTTTCAAGTTTATGTCAACATGTTAAAGACTTAATCTGCATTCATTTTAAAAATGCTCACTTCGCACTTTAAATAATTTTTCATGTCCGTTCCCAAGCATGAGATTGTCCAGCGTATATACTGTATAATGCACCGAGTTCAGATCCTACTTGGCTTTAAATATCTTGCCTGCTCTCATGAGTCATATGAGGCCATGATTAAAAAACAAGGTGGGCAAATCTGCAGTTCTACTTTGAGGTTAGATGCTGTCCACATCAAGAGGTTGTGCTCTCAGTAATTTTTCTGTGCTGCTAATTTTAGTGGGATTTGACTGTGGATTAGAGGGAGCACCACAGCGTCCCTCCTTTACTCCTGCAGAGAGCCCATGGAAGAAATAATAAAGGTAAGCGCGCGACAGGCCGCTCCTTCCCAGGAACTCATGTCAATAACAACAAAACGGATACACAAAATGTAAAAAATAAATAAATAAATAAAAAACAAAAAGTTATGCATTCATGAATTTAGTTTTGTACCACAAACAATTTCTCAGCTGCTACACTGAGACCATAATAAGATTCAGCTGCCCTTGTATCTCCCTGCCCTGTAATTCTTTATGTTCTGAAGAAATATGATTTTTGAAAGATCTTTTTCATTTAATTTTCAGCTTCTTTTGTGCAGCAGTCAGCCCACAGATCACTGATGGCAGATTTGTGTTTTTTTACCCTCACAAAGTTTATATTGTTGCATTTGAAGTGTGGGAAAAAAAAAAGAGCCTTTGAATGGCTTTAATTTACAACAATGGCTTCCTGTTGTCAAGTCTGGGAAAACAAAATAGCTGGAATGAGGAATGAGCTAATGAAATATTTTGGTTAAAAAAACTGAATTAGAGGGAACAACAAGATGATTTATTTAATTATCTTTGGTAATATTACACAATACTAAAAGCTCTTGAAAAAGATATACTAGATATACTGAACATGTATAACAGGTATTATCTCACATTCGTTTCATCCTTTAAAAGTGATGGATTCATTTTGTCCCTCTTAAATGTAAATATTCTGCAATCCAGAACAAAAAGGCAGCACACAGACTTCACATTGCTGCTCCGCCGGAACTCCATCTGGATCCGAACACAGTGGAAGTTATGGCTTCAAGGTGAACGGCACAAAATGTTTGAGGGGGTTGGGCACATATTTAAGCAGGGGTCTAATCACTTACGTTGAGGCAAAACACTAAGCAGAAGCAGTAGTGAACCATTTCCTCCAGACTGGAAATATGAGCCTCGGTGCGTTGAATGCTACCTTTTAAGATATGGATTCATATGAAACCTGAACAGTTCATGATCAAGTTGTAGAGTATCTAAAGCTGCACTGTACTTGGGTGCATTTGCTTTTTTGGACACTGTGTGCATTTATATTGCCGTAGCGCATATTCTAGACTTACACTGCATGATCCTTTCCGCAGGATATCGAATGAACATGTGGTTTTCATTTGGTTGATAAAGTTCTGGAAGTACCTACCGCTTTGTCATCTTCTGGTTAACCATGAAAATCTTTCATAGATTACTGCTTCGTCTTCCTACTGCCTCACGTCTCCACAAATTCCCACAATAAATTGTTTATGAAAAGAAATCCTTGCGACACATTGACCCAGAAACGAGGCACTTTAAAAGAGAGAGAGATTTACTCTCAAGTCCGTCATCACCATGTTTGCTTTGCTTTTCTCTGAATTAATATCGGTTTGCTTTTGTCCCCACAGATGCATTGTAAAAATGAAAGGGATAGATGCAGGCTTATATACAGCAGGTATTTGAAAGTGCAGCCTCCAGAGGTGATCCTAGCATCAGTCTTCTGTTACTGGGTCAAACCTCCCCGTGATGCCAGCTTAAAAACTTATGTGTCTGAGCTGCCAAAAAGAAAGCACATCAGCTTCTGTTCCCGTCACAGCTGCTTACACAAGCCATCACAGATCATTTTAGCAATTAAATTAGTTTTTCTTTCTGAATTATAAGCTGTGGTCTCATTGGCCACATTGTAACCAAAGGAAAAAAGGAATCATATTAATGTAAGTGTATGACCTCCAAATAAGAACAGCCTCATCTGGGATGGAAAGTATAATTCTAGTGGCAGCATACTGTTCCTCAGTAGTCTGAGAAAAGGTGTATTGTTGCTTAGAAATCCAAGTTGTGAGTGTTAGAATATATAAATACAAAACAGGGCTCTACTGACAAAGAGTCTGCCTGAATTGCATGTGTGGATGTGAAAGCCTAAGAAAAAAAAAGTCTCACCAATTTCAACATTTTGTTTTTTTTTATGCCTACTTTTGCAACAAAGTCTCTATCTCTACCCTGACTTTTTTTTCTTTTATCCTACATGAACGCAGACAGACCTCTGCTACAAAAAGGTTTGGACTACGTACTGATATTTCTGGTTCCATTTTGCTGTTTGTGGGTATATCTTTCACAAATCCTGCATCACGCTGATTGAAAATGGGATGCCTCTACATCTTGAGGCCAAGTGGCTATCTTATGTCTCAAAGACAAATGATGCAAAATGGTTAATAATTTCCAGTGTTTCAGATCCGCTTTGTTTAAGCATTCCTATGGCCTGGGATTTTTTTGTGACCGTGGTGTGTAATTGCTCTTGCAGAACATGATTTATTCATGTCGTGGTATTTTACATCTTTGATTTAATCCAGTGAGTTTAATCACAGTTAAACATGGTGCACAGACGTGTCTCTGTTGCCCCAGTTCTTGACAAATAACAGGTTTAATGAACTGTACAGAAAAATAAAGTTAACGAGAAACAATTTCCATTTGCAGTCTTTGAAAACAGCCTCAGGCCGAGGCGAAATCTAATTAATTTGAGGAGAAAACTGATAAAACTGGCATTTTCCCTCAAGCAACACAGAAACGATGTCTTCTTGTAACTGCAACAGTGAATCTTAACAATTGAAAAAAGATCTAGCAGGCATTAGAGTAATTTAGCGCGTCTGCAAACGGGTTTTCCTTCCTGGAGAATGTAGCTCTAATGCTTTTCGGGAAATTACTCTTTCCATGCTGTGTGGATAGCAGAGAGAGTATTTCAAACTTATAGTTAATGAACTATAGGTTTGTAATATCCCAGTATATTAATATCTCATCTTTATTCGTAAATACGAAACAGCACTAAATCTGTTTCAGGCCTCTGTCCAGTTAACAGCAGTCTGGCTTATAACAATGCCACCCACTTTCTAATGCTTTCTAATTAATACACTATCCATCACAGAGTCCAACATGTCGTTCTCCTGCAGGACAAAATTCCTGAGACATTATAGGGAGTCTAACTGATTCTGATGGAGATCACTTTTATTCTCCAGGAATGCATTGTGTTGTGGAGGAAAGGAATGCACAGCTTTGAGAGAGATGCCCTGGAATTCCCAAAACAATTAAATTGCTCATGCAAAAATTTATTTGAGGGGAAAAAAAAAATCCTAGTGAGAAAAAAAAAGCCTCTAATCCCATTACTCTGCACTTCACAATGCTGTCAGTGGAGAAAGTTGTTGACTCTACTTGGTCGTCACTTTGAAGCACGCCATAGCAATGAGTGGCACTGTGAGTGAGCAATCACTGTCAGGGTCAGCACAGAGCAACTGGGCGAATTCCTTCATCTCTTCACCATGGCAGCCTTACTGAACTCTGCAATAATTCTGCTATAACTCTGCTATAATTCTGCTATAACGCTGCAATAACGCTGCTATAATTCTGCTATAACACTGCAATAACGCTGCTATAATTCTGCAATAACTCTGCAATAAAGCTGCTATAACTCTGCTATAACTCTGCTATAACTCTGCAATAATTCTGCTATAACTCTGCTATAATTCTGCTATAATGCTGCAATAACGCTGCTATAATTCTGCTATAACACTGCAATAACGCTGCTATAACTCTGCTATAACTCTGCAATAATTCTGCTATAACGCTGCTATAATTCTGCTATAACACTGCAATAACGCTGCTATAATTCTGCTATAACACTGCAATAACGCTGCTATAATTCTGCAATAACTGCAATAACGCTGCTATAACTCTGCTATAACTCTGCTATAACTCTGCTATAACTCTGCAATAATTCTGCAATAACGCTGCTATAATTCTGCTATAACACTGCAATAACGCTGCTATAATTCTGCTATAACACTGCAATAACGCTGCTATAATTCTGCAATAACTCTGCAATAACGCTGCTATAACTCTGCTATAACTCTGCAATAACTCTGCTATAACTCTGCAATAACCCTGCTATAACTCTGCTGAAACTCTGCTATAATTCTGCTATAACTCTGCTATAACTCTGCTATAACTCTGCAATAACGCTGCTATAACTCTGCTGAAACTCTGCTATAACTTTGCTATAACTCTGCTATAACTCTGCAATAATTCTGCTATAACTCTGCAATAACGCTGCAATAACGCTGCTATAACGCTGCTATAACTCTGCTGAAACTCTGCTATAACTCTGCTATAACTTTGCTATAACTCTGCAATAATTCTGCTATAACTCTGCAATAACGCTGCTATAACTCTGCTATAACTTTGCTATAACTCTGCTATAACTCTGCAATAATTCTGCTATAACTCTGCAATAACGCTGCTATAACTCTGCAATAACGCTGCAATAACGCTGCTATAACGCTGCTATAACTCTGCTGAAACTCTGCTATAATTCTGCTATAACACTGCAATAATGCTGCTATAATTCTGCAAAAACTCTGCAATAACGCTGCAATAACTCTGCTATAACTCTGCAATAACGCTGCTATAACTCTGCTATAACTCTGCTATAACTCTGCTATAACTCTTCTATAACTCTGCTATAACGCTGCTATAACTCTGCTATAACGCTGCTATAACTCTGCTATAACTCTGCTATAACTCTGCAATAACGCTGCTATAACTCTGCTATAACTCTGCTATAACGCTGCTATAACTCTGCTATAACTCTGCTGAAACTCTGCTATAATTCTGCTATAACTCTGCTATAACTCTGCAATAACTCTGCTATAACTCTGCTGAAACTCTGCTATAACTCTGCTATAACTCTGCTATAACTCTGCTATAACTCTGCTGAAACTCTGCTATAACTCTGCTATAACGCTGCTATAACTCTGCTATAACTCTGCTGAAACTCTGCTATAATTCTGCTATAACTCTGCTATAACTCTGCAATAACGCTGCTATAACTCTGCTGAAACTCTGCTATAACTCTGCTATAACGCTGCTATAACTCTGCTATAACTCTGCTGAAACTCTGCTATAAATCTGCTATAACTCTGCTATAACTCTGCTATAACGCTGCTATAACTCTGCTGAAACTCTGCTATAACTCTGCTATACCTTTGCTATAACGCTGCTATAATTCTGCAATAACTCTGCTATAACTCTGCAATAACGCTGCTATAATTCTGCTATAACACTGCAATAATGCTGCTATAACTCTGCAATAACGCTGCAATAACTCTGCTATAACTCTGCAATAACGCTGCTATAACTCTGTTGAAACTCTGCTATAATTCTGCTATAACTCTGCAATAACGCTGCTATAACTCTGCTGAAACTCTGCTATAATTCTGCTATAACTCTGCTATAACTCTGCAATAACGCTGCTATAACTCTGCTGAAACGCTGCTGAAACTCTGCTATAACTTTGCTATAACTCTGCTATAACTCTGCAATAATTCTGCTATAACTCTGCTGAAACTCTGCTATAACTCTGCAATAATTCTGCAATAACGCTGCTGAAACGCTGCTGAAACTCTGCTATAACTCTGCTATAACTCTGCTATAACTCTGCAATAATTCTGCAATAACGCTGGTATAATTCTGCTATAACACTGCAATAACGCTGCTATAATTCTGCTATAACACTGCAATAACGCTGCTATAACTCTGCTATAACTCTGCAATAACTCTGCTATAACTCTGCAATAACGCTGCTATAATTCTGCTGAAACTCTGCTATAATTCTGCTATAACTCTGCTATAACTCTGCTGAAACTCTGCTATAATTCTGCTATAACTCTGCTATAACTCTGCTATAACTCTGCAATAACACTGCTATAACTCTGCTGAAACTCTGCTATAAATTTGCTATAACTCTGCTATAACTCTGCAATAATTCTGCTATAACTCTGCAATAACGCTGCTATAACTCTGCTGAAACTCTGCTATAATTCTGCTATAACTCTGCTATAACTCTGCTATAACTCTGCAATAACACTGCTATAACTCTGCTGAAACTCTGCTATAACTTTGCTATAACTCTGCTATAACTCTGCAATAATTCTGCTATAACTCTGCAATAACGCTGCTATAACTCTGCTATAACTCTGCAATAATTCTGCTATAACTCTGCAATAACGCTGCTATAACTCTGCAATAACACTGCTATAACTCTGCTGAAACTCTGCTATAACTTTGCTATAACTCTGCTATAACTCTGCTATAATTCTGCTATAACACTGCAATAACTCTGCAATAATTTTGCTATAACTTTGTTATAACTCTGCTATAACTCTGCAATAACTCTGCTATAACTCTGCAATAACGCTGCTATAACTCTGCTGAAACTCTGCTATAACTCTGCTATAACTTTGCTATAACGCTGCTATAATTCTGCAATAACTCTGCTATAACGCTGCTATAACTCTGCTATAACTCTGCTATAACGCTGCAATAACTCTGCAATAACTCTGCAATAATTTTGCTATAACTTTGCTATAACTCTGCTATAACTCTGCAATAATTCTGCTATAACTTTGCTATAACTCTGCTATAATTCTGCAATAACTCTGCTGTAATTAGGGCCCGAGCACGAAATGTATGAAGGCCCTATTGTAATTCTGCTATAACTCTGCTATAATTCTGCTATAACTGCATGTTTTCACAACATTATCAGAGCTTTACTAAAAAAAAGGGGGGGGGGGGGGGGTCCATTTCAGCCATCATACAGATGGAGTGAGAGGATAAACTCAAATAACATATAACTGTGGAAAGTATTTTCCTTTGCCACGAGTCAGTGGATGTAATCATTTACTTTGGCACATGTGAAGCTTTCAGTTGGTTCCACAGGAAACACGAATGACCCACACCCTCCTATCAATACTAAATATATTCCTATTTTTATGGCAGCCGGGGCAAAAGTTATCTCATTTCACAAAGTACCTAAAGCTATCATCAAAGCTTTGCCAGTTATTTACTCGGGGTTAAGGCATCAGCCCTCAGGGCTGCCAGCTTCACCAGCAATTTGTCTGATGGTCACGTGGTCCATGTGCTCATGAGCAAACATTTACATAACAAGAAACAGAGCTGAATGGTTGCACATTGTAAACAGTTACTCATGGAGATGCAAACACAAAACAGCTTTCTGAAAGCAGTTCTTATATTTTTCCTGCCTCTTAATGTTGAAATGAATCTTGCCAACAATAATATGGATGTTGAAGGCTTCCTCATTATTTTTTGCATGGTTGCCAATGTTCACGGCCATTTTCTTTCTTTTTGCAATGACAGTGGCTGTTTCCCTGCATAATTAAAATAGATGCTTATGAGGAACCTGGCATCCAGAGACTCACTGCCAGGTGCGCAGCTACAGAAGGGAGACCCATTATCATCAGCGTTAAGTGATGAGGAGAAACCCCAACAGGACTCTGAAATAGGTAGTCAAGTGTAACCGGCCATTTGTCTGCATAAGTGCACTGGAATTAAACAGCTCTCTGGACAATTAGGTAATGGACATTTCACATTAGCTATTAGCAGCTATAACGGAAAGCACTGGACTCTGTCGGCATGGAGAACTATATTTATCCTAAGGTGAATTTTTGTTATGGACCCAGGGTTTTGTGCCTGAGCTTTGAGTTTATTTGTTGATATTTGGATTCTGGGATGGGTTTCATTGTTCGTAGTTTTGCTTTATTTCTAGTCAGGTGTGGGTTTCTGTGTTTCCGTTTTAGTCTTGTTTTATCTAGCTGGTGGCTGGGCTCAGCCTCAGAGACAGGATGAGAAGTTTAGTCATTGAAAGGGGCTCAGAGTAGAGCCGCTGCTCCTCCATAGTTGAGCCAGTTGTGGTGGCTCAGGCGTCTGATTAGGATGCCTCCTGGGTGAGGTGTTCCGGGCACGTCCTACTGGGAGGAGGCCCCAGGGCGGACCCAGGACACCCTGGGGAGATTTTGCCTCTCAGCTGGCCTGGGGAACACTTCTGTGTTTCTCTGTTGTGTTACTTCCTGTTTTATTTTGGTAGTCATTTTTCCTCTCGTGTCTTCTATTTTGTATGTCATCACCTCAATTAGCTTCAGTTGCCCTTGTTACCTCTATTTAAAGCCTTTGTAGGTGTTCTCTGCCTGTGATCCTTCTTCATGTTTACCTCGTTTTAGCTGCTGGACTTCTGTGTTCCACTTGAATAAAAGGTTTTTTGGTTTATCAAATTCAGGTCCTTCTTCCTGCATGAACTGTGACAGCCAGACAAAGTCGACATCCTGCACTATAGTCCAATAAAAGAAGACAACAGTAGCACTGTGTTTATGATGTACTTTTATATAATACAGACAATTTTAGTTGTCTGCACATATTTAAAATTCCTTCCTTAACATTTAGAAAAGAAAATATCCACCAAATCTAAATGTTTAAAAAAATTATTAAAAATATGTGCCAAAACATTATGCTGGAATTTCATCTGATGCTATAATGATCTGTAGTGATAAATATTCTTAAAAATATATATATAAAAAAATGACTCTCTGAGGCCATCGGTTTATCCAGTGTGGTTGTCCTTGGAGCGAAGCCTTGAAATCACAAAGCTTTATGTTTCGCCTTGACCAGGTTCAGCTGCTGGATGTAGGAATCTCACCTTAATTTTAGACTGTGAGAATCTCAGAAATAAAGTAACATCAAAGGACAATAACACAGCTGAGACCGTGTACAGCACAGCCATTCTCTGAAGGTCTGGGCAGCTGGTCAGTCTAATCTACGACTTTAAATCATCCTGAAAACTGCAATAGCATGCACCAGACCCTGCTGTGTAAAATAAGGTCAACTTGGGAAACATAATATATGCCTGACATACATTTAGGAATAATGCTAAATAGTAAAGCTATAGAAATCCAAGGCACGCTCAAGAAGAGGGATGGAGTACAAAGGTGATGTGGAGTAAATCATATATTTAAGCGGCTCATGGGAGGATACATCAATATGCCATGTTTCAGTGTTAGTCATGCACAGATGTTTAAGAAGAGAACTGCTATGATACTGTCAAAGCCATATGTGCTTTGGTCTGTACAAACACTATAATCAGTAGCACTTTATAAAGCAGCTGCAGAACCCACAGCTAAAAATACACAGTCAAGGTTGCACATCAGAAATTATGCCAGTATAATCACTTTAATAGCGAACGAAATGATTTTATAACCTCAGATATAGAAAATAACCACATCCTGTTTTTGCCCTTTGATGATTCGCTGAGGTCTTAAACCCAAATCCGTTTCACGAAGCTCGGGGAATCGTGTTATTCTCTAACTCATCAGTTCAGGAAACTACAGCCAAAGCCCGCGGCCTCGTAACAAACGGTAGCGCTGTCGTAACAGATAAAGCAGCAGTGTGATCACAGCGGCGTGAGAGAAGTGAGAGACAGCCCGTGGCTTCTGCATGTTGATGAGGTCACTGACCAGGTACCGGCGCATAGGTACGTTTCCAGACCCATATTCTTTAAATTCAGCTGAAGGTTTATATCCGTGCACTTACAGCCAAACATCTTACAGGAATCTCAGTGATTCATGAGTGAATCAGAGAAAACTGTTTAGCCAGTTGTCTTGTCCTTCCTCTTCTTCTTCTTGGGAATCCCAGAATCATACAAACTTAGCACAAGCTGTTATAAAAACTTGATCCTATCATTAATGACATTTAACCTCAAGCCTGAAATTTTAATTAGCACAAAGACGGAGCAACTCTAAAGTAATTTTTTGTGAGTATGGCTTTCATTCAAATGATAACTTTCCCTGTGATGTCTGCTGTGCCGAGGAGATTGATTAATAATTAAAATATCTTGTGCTCACAGAAAAAAGCCTCTGAGAGATTCATCACTATCAGGCAGAGCTGTTATGGCACATCTACTCACTGATGTGCAAAAAAACCCCGATTAGCTTTCCTCAGGTACCTGAAACTGTTCTCTTTAAGATCTGGAAAAAAGGCTGACCTCGAACATGAAGGCAGAATTTAACCGGGCTGAAACTTTACAGTGACATCTTCTGTTGTTTGAGGTGTTTACGCACAGGTAAGCTTTCGCCTTTAAGACCACGGGGCCGGAGAACAGACTGATGATCAGCAAAAGCAGTGCAGACGCAGAACCTAAAAACGGGGCCTCATTTAAATTTGAGGCTAAAACAAGTGTATGTCAAGGGTCTCATAAAAAGTCTTACCCATCATGTCTCCACTGGAGGAGAACACTCAGAGTAGAGATGCACAGAGAGTTGAAGCCAGTATAACTTTAAAAAAAAACTTCCTTTGCTGTACAGGACAAAATAATTTCATTCATTATAATGGAAGATAAAGGGGTCACCGTGAGGGTATTTCACTGAACTTTTTCTTTCGGATGTCTTGCTAGGGGTTCTCAGGCCAGTTGATGTTGTTTTAATGGTGTGTAGAGAGAAAGATCAGGCAGGGACAGGAGAGGGGAAAAAACACAACAGTGTATAATATCCACCAAAGTGTTTTTCTAATCACCACAGGGAACCTGCAGGGGCGGACGTCTCTCTCCACACCAGCTCAGATCTGGTCTTAGCATCACATCCACTCCATCCACTCCAGTCGACATCTTCATGTCCATGCAGCATTCACTTTACATGCACGCAGTGGAGTCTAATGCATCATGCATGAGCACTGACACAAAGCCTCTTGCATTATTATCATCTCTCATTAGATTTTGCAGTCTCTCTGAAAAGTTTTGTTCGGATGAGTTTCCCAATATCAAGTATATAAGTTTAGCAATGCAGCTGGTTTGAGCATTTATTAAAGATTAAACATTGCCACAAAATATAAAATATAAATATGAGTGATGAGCACCAGCTTCCAACATCTCCATTCTCTGCAGAAACAAGCAAAAATTTGTGGGCTTCACTAGCTGACACATTTAGTAGATATAAGACTGTTACATGCTTTGTTTTGGTCTTCAGAATATTTCTTTCCCACAGGAGCATCACAGCAGAAACCCCAGTGCAACCGTTGCTGGGATGGGAGATTATAGGATGTTACAAAGTGTCTCATGGTAAATAAAACTGCTTGAATAAGAACCATGTTTAGGCAATATATTTATAGAATTTTTATTATTATGTAAAATTATTATGTAAAATATATGAGAAGGTTCCACAAAGGTTCTCTCTATCAACAGTGGAGTCAGAATAGGTGATATTTAGTGGTTCACACTCACCCATTTGGAAAAAAACAAAAAAATCTATAAGCTTTGTGCATACAGCACTGCTTTCAATCAGTTTGCCGAACAGTGACAACCCACAAGCCGGTGGCATATCCCAAGGCACCAAACCCAATCTGGGTGCAGCACAGTCTAAATTTAATCGGACATCAGAAAGCATCCTGTTTCTCCCTGTGGTGAGTGACTCCGAGGAACAGAAACATCTGAACCTTACGTGAGATGCTCTCCACATCTGGCACCCGTCCCGATTGTTTCTGGGGTGTGGGCATACGCCGGCAGCTGCACCCAACCGCTCCCAGATGTTTCTGATAGGCCGAGTGTCTGGCTGTTTGTAAAGCGCGAGGTGATCTTTGATCCTTTAGCAGCGTTGGCTGCAGTGTTATTGCGAGGAGGGCCTGAGAAGCTCTGAGAGGCACACAACGGAAGTGCTGCAACCTCACAGAAAGGTCTGTGGTTCACTGTGGTGAAAACAGGCACGGTAAAGTGGCTTCAGCTGTGGAAAAGAGCTCTTTGGAAACCACCCAGTATCTCTATCCAGACCCAATTGTGCTACTGGCATCGTAATAGAGGAAATCAGCACAAATATAGTCTATAACCTCGTGATTTACAGTTGCACAGAAAGAAAAGAGAAAGAGAGTCTTTAAGTGAGGTTTTATGTGAAAGAAATGCAAATCTCTGAAACTTTGGAATAACACTTAAAACCCTATAAAACCATCTATGATATTATTTTTAGCAAACTTGTGCTTTGCTCAGTTTTGTGTGCTTTTTCTATATCACTACTGAGTGGTGCAGCACATGGTGGCATGGAGGAGACCGCTGTCATAAATAACCCCCTTTTTCTCTTCCAAGAAGACGTCTGTCCTGACACGATCACGCATGGCTAAAACATCCTGCTCCTACATCCCAAGGCCATAAAGGCCCGACCATCCCTGTCAGAGTCATGTCAGGCTTTGTACACCCACCAGTTTGATTCACAGATGTAGTATTTTAGGAAATGGTGCACTCCGGGCCAAAAATTCAAAAATAAACAGAACATTTGTGGAGTGGGAAGCCGTGCCACTCCTGCTTCCTCCCTCCAACACAGCCTGATCCCACTGTAAGAGCACTTTAGCAACAGATCCTAATAGGACAGAACAGCACATTTTGAATCACATGCTGTCCCATCAGGTTCTTATATGTGCCGGCTTTGATGGAAAAAGAATCTATATTTTCTTACTGTAACGGTATTTCAAGCTTTTCGAGAATATTAACAATAGGATCACTTTTAAGTTCTCCCTTCATTCGTCTCTAATATAGATGCCCTTTTCCAAAACCTCTACACCAGTTTACAGCAGTCCTGGTGGCACTGGAGCAGAAATCCATCAATACATGGTGCTGTATCAATTATAAAATCAAATCTGTCAACAGTGAGCAACATTCCCTGAAACCTGATCAGAAATCTCTCTTTTTTTGTCACTCTTCTCACTTCAGACCTGCAGGAAGTAGAATTACTGCAGCACAGGTTTGATTTGACCCCAACATATTTGTTCGACGAGGACTCAAAGTGTCAGCTCCCACAGCATTCCTCATTTCCACAGGTTCCAGTCTGTGACGGAGCAAAACACCAGGTTCATATCCACGGAGTGTACTTCATTATGCTGACTTATATTTAAAAATATTTTTCCTAACATCAAGATTCTTTTTTATTTTATGACGAGTCCCTTCTGTAAGTACATCCAAACTTTATTTACATGTAAAAATAAAATTGACATTTCAAGGATTCATTTTGACTGTCGAGGCATAATTTATGCTCTGTGTGAAAAGTTTCAAAGTTTTTGGGGGGGTAAAACTCAGTGTCAGTGGGATATTTTGCTTGTTTAATTTAATTAAGCTGGAGGGTGAAGTAAAAATGGGTGAGATGCTGTTATCCACCACAAGTAAGATGGATGGGAAAGCCAGCTCAGTCATCTGAAAGCGGCTGGGGCTGCCACTGCTTCTCAGAACCAGGACTCTTTGGCAGAAACACACTGCAACTACCACTGAAGTCCACCAGACTTGGATACATGCAAGAGAAAACCAGGTTCTGTTCTCGAGCTAAACGAGTCCACTGACCAGTCGGTAAGGGATGCAAATGCCAAGATTCCTGCTGGCCGGAAGTGGAATGCTCAAACCGAAGTGGACCAAGCTATCAGTAGGCTGCAACACCAAGAGATAATTGGCACAGTCCAGGATGGGAGAGCAGGGCTAGGATGGGGATGCCACAGCTGGTGCAGGCAATGCAGGGAGGACCCCAGTGCAGGACACGACAAGAGCAAGGTTGAGTGAAGATTTATTAATAATGCTTCACAATAAACTCAAAACTTGAAACCAGAAAACAAAACACACAGCAGACGTAAAACTGACAAGGACCCACACACCAAACTAAACAACACTGAGACTTAAATACACAGATGGAACGAGGGGGCGTGGGAAAACAGCTGAGCACAACAGGTGAAATGAATAAGACTAATAACACAGGAAGTAAAACATAACACAAGACACAGGGAACACTGGACTACCAAAATAAAGCAGGAAGTACTAAACATAACAGATGCAGACCTAACACAGAAAACTTGACAAAGGGAACCTTACACAACAAAACAAGAGGAGAAACCAACCAGCACACTCAAACAACAAACAGAGAAACCAAAAGAAACACCAAGAAACAACCTGAAAAGTACAACAAAAGAAAGCTACACAAAAGAAACTCAAAACACTGGGCCACCGGCCCAGGACCATGACAGTGGAAAGGCGCCACGGTTTTGGTCTAAGGCCAACCACAAAGAGAGGAAGGAGATGGTGGTGGGGGAGGTGACCAGGATGGAGGAAGATCAAGGCTGTGTCACAAGGGCGACAAGGAGGCTGGACAACCTGGGAGGGGGTCCTCAACTGGAACATCAGTTGGTCTGAACTGTGGAAGATCCCACAGGCAAGGCTCAGCTTCCTCATTTGCTCCACATACGACACGCTCCCCTGTTCTCTGAACCTTCACCAGTGGTTCGGGAATGAGGAATGCTGCTCGCTCTGCAATGCTCCCAAGGCAAGCCTCCAGCATATCCTGTCAGGCTGTAAGACTGCGCTCTCCCAGGGGTGCTATAGATGGAGCCATGACCAGGTTCTGAGAAAGGTAGCTGAACTGCAGGAGGTGTGCAGACACGGCAGCAAATAACCACCACCAGTGGAGGACCACACCAACTTTGTCACAGAAGGCAGGGGAAGAAGGAATTTAAGGCCAACACCGAGGCCCTTTTCCCCCGGCCAGAAGTGGAACATGAGGGTTGATCTTGACAAGCAGCTTCGCTTCCCCTCTGAGATCACCATCACGTCTCTCCGTCCCGACATAGTAGTGTGGTCCACAAAAGCAAAATCTGTGCTCCTCACTGAGCTCACAGTGCCACTGGAGGTGGAGATCGAGGCTGTCTTTGAGCTCAAGAAGGCCAAATATGAAGAGCTGGCTGCCACGTGGCAGGAAGCAGGCTGGAAGACCACCATCTACCCAGTGGAGGCTGGATGCTGGAGCTCTGTGGGACTATCAGCCCACACGCCTCTTGAGGGGCTCAGGAGTGACAGGAAGAAAGCTGAGGAAGGCAATGAAAGATCTGGCAGAAGAGGCTGAGAAAGGCATCTTTTGGTTCAGGATGAGGAAGAAGGACAGGCGCCGGGGAAACAATTAATCCAGACAATGGTCCAGGTGAACATCCACGGAGACGTCCCTGTCACTGCTCTGCCACCAGGACACGGCCCAGGACTAAAAGGAGCGAAACGTTGGTGAACGCTGATGACCTTGCAGCTGACCCATGGGCACTGGAGGAGGTGCAACAGGCAGTAATGCCCAGCGGGTCATTCCACCTCCCTGTACAGTTAATGAATAATTCTGTCTGTATTACCTGTCATTGTTTAATATGCTTGCTCCATGATTAAAGTTATGTTTTAATTTCTTTTGCCATGTCTTGAAGGCATTTATTCACTAAATATTCTGTTCAGTCAGTAGATGTAAACAAGCTGGCAATCACTTTTTTCGGCAATTTGCGAAAGGCTGCAGGCGTTACTTTATTAAAAAGAGATTTGGTCAATGTTTTGGTCTCACAACTACAAGTATCGAAAATTAAATGCTGTTAAATTTGCGCGTTTCCTTGACTGACAGCACAGAAGTAATAGCTGTATGATTCCTCTTTAAAAATAACTAAAAATGAACAAAGAGTGAAGCTTTACTATGCTGGACAATGTCATATCACATATTATAAGGTGTAGTCCTTGTGGTGTCTGATTTGAGTACCGCCGTGAGCTGGAATCAAATCAGTTGGAGTAACACTGCAGAGGCTCGACAGGGCCGAGCTTACACTGGAATAAACAATTAATCTGCTTCACATCCGATTAACTGCACCTCAGGATGGTGCAAGTCATTCTGACAATGATCATTCAGAGCAAAAGTTTCACTCTTGAACCGGGCAAAGGTGACCCCTATTGGTCATGCAGCTGAATAACAAATTCAGAATAAATACAGCATATTCATGTGAACAGAAGTTACACAAGATTTTATGCTGAAATTCCAGTTTGTGAAATACTGCTATCCCATTCAAATTCATTCCACTAAAAATATAATAGCCATCTTTTTCAGCAGTCATCAAAAGCAGATGTGTGGTTTTGGAAAGGCAGGCCTGTGTTGTAAAACGTACTGCCGCCTGTGCTGTGAGGATGTCAGAAGCTGTGAGAAAGAACTGAGCTCAACCACCAGATGAACTGCTGGATGTTCTCTGTGATGTTCTCAAATCAAGAAGAATACACGACGATCAGGAGAGCGAGGCTACAAAAGTAAACGTCACTGTGGCAAAATTAGAAATTCAAACAACATTTACTTTTTTTTTAACCTATTGCACTATTATCACTTCAGTGTCAGCTGTTGGATCTGTTTAGGCGGTGTCTGCAAAAGTTTGCTGAGACAGTAACATAACTGAGAAAAGGCACCACTGTGGTTAAAAACCAGATACTCTTTAAATAGGATGCAAATCTAAACCACAACTATGTCTGCATGGCTCAACACAATGTGTGTTCTCCCCAACATATTATGCTTTAGTTACATATGAAAACTAAAACAAAGGCTGTTGAAAACTGTGTGTGTGTTGCAGTGGATTTGCACCAGCTGCAAAGCCAATGAGTTCTTGGAGCCCACGAGTTTGAACAGCAGGTGAGGGTACGTTTTAGGTGGATTTGCAAACATACATAAATGAAAAGAATGTGTGAGATTCAGACACAGCATGGGGGGAGCCAGTGCCTTGTAGGCCTCTCTACTTCTTCTTTACTCAGTAGCTATGGTCCAGACTACACAAATCATCCAACTCAACCACACACACACACACATATACACACACATACACCCCCACACACCGAGTTGGCACCACCCGTCTCCACAACTGAGTACCTGAGATAAAAAGAGGTTCCAAAGTGTGGATGGTGGGATGCACGAGTCCTAAATGGTGCAGGAAGAAAAGGGGTCCTGTGAGTCTATCTGTGCTTGTGTTACTGTGACAAAATTCTGTGGTCAGCACCACCTGGTCTGTCTGTCAGTCTGTGGACAGATTTTTGTCAGCTATGGTGTAATAACTGTGCAAGATTCAGAAGCACTGCTGATGTGAAGCTGACATCCAAATGAAGACCAAGTCTGAAAAATGGATGTGGTCTAAGAACTGATGGCTGGTATGATCCCACTGCAAGATGGCATCTGGGGAGGGATTAATTATTGATTGATAGCAGACTTTATTATTGTAACATTCAATAATTCAAGCCTGAAGAAGATCCCACAGATCAGATTAAAACTTAGTCTGTGTGAAAAAGCTTTAAAAGAGAATTAAAAGATCAAATTGGAGCCTCGAGGTAAGGGGACTTTTACATCTTCCTGTAATAATCAAGCATTAATTAAAATATCTAAATATTCTTGCATGACTCGAGGCAAAAGTTAATCATTTGAATCAAGAGTGCCGCAGAGCTTAATGCGCAGGCATCTTTAATACTAAAAATATTTAGAAGAAAGGTTTTACACCCCAGCCCACAAGTTACAGACAGACAATATGTCAGAATAAGCAAACTGGCATTCTTAAATGTTTAAATGTGCAGGTGTGAATGGACCCAGCTCGTTTCTGCACTTCCACTCTTCGCCTGTGGACAATAACTCTCCCGTGGGTCTTCAGCCCTAAACATGGATGCTACAGCATAGCAGGTCTGCACCGAGCGATTAATAGTATTTCACGAGTTTTCTGTTAAAAACAAAACAAAACAAAAAAAGCAGGAGAAATGCGTTGGATTTGAAGTAACTTAAATAATAATGCGGAACTGAAGTTCGACAGGAAACGTTTCGGGCCGGACGACAATTCCGTTGTACCGCGTCGTGTTTACAGAGCAACGTGGGTTCCGTGACAACACTTTTATGGCAGGATAGCGGCTAAAAACTCAGATCATTCCTGTTTGTTTTTCCTCTCCTATTTTTACTGAAATGGGTAAAAAGCGGCGCAGCGACGTGTCGGCGGAGTCGGACACTCCGCGCAAAAAAGAAACGGTTCCGGAGTTCAACGGGACTGTTTTTAAAGCCATGCTGAAGGACCCGACCACAGCCATGAAGGGTGAGTGAGAGCAGCTTGAAATCATAGTATTGATGTACCCGTTCAGTCATCTATCGGATTGTGTGCAGTGTTTGAGTGCCATCCTGTCCTTTTGTCGCCTGCAGGACTGGAGAAGTTCATATCGACCGCTAAGAAGCTGCCACGGTCCGATCTGTATGATGTTGTTGAAGGTTATATTAAAATCTCCATGGAGTGTGCAGAGATCTTCAAATTGCTAGAGGGAGAAAAGCACGCAGAGACTGAGGTAAGCTGAAGCTTCTCAGCGGATGGCTCTGGCCGGCTGCCTCTTTCTGAACAAACTCTCATCTTGTTTCCAGATGATGCTGATTTTTGAGAGCCTGGAGGCAATCCTCTTAAGGACAGCCAGTGACCTCTCCAACTTCAGCATGGTCGGCAATGCAATTGTGAAGAAGACTGTTTTTAGCTACATGAAACTCCTGCAGGGGTCTTTCCGTTCCGTAAACTACAGGTTTGGATCTCAGTGGAGCAAAATGTCAGTCAGTATAACCTGATCCTTCTACTCGCAACACTAATGTTTTTTTTTCCTGTTGAGCAACAGGTTTATCCGTCAGTGTCTTGGTCTTCTGTCCGCCTTGGTCGCCCAGGGTCCAGAAGCTGCCAGAGAGGTCCTGAGTCACCTTCACATTAATAAATTTGTGTCTGGTCTGGCAAAGATGAAGGATAAGCAGGTGCGTCTCAGTATTTGTCCTCTGGGTTTACAGCGTGCATCAGATTAGTTGGGTTCTGGAGATCAGTGCGTTCTCCTCTCCTCTGCAGGGTAGACCTGATGTCCGCCAGGCTTTTATCCAGTTTGTCCTCTCCTTCTTGGTGTCTGGAGATAATGCAACAGTTGGGCAAATATTAGAAATCAAAGGTAATAATTAGATATGGATTATAATTTATGCAGGGGTGTCTCATCTCGCATGCGTGCGTATGTGTGGATAACATGTTAATTTGGTGTGTTAGAACTCCTGCCGGTGATCCTGAATACAGGTCTGAAGGAGGACAGGATGTCCACAGTCAGTCTGATTTTGTCCACATTGAAAACTAAAGTACGTACTCAGCCAGAAGTTTTTATTTCAGATGAGATCATGGATTTGGTAATTAAACATATTTTTTTCCCCCATCTTTCTGCAGGTTGTTCTAAACAAGGCCATTAGTAAAACACAGAAAGTACGTTTTTTCACACCTGCTGTGTTGGCCAGCATCGCCTCGCTGTATAAATGGGACGGGATTGTGGATGTGAGAGTGGATGGTGACAGGGTAGGTCTGAAACAAAAGGTTGTGTCGAGTGAATTTGCTTTAAAATGTCCAAGTCACATTTTCATTTAATGATCCTTTTGCAAGATGCTGGAAAACTCTCGGCTTGCTGAGACGGCGGTCATCCGGGAGCTTGTCCACAGTTTCCTTCTTGACCTGTGTTGTTCCCGTAAGCATGGTGTCAGCTTCCATGATGCCAGCTTTGGCACAGCTGGCAGGTAAGTTATTAATGTGTCAAGTTCACATTTTGCTTTTCTGAAAACTTCCCATGTGGAATCACTGGATTTTCTCTGCAGGCCTGGCAACCTTGTGTTGCTCCAGTTTTTGGTGGGCCTGAAGCAGGCGGCCGACGATGAACTGGTGGCAGATCTGGTGGTGAATGTGCTGAAAGCTAGCCCCGATATTCTGCCCAGATACTTCAAGGAGACTCAGCATGCCTACACCCCACGCCTCAAAACCTCTTGGCAAGACAATATGACGTTCCTTAAAAAGGTAATTGTTGCTGATAAAGGTGTTAGGATAATAAATTATGTGTTTTTAGATGGTCATAGTCCTCTTTGCATTTTTATATCAGATCTACGAGGCCCAGCCAGACATTGCCACAGTCTTTCAAAGTCGTGAGGTCATCCCTCTGCCGCGCCTGCTCTCCATGATGATGGTGATATCACTTCCTCCAGTCTGTAACAAGGCCTTCTTCGCACAGGGCCTTACTGTAAGTGACTGAGCCACGTGAAATTAATTTTACTGCAGTAAACACTGAAAAACACGACGTCACAATGTCTCTTCTCTGATTTCTCAGCTCGCCAACACAGCAGCGCACATTACAACCCTGTCAGTGTCCAGTTTCATCTTGAAAAGAGCCAGTAAGAACATCGAGTATCTTTTGGATAAGTCTGTGTGGTACAGCTCTGATGTGTACTCCGCTGAGATGATGGAGGAGTTAGTGCAGCAGTACAGGGAGACGCTCAGCAAGGTAAGCTCAGGAAAGGGCCGTAATATACTCAAACGATGCACGCGCACAGGCTCAAGTCATCATTCGTGCTCTGTTCCAGATTTTGCCTGACATGACGAGCATAATTGAAAAGTGGCAGTCGCTCAGCAAGAAGGAAAAGACCGGTGCTGCAGAAAAAAGCAAAAGGAGTGCTAAACCAGCTGAAAACAAAGTGCCTGGTAGTAGAATTTACTGTGCATCTTATTAGTTCTGTAACAAAAAAAAAAAGAGAGGCTGTGAGTTGATTGGCTTGTGTACTTTATGTTGAACAGCTGAAGATACAGCTGAGGTCATTCTGCTGAAGACTCTGATTCTTCAGGTCATGTGCCTTTACCAGAAGGTGGTGCCACATCTGGTTAGCCAGTGCAAATTTGACTTCAGCAAGCTCCTAAAGGGTAACGTGTTAAACGTGCTGTTTATGCTGTTAAGCTCCAACTTTCATCATTGCTTCATGTTTTTTTTTTTTATTTTAAAGCCTGTTTTTTATGTCTCTAGGCATTGTGTCAGAGACAGGAATGAGGGAAGAAGTTCCCCCAGTTTTGCAGCACCACATCCTACAGTTAGCCTTGGATCTTCCTGCAAGCAAATTCTCCTGGTTCCGCATGCAGGTGAACAAGTTAAACTCTTTTTAGTTGAAAGCTTATCGCCTTGTCGTCTGTTCTAAGCAGTTCTGTGTTTTCACAGGGTGTCGCAGATAAAGCGTCTTCGTGCGGAGAGAAATCGGTATTTTACCTGCTTCTCAAGATGTTTGTCAGCAGCAGCAGCAGCAGCAGCCGCCTGAAGGCCTCCACACAGATGCTTGTTCTGAAAGTAAGGAGCATTTTATCTTCCCTCTGAGACTGTGTATATATTTAGATATTTGAATGAGCTTCATAATGCCCGATGAGTCTCGATCATTGTTTCAAGATTGGTTCATTTGGGCAAACAAACTATAAGCCTGTTATATTTTTCAGATGAGGGCATCATTTCTAGATGAAATATAAATTATGTTAGCTGATCTTTAGCTGTTTCAGCTGTTTATAATATTTTAAGAGGTTTATATTCATGCTGCTAAAACTCGGGTGTCTTCTCCTGTATTTAGGTACTGAAGGACACTGGCGTGTTTGAGCACACCTGGGCTGAGCTTGACCTCTGGCTTGAACAGCTGGCCAGACTCGAACCAAACCAGCAAGAGCCTGTTATTCAGTTCTTGGAGCGGGTAAGTCTCCCACATAACTGTAGGTTCAACAAAAGAAAGCATTTTGAGTCCTTATACCCGATAATAAACCCTGATAAACTGCCTCCTGCTCTAGGTGTTGGTTAAGCTGGTGTGCACTTCCTACGAATACACGGATAAAGTGGCCAGCCTGGTCCAGGAGGCGGGTTATCTGCAAGCTAACCTGAGCAGCCAGGAGGGCGACACAGCCAGCGTCCCAGTTTCTCACATAGATGGTAAGCATTTAAATTTGAAATCAGAGTTCAGTTCTTCACGGCCCAAGTGTGTCAGTGAGAGTTCCTGCTTTTTATTTTTTAATCACAGATGTCATAGACATGCTGGATGTCATTATGGAGGGCAGCGACGGTGAGCTGGAGGAGTTCAGCACATCTATAAATGAAGACCTCGTTATCCAGACCTTTCCCTTCAGCGCTCTGGTACCTGCTGCTCTGGAGGCCCGAAACAAGCTGCCAGCAGATGGCGGTAACACACTTCTGCCTCTGTTGAGGCAAATCCAAAAGTTGATGGTTTACATTTTTTAAAGCATGAAAATGCATGTGCGGTATAAGAAGTACAACTTTAAAAACTTCTGTCCATGCAAAGCTTAATTGATAACTAAATGTCCTGTAATCTGTAATGTTTGTAACCACCTGTTTTTGTCTTTCTTAGGGATGGTGTACGAATACTTGGCCGCGGTACTCTCCGACGTACTGCACAGTCAGAGAGAGCCGCTCCCTCTCTGTCTGGCTCTGCTGCAGTACGATAAAGAGTTTCTCTCCTCTCACTGCTCTGCTTCTCCTCATTCATCCATCATATGTTTTCATCAGTATTACTCCAAGTGGCTACCGCAGCAGTGCCGTGAAGAACTGGTCAGTTTTTAAAGCGATACAAGAGATCGGCTAACCAGAGTCGTCACGTACTGTTAACAAAAGTTTTGCTCTTTTTTTTGCAGTTCCAGTCTCCTGAATGCCACGCTAAGGGATTGTCAGACCAAGCTTCATACACGGCACTGATGAAAGATGCCTTCATCCAAGGTCCAAACGCACTACTTAAGGAATCCTTCAGGAAAAATGCAGAGGAAGCTCTGGCTTCCGTTCCTGTGGCTGAGTTTCCAGTTGCAATCAAGCAGATATTACTCTACATTAAATCAACTGTGGAAAACCTTGGCACGGTAGGTGCAAAAAATAAGCTCAGTTCACGTTACATTGTTGAGTTAAATATGGAGGAAAAAAAAGTGCATCGTTTCCCTCTTCACAGTTCTCTAAAGACGTAGGAGCTGCCCTGTTGAAGACCTTTGTGGAAATACTCAAAGAGATGGTAACCAAGCTCCGAGGCGTTCAAGAGGCAAAAACCTCCGAGCCAGCGGCAGAGATATCCCAAGAAGGATCGGACCTCTTTCTGGAACTCACCCAGTCATCCCCAGTAGAAGCCGACACAAGACAGGTTAGAAAAAAGTAGCATTTACTGTGTTTTTTTTTTAGGGTTTAGACAGTGTTCAGTTGTTTCTTTTTGGATGAGGGATTTTTAAATGAAACTCTTTCTTTAGATCCTTCTTTCAGCTCTTGGCTCCATCTTCAAGCATCCATGTTTGGAGCAGTGGTTTCTGGCTCTGGAGCTATCTTCCGTGCCTCCTCACTCTCTGAACCCCGTCAGACTAAAGCACTTGTGTGCACTGCTGACAGATAATATTCTGGTCCTGCTGAAGCTCTGCGCTCCTATTCTTCATGAACTGAATCACATGGAGCTCCTGAGTAGCTATATGGGAGCTTTAGAAAGAGCTGCTCATAAGGAACTGACTGAGAAGAGTTCTCAACCGGCAAAGAAACACTCCAGAACTTTCCAGGCCCTCCTGGCTCTGCACAACTATATGGATTTCAGTAATTTGAGGGAGGTTGCCTCCAAGTTGCTACTCCTCCCACATAACAGCCTCATCTCCCCCAGCAGCAAGGGGACGAACTCTGAGCTCAGCATATACGGTCAGGCAGCACTGCAGATCCTCACAGAGTGCAAATATACCGCCTCCCGGGACCACGGCACCTTTCTGACACAGGCACACCTCCGTGGTATCGGCACCCTTCTGCTGTCCTGTTCCAACCCTGCACTGGAGGCCTTCTTTCTCCGGTTTCTAGCTAGTGAGCCAGACAGTGCGAAGCTCATCCACACAGATGTGCTGTTGCACTGCCTCCAGAGGCCCCTCTCAGACTCTCTGGCTATCAGCTCCCTCCTGCTGCAGAACAGCTCCACTCACCGGCTCCGCTTTGAGGTGTGGTGCCTCGAACCTGAAAACATGGAGAAGCTCTCTGACCAATCAGAAGCCTTCCTTCCACTGATTAATACATACTTGCGAGTGGCAAGCAGAGAGGACCCAGCCAGACCCAATGATGGTGCGTACAAAACAAATGGATCGCAGTAGTTTGTCACTCTTTTACCTCTCGTAGGTATACTAATTGAGATATGCTTGATTGCTTTTGTTTTACAGTACAAAAAGACATTTTGAGAGCCTTGAAGCAAGCGCTGTTTGCCAGATTCTCCCAGTGTGTTCTGGGAAATCTGACAGGGGAGTCCGGATCCCAGCTTGCAGAAACTTTAGCCAGCTTGATAAAGCTCTCTGCAACCATCACGGACATCAGGGATTTGATCAGCGGTCTTCCCAGTGCTCTTCAAAATATGGACAGTTTTGAAAGGTAAAATTTATAGTTACAACTACAAAAATTAAATTATTACTGTCAAAAGTTATTAGATAAATATTGTGTTCTCCACCAGATGGCAGCTAGTAGATATCATCAGTGAGAAGCTCGCCGAGTGCCCGGAGGAACAGGAAAAATGGAGGAAGTCTGTCGCAGCTGCAGCTATCAAGTATCTCACTGCCTCTTACAGTCGCTTTAAAGAACCGGCGGCGTCCCCCTCAGAGCAGGAGCAGAGCCTCTTAAAAAGACTACAGCGAGTCCTCGTGGGTTTGTTTACAGATGCATTTTGTACATTTAAAGTTTTTGCATTTTCTAATTTAATTTCTTTATGCAGACATCCGCTGACGACATCACTGCATCTGAGTGGAACAGTTTTGTCAAAAATGGACTGAAGTAGGTTCAAATCCATCTTGCTGTTCAAGGATTTTTTTTTTTTTTTTTTGCCACATAATTTTTAATAAGTGACTGAAAAATATCCTTAAACCCTCCAGATATCGCTACAGAGATCACCCCTTCCTGAGCACTCTGAGCGCCCTGCTGGAGCCGATGTACGGTGGCAGCGCGGGTCAAAAGGACCTGATGCCGTTATCCACTCTTCACATGATGATCTGCAGCCACTCCCTGTTCCTGCCCACCATGCTGGACTCTGATGAAGAGCCTGGCAGGTGTCAGAGTAAAGGTACGATGCTATAAAAAAAGATTCCAAAGCTGAATCCTTATTCTTCAACTTTTTATTGATCGCAAACTCACATATTTGTTGTAATGTTAGAAAAGTTAGTGTTCCTCCTCCTCTGCGTGGTGAAGAAATGTCCCGCTGTCTGCAGCATCAGTCACTTCGTTGTCCTGTTGGGAGCATACGGAGCTACGCTGAGCACTTCAGGTAAAACAAACTTTTTATTTTTCCTTTTCTTGCTTTGTGCGTTTGTCACCTTTTCCCTCTTATATCTCATTTTGTTTTGCAGATCAGAATTTGTTACTGCTTCTTCAGGAATATGAAAAACACCAAGTCAGCCTACTGAAGTTCCAGTAGGTTGCGTTCAGTTCATTAATGTTGTAAATGCAAGAAGTCTGCCTGTTTTTAGTACGGCTGCTCAGAGTGAGTTTTCAACTGCAGGTCATTGTCGTGGGGCCCGGCAGCTGTGGAGTACCACAAGACCAGTAAAAGCCTGGGAGCGTCTCTGTGGAAGCAGACGAGCTCCGATGACCTGCTGGCGCTGCTGAAGCCTGACAGGATGCTGCAGACCGTTGCACAGTTTCCACAGCAGCGCAGAATCATCCTGCAGGTTAATCTTTTAAATCATATCTCCTTTTCAGATTATATTAGTGGTGAATGAGCCCTAATGTACATGTTTTTTTTTTTACCCTCTTTCAGGAAAGCCCAGAGCCTCTCTTCAATAATAATGCAGTGAAGGACCTTGGGAATTTGTATGATCCATGTTTTCTGTTGCCGCTGTTCAGCGCCATACTGCGGCCAGGTAGAATATTTCACCGGTCGTCGTTGCTCCGAATAATCTGTTTAAATAATGTATTCTTATATCTTTTGCATTATTCCTCCTCTGTGTGGCAGAACGCGTCATCGACTGCCTCAAGTTTGTATCCAGCCATGCTCTCGGAGTAACTGTGATGGCTCTGAGCAGCTATGATCCAAAGATGAGAGCAGCAGCGTACCACGTGCTCAGCTGCTTCTACCCACACCTGGAGGGTGCTCGGTTCAGAGAGAAGAGACAGGTGAATTATTAGAGAGGTGTTCTGAGAGTGGATAAGTACTGTGTGTGTGTTTGAAACGCTGACGAGCTTGTTTTTTTTGTCTCATAGCTGCTTTATTTGATGGACGTGGTCAAAAATGGAATTCAGCAGCAGAATCAGAGACTCCCGTTTGTCATGACCACGTACATCGCCAAAGCGGCGCAGCAGATGCTCAAACCCGGTGTGTAACCCGGAAAACTGGAATTACTTTCTGCCTCACGACATATGACCCTCGTTACTCACCGAGAGCTGCTTTTTCAGGCTAATAGTAGCTTTTAGGATTATTCAGCCTAATAAGGACTCAGTCATGGTTTGCACTTGTTTTTCTCTGTACTTTTCCTGTAATTGCAAAGGGATCATTGACCTTACGTTTGCTCGCTTTTCACAGAGGACCACATGTACGTGGTGCTGAACAGATTTCTGCTATCCCATCAGAGTCTGCACTTCAGAAGAGTCCCTGAGTTTTTTAAGCTTTTTTACAGCTTCGACTTGGAGGTAAATCCTGATGAGAAACTGCTGAAAACACTTTTCTGTTGCTGCCTCGCACTAAACGTGATTGGTGAAGCTTCCTTGAACTTAAATGACTGTGCAAATAAACTCTTGCATCAACAACATTTAACCTTTATCTGTTTGTTTGCTCAGGCCCTTTTTTAGGCTGTTATCAGTTTCTGTGAAGGGTGACTGACTGTTTTTTTTTTTTGTTTTTCCTGAAGCACAAGGTGGAGCGTGAGTGGATTCTGACTGTACTGGAGCAAGGGATGAATGATGGACACTGCTATGACCTGTGCAACCAACAAGGCATCTTTCAGATCCTTTTAGGCTACAGCAGCAGCCCACTGTGTGATGAACACTTCCAGGTACGCACTGTTAGAAGAACAATTACTAAACACTCATACAAACTGTGAATGACTACATTACCCAGGTGTCTGTGCATCTTTCAGAAAACTGCTGCTTTTTCTTTGCTTGCAAAACTCGGTAACATTTTTTTCTAGAACAAATTTTCATCTCAGATCAAGAAAATAAATTTAGAAAAAAAGGTGATGTGCCAGGTAGGCGGCGTCAGCGATGATGCTTCTGCCCGTCCTGGTGATTCTAGTGTGATGCTGTACGTACAACCTTTGCATGCTGTTGTTTGTCATGATTGGTTGTGTTGTTGTACCAAGTTGGGATGGAGAAAGTAAGCACGCTCTCTGTAAAAGCTCTATAAAAATGGATCATCCCTTCCCAGCTGATCCCTTCTTTTCTTAGCTGCTGGAGGAAGTAGAGTCCCTGTTGGGCTTTACTTACAATGAGACATGTTCAAGTATATAGTGGTGCCTAGGAAGCAGCAGGAAACACATTAATGAGGATTAAGGTCCCCGATTCTCTGAAATGCCATTCGCATTATTTCTCAAGGATCTCTTTACTGTTTAGGCACAGATCATCAGAGTGTTGTGTCAGGCTGCCCGTGTGACCAAAGCAGCTTATAACCTCACCAAGACCTCTGGGCTCCTAACCTGGATAATGCAAGTAGTTGAAAAAAGGTGAGCCTTAAAGTCAGAGCCACTGTTAAATTTTGCCTCTTACATTTTAATTCAAATTCTCACAATAAATGCTTCAGTCAGTTTCATGTTTGCTACATAGGTCTGTTTTTAATTGATACCTTAGGAATCTAGATCGGCAGCTGCTGTGCGCCATCATCGATCTGTTTCACGTGCTGTGGTTTACGACCCTCGGGCAGAAGGAGGAGCAGGTGACCTCCTTACCTGCTAAGGAGAAACCTCAGAGCCTGGTGAAGTGTCTCCCTCTCCCACTCATCAGTGAATTCTTATGTGTGGCATCAACTATCAACAGTCATCTCAGGTAAAGAGTCTTATCAGATTATTCAGTGTTGGCAGAAAAATCACACTTCAGACACTTTATGTTAACGTCCTTGTGATCATGATGTCTCTGATCTCCTCCTGTCAGGTTGGGTTTGAAGGCCGCTCAGCTCGGCCTGTTTCTGCAGACCCTTTGCTCCGTGCTGAAGCATCGCACAACAGTTCTCCATGTGAACAAACAGGCCGACCGGCTCACACTCCACCCACAGCCTCTGTCCTGCACCGAAGCCCTCGCTCTGCTTCACTGCTGGGCCTCCTTGTCCCACAATGCAGCGCTCCTTACCCAAATTCAAGGCTTGGCACAAAAGCACAAAGTGAAGGAGCTGATGGGTGAGTGCTCTGAACAAAGTCGAACACACAGAGAAGCTTGTAGAACAGCCGCGGTAGTCTTTCTCACCAAGTGATGGACACGATTCTTCAAGAGGAACGTGAGCCAGAAAAAAAGGAAACAGTGTAGCAAAAGAAGGCAAACTGATCTGAGGCTGAACTGCATCACAGACATGAAAACAATATCAGCCAAATTTAGAAAGATTAAAAAAAAAACTTACCAGCATGACAGGCACGTATGCGTGTATGCAGTGTGTAAGCATTAAAAGATGCTACACATTGGTATGAAATCACGATATGACCTGTATCCATGTTTGCAGTTGAGGTTAAGTTACTTTATAATGTTTTTATGCATTTTTATTCAAGCAGGGCTTTGGTGTAGTTTTGATAAATACATAAGTGCCGTCTCTAAATAGTACATACTTCTTTATTGCATGTGTCGTATTGTTTCATTAATGTGTTTGATCTGTAGCCAAACTTCAAGCCTTAGAATTAAAAGTAATTCCACCGTTTCTTTACAAAGTTCCTTTCAGGAACTCGGGCTTCACTAGTATCATGTTGTATTGGATGACACTACACGTCATCTTTTCTTTTAGAAAAAGTGGAAAATTTACAGCTTTGTTCTTTCTTGTACCATGAATAATGGCACGATTTTGTCCATAATCCTCTTTAGGGGCGGGAAAGGATAAGGCCCGGGTTAAGAGCTCTGCTTCCCACACCTACATACGAAAAGAGAAGCCGGCAGAAGACACAGAGACTGAAACTGAAGACGAGTGTCTTCTGGCGGAGTGTAAACCTCACCTCACCGGTATCTTTGTTCACTGTGAGCCTGTTTTCCAACTCTCTGAACCACAGCCGGCTCTGCCAGCAGACATGCTGGATCCTAGTTCGCTGGCCGGCGATACTGCGCACCTGCTTACAAAGTGGTCCCTGAGGTGTTTGGTGGAGGACTCGTATGATGAAAACAGGGCAAAAGGATTCCTGCAGTGGCTTGAAAAAGCTGTGATCAAACACAGAAAAATTGTGGATCTTGTTCTGCTTGATCTTGGCTTGAAAGCAGACCTCCTCCGGCTCTACCATCAGACCTTTGAAGCTCAGTGTCACTCCAGCATCTCAGCAAGAGCAGAAACCTTCCAGCTTTTCACCAAGATTATGATTTGCTTACTGGAGATCCGAGGTAACCTTCCAGAGCTACATCGGGCAATCGTCTCCGCCTGCATCCCAGAGGCCACACATCATCAGACTAGACTTGGTGAGAGCCTGCCACTTCTTCCACACTCTCTTGGTATTGTATATATCATGCTACGTCATCAAGTGATATTTAATGTTGACACATGGTCCTGAAATCCTAAAAGGCTCAAAGGAGTCTAAGAAAAAAAGATGCCACAATGATTCTGCAGATCAGGAAACTTTTAATGATGCAAACACAATTACTTACAAAGGATGAACACAGAAATGGAAGTGTGTGCGTGCAGTGTAGGATTTATGCCATAGCTACCCTGATCCACCGGTATGCACAAGCTTTTAAATCAAAATTACATTTTAATGCTAAAACATAATTATTGTTGTTATCTGTTAACTTTCAGATTTACTGTTTTTGATTAAGAGTCCAAATTGCAGTTATTTAGTTGCATTCCTGAACAGAAAAAATAGTTTTAGTGCTTGAATGTTAGGCTTGATTAAGACTTCTCAGAGGAGTCCAGGGTGCAGGAATAGGTCACGACATGAAGTGTTCTCACGGTGTGGTCGAGCACGCTTTGGAAAATGTGCAGAGGAAGAGGCAGAAAGCTGACTGAAGCAGATGTCGGGTACCTCAAGATTTTAAGTACTACTAGCGACAGAAGGAAGACCAGAGCACCATTTATCTCTTCAGGCAGTGATAAATGCTTCTAGATCAGAATGACCATAAACAGACAGTATTAGAAGGTACTCTGGACAGCCGAGTCCAAGTTTGAACTCTTCATTCAGCGTCGTCGTGCTCACGTTCGGAGAAAAGCTGGAGAACATTTTGATGCTCGATGCATTTGACCCATAGTAAAACATGGTGGGGGTTCCGTGATGATACGGGGTTCCATTTCTGGGCAAATTAGTGAAAATCGATGGCATCGTGGACAGGGTCTACCATGACATCTCAAGTTTTTGGTCATTAGGTGTGAATAAGGACTATTTAGTTGTCACAAAGTGACAATAAGTTGTTTTGTTAATGAATCTGACGCCTTGTTTTCTTCTTCCCAGAAGCAGGATTGTGTCTGTTGTCTCTGTACGTCCATGAAGTGTGGAGCGGAGCCACGTCAGCTGATCTCTTCCTGTCACATGTCAGTTTGGTAACCAGATCCAAGCGCAAGAACCAGAAATCCTCACAGCTGGAAGAGGACATCAGAGCCATCTGTAATGACATCATCATCACCACGAAGAGTAAAGATCATATCTGAACACAAAGTGTTCATTAAAGTAGACCAAACGTTACAGACTTCTGTTCAGCTGCATTCTTTAGTTCTTTTAAATAAAATGGTTTGTAAACATGTGTAAAACTGTCTTGTTATAAACTGTTGAATTACAAATCTGTTACTAATTTCTGTCTTTCTTTTTTTAAAAAAAGTGTGCAAAAGTCTTGAACCATCATTCATCATTTCTTTGTATTTGCCTTCCAAGGATCTTAATCAATAGTTCTCCAGGCTTTCTGAAGATCTTTCAATTTCAAAAGTAGGGAAACTTCCTCAGTGATGAATCCAGATTTGGTTCAAATTGTTGTCAGTATGGAGAGAGGTACAGGTGCACCTACAGGTACAGGTGCTTTGCGGTTGGATTTCAGCCGGTGGTGTTGTATGCAGAAAAGTACCATTATGTTTTGATTCACCGTGCAATATTGGCAACACCTTCATTTTTTCAGCATGACAATGATCCCAAACACGCTGCCGATGCAGTAAAAGCAAAGCTGGATAGAAAACACACAGTGAAACTATCAGCCCTGGATTGGCCTCCCCAGAACCCGCACTTTGAATATCCTTCAAGAAGCCTGGAGAACTGTTCCTGAAGACGACTTACAGAAATGACAAAAAGGTGGTCATACCGAGCAGTGACTTTAAACTAGTTAGAATTCTACAATCTGTTTTTGCCTCATGTACTGTACTCCCATGTGCTTTTGCACCCATTTTCCTAGCAAAATAGATTTCTGCACAGTACAGTGTGCAGATTTTGAGCAGAAGCCTCTTAGGACTCGATTTTAAAAAACTGAAAGAGGTAAAGCTGCCTGACACACTGACCTTGCTCTGCTCTTACAAACATATACGTAAGAGCTCAAAATAACTGTTGCATAACATTTATTAATGATAAATTCAGCCTTGAACTTTGTAGTGCTCTTCAGATTTCATTAGTGCTGCTGCACCTCCATCATCATCGCCATCACATTCTGAATTTGTGTCCATCACCTCTGTTTTTGGGCACGCTGTCATTCAGATCGAGGCTCTAGTGAATTAGTTGATGTCGTGCGAGTCCTGCAAAAACCACAAGACAATTTTAAAAGTAGAAACTGACCTTTCCCTCCTAAAGGCAGTGAACCTGTGAGGAAATGAGGCTATCACACTTACTTTGGCAGGTTTCCACTGCGAGACAGTAGATTCAAACTGAGGAAAAGACATAGCACAAAGGCGGCAAGGACTACCCAAAATATTATAACAATTGAATCTGCAAGGGAAATAGAAAAAATGTGCTAACTTTGTGTGATACACATACAAAACAGAGCAATTCTGTAAAGTTTTAAAACTTACATTTATGGTATTTCAGCTTTCTCTCATCCACAATCACGGGATCAAGGTAATCGTAATAGTATTCATATGTAGAGTTCTCCATTGCAGCCATTTGAGAAGAAACGTGTTGCTGTCTCATTCACAAAAATCTGCCAAAGAAATCAGCCATTTACTGCTGTTACTAACGTGTGTGTCTTCGCAGTACTGCCGCTTTATACTTTAGCCGGTGGGTGCAGTTTGTAGGTTTGACCACAAGAGGGTATCATAGAGCCATTCAAGAAATGCAGCGGCTGCTGTTTATAAGGATTTTAGGTTTGACATATGAGATATTATAGATGGTTTTTTTTGTTTTGTTTTTTTCAGAAAGGTTCTACTCTTCGGTTTCATAGGGGGCACCCGCAATTACTTAAAGAAGTAGGGGAAGGCCCAGGTAGAGGCACCCATCCCCAACTCCATGCCGAAGTCAAAAAGACTGCAGGGAGACTCAGAAACATTTGCCACCTACCCAGATCAGCATGGAATTCTGTGTCCCACAGAACATCCATCCCATCCATCCATTCGCTTCCGCACATCCTGTTAAGGGTCGCGGGGGGGCTGGAGCCTATCCCAGCTGTCATAGGGCGAGAGGCAGGGTACACCCTGAACAGGTCGCCAGCCTGTTGCAGGGCCAACACAGAGGGACAGACGACCTTTCACACTCACATTCATGCTTTCATTCACACCTATGGGTACTCCGGTTTCCTCCCACATTCCAAAGACATGCCCACAGAACATGTGTTCTCAAATACTAGAGGGGGTGGCCCTCTATACATCCAACATTAGAGAAGTGATGGATGAATAAGTCACCGAGGACGTTGACTTTCAGCAGGGGAGAATGTAGCCAGGTGAACTAGGAAAAACTGAGGTTAAGATAGCCCAGCCTGGTGAAGCCTTATCACTCCTGCTGGAACTGTTTCGTCTCACTCTAGATTTCAGATTGAGGCGGGAGACCAGACAAAAGTCCCGTAGGCCATCAGACTGCCAATAAACTACTTTGATAAACTGACTGTTCACCACATGGTGGGGAAAGGAAAGAGCAGTGAGGCAGCGCAAGTGACAAAACCACGACATGTGCACAAAATCCAGTTTGAAGTCACTTTACTGAAGGTACAAAGTTTAGTCATGTTGTAACTTTGTAAAACTATTTAATTGTATTATTCCTTTTTTGTCTGTCTTTGTTTTGTCTATCAGAAAGAAAGGCCACTACTGTTTATACAAGGAAAGTTTGATTCTGTACACACTGGAAAGGTTAGGCCTCCATTTGGTTTTAGTCTGCAGCCTATGATGAGTACTGTGTCCGTAAGTGGTGTGGAGACCAGAGAGAACTGGGACACATCGTACTGTTAAAGCTGGGACATTCGTTAGCCTCAAAACAAATCATTAACACTGCTCTTGCTCTTCATAAAGACCCACATTAAATTCTATTTCCTGTCCTTTGCTGACCGGGCCACATATAAAATTTTGGGATATAGAGGTATAGCAAGTTGAAATGCTCCAAATGGCACTACAGCATGTCAAAATGTAAAGATTTTCTTTCATTTCTTTTTGTTTGCAATACAATATCTAAAAACAACAAGTGAGAGCTTAATAATTAAAAATCATAATTCCCACATGGTGTTATTTTCCTGCAGAAAAAAATTCCTTCTGTTGCTGTGTGCATTTATTTTCCCCACTTTTCCTCATAAAATCAGTTCCATTTCTTTCAGGTCTGATTTTTAAAGCCATTTGTTAATTTAATATACTGCTGGGTATGAAGATGATAACCATCAAATTCTTTAAACATCATGTTTTTTAAGCTTCATAATTCAGAACAATTGGAATAAAAAAAAGTCCTTTAAGAAAATGATGTTTCTGTCAGCCCAGTGTAGAAAATGAAGTGACATGTTCTTGTAACTGATCGCCCTCCACTGGTTACAGATGTTACGGTAACAGGTGTGCAGGCACATCGTTAGCCCTGCTTTCTAAAAGCATTAAAGGGTAACCGTACTCAGGCATCAGTTGGTCACTGAGCCAAGTGGCATCAGAAACACTCCCATCTCCGTCTAACCAACCCACCCTAATCAGAATGCAATCTGATATTTGTTAATGTGTTCAAATCCATAATTGGTTGACTCAGTGTGCAAAAGAAATAATGTGTTAAATACCTAATCATCACATCAGACATGAGAGATTCAGAGAGATTGATTGGCATGTGACGTTTGTATTCTTTTTAGTGTCATTGTGTGAAAGCCAGCCTAACGCATCTGACCTCAAACTTTAGATATGTTATATTAATTTTACTATAAAATATAGTAAAGAACTTTTACAAGGACCAGAATGAAATTTTATATTTGTGCTTCAGGGAGGTCCAAACCATCAGCAGCTCAGGCCAGCTCCTCAGTATAGCATCTCCAGTCTGGTTGGTATGTACAGTACACATGCACACAGGTCAGAGTCACTCTGCTCTAAGAACATGTTTCTGATTACTGTTATTACTGTTTACCTGGCCAAAAAGACTAACAGCAGCTCATCTCTGAACGCCACTCCAGAGAAACACAGCAACTGTGGCATCCCCTGACAGAAGGCAGTGAAACTATAAATCTTTCTGTTCACTATAACTTTTATACTTTGCTAAGCATTTAGTCCTGTTTTGCAGAGATACTATAAGCAAAGAAAAAGTAGACATCCACAAATAATTATTTTTGATGGCATATGAATGCCTTTATTATCAAAAAAATAGAAGGGAAGGGAGAAAGAAGAAAGAGATAGAGAAGAGAAACCCCCAACAATCCCCTCTATGAGCAAGCACTAGGCGACAGTGGGGAGGAAAAACTCCCTTTTAACAGGAAGAAACCTCCAGCAGAACCAGGCTCAGGGAGGGACAGCCATCTGCCGAGACTGGTTGGAAGGGGGGGGATAGAGAGGATGGGTAGGGGAGAGAAAAGCAGAGAGGAGTGGTCAAAGTGAAGGAGGTGGAGGAAGATGAGGCTAGTGTTGTCCAGGTGGAACTGAAGATGCGGTGGAGTTATTATTCTAGAAAAAACAAAAGTATTTTTTCTTTTTCTGGTAGCGTTCCTGCTGATCTTTGAGCTGTAATATGAGGTTTTTCAGCTCACTTAAGCTTTCTTTGTTCTTTTCCTCAAATTTCTTGCAGCTTTCCATAAGTTCTTCTATTTTTTCCTGCTTCTCTGCATACTTTTCATTCAGTTCGTTATATTTCCCCTCCTGTGTTTTGTTTGCCTCATGCATGTCTTTATTGCTTTGACATACTTTGTCATACATTTCTTCTAACTCCTCATTTCTCCTCTCCACGTCCTGGAGCGTACGCTGCATGTCTTTATTTGTGTTCTCCTGTTTTTGCAGCTCTTTTAGTATTTCTCCATTTTTTGCCAATGATCCGTCGAGAGTTCCTTGCAAGCCTTCATTTTCTTTCTGAATGCCTTCCAGCTTGCATTGCATCTCCTTCTGCATCATTTCCATGTTGTCAAGCTTGTTCTGGACTTCCGTCCGTTTATTTTCCTTCCCTTTCAGTATTTGCGCTTTTTTTCGCAGTACTACTCGCAAGCCTTCATTTTTCTTCTCAGAGTCACGAAGCTTGTGCTGCATCTCTCTGTGCGTCGCTTCCATTTCACGAAGCTTGCACTCCACCGCACTGCACTTACTTTCCTGTCGTTCCTTCTGTTTAAGAATATCATTAAATTTTACCTGGGCTTCATCAAGCAGTATTTGCTGCCCTTGATTTTTTTTCTCAGAGTCATGGAGCTTGCGCTGCATCTGTGCATGTGACGCTTCCATGTCACGGTACCTGCACTCCAGCTCTCTGTATTTAGCTTCAAACTCCTCTGTTTTTTTTCGCATTGCTTCCTCAAACATTGCTTGCAGCTCTTGGTTTTTTCTGTTCGTCTCATGGTACCACTGGCATGCATTTCTGTACCGAGCTCTCTCGTGTTGGTTTTCCTGCATCAAGCATACAATGCGCTGCCGTGCTTGATTGAACTTTATCTGCCAATAATCCTTTTCGAGCTGCATGTTGGGCTGGTCCTGCATATTTTCAACTTCTTGGTCTTGTTTGTTCATGAGAAGTTGCTTGCAGATTTCTCCTGGCTGTTGATTTTGAGCCTCCATCTCTCCGTTTTGCTCCTCCAGATGACTTTTCGCATCATACAAAATATCATCAGATGCACTTCGGAGGGATTCAGCATCATGTGGGACATCTGGCTTACTACCCCAGTGAAGAGATTTGGCGTAATTGCTCTGTCTTGAGTGCTGAGACATGTTGTAATCCAGATTCAATGACACTGAAAAGTTTCCAAATGTTTCTCAGTCGATGCCGAACATTAGAGTGCTGCCAACCCAAAAGCTGCAAAGAAACTGACTTCTAGACTGAAAATGAATTCCCTTGGTTTCTCTTGCCTTCTTAAAAGTTTAAAGTTCCTTTGATCTAAACATAAGTTCATAGGCTAAGAAGATATTCTAAGACTTTAATGATGTAACAAAAGGTCAACATTCCATTTGCAAATTAGGTAGTCACATGACATTTTTAAAGGCACTGTTTATTTTTAGTGTGAATGCTGGTTCAGATACTGTTCAAATCCTCATTCAAGCCACTCTTTCAATTCTAACTACTTCCACATACTTTTAGCTACAGACACCATTCAAACTTTAAAACAATGCCAAGACATTGAACTGTTTAGCTTGACTTTATCTTTTCAATGTCTTTTATGGTTTTTCTTCAGTCCCAGTTTAAGTTTCATGCTTTTTCCCAGCCCTTTCAGACTTTAGAATGAGTGTGTATTGGACGGAATCTTGGCGGTTAGAGTGAGAGCTCCACTGTCAGAGGGGGAGAATTTGAATTATTCATCTGAAAAATTTCTCTTTAAACTGCCGCCATGTTCACAGTTTTAACTCTACAGCCATCATTTTACTCTCAAAATGTAAAGCTCTTCCTCTTCTTTCAAACAATGTGTGTCTCAACCCTGACAGATGTAAACCTTTTGAACTGCGTGGGTCCAAGTAGAGGGAGTACCTTCCCACTCCTCCATAGAGAGCAATTGTAATTTTAGGGAGGAGATTTTCTCAACACCAGGACAGAGACCCTTTTTCAAACTGCTCCCATGACCACAGTTTTGACCTCAGGAATATAAAAACCACACTGATGTGTAGAACAGGTCCTTGTGACACTCACAGTTCAACAGATATTTTGATAGGAGCTTCAGTCTTTGATTTAGAAGCAGTTGTTTGACAGGTGACAAATTTACCTGGGATTTGCTACAGAGACTGTATTTCAGCATTTGATGCAGTCCAGCTGACAGGGTGGGTGTTTTCAGTTGGTGGATTTACATTATAGCAGCATTATGATTAGCAGATTACACTTTAAACTGATTGGTTGATTTCTCTTCAGCACGCATGTGGTTCAGAGCTGGGCTGTTGGTCTCATTTCATGAAGGTCGGGAAACTCTAGGGTTGCCACCCGTCCCGTAAAATACGGAATCGTCCTTTATTTGGCAAATAAATGTTGCGCCCCGTATTGAACCGATACTGGACGCGATTTGTTCCATATTTTCAAAAATGTCCAACACTCATCTTTATCACACACACATCAACGCTAAATGTAACAATTAAGCACAGAATAAAATACAGGAAATACTAAGGCCAGCAAAATTGCCGTGGATCCTCTAAGGACGCCCCGGCCTGCTACGGACCGGTGTTGCCTGCTGGTGCTGCTGTCACCGTCATAAACATATGTCCCCAGTAACTGTTTGGACTGTGAGAGGAAACCAGAGTACCCAGAGGAAACCCACGCAGAAACAGGGAGAACATGGAAACTCCACACAGAGAAGCCGTGGTGGGCGTCCCTTATTTTATTTGTGAAAGGTGGCAACCCTGGGCAACTCACACAGGGACACGCAAAAACACACAGGAACCTACAGAAATTCTGAAAAAGGTTTGAAGTATTTTGATTGAAAACACTAATGCATTAACAGACAGTGTAAAGGAAAGTGAGAGATCTGCAGTTCTGACTGACCAAAGTACAAACTGTTTGGATGAGTTGTGTCATTCAGAAGTACAGCAACAAAACAGTAAATATCTTTAGTAGTGAAGTGTGCTTAGGGACAATAACAGTGTGCACAAAAATGTAATGAGAATGTAATTACAGTAAGTTGGATTGAAATGGGGGCAGCACGGTGGCACAGTGGTTAGCACTGTTGCCTCACAGATAGAATACCATCTGGAAGGCCTGGGTTTGATTCCACCTTGGCCCGGGCCCCTCCCTCTCTCTGTGTGGAGTTTGCATGTTCTCCCCGTGCTTGCGTGGGTTTCCTCCGGGTACTCCGGTTTCCTCCCACATTCCAAAGACATGCACTTACTGGGGTTAGGTTAATTGGCTAATCTAAATTAGAAGAAGGTGGAGGAACCCTAAGATCAGCTAGTGGCAGTGGTGCAGTGGGTAGGCGCTTGCCTTGCAGCTGGAAGGTTGCAGGTTCGAGCCCCTGTCCCTGTGCTGCGTTGTGTCCTTGGGCAAGACACTTAAACCACATTGCCTAATGTTAGCGCCAGTCTCTGGCTGTATGACCGCAGATGCTTGTCTCTGGATGAGTGATCTGGAACGATCATTTCGTTGTTTACCTTGTGCGCACAATGACAATGAGTTGAATCTAACATCTAGTGGCTCTGCATGGGGAGAAGAATCACAACTTTCTATTGTGAGCTGTAGTAAATGATGTTGGTGTGCAGGCTGTGATCAGCTGACCTGCTGCTGCTGCTCTGAGGTTTACTGCTCTGTGTGGATCAACTGAATTCACAAAGATGTAACCCAGTATTTCACAGCTCTCTGAGCTGATCTCCATCCCCTACACTGACAGCATACAGGCTGTAGAAATGTTGGATTCAGTGAATGAATCTCAGCATCAGTAGCTTTGATTCAAACTCATCTCTGCTGCACTGATGTAACCTGTAACTCTGGCCATTAACACAGCCTCCCTGTAACCCCTGATTATAGCGCTATAAATGATACGTAAATTATCTCTTTAATCTCTTTGTATCCCCGGTGATAGAGGTAATACCAGTAGGATTGTCTCTTATGTGTTATTGTTCTGCCATTTAGACTCAGATCGTTTGATGTTTGACGGCGCAGTGACTGGAAATAGGTACAAACCTCTCTCAAATGTGTTAAACCTAAAATAACGAGCCTGTTTTAAAAAAATGTAAGAAGGAGAAAGTACAGACATTTGTGTAAAAATGTAGGGAATAAAAGTAAAAAGTAGTCAGAAAAAGAAATACGTGAGTACAGATACCTGAAAAATCTACTTACGTACAGTAACAAAGTATTTCTACTTCATTACTTCCCACCTTTGGGCCTATAGCATTTCTTTTTTTGTTTACTATAAACAGGTTCATAGTACAGGTGCTATTTTGAATAGAGCAGGACAGGTTGGGAAGATAAACATTTTTAATTCCAGTTAATAATTTTTATGTCTCTACAAAGGAGTATTAGGGTCACATTGAGAAAAAAAATTAAATTGTGCATTTTGAGAATAAAGTCAAAATTTTGAGAAAAAAAAAGTCAAAATGTGGAGATTAAAGTTGAGGTTTCAAGTCAAACAACTGCCACGCCACTCTGCTATACCCTCTGCAAACTGTCTTGTGTGGATGAGTTAGTGAAACTGAACTTTAGAATCAGTTATAGTAACAAGGACATACTCTCTCTTTTGGTACATTAACACGATATAGTGAGAAGTATGAGGATGTTAAAGAGATGATGCAGAAAGCAACATCTGCTCAGAAAAAAACACACAAACTGGCAATGGACAGATGCAAGGATATCGATGGTTGCACCTTCATGAAGTACGTTTAATCTCAAAATAGCATTTCGATTTTTTTCTCGAAATTTTGACCATATTCTCAAAATGCACATTTTTTTTCTCCCAATGTGGCCCTAATACTCCTCCGTGTATCTCTGAGTGCTGCTGTTTATTTCTAAGGTGACGGTTGCACATCAGAGCTGACACTTTAAACTGGATCGCGAGCGCCCCCTGATGCGTTACTGTTGAATTACAAATGACTCACTGATTGGGTCTGGTTGTATAAACGCGACCCTGAAAAGGATAAGCGGTCGATGGGTGGATGGATGGAAATTACATCTGTGAATTATGCTTATTAGAAGCAGGGTACCCAGGGACCTGAAGCATAACAGCTTCAATAGATTCCGGTGGAGTCACAAAAACATCTGGAGAACGTTTGATTTTGCACAGTGACTTATTTACAGTGAGTATTTACAGTAAAAGTTTTGTCCACACGGTCCTCAGTCCAAAGGTTTACCTGTACCCTGCCGGTTACCTCTCGCTGGGTCAAAGGTGTATTGACAGTTGTAGGAATTTCAACTATTAGACTTCACCACTTCCCGTCGTCCACTGTCCATTAAGTGATAAAGCCCTTACGAGCAGTTTAACTTATAAAACGGTACTCATAACTAATGAGTACCTGTCATGCAACGGAATGAAAATCACACTTTCTCCGTCCTGAAAGTGAATGTTAGTAATATGTTTCAAAAAGGCCACAAAGCGACTTTTGTGGAAAAATAAAAGCGACTTCAAATTTTCCGATAGCATTGAAGGCAGCATTACCTCGTGACATCACAGATTCCCTACAGGGTGGAAAAGCGAAGCTAGCTTAGCTAACATTTGGTTAGCGCCACATCGAAAGGAAAAAAAAGCTTCCTGACGCCGACGGTTGTTATGTTGTGAGCTATATGTATCTGCGCGTGGTTATGGTGAGGTTAAGTAACCGAATATAAAGGCTAGTCAGTCAGTTTTCAACAGTAACCAGCCGTTATGGATGCAGTGAACGCGTTCAACATGGAGGTAAAGTTTACTCATGTTTTACTTCAGTTCCACGAGCAAAAGCAAATATAATGTCAGAGCTACTTAATGTCAATCATTGTTTTTGGTTATTATTCATCCACCTTGGGGACGGTGCCGGCGCCAGCTTATTGTCCAGTTAAAACGTAAACAGTGGATTGGCTAACCGCTAGCGTAATTGTAGTTCAATGCTAGTACGTTAATCCTACACGGCCTTTAATTTTAGTACTCAGCTTAATTATTAATTTAACCCTGCACTGCTGAGATCACGATTGGTAAAAATGATAAGGAAATAAATTGTTCTCGTAGGGTCATACCACTTAGAATGAGTGACATGTAGTGAGATCTTTTAAAATAAAGCTGTCGTTACCACTGAGGTGCTTGTTTTCAGATGTTTACTGTTATTTCCAGTGAGTTAAGCAAGTAAGGCATTTCATAACTGGTTAACAGTGAAGGCCTCTGTATTATTGTTTTTTTTTTTTTTTTGCTTTGTATACTTGAAGTGTGGTTATTGGTTTATTTTAAGTCACATTTTTGACCTGTGTGTTCTTAAAATTTGTTGCAGCTTTAGAAATATAAGAGTCCGTTTCTATGATTTCTTACACATTCTTGGGTCAAAACTGGTTTGCTGTGTGTGGTCTGTTGTGTTTGTAGGTGAAAAAAAGTATTAAATCCACTCTGCTAATATACAAATATGATTACAGTTGACCAATTACTAAAAATTAACTTCTTACATATTCTTTCTTAGATTATACTTCCTGTTAAAAAGATAATTTGAGTCAGTTTTAAATTAATATGTATGCCACGTGGCAGTGGTTGTATGTTTGTAAAAACATATAGAGCTCGATAAGGTAAAAAATATGATCTACCCTTTTTATCCTAAAAGTTGATAATTTATTGTGTCACAGCAGCCAAGACATATAACAGAAAAGCTTAAATAAAGTTGACTTGTGCAATAAAATATATAGGACTAGAAGAAATATTGCTGTAAGGTAAAAATTGCACAAAAGACGGAGCACAATTTAATAGAAAAAAACTGTAATAAAATAAAAGATCTCATTACATTTAAAAAGGTAAATTTAATACAAAAACGAGCTTAATAAGTAAAATTTTAAAAATAAATTCAGGTATTTTGGTATAAGGTAGAAAACATTTTCTGTGGCAGGTGATGTGAAGCAGATGCTAGAGAAAGTCATGTGCTGTCTGTCCAGTAAATGGTGCAGAGGGCGGTCCAGAATGATTTAGTCAAGGTCATTTGATTAACCTCTGTGTCAGCATTCACATCAGCGTCACGTCTGCTCAGAAAGTCCTGATGCCGGGTTCAGTCGCACTGTGGTCAGGGAAGGATGAGTGTGGCAGTGTCTCTATGAAAACACATTATACTACACTCATAGTATTATCTCCGGGTCTTAATCAGCTCGTCAAGCTCGTCCTTATCATCCACGAACCTCCCATTCCCTGTGATGATGGCTTGAACTCTGCTCAGTAGATCAAATGTGATCAACTGGTGAAGATTCTCTGTAGCTAATAGTATACTAAGAAGAAAACCCAGGAGTAGATTTGCAAAATGATAGCTGCTGTAGCAAGTAGCCACTCAGCACCGCACCAGAGGGAAAAAAATATAACATTTCAACCTTTTTTAAAACCTTTTTAGTTTGTAGAGGCTTTCCTGTTGCTGAATTGTCTGTCTATATGCTACTATGTTTTATTGGGATATACTACTGCTTTGTTTTATAAAGGACACAACATATCTAAAGTAATTTTACATCAGTTTCTCTTATAAAGTTAACTGATTTTATGTCCCCCCAACACCTTTTAGCTGTTCTCCATGATTGACATGAAGCCGCCAATATCCCGCGCTAAAATGATGTCTGTAACAAAATCAGCCATCAAAGCTATCAAGGTAAAGTAAATGTCAATTTTATCGTTGGATTACGAAACCCTCAAGAATTTTGTACTGTTCATGTCATAATGTTGCATAATAATCAAAAATATCCATAAAACCTGTAGGTTGATGTTTATTAGCTGGGTTACTACATGCCCTTTATTTTCTTTTACAAACAGAGTGCTATGGTTGTGTGTGGTAATTGATGATAAAAGTTTGTGAGTACTAGGCCTTTTGACTGATGTAGAATGAAATACAGTCATAATATCTCAAGTGGTGAGACTTAAGATTTTAGCCACTAAAGATTTGGTAAAAGTGTTTCTTATAAAAGAGTAGAATCAATATTTTGTCCGTCTGTGTCTTAAATAACAATAAAAAAAAATATCAGGCAGTCACCATGAACAAAAGCTTTTTCATAGATTGATCCTGTGATATCTTTTCCACTGATTTTAAAAAAGAAAATTATGCAGGAAAGGAGAATTTTTAGTTATTTGTTTTATCCTACTATATTGGCTACTATATTCTTTCATATGTTGTGACTGACATTTTCTTTGTCTCATTAGCTTTACAAACATGTTGTCCAGATTGTTGAAAAGTTCATTAAGAAGGTATGTATTATTCAGCCTCTTACTGTGTATCATATTGTTAAGATAAGTCTGCATTTTACAAATGAAAGCTGCCGTTGCTTTTGTTTCAGTGCAAGCCTGAATTAAAGGTTCCTGGTTTGTATGTGGTTGATTCGATTGTTCGACAGTCGCGTCATCAGTTCGGTGTTGACAAGGACGTATTTGGTCCCAGATTCTTAAAAAACTTCTCAGAGACCTTCCAAAACCTTTATCGCTGCCCAGAGGATGATAAGGTAATTTGTATTTTTTGTATTTTATATAATTACAATAAGTACCACAAAAAAAATCTCATAGATTTTTTTTTTTCCTTTTCCCCCCCATCAGACAAAAATTGTCCGTGTCCTTAACCTGTGGCAGAAGAATGGTGTGTTTGACATGGACATTCTTCAGCCTCTAATGGATATGGCGAATGGTATCATTGCACCTCGCCCTGCAGAGGAAGGTAGTGGAACTGGTGTTTACTTTGCACCGTGTTTGTAACTGAGTGTTACCTGAGAGTAAAGTGTATGATGTTGTAATGCATCATGCAGACACAAGCTGTTTTATTGTGTCTCAACAGCTCCCGCTGAGCCCCAACCAGAGACACGGCCTCCTGTCAGTAATGTCCCAGTCGTGCCTGCAGTGCCCCAGCTACCGAGTCCTGATGCTTTAGCTGCTGTGGCACAGCTGTTTCAGTCCCCTCATGGTCAGGAGGTAAGCAGTAATTTGTCTTGTCCTCCAGCAGCTTAACTAATGTTGTGTTAGATCTGAATGGCACCTGTTTCTCCCTCTTCTAGCTGCAGAGGATGCTCCAGAACATCCAGCAGGCAGATAAGACTCTAGCAGCCACCACTGAAAACAACATACCACACCAACCCCAGATCCCACTGGCTCAGCTCAACGCATACAGCGCACACACCGAAAAGAAAAGCTCTTTAGCCGAGGTACCAGCACGACTCGATGTTGCTAACTAAACCAAAGACTAACTGATGTTTGCTGTGAGCTAGACAACTGTTCTTCTTACAGTTGTGGTAGAGTTATGACATGCTAGTTTTATATGACACAATTTGCAGTGGACCTTGTTCTCATATATTCTACGTGGGACTTTTTGATGGCTGCAGTCAGCTTTGCATGTGTATCGTGTTTGTACAGTACCAACTAATCTCACTGTGTCGCACACGTTTTATTGGTCTGACACCTGCTTATTAGTAGTGTATTCATTTCCAGTTTTGTTGTTGGCACTTGGCAAACAGCTTTAAGGTAGACAAAAATTAGTCACAAAGTTGTTTTTTTTTTTTTTTTTAAATAATTGATAACTTTACGCCTATCCCTAATATATACATGTCTGTTTCCTCAGAAACTCCTTGACCGATTTGACTATGATGATGAACCTGAAGACATAACAGCTACTGAAGGCAACGTTCACTCACAGTGAGTTTCAGAAAATGTATTAATGAGTTTATGCTTGTGTGTTGCTTTTTTGTATGAAAGTGACCTCAAGGCTTGCCGACATGTTGCATATGTTCCACTGTTGAAGGTATTGCACTATAAAAGCTGATAGAAGATGTATGTTCAGTGCAAGTGACATTTAGTCATATATTAACTTCCAGCATGGACATTCATTCACCCAAGTTATTACACTGACTAACCCTTAGCCACATTTTGGTGACAATACACTAAACTCTGTTAGGTGTTTCTTTTGTTTGTTTCCCTGTTAGTGTCTTTTTTATGATCTTGTAAACGCTGGCTACTTATTTAAGCCTAGTTGGCAACGTTATTTGTTTTTGATTTTGAAAATTGTGCTTTATTTGCACATTTTATTATCACTACCCGCAACATCAGCCCCTGACACACACAAACAAACACACACACACACACATATATATATATATATATATATATATATATATATATATATATATATATATATATATTAGGGGTGGGACTCGATTAAAAAAATTAATCGAATTAATTACAAGCTTTGTAATTAATTAATCGAAATTAATCGCATTTTAATCGCATTTCAATATTTAACATGATAAATATTAATTTAAGTTTAGTTGATGAATAAATCAATATACATAAGCTTAAACTTCAAAATTTTGTTTATTTTCCCACCAGTCTACTACACAGACCAACAAAGGGTGGAAGTGCTCCTGTGATAAGCAGACTCCTGAAATTAAAGTTAAGCATCATAACTGGATAGTTTTATTCAACATTAATGTCTCACTTGTTATAGTTGGAAATTAATCATTCTCTCAGCTGTATTCCTTGATGTTGAAATGTGTTATGCTTGTTTTAACAGCTTATTTTGAATTAAAGACTTAAAATTAAACCACAAAAAGGAGAAAAAGTTCGTTCTCCATTTAACAGCTGCTTTTACACAGCTGTGCTTCGCACTCACGGTTGCTAGGCGACATGAGCTACGCAGAGGTGACGGCAGCTGATATGAAGGCTAGCTGCTCACTTCCGGCCTTTGTGGTGTTCGTGGGCTGCGAAAGACGTGGGCCGGGTCCTTCGCAGGATGCGGCCCCTAATTTGGACATTGTGCGTCGATATAATCTGTATGCCGGGAACTCGCGCACTGAGAAACGTTCCACGGTGCAAAGTGCGATTAAAATGCGTTAAAAATTTTAACGCGTTAATTTCCCTGTAATTAATTAATCGAAATTAATGCGTTAAAGTCCCACCCCTAATATATATATATATATATATATATATATATATATATATATATATATATATATATATATATATATATATATATATATATATATATATATATATATATATATAAAATAAACAGTTTGGGATTGGGTTCTGCTCAGAACAAAGTGCACAGGGATTCATTTTCAGTGCTTGATCAGTGTTAGCCAAATAAGTGATGAGAACAACACGTGGGATTGCATTGCCTTTTAGAGATGAGACATTTTCATTGGGTGGGTTACTTCACAAAACACGGGAATACTTGAGTAGCAGCGGTGATTGTAAAGCACTAAACAGGTGCATGGCTGTTATGACCAGTCTTTCAGATTGGCATTTTGGGCTCGCTTTGTATATCCTAAAAACTAACAGGCAGGAGGACAGTTATCAAATTTGCACAAAATGTGATGTGAAGTGGCTATCAGAAATTGAAAACCAAAGCGCTTTTGCTTTGATAATTGCTCAAGTGAGTGTGTGAGTTAACAGCATACGTAGGAACAGGCTGGCCACACTGTTGCTCACCCAAAATGTCACTCATGAGACTGTAGTTTACACTTAATGCAGTTCAAGTTGGGAACATTACAGATTACTCTTGTAAATTAAAATGACGTTTGAACCACTGAATGAGAGCACACAATGCAAAAGTTATACAACTATTGTTGTGTTTTAATCTTATTGACTGGTTTATTCTTGTTATTGTCTAAGTGTCTGCAGTGGGGAAAAAATGGCAAAAATCAGTTGGGTTAGTATTGTTTTATTTTAACATATTTACCACGTGTTTATAATACCCGCTCTGTATTTTGTCATGACAGACCTGAAACTATGATGACCCAGTTTCCTGGTCAGGTGCACAACACAGGTGTTAACCAGCATATGATGGGTCAGACTGAGGATATAAAGGTATCTGTCCATAACTGTGCCATATGATATTAGTAGCTTTCAATTTTAATACTGGCATGCTCTTCATAGTTTATTGCATGCAAATTAAATTGCTGATTTTTTTGCCTCTGATATGTCAGACAAAGTTTTTTGTTCCAGTAATTTTTAAACACTTCGTTTCATGTGGCTGTCTCTTTGTCCTCAGCACAGAGGAGGAATGAGTCATACTCAACATCACATGATTCCAGATGGATACCAATCCACAAATGAGGTTTACTCTCAGTCCCGGGTAAGCATTTGCACTTGAAGGTAAACTTTCTTTTTCATGGTTAAGTTTCCATTGTTAGTGGCTGAGATGTTTCTGTCTTGGCCTATGCTGCGAACTCTGTAAACTGGAAGAAAAAAAAAGGTTTTTCCATCATTCTTCTTTAGGGAAGTTCAAGAGAAGATTTATCTATGAGGCGGGAAGGCCGACACAGAGGCCATGGGAGAAGATCCAGATCCAGGTCTGGATCCAGGTAACCACTGTGTTCATCAGGAATAATTGTGCAGAATTGTTGACTGATTGTTGGGGGTTGTGAATTTCACAGTGTTCATAGGGATGAGCACTAAAACCCAGAGATAGTGTTTTTGTACTTCAGGTTCCCTCAGTTCAGAGTTAATGAGTTTGTTTGAATGAGTTCTGTGATTATTACCAAGGTTTGTACATTTTCATGTTTTATTTTGCAGTTTGTATTGTTCTGTAATGTAAAATATGTTAGTAGAACCCCACTTATGAATTTTAATCTTTAACACGTTCCAGTGATGGTCGTCAGGGGTATAGGACATCATGTCAAACGCGGATTATAGTCTTTTAATAATCGGTAAGAAATACTTGGGCTGAGGTAGGAGAAAGAACTGTCTCTTGGTTACCTGTGAATACTTTCTCTGATTTCCTGAAAAAATGCTACATCTTCTGTCAAAATACAATTCAGAGCCCCTATGGGACTCCAAATTTGTTTCATTTTACTTGTATATGAGGCATCAAATTCACGTGAGTGGTTTGCATAGATTATTTTCCAAGACAGTCAAAAAGCCTATGGAAAAGTCTGATTTGTATTTTTGTGGAGTCACTGCTAACTTCAGGGTTGGCCTACAAAAAAAAATCTCATGGTTGCACCACTTTGTTTAAAAGATATTTAACGTTTACCAAAGTTTGTTTAACTACTTCTCAAATTACAGTTGACTGAGAAGGTATTTAATAACCTCAATGAATTCTTTAGGATAAATTACAAGCAGTGAACTGCCAAAACTCTTTGCACTGAAAAGAGTCATTCTCCCCTGGAGATCTACATTATTTGTTGAAACAATGTTCACATGTTTTATTCTTTTGTATTTCAGGTCTCCAAGGAGAAGAAGATCAAGATCTTCATCGCGCTCAAGAAGGTCAAAGCGTTCTCACTCCCGAGAACAGCACTGGAGATCTCGCTCTCGTTCTCAGGATAGGAGTGAAAGAGAGAAGGACCGAGAGCGCAGGCAGAAAGGTCTTCCCAGCATCAAGAGTCAGACGCTAAGTGGTACGTACTCGGACTGATACAGACCTGTAACTGTTGCACATAATACAACAGTACACAGAGCTCCAGGAATGCTCGGTGCCATTTGCAGCTACAGTATCAACCTGTCTAGACCAAAAGAAAGAAGCTATTTTAATTTAAGCGATTAAAATGTGTATTTTTTTTTTTTTTAACTACATTTAAGGTCCTCATGCACTGCAGGTAATTAGAGGTGACATTTTGAGGCATTAGTCTGAGCTCAACATGCTTTTTTTTTTTTTTTTTTTTTTTTTGGAAAGTGCATTTTTGAATGGAGATGACTTTCTTTCTTCTCATAACACCTAATGAATTTCTGTATACAGTGGGCCAGTTTATTGGTTTATTAGCTGATTTATTTATTTTTTTAATGCCACTGGTTGGCTTCTCTCTGTTGGGATATAATTTGAGGGAGATTTTTTCAAGCAAGACAAAAGGTGCGCGCTTATGTTCATTTGTGGATTTTAGTGTTAACATGTAAAGTCGTGTTTCCATTAGTACCTACTCAGCGTGGGTCAACTCAACTCGGCACGACTCACCACGGCCTTGTTTTGTTTCCATTGCAATTGAGGACCCCCACAGTGTGGGTGGAGTTGATATAGCAGTGCGGGCAGTAGTGTCTTGACGTAATTTGTATGCGGCTCAAAACACAACACAACAGTGGATGAGATAGAGGCAAGCTAACAGCTAATGTCAGTTTAATATCACTAGCATGCATAAGTACCCCGTACAATGTTTTAATGGAAGAAGGTTATCATTGTTAAGTATAACCCTATACCCCCGAACATGTCATAATCGACTCGGTGTACTTCAAAAGTGCCGCCGTTTGTGGACTTCCAGCAACAATTACCGTAATAACACCATAGTAATACCCTATGTTGGTTGGGAAGTGCAGTTTCTCAGCTTTCAGAAACCATTTGAATTTTTCCGATACGACAAACACGTTATTACGGTAATTCAAAGTTCCTTTGATCAGCCGCCTCAGGCTCTGTGCTAACCAGCTGTTCAGCTGGTAGGGGCAGGTAACGGTGCTTCAGCAGCGATCGCCCGGCAGTATAGGGTTATATGCATGCTGTGTGCACGTTTCAGATGGCTCTCAAGTTGTAGAACCAACGCTGCAAACTGTCCGTCTGGGCATTCAACCTGTGCTTTGCGTGCCTCCAGTTTCTTGCTCTCGGGTTTTAAAAATGGCACGCTTGATTCTGTGAAGGAGTCGCTCTCATGACTCCGCTAGCGACGACACTCCCTGGCCAATCAGTGGCATGCTGTTCTTCTGCGTCACAATTTCGGATCGCCTCGGATTGCTTGGAACCCCGGCTGAGTGAGTACTAAAAAAGTACCTGGTACCAGGTACTAATGGAAACACCTTCAAACCGCGCCGAGTCGAGCCGTGTTGAGTAGATACTAATGGAAACGCAACTTAATACATACATGGCTTGAGGTAGAAGATAGTACTCCTTTTTGGCTGCCTCTGAGTAGTTTTTCTGATTCTGTTTAAAAAAAACAAACAAAAAATGCTGCATTCTGTCAGAATACAGTTGAGTTTGATTCAGAGTCCAAGGTTACGAATTCCAAGTTTATCTTTGTTTTACTTCTCTATGAGGAAACAAAAAACTTTAAACCTTGGACAGACGAGACATCGGGTACTACATGCTGATTGTCTGTGCTGTCCCTGAAAAAATAAGAGATGCTCGTTCTTGCACCACTGTTGAGTATTTGCACACACTTTCATTTCTATCTTTGTCTTCACAAACATACCATTTGTAATATGGGTGGAAGTATATAAAAATCTGCTGTCTCCATGAAATCCTGGAGTATAATCAGCACTTCAAGTGAGGTGGGATCAAATCCAAAATCTTTGTTTTTGTATAAAATACATTTTGTACAAATGCATCTTAAAGAAATCTGAGGCTTCAGCGGCGTGAGTTAGTAAACTCAATAAATACTAAAGCTCAGCGTGAATTTAAACGTATTATTCTGTCTTTTTTTGCCCGTAGTTTGCAGTACTACACTGTGGGTTGGACAACTAGACAAGAAAACTCAGCAGTCTGATGTGATGTGTCTTTTGGAAGAGTTCGGGCAGATCGAGTCCATCAATGTAAGTTTGGACGATTCGTGTCAGAAATACTTCTGAGCGTCAGTGATGTGAGTTATTCTTATAAGCTTCAATGATCTTAATGCATTTAACTTTTTGCTCTGGGTCCAGATGATTCCTCCCAGGGGTTGTGCCTATATTGTTATGGTTCACAGGCAAGATGCCTACACAGCCTTGAACAGACTCAGTAGGGGGTCATACAAAGTCAATCAGAAACCAGTTAAGGTATGCAAAAACACTTTTATTTCCAGTTATATGTTTTAACTTGTTTTAGTGTCGTTTGAAAACTTGGTGATTATACCAAACGTCATTCTTTCCTAGATTGCTTGGGCTTTGAATAAAGGTATAAAACCAGCTCACAAAAAGTTCTGGGATGTCGAGCGGGGAGTTACCTACATCCCGTGGAGTAAAGTCAAAGTGGAGGAGCTGCAGAGCTATTGCGAAGGGGGAATGCTGGATGTGGACACACTAAATCCAGGTAAACAATTAGCTATTATTTAGGTTTCAGCAAAAATCATCTGCTGAAATAATATAAAAACGTTATTTTTCTTTTCTTTTCAAAATTGACATTGTATTATTCATTGTTTACAGAGTGGACTGTTACCAAGGACATCAACAATCAGGCAGCTGTTAATGGACTGTTGGAAGGTTTACCAGATGGGATCGCCTCTGCTCACGTTCAGGTAATGCTAATTGCAGTCCTTAAACACCTTCTACATGTGTTCTTATTTTATGGGTTTAATGGTCTTGAAGAAGGATTACTTCACAATCTTTCTTGTGAAGGCTGTAAAGATAATAAATGGTTGTTGAACAATGAGTAGTGGACATTTGAATCACATTGTCATTTTTTTTCAAAAGCCACATCACTGCATGTTGAAATTTTAAGAAATGATTTAAAAGAAGACAGAATATTAAAGAAACATTTTTCACATCTTTCTAAGTTCTGCTCAGTGTTTGAAAGCTTTTACTGTGACTTTCACTGTGAGAATGGGATATAACATGTTATAACTGGCTGGGTGGGGTATCATCGCTGCCCCTGCCACTGCATACAGGGGTCAGGGGTCAGGGGAGGGAGAAAAAGGAAATGGAGGGTGGGAAAAATGAATAAACTGATTAAAATATCAAGAAGCTGAGGAACAAACTAAGATCTGAGATTTAGTATTTACTACGAGATGCTGCTGCGCATTGGTTGTAGGTCAAAACATACTTTTTTTTCTCTAAGAAGCTCACAGAGAACTTTAGGGACGTGATGACAATTTATAATGTATTGCATTTGGATCCATTTGGTCGGATGTGTTTGGATGTAAAAATAAATTCAGGTAACCTCATAATAAAATGGAGCATGCACTCTGAACTTCTGATTAAAACCTTAATTGACCCAAAAACAGCTTTCATGTCCCACCCACACACCATTATTAAATGGAAGTGGCTGCCCTTCTTCTTTTATGCACAGACCAAGCCAGTTTTCAATGTTGCGATGTAGCAAAAATACGATAACAATATACAACAAGGTAAACACCTTCTGCCAGTGCTGATTATCTTCATGCACAGTATGTAAAAAGTGCAGTTTCCGAGTACTTCAAGAATCTAAATGATGAGGAAACGGACAGCGAGAGCAAATTATGTGCTACCTAAACATGCCGGAGGCTTGTGCTTATCATGGGTAACAGCACCACTGGTGGGCTGAAGGTCAGATGGTACCGTGCACAAACACCAGGGGAGTACTTCACAGTGGTTAGACTTCTCCGGTGACGTACATGTTGCCAGTAACCCAAAAAAAGGAATAAAAGGAAACTCGTTTGCTGTGTTTAAAATTATTTTTCAGATAAACTTCCACTTTGCACTTTAGCTCTTGTTTTGAATCTTGCATGCACAAAGTTTAGTTTCAAGATGGGAATAAACATTGTCTTGTGTTTATGCTTCAGGCATCTGTATGCTACCGTTACCATGGTTTTTACTCTTTTATATGCACAGTTTTGTCTCATGAAGGTGAAAAAGCACTGTAGCGTGTTTATGAGTTATGCTTCAGGCCTCTGAAAGCTTTGGTTACCATTGCTTTTGACTCTCATGTGCAAAGTTTTTATGACGTTATCCACGGGTCATTTGGAGTCTCCAAATTGGCCTTTTAAACAAATGTTTCTCAGAAAACCCTAGAAATACCCATAAAAAAATATACTTTTTTTTTTTTTTGGTAGTATGTAACTGGCACTAGGTTCAATTCAATTCAATTCAATTCAATTTATATAGCGCCAAATCACAACAAACTGTCGCCTCAAGGCGCTTTGTATTGTGGGTAAAGACCCTACAATAATACAGAGAAAACCCAACAGTCAAAACGACCCCCTATGAGCAGCACTTGGCGACAGTGGAAAGGAAAAACTCCCTTTTAACAGGAAGAAACCTCCAGCAGAACCAGGCTCAGGGAGGGGCAGTCATCTGCCGCGACCGGTTGGGCTGAGGGGAGAGAAAGACATGCTGTGGAAGAGAGCCAGAGATTAATATCAATTAATGATTAAATGCAGAGTGGAGTATAAACAAAGTAAATAAGGTGAATGAGAAACAGTGCATTATGGGAACCCCCCAGCAGACTAGGCCTATAGCAGCATAACTAAGGGATGGTTCAGGGTCACCTGATCCAGCCCTAACTATAAGCTTGATCATAAAGGAAAGTTTTAAGCCTAATCTTAAAAATAGAGAGGGTGTCTGTCTCCCGAATCCAAGCTGGAAGCTGGTTCCACAGAAGAGGTGCCTGAAAGCTGAAGGCTCTGCCTCCCATTCTACTCTTAAGTATCCTAGGAACCACAAGTAAGCCAGCAGTCTGAGAGCGAAGTGCTCTGTTGGGGTGATATGGTACTATGAGGTCTTTGAGATAAGATGGTGCCTGATTATTCAAGACCTTGTATGTGAGGAGAAGAATTTTAAATTCTATTCTAGATTTAACAGGGAGCCAATGAAGAGAAGCCAATATGGGAGAAATCTGCTCTCTCTTTCTAGTCCCTGTCAGTACTCTAGCTGCAGCATTTTGGATCAGCTGAAGGCTTTTCAGGGAGCTTTTAGGACAGCCTGATAATAATGAATTACAATAGTCCACCCTAGAAGTAATAAATGCATGAATTAGCTTTTCAGCGTCACTCTGAGAAAGGATGTTTCTAATTTTAGAAATATTGCGCAAATGCAAAAAAGCGGTCCTACATATTTGTTTAATATGTGCATTGAAGGACAAATCCTGGTCAAAAATGACTCCAAGATTTCTCACAGTGTTACTGGAGGCCAAAGTAATGCCATCCAGAGTAAGTATCTGGTTAGACACCATGTTTCTAAGATTTGTGGGGCCGAGAACAAGAATTTCAGTTTTATCTGAATTTAGAAGCAGGAAATTAGAGGTCATCCAGGCCTTAATATCTTTAAGACATTCCTGCAGTTTAACTAATTGATGTGTGTCATCTGGCTTCATTGATAGGTTAAACTGAGTATCATCTGCATAACAATGAAAATTGATGCAGTGCTTTCTAATAATACTGCCTAAGGGAAGCATGTATAATGTAAATAAAATTGGTCCTAGCACAGAACCCTGTGGAACTCCATAATTAACCTTAGTGTGTGAAGAGGACTCCCCATTTACATGAACAAATTGGAGTCTATTAGATAAATATGATTCAAACCACTGCAGTGCAGTACCTTTAATACCTATAGCAAGCTCTAATCTCTGTAATAAAATGTTATGGTCAACAGTATCAAAAGCTGCACTGAGGTCCAACAGGACAAGCACAGAGATGAGTCCACTGTCAGAGGCTCTAAGAAAATCATTTGTAACCTTCACTAATGCTGTTTCTGTACTGTGATGAATTCTGAAACCTGACTGAAACTCTTCAAATAAACCGTTCCTCTGCAGATGATCAGTTAGCTGTTTTACAACTACTCTTTCAAGAATCTTTGAGAGAAAAGGAAGGTTGGAGATTGGCCTATAATTAGCTAAGACAGCTGGGTCAAGTGATGGCTTTTTAAGTAGAGGTTTAATTACAGCCACCTTGAAGGTCTGTGGTACATAGCCAACTAATAAAGACTGATTGATCATTTTTAAGATTGAAGCATCAATAATTGGAAAGACTTCTTTGAACAGTCTAGTAGGAATGGGATCTAATAAACATGTTGCTGGTTTGGAGGAAGTAACTATTGAAGTTAACTCTGAAAGATCAACTGGAGCAAAAGAGTCTAAACAAATACCAGCAGTGCTGAAAGCAGCCGAACATGAAGAATAATCTTTGAGATGGTTATGATTAATTTTTTCTCTAATGTCTAAAATTTTATTTGTAAAGAAATCCATGAAGTCACTACTAGTTAACGTGAAAGGAATACTCGGCTCTACAGAGGCTTCACTTTACAGATCTAGTCATTTGCAGGTGTATAATCTAAAAACATCAAACTATTACTCAATTCCAGTAACATTTTTATGACTGCAGGGGAAACCTTGAGTGTTACTTTTACCATAACCATACAAGCTCTCCAAATGGTTAAGAACGGCACTTGGTTTAATTGGGTTATGCTTCGGATGGATGCTTTTGCACCACTCGCTTGCAGGTGTCACTGCTAGAGAGAGAGCAGCTGCCCTCAGCCTGCAGCAAAGTGGGCAAGAATCTGCCAAAAAACAGAGATTTAATTTTAGCTTGCAGCATTCATATTAGTGTGACATGTGCACTGCGGTCGTATAAAACATACCAAGGTGGATGGAAGGAGTTGAAAAAAATCACTTATGTACATGTGTAAGATTGTTGAGCAGGTTGTCTGATGAGTAATACAGTACCTACAATAATGAGCGGTGTGTTTTCAGCTCTAGAAAAACTTCATATTTAAGTTCACCCAGATTAAATGCCTCCTTTGGTGCTGCCTGTTTGCTGTCTGCTGTGTGTGGGTCAGACAGAAGTTACACAGTGTCTGTAATAATTGGATCATTACCATTGCAGTTGTTATAAACCTATATTACTCACTTGCGTGCTCCTAACTGTATTTTACAATTCATACACCTCTCATTTGGTTACACATGTAGGTGAAATACTTGCACTGTTGAGCCCTGGTGCTGAAGACAGTTTAAATCACCCTCCCAGTTTTTTTTTGTTTTGCTATGCTTTAAAACACACTTGCATTCCTAAGTTACTGCATGAGCACTGATGGGCAGGAGCTTTGGTTTGTTCCATTGTTAATTGTGGGCTACTGCAAAACATGGTGGTCTCACTGGAGGAGGAGCTGCTTCCTGTCTAAATATGAAAGGACGTAAACAAAACAATTGCAGGTGGTCATGCACTAATGAAAAACTGATTATAAATATTCAATTTTTGCGAATACTTCCCCTAAAGCCTGCACAGTGTTCCTTGTTCCAGTCAAAAGAGAAATGAGTGTGTGTGTAGGTAACCAGTAAGTGGTTTGTGCTTACTGCTACCGTAGTGTTTGCTAAAATCTAATGCTGTTTTCACTCACAGGAAGGCGAATATGAGCTTTTATAGACGGTACCTGCTGCAGCTGTGTGTGAGAATGGAAATGTCTGACTCGGTCAGATCAGACCAAACTGTTTTACTTACCAGCTTCCTAGTATACGGTCCTGTTATGACCATGTGACAATATATCAAGGTCTGTGTTCTTTCAGCCTGTGCACGACCTGCCTCCTGCATGCTCTGCTCAGACGATCTTTGCCTAAACCCGATTGAGTGCTTCAGTAATTAATCCATGTCAGAAGCATTCTCACTGTCTCCTGAGGTTTGCTGCATGTGGGGCAAAGGGCAGCTGTAGATACCACCATGGGCATAAACACGATGTCAGGGCTGGAAAATCCTTCACAAAGTATAGTCAAAGAATCTATGCTAACCTTTCATCGGATGAAAACAAGTTTGAGGCATAATCAGGTGATAATCACATATGGATTTTTATTTTAGTCCTGTTGTTAGTATAACTGTACTAACCAACTATACTAACTATACTATACTGTTGTTTCTATCCTAAATAAATTTCAGATTATTTACCCTCTGCATCTAAAATAAATAAATCGGCATACCCACAATTCAGATGGGCTCCTCTGCTGGTAGGCCTTACATTCAGCAGTGCTTATACATCAGTTTCTTCTTTCTGTCTTGAAATATACTTGCATCTTTACTCGGTTGTACTTTGTCATATAACTTATTCCAATAAAATGGGAATTACAAAATCTTTTAATTATTGTGGTATGTGTAGAGGGAACCATTTCTGTTATCCTTGCTCTGTTTCAGTAATCAAGCTGTGCTATCGGGAATGTGTTGGGTGAAGTTTGTCATTTTTACTTATTACAAAAAGCAGTGAGTTAATTCACTCACTGAATGGCAATAAAAAATATTTAAATGGCTAAATGCATGTAAAAGGTGAGTTGCAGTAGGTGTGAGTTCTAACAAAGCAACAAGGTAAATAGTTTTCATCAAAGTATAGACAGTAGTATAAAACAAATCAAACTTTTAATCAGATTTTTTTTTTAACACCTAAAAATAAAATATAAGTCCTCCCATGACTGTAAGGAGCTGAATCAATGGTCTGCAAAGTAGCCTAAATAAAATAGGCTTTCTGGAACCTATCATACTTAGCAGGACTACTAAACTGAGCACCTCGCTTGGAAGAAAAGTTCGAGTCGAGTATGTGAGACTGTTGGCTGCTGGTGGGACTTAAAAGGTCCGATTGGGAAGAAGAATGTCAAAGAGACAAGGTAAGCCGACAGCAACTGTAGCAAAACCAGCCAGCTGTTTGTGTATTGAACACGAGATATGGCTTTTACCAGATTACCCAATGCTTCACGACCTTGATGGTAATGGAGTCTTACCTCAAATGCAATCAAATCGCATCTTCCTCTAAGAACTTTTCTTGGAGAAGGAGAAACTTAATTTTTTTTTAAATAATACACCGAGTTTAACTCCAACTTAATCTCTGCTGGACTTGGAACTTGGATGAATTATTAAGTAAAAAAGCTCCTAAATGCCTACCAACAATAAAACCATTTGTTACAGTCTTGTTAGGTGCGTATGTATGAATTAATCACAGGTTTCTGTTTGCATGCTCACTCTGTTTTTATAGTCCTGTTTTTGTTCATTTCCTAGTGAAATAACTGTTTTCGTGCTGTTCTCTGACTGATGCTGAGCTATGATCAACTGGCATCAACACCAGAATATACTGGGAAAGGGCATTGGCTATTTGCCAGACACCCGCCGCCTTGCAGTTAGTCTTTGCACATTGAACCCCTTTATGGCACAAAATATAAAATGGACACAGATTTCAGAGAGTGAAGGATAATCTTGATGAAACAAGTTCTGACAGACCATGATACCTTGAGGGAACACCATTTAGTCCTTTTAAAGGAATTAATGAAAATCATCCCAACATGCCTTAAAGTCACTTAAATCCTTTGGTACATTTAGTATGTATGAATACAAATTTGAGCCCACTTTTCCCTCAGCCATTTGCATGTAGCCTCTCACTCGCCCTCTGCATCAGCTGGCCTCGATCATGAAGTTAAACTTGAGCGATAGACACCGCTGGTCCACACTGCCAAACTTTTTTTTATTAAGCTGGAGAGAAAACCCAGTGCTGTTTTTTTTAATACAAGAGGCCTGGAAAACAGAGGCTGCTGTTCTGACCAGTCAGGAGAGACCGTAAGTTGTGTAACACATCAAAACAATGGACTGTGGTTAGGTGCTAGCTGTAAAAAATAAACTATAACTCTGTTTTCACCACTCCTCCTCCTTCATGTGTGTCTGATGCGAACATTTGCATGAGATGAGCAGAAGAAGAGTAAACGCACAAATGTTGAAACAAAGCAGAAAAATTTCACACTGAAATAACACGAGCCGTCCTCTTGTTCATTAAACGAATAATGTGTTACTAGTGTTTGGTTACATTTTTGCAGTTGAAGGTTGGTGGGATTGGTTTCCTTAGGTTTGTGATGAATGAGATCTTGGCTGTCTGAATTCCCGACTTTGAGACCGTCACTGATACGCTGCAGTAACGAGGCCGAAATGTTCACGTGTTGACTGCTGAATGTGCTTCTAGCATAAAACACCCAATGGACATGTTAGCATGAACATCAGAATATTCAATCATGAAGGACCTTTAATGAGGAAATATCTCCTATTAGATGAGATGGGCCAGTAAAGGGCTGCTATATTTTATATATATATATATAAATATATATATATATTTATTTGACAATGAAGTCCTAAAAAAGTTCCCTTTTTTCCTTCTAAATTTCTCACTACCTGTGCATTTTAATATCACACAGAAAAAAAAAAATTATTTACCACCTTTTTATTTCTGTGAAATCACTACAGAAAGTTCTGTAGCAGCAATCCTGCTTACCCACATAATGTCCATCCGAAGTTCCACTTTGGATGGACAGAGCACCCACGTGAATCATGTAGACCGGAAGAGGGTCCTGTCTTTGGGAGTTAACCTCTTTATGTAAATGCTTGGCCTTCCTGCTCTCGCTCTGCTTTGAAACATCACAAAAAGCTTGTGGTTGTTGCAGGAGTATACAAACCACACGTTTTGGATACGCAATATAAGAACAAAGTGAAGAAGAAAACTTTTTTTACAAAGTGTATTCTGTAACATCATCTGACCAAAATAACTGGGTATCTAAAGCAGCTAACTTTAGTGGTGTATGGTCCAACATCATTGTTTGATTGGCATCAAAATACCAGCACCTGTTGTTTTCTCTCTGTGCAATACCTCTCAGCATTGACATCTTGACACACAAGGATGCGCTGACAATCTTTCTCTAATACTGATAGACATCAGCTGTCCAGAAAAGCTACAGTTTTATTATACACTTCCCCTTGGATCGGCACATCCCAGCTGCTTTTACTGACTCTTCCGTCTGTACAGCATGTCATTTAGGAGGTACGAGCGTCAAACGATGTCAGATAACATGAAGCAGCAAAGTGTATGTTGACTGACTCTGGAGTTTTGCTGTCAGCCAACATCAAGAGCGCAGCAACAGGAGAGAAGTGGTGGAGGAAGAAACATTGGAAAGGACACGCAGAGCTAAACAATGCCAAGGCAGAAGAAAATGTACACACCTGAACATGCAGTTGAACTGAACACAGTGAGGTTGGTTTATGTCAGCGAAACATTCCAGTTTCTGCAACTTTATTGATAAGAAAAACAAATCTTGGATCCCCTCCTGTGGGTCGTTGTCAGCATTAACACTTTTCCCTCCCCACCAAAATTTGATGGACTGAGTTTTTTTTTTTTTTGGGGGGGGGGGATCTAGAAGCAGAAAATCTGCTCTGCATCATAACGCCAAGTCAGTATTCTTTGTTCTGTTGAAGATTTCGTGGCCTTCTCTCTTTCTTGGTGCCAAATATTACTCCCGGCGTCCTTAAAGTGTAGCATATGACTTTTTGTTAGCCCAGCGTTTCATTGGAAGGCCAGAAAATTAAAAACAACTTGCATAAATACATGAATTAATTAGTAAATGTTTTCATCCCTGGGTCAAGGTTTGATAATGTATTTATCATAACCCATAGACAAATAACCACAGAATATTTGTTTTTTAAAAAAAATAAGTTAAACTTGTAAGATTTAAAAAAATCTTTAAAAAAAAAAAGTTTGATGCATCAAAACTACAAAAATCCCTAAAACAAAAACTAACAAAAGGAAACAAGATGTTTGGTTTAAGAATAGAAGGACACACAAACACAAGCTAGTGTGCTCTTAGTGTTGGTCCCAATTTTGGAAAAATAGAAGGGTTGTGTCAGGAAGGGCATCCTGCATAAAATCTGCCAGATCAAACTTGCAGATCCATCTGCTGTCGTGATGACTCTGGAAATAAGGAAGAAGCTGAAAGCACATTTATTTAAGCAGGTTATGTTTTGTTCTAAAATATAAATCAAGCTGTTCAAAATACACTGCATTTAGATTTAAGATTTCTAGAGCCCTCTTGAAAGCACTGATTAGGTTCACTTATTTCAGCAGTCATTAACTTGTACTATCATGAAAAATATATGCAGTGTTGTTTCAGTCGTTTTGAACTGAGGTGACATTTCAAGGAAGGGGGGGGGGGGTCTTCGGTTACATCGAGTAATACAGCAGTGATGTAGATCCATGTTTGAAGAACATCAGGCTCACGCGAGTCCTCACAAAGGTGAGTGTAATAATGATCTTTGGATGTGATTCACACTCTGATGGTTGAAAGGCGATGGATGGCTCAGTCATAATAAAGTGCATATTGGAATATTTAAAACAAAAAGCAACTCATGAATTATACTAAAGTCTAAGCTCATGAGCTTATTGTAGGGTTACCTCGCGCTCATCTTTTCAGATGTCTTCCAAGTAGCAGCAATAGACAAAGACCAAAGGAACCATTTTGACTGAAAGCGCTGAGTTGATGCTCATCACGGATCAGATCTCGATCAAAGCTCTTATTCCCGGCTGCCTGCCTCATGGGGCTTCCTCTGTCGGATTAAGCTGCAGGAAACATGGAGCAGTTGTTATCCTGTTTTCTGCTGATGGAGTGAAACACCAGGGTAAGAGCAGACCCTCATGTTGCTACTGACTTCAACTTTCTTTTGCTTGTGAACTGCTTTTTTTTTTTTTTCCTCTTTCAGTGTGAAAGCTAATGGCCATATGAAAATAAATAGTTTATTTTATGTAGAGATGGACCTTTTTAAATATTTTTGCCAACAATTTTTTTTCTTTGTAATTTAATATATCAGGAAAATACATCTTAATTAAAGTAAATGAAACTGTGGATTTTTTCAAATAAGGTTCATTTAGTGCAAAATTCATGCAACAGATAAACCTCATCAGCTGTCCTCAGTAAACATCATTGTTTGCCAAAGACTCATAGCTGTCCATACAGCCAATACACTCTTTATAGACATTAGGTGCTGTTCCACCTGAACTTTACACCTACGGGAGCTGCTGGTCATGGAAAACCATGCCATGAAGCTCCCAGCACACAGTTTTAGTGCTGATATTCATGCCAGATGAGGTCTCAAACCGCAGTTATTGAGTCAGCAGAGTCCTGGTGATGCGCCTCAGCACATGGCAACCCCGCTTTGCAACTTTACCCGGTCTGACACTCTGTGGCTGACTTTGCAGTAATACCACCTGATTGAACGGTGGTGTCCTGTTACAGTACCACACTTGAATTCAGTGAACTCTTTCAAACGACCCGTTCTTTCACAAATGTATGCAAAAGCAGACTGCATGCATGATTTTATGCACCTGCGCCAGTGGGTCTGAACACACCTGAATTCAAAGATTTGAGATGTGACCCAATAATTTTGTCGATACAGTGCATCAGTCACCTCGAGGCAGATAAATTAGAGTTTATATTCATGCTCCAGGTAGTTATTTGTTATCTGCTTTTACCTCAGGTTAAAACTGCTGTCCTCCTCAGGGCCACGAGATGCTGGTTCCACATTCTTACTTGAGATAAATGCTTACCTTGTTATGAAGTTTCTATACATACAATTAAAAGCATCTTCTTTTAGTCATAATGTCATGTTTCTGTTCATAGAAAAAAGACAGTTCAGTGTGTACATAATGTACAGTTGCCACAAAAAAAAAAGTTTATGAATGGTTTAGAATGACTAGGATTCAGAATTGATAATAAAATGTGGTCTGATATCTAAATTCACAACATACAAATTGTGTTTTATTCATTTATTTGTCTTCACTGAATGCACTAATAACTCTCAGTCCAGTCTTGTCTAAAACAACCTCCATCAGACATGTTTTTTTGTTTGATTTTTCTCATTACCACCTGCAAAACCTACAGCTCATCAGTTTCTGAGCTCTTATTTTTTTAGTCCTTGTTAGATCATACAGGACATACATACACAGGACTCTGATTTTATATTTTCTTTCAGCCGTTTCTGGTTGGTTTCCATAAGTGCTTTGTGTCAGACCCCCTTGTAAGCATCAGGTCATGAACTGCTGCCCTGACAATTTTCCATGTGAAATTTCTTGATACAGTTTTGATTTTATTGCTGCATCCATGCCCTGTAGCAAAGCAACCGAATGCCATGATGCTCCCTTCACCATGCTTCACAGTTGGATTTATGAGGGGCTTTTTTCCCCCTCCAAACCTGTATCCAAAAAGCTGAAAATTCTTCTTATCTACCTTAAGAACAATATTAATAATACCCATTATCATAAATTCGTTATACATCATAATCTGGCAAGTGTGCATGTTGGTCTTGGTGTGATTTTTGCAGGCCACCCACTGTGCCTTTATTTATAGGGACAGACTACAACCTTCTTTTCTCCCGGTCTCAGTGGCGTTTGGAGAAGTTGGTAGTACAGATATTAAAATTACTTTTTCAGCCTGCACTGTGAATTATTACTCAGTATACTCAGACATACAGTCAGACTGCTTTTTTCTATAACTGTGGGCCGGCTAAAGATCAGAAGTAATCAGTGCAGATATTACAGTTATTCCAAATGCTTCACATACTTTCTGTTGCCAGTGGACCTTGTTAGACAGATGTGCTAAAATGTGCAGTTCCTCAAGTGGCCACTTGAGGTTGGTTCAAGCAACAAGTCGATCCTCATGGACTCCCATGTTTAAATGTCCAACTTTAGAGCTTAAAAAAAAAAAGTTTACGTTAAGGTACAAAAAAATGGTTCTTGTCCTCAAAGCTAAAATACACATACATATATTTATTTTTATTGCTCATCTGTTTAAACTTTATTAAGGCTTAAAGTTTGACTGACAGGTAAATGCTGTCACAGTAGCTGTGGCCGGCAAATGTCTGCTAAGCTTATTCCACGTATGCAGCAGTTTTCTGATAAATGATGTCTTTTGCTGTTTAGTCAGTTGGACAGCAGCCTGTCTGTGCTTTAGTATTGGTGAGTGAAATTATAGTATTTTATTTGTTTGTTACTAATTAGGTGGTGTGCGCACAATACACCCAATGTATGGATCCACCTCGCTAACTAACTGCATGAAGGTAGTCAAAATGTTAGCATCGAGGCTACAAAACAGGGATTTACAAACCAGTAGGTGGCATTATGGTGGCTATGTAACTCTTTTTTTTTTTTTAATTAAAAAAAATTACAAAAAATGTTTTATATACAGCATGAACATGTGTAGTTGTCTCCAAATGCAGTTCACAGTAATAATCAATAATATTCTGATATTAACAGGGAAACCTTTCCATGGGGGTGGCATTATGAAAATCCTTTTTTTATATGATGAACGATTAATTAATAACTCCTGTGAACAAAGATCATAATTAAGATTTGCACTGAGAGACTCGTACACATCTGAGCTTGCAGCTTAGTTTTTAGCACGTGAATCCAGACGTTTCCAGTTTTCCTGTTCTTGTTGTGCTGTTATTGGGAAGTCACACAGGATGGAGAGCAGCACACTGCATTCTGTATAAGGACCAGGATTTATTCTTCAGTCTGTACGCCTCCAGCCAACTTGGCGCTGATGAGAGAATGTCGAGGCAGAAGTGATCAGTGTGCAGCGTCTGGTAGGCGTTTAACTTGATGTGTTCACTGAGTCACTGATCAGTGGTTATGCTTTCAAGGAGGAGGAAGCATCACTTAGATTAATTTAGATTTGACGGTTGAATTCTTGAGATTCTTTAGTGTAAGACATGACATAAAAAAATTGATGATTATTATTATATGTACAGCATGTGCAAAAATCTTGGGCCACTCTCTTTCTTCATATTTTGCTTCCAGACTTGTAATTTTTAAAGTGATTGTGAGCAGTAGTTCTCCAGTTCTTCAGTCTTTCAGCTGAAAGTATTTCAAAGTTTTTATTTGGACGCTGCCTGATTTTTCACTCATTTTCAGTCCAATCCTTGTACCTGACTATTTTCACAGGAGTATGTTGTTGCTGTTTTTGCTGAGCCACTTAACCTATGACCTATGAATCATCCAAGCATAAAAAGGCACTTAACTCAAGGGATGAAGCAGTGCTGTGTCTACACAGACAACTTGGCAAAGAACCAGTTTTATATTGTGTCTTTAGAGATTGTGTTACTTGCAGCCTGTCACATAAACACATAACTTGTTCTTATTTATACAGATGAATTGATGAAAATGCCAAAGATGACACAGTTTGACAGGCATAAAATAGGATTTTTGCACCACCACAGGTGATTCCCAAAGAGCCATTAACTAAAAACATGGCATGGTGTGCAGTGTGTGCTTAGATTAAAGAAACTGGACAAGTGGAGGATAGAAGAAGTCTCCAGCCTAAAACCATATCTACAGGAGATGAACAGTATCTAAAAGTCATGTCCTTATGAAATAGGAAAAAATCCAGCAAAGACCTGACAGGACCTGAGAGATGCATCTGCTGTTCACTGAAGAAATGGTCTCAGTGGAAGGGTCACTGTCAAGAAACCATCCTTAAGGAAACAGGGAGAAAGTGCTGAGGTATGACAAATGATGCAAGAATTGGAGTATGGAGCGATGAATCCAAATTTAAAATGTTTGCTTCAATTCATCTTCAGTGGTGGAGGAGGTCAGGGGAGAGGTACTACAGTCGGTGTTTACAGCCATCTGTACAGCCAACATGGCGGAGGCTTCGTCACGGTTTGGGGTCGAGGATCTTGTCGTGAATTTGATGGAATTAGAACACAGAAAAGTACCCTCAGATTTGGATCCACCGTGCAATACCGTGTGATTGAAAACAGCTTAATTTCTCAGCGTCACAGTGATCTCAAACACACTATGAATGAAGTAAAAGCATACCTGGATAGAAAAACATGCAGGTGAACACTATCAGTCGTGGATTGGCCTCAGAGTCCGGACCTCAGCATTGCCGAAGCAGTGTGGGATCATCTTGATGGCAGCCAAAGAAGAGCTTTGAATGTCCCTCAAGAAGCCTGGAGAACTTTTCCTGAAGACTAAAGAAATTACAAGAGAGCTGCCTCGGAGAGTTTTCCTCACAAAATACAAACAAATGAGGAGTGGCTCAAAACTTTTACACAATCTTACAAGTTAAAACTCTTAATAAACTAAATTACCTGACGATGCATTCATGCAACAAATGTAGCATCATGAATATGTTCTTTATTTTTATACTTTTAGATAATATAATCAGACTTTAAATACTATTTTATTGGGTTAAATTTTAAACGTTTGCTATCATTTCACCGCAAACTCATCACTGAACTCTTAAAGCCAAACACTGTAACCGCAGAGCGCGGCAACTTTATATGAACTGAAATATTTATTAGATAATTTAGTTCTTAATATATAAAATACAAGTTGCATTAAATAAAGCTTTACTTACACTTACTTGCATTGATTAGCCTTTAAATGTGGCCTAATCTTAATATAAGTAACATCCATCCGTTTTCTTCCGCTTGTCCAGTTCAGGGTTGAGGGAGGCTGGAGCCAATCCCGGCTGTCATAGGGTGAACGGTGGCCCTAAATTAATAAAACGCAAAGCTGATGGAAGATGTTAACCTCAAATACCACATTTACAGGGGCTCAGAGGAAGCACATTATAAAGATGCACAAAACTGGAACAGATTACAGAAGTGTATTTAAATTTATGGTTGATGAAGATCGGAGTCTGTGTGTAATCACTGCACAAATCATCTTAATTCCAAAGGCTTCACAAATGTTTTCCTGCAACTGAATACGAGTAAAGTTATAAACTGTTTATGATGCTTCAGTAAACGGTTAACAAAACTGAACAGATGATGACAAATGCAGGGAAAAGAACTCCTGGACATATTTTGCCTTTCGCAGGCTGAAGGACAACTCTCATACTTGGTGTGTACCTGTGCCCTGAAAGCCTTTTCACTGGCTGTAATTCAGGAACTGAGAACATTTTGGCTGTGAGAGCATCACTGGAAATGAGTGAACAGTTCAGTATGGTGTCATTTATTTACGTCTGTTCGCAAATGTGTGTTTTGGTGTTCACATGATATGTAGTGACAAATCCAGCTTCAAACTTTGCAGTCATTGTACGGACAGCGTGAGTAATAAAAAGAGTCACGTGTCCCATTTTGTATCCTAGTGGGTCAGTACAAGATGACCTGAACGTAACACATCTGTCCAGAACCTGAACTGAGGAGTTATTCTGTATCCTGGTAAAGTTTTATGAGACCGAGGCCTCTTAAAAATGATCACTGACTTATAAATGTTTTGCCTAAAGGTCAACATCTGAATTTCTGGAGCCTATCCCTGCTGTCATAGGGCGAGAGGCAGGATGCACCCTGTACAAGTCGCCAGCCTGTCACAGGGCCAACACAGAGAGACAGACAACCACTCACACTCACACCTATAGGCAATTTAGAATCACCAATGAACCTAACCCCAGTAACTGCATGTGTTTGGACTGTGGGAGGAAACCGGAGCACCTGGAGAAAACCCACACAAACACTTTGAGCAACGCTGTAAAATAAAATACTTATTTTTAAATGAGGCAAAATAAATGTTAGTGGCTGTAATCAAGTAGCAACATCGTGCTATGGAATCAGAAGATGCTAGTTCCTTCTTCCAGGTCACTTCAAGAAGACTTTCTTTTTCATTTACCTTTAATTTTAACGATGCCTTTGTTTTCATCTGTCTTCCAGTTGGCACCAGTTCCACAGACAGAGCTCATTGGAAGTCCGCCTGCTTTCTCGGGCCCTATTATGCTGTCTCCTACATCCATGCCTCCAGCAGGAGCTGCTTTCATCCACACAGAGTTTGACCCCACAAAGTTGGCAGCAGGTGAGACATTTTCATTAAATACTATAAATTTTATATATTTATATAATATATAAATCTAAGATTTAGTGATGAGGATGATGATCAAAGTGAACAAACATTGTATTTGAAAATTAATAAAATCTTAATCACACCCTTTTCTGCAGCAGGAAGTGTAAAATCTCCAGAGATGTCCACAGAAGATCCTAAAGGAGACAACGGTCGTGTCGATTCCATGACCGCCAACCTGCTGGGGCCTCGAGCATCACCAGTGATGACCCTGCCGAGCCCTGCGATCATGCAGGGACCCAGACTGGGTATGCCACGGCTGCAGCCTCCTCCCAGCTTGACGAATCCTCATATGCCTCCTTTCCTCTCACCGCCAAGCATGCCGCAAATGATGCCTGGAGGACCCATGTTTCCATCCGACAGGTTCAGAATGCCTATGCAGTTCCCTCCTCGTGGCCCCCCTTTCCATCGACATCCTTCCATGGGACCTGAGAGCATGAATGATAGGGAAGGAAGGCAATTCCGAAATGGGAGGCCTGGATTTGGGGGTCCTCCCTTTCACAGAGGGAGGTGGTAGAGGCCAGGGCAATAATAATGAACCCATGGGGGGGTGGGGGTGGAACCACTGTGACAAGGACTGCTGTGACCTGTGGGTGGTGCAAAGAAACTTTAAAATTGCTATAGCACCAGATCCCTTTCCTGGTGGAAAGACACCAGGAAATATAGCTGAAGGAAGACACTGTGTTCTGATGGTGGTACCGACTCTAAGTTCACCACACAAGAGACTTGTTGCTCTACATACTGTACTTGCTCGTAGCTGTTTGCTCTCTTTTTGTATACTCAAAGTTGTGGAGTGTATGCTTGAGTCTGTAATTGGTAGGTGCAGGTATAAACAAAGGCAGTGTCTGTATTCCTTTACTGGAGTTTTGTGTATGAAGAAAATTCTATAACATTTTTGGTATTTTGTTTTTAGTAAACTTGCCTTTGTACTACACTGATATTTAAGTCTTCTCATGAAGAAGGTGGATTTCATTTGAAGACGATTTCACGTCCTGCCAGTAGAGGGTAGAGTAAACCCTGTTTCCAAGGCCAACCTCTGTTGTACATTAAGGTCACACCTTGTAGGATCATGTGGAGTGAATATTAAAAAGAGGTACTGCTATTTAATCGTATGGTGTCTTTGCGTTGATCAAATTCACTTTGCAATGATTTTCTTTTGCAAGCACACACGGATCCTGTGATGAGCAGAGCTGTTAAATATTCAGCGGTTTTTCGGGGACCTTTTCCAATTAAAACTGGTCGCGGATTTGCAGGTGTGTGAAATCTCGTTAATGATAATGAATGGTGGTTGCCTAAACTATAATAATTTTAGCTGTTTAAACTGAGTTCAGTCTCCATCACGTTTTACCTCGCATGGATTTGCGCACACTGATGGAAAGAGCTCTGTGCGCAGGAGAGCAGATGCAGCAAGGAGCATTTAAATAATGCGCTGGGATTTTTTTTTTAATAAATAGTCTTATTTTTTATTTTATCTTTAGAAGCCAAAACATTTAACGTGCATTTAGACAAAGTCACTGAACGGCGAGTCGAGGAGAGACACCGCTGATTGGCTCTGGGAAGACATAAGTGGCATTCTCATGATCCACTTGTACTCCGTCTCCAAGGACCGCGGGCTCCGCCCCTCTCAGCGGTGTGGAAATAACACGCATGGTCCGTGGACAGGCAGACTTTGGAGAAGCGGCTGGATTCTGAGACATGGAGGGGCATCACCGGTGTCTGAAACATGGGGATCTCAATGTTAGGGCGCAAGCGGGCAAATCATGACCGAGTCGGACACAGGTAAGGAGACCCGGCTCCGCACGCCGTCCTCATCATTAGAGGGAAAAATAGGCTCGGTAGCCGATAATATTCCCGCGTGGTCCTAGCGCCGTCTGCACGCATGATCGCGTCACTCAATCATACAAGTTTATCAGAGGTGACAGACGCTGCCGCACTGAAGCTGTCGGTGCGGTCCAGCGGACGAGACGGGCAAGATGCGGTTTTTTTGTAGACAGAGTGTTGTGCAGCTGCTGCCCATTAATTCAGTCACACGTCGGTTGTTTTGTAGGAGGGGGGGTGAGAACAGTCATGTGCCTGAACGATGGGAGACACGCAGCAGGGTTAACATGCATGTCCAGACGCTCGCATTTGGAGCCCAGTGCAGAGCACAGCACCACGGACAAATTCTGCAAAGACGTGCAGAGCAGGCAGGCTGTCCGCCTGAGCGCCCTGCGGGGTTTTGTTTGTGGTCATTCGGACAGTTTGGAAAATGAGAAGCGTGTGACTTGAGTGCGGTGAATTGTTGCATGAAGCAGAGACTCGCAGCTCATCACTGATCCAGCGCTGTTTGCTGGTGCAATTAGACCACATCTTAATAAACGGATGGTGTGCAGGTGACTCAACTGAAAAGCGCTGGCTTATTTGCGTGCTCCAATGACCTTATGTCACGTTTGTTGCAGCGTCACTGCCACAGTCTGCTGCTGGAAGTGTTACTTCCTGTCATGTCACTGTGAGGCAACTATGATGCGAATGTGTAGGTCTGTTAAAAAAAAAAAAAGACAATATACCGGGGCTGTAGGTCGTTATTTATATGCATGGCACAAATTTACTACAATTTTAATACTATAATGTCATTAGCAGTTAGTGTGTTTTTGCAGTTCAGGGGAAATATAAGGTTCCTACACAAACCTCACCCCTACAGTTATACTGGGGTGCAGCTTCTATTTAAGCAGCTTGTTTACTGCAAGCTAAGACGCTGCCTCCAGTGCAAGTCATGGAAGCAGTAAAGATGAGACCAGCAGTCACATCTTAACTGATACAACACACAACATGGTAAATAACCACTTTTTTTTTAGAGGCTGAAGTCACAGTAAGAGGACGGTCTGCACTGACGTGTTCAAACTCGAGTTGTTGCACCACATGAAGTGCGGTTGAACCTTTGAACATCCAGGGTTCGTGATGATCACTTAATTTCACAGTTGCAGCAGCAGCTTGTAAACGTATACATGCTGAAGACTCACACGCAGATGCAGCCTTCAAGCTGGAGCAAGTGTTGGGGGGGGGGGGATGGATCGTCTAGTTTTCCGGTCTCAAAAAAAAAGCTGTATGACCTCCAATAAAACAAGCCCGAGCTGAAAAGTAAAAGCCTGATTTAAATACCATAGTTCTAGTTTTCAATGCAAATTATGTTCTTTAGATTTTTTTTTTCTTCCTGTTACACGATGATAAACAACACTGTTGATAATCGGCCTCTGTATTCAACTGTTGGCTGGAATTTTGGTTAAAATTCCCATAATTTCTCGAGTTGTCTCGAAACTTGAAAGATTCTTGTTGCTGCAAGTAGCTATTTGTGAAGGACCTAAAAGCTTAGAAAGGATCAGGTTTGCCCACCTGCGTTTGGAAGGTATTCTTGCAGTGTTTACAGAAAACGGCCTCAGTGCTTTGTGTGCAGCAGACAACCACGGAAATCAAACAGCCATCTTTATGAGCATCCAGCAGGTTGGCCTCAGGGTTTCCCTTGAGGTGGTAACCTGAGTGCAAGCTGGATGTGTGACATGCCTGCACAAAGACCTCACCCTCTCTCTGCTGTTATATCTGCGGTTGGAGCAACTAGTGTTCCTCTCCTCTGGCTTGCGTCAACAGTCGTTAACTCTGCATCTCAAAGATCTCAAACGTTAGACCGACATGAAGCGGTCCAGTAACTCTACTCACGAAAGAACGCCTACACAGTCGTATGGAAATTTGTTGGCTTTTGGTACAATCCATGACTTTGTTCTTTATGCGTGTACAGAAATGTACTACCGAGCATAGCTGATTTCTGGAGATGCGCATAATAAGTGCTCTTTTTGAATTATTCATTTCCATCCCACTTGCACATAACTCTTCATTCATTTGCAAATTGGTGCAAAGTAAATACTGAAGACAGTCTAGTTGTTTTGCTCAGTGCCAAGTGAAGAACATACAGAGATGAGTGTGGTAAGACTAACACAAACCGCTCGCTGAAATTCAAACTTAGTGCTAAGTTCTGCACAACAATGGGCTGAATTGTAACTTCTGCACCGGCAGCTGGAAAGTGTTGGCTGTTCAAACAATGTGTTTAAAGAATCAGCGAGTAAGAGGAGGAAGCGTGTTGTGGAAATATTAATTACAGAACTTAGGCCACGACCACAAAGCTGGAAATCTTTTCCAAAAGGAACCTTATTTTAAGCCGCTGATTGTAGGTATTACAATGAGAGTATTGAGTTGAGCTAAAGCCTCTGTGCCATGCACACACAGGAAAATATTACTAACGGCCATTACTCTGCTTGCTGGGTTTTTAGCAATGAAACAAATACCTCTGTGCTCCTACTGCACGCTGCCTGTAAGGACTCTAAAACATCTGAACAAACTCCTGCGCGAGGAGAATGTCTTACCTGCTTTTGCCGAGTCCAAACTCCCCAAATGTTTTCATGGTGGAACCACTGATCAGCATTTGGTTGATTGATTTGTGAATAAGAATCAAATGGTGAAACCAACAAGCTTGTCAAATGTGAGACTTTGCTCCTCTTCAGTTTTACATAATTGCACGTTTAATGCTCTGGGGTTTAAGGCAGAAGTTGAATCACACTTTTTGTAACACTATTGTGTAACATTGATGTTGCAGCTGCAGACTTTCCTGTCCAGAGTCTCCTGATAAATGTTGTCTGGTTGCCAGATTTTTATTGTGAGAATTATGTGCTGTGATACTGTACGGACCAACAGATTTTTACAACAGCCCAGTACATACTTCATATTGTGCCCATATGCATGAGTGAGGTTATCCTTTTTTTCTTTTGTTTTCAGATGATCGTAATATATTTAGCACAGATTGATGAAGTGATTGATGATGATGTAGATTGATGAAGGACAGCCATGCTTTCTAATCCACTTCTGTTTACATCCATGTAATACTGGGTTCCAGAGCGGAGCTCGGCATTCCCGTGTTCCTCCTGACAGGACATCGGTCTCCATTAGAGAATATAATCAATATGCTGCCTCATCTTTTTCCTTCTGCCATCTTTGGACAGTTAAATGTATCTGTTTGTTTGCTGCAATCAGCTACATTGTACATGTCGGAGTGTAGCATTTGTATTCTGAACTTTGCTGCTAAACATTGTAGCTCCAGCGACCTTTGAACCTTGTGTCTTCATATCACATGCATTTTCAAAGGCCTTTCATATTTTTCTAATTTAAGGCAGATTGCAGAAGGCTGGAAGCTGCCACATATTCCTGGCTATATGCTGACAGTTAGCATTTTCTGGAAAAGCATGTAAATGGCTTGCCAAGATTTTCATCCCAGATGCTTTCCAGAGGACAGCGCCTCCAGCCGTGCTGCACATCAGTGTGTACTGTGAGAGAAACTTGTGTTGTGTCCTGCTAAGCTTAGGAAGTTAAAGCACTTTGGTTCTCTTGCTTTCTAAGTTTCAGCTTATAGCAGAAAGTGCTGCAGAGGCATTTTGTGTGATTCTAAGCTTGACCTCGAAGCACAATGAAAACATGGGCTTCTCATAAATTATTACAGACCTAAATTAACATTCTCAAAGACGGCGTGAATAACACCGTGCTTCTGTGTCAGATGAGCCTCACTGCAAACAAGAGTTTGAGGACTGACCTGAGTACATCTACCTTGTTAGTGGTGTATTATTGTGTATATACAGACTAATGGACATTATTTGGTAGCGCTTTTAGTGCATGTTTGACTTTTGGGTTTGGAAAGAAGTCATAAATGAGTATTTAAACATCGCACAAAAGCTTTGTTCCTTCTATTTCTGAGCTGTGAACTGTGACGCGTATGACCGGCTGTCAAAAATGCACATGGTGATGATCATCAGCTTCACGTGGCTGATACAGTCTTGTAGCTCAGGATGAATAATAGATACTAAGTGCACAAAAATGCTGAGGCTGTGAGTCACTGTGGGGTGATGGGACTTGGGCGAACTTCAGCACACCCTTGGTCACAAAAAAATAACTCTTCAGAGCCCTTTCTGCTCGCCCTGGTTTTAATCTGCATAGAACGCATTTTCAGCAGCGTACAAAAAACAACTGGTTATCAACGATGTGCTTTTAAAGCGTCCTCAGTAAGCATTTATTTGGTGATGTGCAAGTCAAAATATGGCCTCTCACCAAGGTTAATGTGTTCTGAAATGTGGCAGAAAGGTGAAGATTTTGCAGAAGTCCATCTGGTGTTTTAAATGATTGTAGTTAAGAGGAAGACAGATTTGAACTGATTCACACACTTATGAGAATAATTTGCATGCTTCAGCCACTTTATTGCCATTATTTTCATCTGTATTTTTATCTTTTATAATGAAACAGACCTATTTATGGGAAGAAAAAAAATGGATAAACCAAATGAAGCCAGTTATTCATTTAACCACCACTTACATTTAAAATTTTATGGGCACAGCGATGGTCAGAGCTTGGTTAAGTGCGGACCACGCCACTTTAAGATACTACCACCATCTTCTAATAACTAATATTGGGGAACTACCTATGCTGTATAGGTTCAGTCCCAACCAATCAATTCCAGCTTTTGCGCTGCACTCTGAATTATTTCTCTCTCTATACCAGCGTCTTTGAAGTCGACCCTCGAGAGGCAACTCTCTGCTGGAGACCTCTGGATCCTCCACTAATGATCTCTACCCAGGCTGGGGTTGCTGCTTTCATGTCTTGCGTAACAGTTGCATTTTTTTTTTCTCTTTAGATATCAGTTGTGCATCGTGCTCCACTTCGGTACAATGGATCACAGAGGAGCAGGGATGAGGAGGGGGTTGGCGTGATTGAGGAGACCTTCAACAAAATAAGAGAAACCCTTAAACCCTCGTGGTGATGGAGGCTCTCTTTAGTGTTAATGTCAATTTGGTCGCTGGACCGAATGCTGCAGCATTAGCCTCAACATGGTGTGTGAGCAGTTTGTATTTATAGACCAGCAGCTTTGTTCGAAGTTGTTGATTCAACAGCTGGAATTGTGGGTAATGCTCATCCTGTGTGTGGATGATAATTGGTGTAAGACAAGAAGGCATCTTGGCTTTGTAGCTATTTGTAGTGATTGTCTTGGAGTTGTTGAGCATTTTCATATTATGCTGCACATGTTGCTGAATGCCAGCCCTTACTTTTACATATCAGCCCCAGTCAGGAAGTCGTGTTACTGCTACCTAATAATTTAACTCTGCCCCGCAGAGCTACGTAAGCGTGCACAACGTCTTTAAGTGAAATTAGCTTTCTGTGTGATCAGTAATGTTTTGGCTGAATAAATGTCTTTTGTGTTAATGCAAAGTGATGGGGGGACTTAATCTTCACAGCTACATCACGTTGAATGATGCACCACTCTGTGGTCTATTCAGAATTGCCATAATAAAGCAAGTGTCGTCAATTATTAACTGACCTTTATTTAAAGCTATTCTGGGCAGCGGCGCTTTGATTTAGCTGGACAGACGTGATGGTTTCCTTTGCCTTGAAAGCGTGTTGAGGACTGACTTTTGCCACATCTTGTGGTGTTAGCAACCCAAATACAGAACAAAGAAATGAGAATTTATCCATCCCAGCTGTAGTAACCCAAAATGGCATTTTAAAAAACTAATTTTCTTTGCAATCACCTTCCAAACCCAGTTTGGGGAAGCCATTCTCCAATTTAAATGAGTTTTTTTTTTTGTTGATGACAAGGCACAGCTCATTACCTAACACCGCCCCCGCTGTGAAACCTTGTGGTGACAGCATCACCTGTTTTACTGGCAAAAGTTAAGACACAAATTAAATGGGGTGCAAGTGAATCTAAACCCAGTGGGGGGGGCGGGTGGGACACATCGGGGGCTACCTGGAGCCACCTCGGTTTTATTAAACATCCAAAACATGTCATTCTAATATCTTGAACTTGTACATCCTTGCAAAAGTATTTCTGTGATTACTTTGCCTTCAGCTGGATGTTTTTTTTCCTTACTATGGCTGAAGGTGATTGGCATTGATTGTGGCTGGTTGTGACACCTGCACAGCATCAGCAGTCTGAACTGTTGCTGTGGATCTGTACCCGTAGCCTCACCTGCCAAATTGCTCCAGCGGTATTGAATGTCCCGTCAATGTATTGGATGTCCAATTCAATCAGCATCTAAATTGAGTGCAGGCGGCACTGGTTTTAATAGCCTTGTGCCAGTGATGAGAAAGCAGAGCATTTTGTTTAGCTGAGCTCCATGCAAGCAGTCTGCATTTCTGAAATGCCTGTGGTGACAGCAGGGGAGGATTCAGCATTAGCCCACATTTCACTGATGGATGCATTTATTGCACTGCTTCCTTTTTTTTTTCTGGGCGAGCAGTTACTCAAATCTCCTGTCATGTAACATAAATTTATTAAACTTTAGTTGGATCTCCAGAGGTTTTTGGACTGGGGTGTGGGTTCGATGGCCTAAATATGAAATGTTTAAGCAATAATATTTTAACCCTGTCTCTAGAGCATGCCATGTGTCTTCGGATCTTTTCCAGATCAAATTCCAAATCAAATTGTTTTACTAATTGGAAAAACAATTAGTGGCACATGGTGCCATTTGTGTGTCTGATCCTGACAAATTACCTGAATGTAATTTAGCTCAAAGAATTGATCAGAAAATAGATTATGCTTCTGTATACTAGATATTTATTTTTTTTACCATTAAAACTCACTGGTTGCATTTGTAATATCAGTGTCACAGCCTGGGTAGGATACGGGGTTGCGAGGCCAGCCGGACCCTACAACTGAATCTTCCACAAATCTAGCCGTGGCAGTTCATCCTGCCAGTCTCTGGACTTCTTGCAGACACACTAAGCTCTGAACTCTCTGCCTCTCCTCTGTGTGGTTGTTAGGGTGTCTACGTTCTTAACTAGCTTGGGGCGTGTTCAGTTCAGTTCAATGTGCATGCAAAGCTGCTTCTGAGGCACATGATGCAGGCTGCAGCCGAACAGACGCCGCTCCACCCGCGCTCCTCCGTCCTCTCCTCCGTCCTCTCCTGTCTCTGTCCCCGCGTCCTCTGCCGCTTCCATCGTTTCAAAATGAATTCGGCACCTCTGTCACCGCCGATGTGATAGCCACACGACATCACTGGTGCTATGACAACAGCAAGTCCTGCCTTCCTCGCGTCCACGAGTGTATTGTAGGCTGTCGGTGAATATTCCAAATTACAAACTGCAGCACGGTGACTGTGACCTTTCAGCCCTCGTTGGCTTTGAGGCTCATATTAGTATAATTTTCCAGAATCCTGTTATCACAAATCTTCAAAAACTCGCTGTTTTAGCCAAATGAAGGTGAAATTTACATTTAGGCTTCTACTGATCAAAAATGAGCAGCACAGGCCTGAATCTGAATGTTCTTTGTGCCATTAGTTTGCTCACAATAAACCAGGCTGCAGCAAATAGTGTAAATATCATTCTTGTAAGGGAGTGGAGGGGCAATTATAGAGGAGGTGAGGGAGGGAATGCGCATTCCTGATGGCAATAGGTTTGTAGTTTACGGGGGTGGAATTATAGGCTGAAGGAGGGAGCAACAAGGGAGGGGGTAAAGAGTGTGAGAGAGTCAGCTGGAGAAGGGGAGGGGGTACAAACAGCACTCCCCCGCCCTCGCTCCCTCAGTACTTCAACTCATCCTTGGATACAGGAGTCAGTCTGCTGTGGACTTGCATGAGGAATATCAATCATCACCTCATCTAGCTTTGGAAACATCCCCTTTTATTGCTCCATGGGATTTCACGGGAGGAAAAGTAGAATTGTAGCTTCCAGGTTGTACACGTTAAGGTAAGTCACTGCATATGCAGCGGTGTATTTTCTGTGCGTTTGGTTGTTGGTCGGGATACAGACGAGACAAATGGCTCTCTAGCCCCAACTTGCACCTTCTAAAAGAGGTGCTAAGGTTAAGTGTCCCACATTGTGTGGTGGGTTTCAGTGGGTTTCATAGAGCACTTAAATTGGTCAGATGCAGCCAACTCTCATGAATTATGTTGTGCACTGAAGTTGTGTGATTTCAGGATTTATCAGCTTTGATTGCCGTATTCTCATTAGTTTCCGCATGTTTTTGTATTCCCGTTCTTCCAGCATTTTAATATTATCTTGTTTTATGTTGTAGACACACTCTGGGGTCCTCACAGCCTCTAAAAGTGGGGATTCCTCAGTGCACGCACCTATAGAAATCCTGTGTATTGCAAACTTTAGTGACAACAGCAGGCAGAAAGTCATTGTTTTACCCTCTTCACTTCTAGACACAAACAATACACCCTGTGTGTGTGTGTGTGTGTGTGTGTGTGTGTGTGTGTGTGTCATTGTAATGACAAAGCAGTGGTGGTGGTGGTGGTGGTGGCAGGTTTGTGATGCTGACAAAGGGAGATGATGAATTGCAAATGTGAGAGATGGCCAAAGCCAAGGAGTATTCCCAGAGCGCATCCTGGAGGTGGGGGGGTGGGAGGACTTTATGCTGCGAGTTCATTTAAAATCCCAACTTTGTGTTTGAAAGCCGGTTGTGACTCCTGCAGCGGGGAAAGGGCGAGAATCGGTCAGCTGGTGTTATAGTTATGGTAATGTATTGACTGTTGAGGGCTTAGCAGGACAGCAGGTCAGATTCTGGCCTTCAGGCTTGTAAATCTTGATAATGCTCCCATTATGACAGGAGGAGAGCAACATTAAAAAAAGATGAACTCTGAATTCCTTTTTAAAAGCTTGATACAAAAATCACATGCAGTGTCCTCAGTCTAAATTTGTCCTAAAATGATTCTCACCAGAGGAAAATAACCACTGATTGGTTTGCAGTCTTACACGATAAGCTCCACTTAATTAAAAGGTACAGTGTGCTGTGGAACAAAGGCTATATTGTAGATTTACGAGCCGAGAGTTCATCTGAGATCACATGATCTTTCAGATACTAAGCTTATTATAACATTTCAGCTAAACTATATGGAGCAGAATTCTGCATGCTGGGACATGCTGATTATTTTCACTTTGCAGTTTTATGTGCATGCAGCTCGGTTACCTTTCAGAGGGACGTGTGCAGGCCTAATGGAAGGAATCGAGGATGCTTAAGACCGCAGGGATTTTGTTTCTTGGCAGTGTCGATTGTGCCGTTCAGTTTACTTATAAGCCCGAGTTTAAGGTTTAAAAAGTAAATACAACTGTGTACAAAATTAAAGCTTAACCTAACCTTAGTGTAATTTTGTGGCATGCCATTAATCTTGGAGACAGAAGCATACTTTGATGTCACTGTGAGATTATTGTATTGCTGGGCTGCCACAATGCACATTGTATCTGCTGTAACCTAAACTGCAGTAAAATAATCCCTCTATATCCATTAATACAGGAAGCCTAATGGGTGGAGGCTCAGCGCTTTACCTGAAATCAGACTTTCTAAGCGACACGTCACGGGCCAATAAAAGGAGCTTGTGCTGGAAACTGTAACCTGGAATGTTTTGGAGGAAGTGGACAGATTTCAGCCAAGCTTTGTGTAGTCATGTGTGTCAGGACTGTGCTCAGTTTTGCTCCAGTGCACAATGGCAACACAGTGGGGACCCGGGAGCTTCAGGGGTGTTATGGTGGAGGTGGAGCTTACGGATGACTTCATGGGCTCTTTTCACAGCTATTATTGGGATCAAATCTTCTCACGGTGAATATGTTGCATATTTAACTCTTAAAGAAACACAGCAGTCCAAAGATGCACTTGCGCTCGCTCGTGAGTGTTATTTTGGAAAGTTTTGGATGAGATTGGGAACGCACAGATGCACTCTGCTCTGTCTGGCGTACCAGGATTAGACACACTCTTCCATCTGGTTGCAACACAACCTGAGATGTGTATTCCCTGCTTATTAATATTGAAATGATGAAAATGGGTCTTGACTCTGACCCAGATGTGATACTGAGTGGAGTTTGTACTTGTGGTGCTATATAAAAAGAAACGCACTCAAACTGCAGGCGTGTTTGGTATTCCCACTCACTGACCTGGAAGCAAATGATTGGCTGAGTGGCTGAGTTTCGGTTCCCCAGTTTACCTCTGTGCAAAACCTTCAGTGTTCTTCTGCACATAGTTTACTTTTATAGCAGTTTTGTAGACTCTTACTAAGTTCACATCATCACTTTCAGTCGTTTGCATCCATATAAAGTTTCCTCTTCCAGCTGCTTTCAAACATCAGTTGGTAATACCTCCTCCTGGGTTACAAATTTGCCACGCCGGATAGTGTTTTGCTCGCCGCCGGGTCCTGTCATTGATACCGTCGATCACAAATCTATAATCGTAAAACTGTCGAGCACATTTGTTTCTCGTGACCAAGGGAAATGGCTCGGTATGTTTGGAGAAGGACACCGGAATGTGAAGCACTAAGACGGAGCAGTGTTGAAGCTCCGCGTAGCCGGGGGAAGACCTTTCAGCTGACAGTGACGGTTACAGGACACGAGAAGGTCAACTTATGAAAGTCCGTGCTGTTCGTGGTTCTAATATTTTGTCACAACAGTTTTCATAAAAATAATCTGGGATGAAAATGAAAATTTAACACCTGTTTGATCCGCTGATATTTCCTCGGCTTCTGATCAGGTTCATCTAAAAGTTTAAATTTTTTTTTTTTTTTTTTTTTTTTTTTCTTGCATCCAAATGATCTTAACTGGGTACAAAACGTTTTCATTTTCAGATATCAAACCGCATATTTGTAGATTTTACTGAGAAAAAACTTAAAATATTAGGGTAAAATTTTAAGTTTTAAAAAAAAAAAAAATACTATGAAATGGTCATAAATTGCCACATAAAACGAGCTGATTTAAAGTGACATGTAGTAACTTTTAACAAGAATACCCCAACCTCCTATAAAACAAAAACAAAAGACCCCCCCCCCCCCCCAACCTGTGTGCACCCCCCATGTGTCTTAACAGTTGTCTGTGGTTTACTTATGCCTTCAGCTAACAGCTGTTTAAAGTACTTCAAAGCTTGTTAATGAGGCAAAGTGTCATAAGCAGGAAGTGATCTGATAACACCTTAGCTGTGAACTTCTGCACAAGCAAATTGCAGCTATTAATGATGGAGGTAAAAGTATTATGATGATCTCACAGGATCTCACATCTTCAGTGAACTTGGATGAGTGTAGGAGTGTAGGAAAATATATCAGTTACAATTTCGCCAAATGGTGTGTGTGTGTGTGTGTGTGTGTGTGTGTGTGTGTGGTGGCATATTAAAAAATAACCTTTCATAAGTTTGCATTTATCTGAGGTCACAGAAGCATATAAAGTTTTCTTAAATCTATAAGTGGACAAAAGACACGTTGACCCAACAAAACCTGCAGCTTCTGCTGCATGCAGCTCAGACCTCAGCAGAAGAGGTGACCTCTGCGAGTGGTGATGAGGGACAAAGGTGCCACTAGGGTAAACAACACCAGCTGCTGCTCAGCAACAGGCCCCCAAAAGCACAGTAATTTATTTTATTTTATTTTTTTAAAGCATACAGCTCTGAGTGTTGATGGATCCAAATGTTTTGCAAAAGATCAAATTTAACAACAGAATCTTTTTCCACTGGTTGAAGCTCACTTGCTTCAAACTAGCTCCGCTGTTGCCCTTAATTCTGCTCTCTGAAGGCTGCGCTCCGTCTTTAAAAATGCTCCATGCACGCAGCCACCTGAGCCTCTCGTGACGGGGTCAGACAGGTCACACACACAGCAGCCTCACATGCCCCAACCGTACTCTGCAACACATAATCAGATTGGCAGCAAATGAAAATGCCTGCGTGGTTTGGCTTGTGATGTCTCTGTTTTTGCTGAAATGTTACTTCACCTGCTGCTGTGTCAATGCAGCTGTTACAGCCAGACCTGCTACATTTGTTTATTGTAGAGGTATATTTTGAATAAAGCTGCATAAACAGTGTTTGAGCCAAATCCTGCCTAGCTTGTTTTTTTTGTTTTCGGCATCACTGCGTCACAAACAAGGTTGAGCTGCTTTCCATATCACTGAAAGCCCCCTTGTTCAGTTTGTTTGCTATTTCACGTTTCTAGGGTTACAGATTCAAGTTGGAAATTACTCTTTGGATATATAACCACATTATATTGTTTAATTTAAGCTGATAAATTACTTTTAATATGGACGAGTTTTTTTTTCTCTGGCATAGAAACCTTTTGAAGCAGGATGCAAGCTTTTATAATACTAACCCCCCCCCCCCCCCCCCCCCCCCGGCCTAATACAATCTTGAATACACTTGTGAGAAGAAAATGAGTCATGAGAACCAGAGTTTCTCTTTAGTGCTTCCATTTTCACAGAAGCATATGACTCTATATCAGTGGGGAAATGTGAGCTGTCTTAAGTGCAGTCTTTCAGTGGTTAAACTCCCTCCTCCTACTGCATACAGCTACCTGAGTTATTATCTCTGGAGACCCGAGTGTTCGGATTACAGTGTTTTGTGTTGGCACTTGTTACCAGGTGGCCCAGCTTCCTTTCATTACCGTACTTTGGTCAAATATCAAGAATGTGTTGCAGGACTCCAAACAGCTTTTCAACTGAGGTGTTTATCATCAGATTTGTCTTGTACATTGTAGCATTCTAGTGTTTTCACATAAGCTTCACTCAAACACGCACTGCAGCCGTCGGGTCTTTCCAAACCATAATAACCTGATGCGTGTGCTTGTGAGAGCACAACTTGCTAACTTCCTGGTACACAGTTAGTGCTGATGTGAGAACAGTGTGGTGCAGATAACAGTGTGGTGAGTTCAGAGTGAGCGGTTGGCTGTGCTGCGCCGTGCAGCTCCTGCAAAACCAAATGGAATATTTCCAGCAGTCAGAACGAGTGTGGTGTGAATTATATTTCGCTGTGTGCTGCTCGTGAGAGAGGAAAACGTTAGACAAAAATCCCAACCTGACTCTGCTGGCATCTTCAAAATTCATGTGTGAAAACGGCTTCGTGCTCGCGTATAGGAATGTCTGACCAGGTGTTTCAAGCTGTAAGTAAGTTTTGCCTTGTTTTCAAAGACCTTAATTTATATTTTGGCCATGGGGTAAGAACTTACATCATTTTTTGGAAATGATGTAAGCAGCTTGAATTTCTTTCCTTGAGCACCTAAAGGGGGACTGGAGGAGGTGGGGGTTAAGACAATTTCCCCTCGTACCTGTTCCAGCAGGCCCGAGAATTTGTACGCGGACTTCAAAGTATTCTTTAATAACAAAAGGAACTTAAATCTACCTGCCACATATTTTAGAGATGACAAAATTCCACACAACAGGTCACTCAATGCAGAAACAAGGAAGACTGCCCTGAGAAGCGTTTCGAATATCAACAACATTGTTGTAAAATCTGGCATAAATCAGACTGTGTGACATTTATGCTCCTGCAGTTATTAGGGATGAATTCTACATGTAGTCTACGTTACCATAAGTGCAGACATCATCCAGACATCATGTAAAGCCATGGTTTGTTTTTCTTCTTTCCAGATTCTCTATCTTTTGATGGTATTATGCACTATAGATGATGAAATTTCCAAACTCTTTGCAATTTTAAGATGAGAAATTCCTTAACTGTTTTGTCCAGACCAGGGTCGGCAACCTGCGGCTCCTTCAGGCTTATGCTGTGGCTCTGTGCGGCTTGTGGAAGTAAATTATAATTAAATTAAATTATAAGTATACAATTGAAGTGCATTTTATTTTTGTCAGTTTGTTTTTTGTTGTAGTTCTAAATTGGAACATTATTGTGATCTTGAAATATTAAAATAAAATCATTTTCACACGATCGCTCACCACAGAGTTCGGACTTCATGTCATGTTCCAATTCAAGTTGGGATTTCCGAGTTCCCACTTCGATTTTTCAACTGGAACGCCACCTCAGGTCAGATTTCCAACTTGGAAAGTCATGTCTTGCTTGGGGATCAAATACTTAGTTCACTCAGTGATGTGAAAGTCGATTTTGGTTGATATTTCGTCTCTCAAATGAATGTCAAAATGAAACAACCATAAATCAGAGGCTGTTTATTTCTTTGTAAGCGAGCAAATTCACCAGGGGATCAAATAAATATTTGATCACTGTGTGGAAGGACCTTATATCTGCACAGATGATGATCTTATAGGAGAATAAACTCCGTGACGTGTGATAGCCCATGTTTCTAGAAGAAGGGATTTTTAGCGCTCGAAAATATCTTTTCCAGCTGTGGCATTTCTTGCTCATGTATTAATGAAGAGCTGATGATGGATTCTGTGTGGCAGCAGCATTGCAGCTTCAGAGAACATTGTGTTGGGGAATTGCACTCAAATGTTCTGGTAGCTCCAATGCAATTAAATTTGCTAATCCTGCATTTTAATTTTTGAAACATACATTCTTAATCATTTTGGACAACATACAAAAAAAAACGTACTCTCCATTTCATGTTACCTACACAGTGACACATTTAATGCAGAGCCATTTAAACTGTAATCTTACAATTTTAAAATAAATTAAGGCTATTGTGTAGGAAAGGGTAATAAACAAGTCTAGAAGTAGTGCACGATATATTGCAGTGCTTGCATTTTGGGAGCATGCTTCCATCCCTCAGTGAATATCGTTTCCTGTAACAAGTTTGGTGCTTTTCTTTCATAGTTGTGTTCCTCCTCCATTTTTTTTTCTATCTACCAAATGGGACTAAATGAGACCGCCAACAGACTGCAGGGTTATATAAAAAATAAATGTAGCTGTGTAGACTTCAAACAGTGTACACTGCAGTACTAGTGAGGGTTGATGAGTGGACAGAATCAGGAGGGAAAGGAGCAACAATGTATAAAAATGGGGTCAACTTCCGTTTATGTAAGGCCCCTGTTCACAGGAACCCTGAGGGCATGCAGCAACAGCAGAGGGTTGGGCCCTCATTTATTTGCATCAGCTTCACACACAAAAACATAGCATCTCCACCCCCCACCCCCCCCCCCCCCCCCCCCCCCCACCCCCCACCCCACCCCAAGGGTCTGTCCTAAAAGATGGAGAAGCACACATCAGGAGAAACAACTGAGTTAACCCATCTGTTGGTGGTCCCAAATGTGGAACAGGACTTTTTAGACTGCCCAGCCTAAAAGTGCAAATGTGCATCATAGGCAGAGCTTCTGCACCCTCCTGCTACCAGTCCTCGCTAACGCAGGAAGCAGTGCCCGAGAGCAGACAACTACATCTCTGCATGGATCGTTCATTCCAGTTTTGAATAACTCCTACTCGCTCAGGTCGTCACGGTGCTCACGCTGTCATTACATACCTTCCACTTCACAAAATCCATGCACATGTTGAAAGGGGCTGAGTGGCTCACATCCTCTGTCAGTCTAAGCGTGGTGTTTAATTGGCTGACTTTACCAAAAAGTGTATTTTTTTTTAATTTTATTTTTTTCTCTCCAGGGTAGTTATTACTGAAAGAGCTGCAAAACAAAACAAGTTAAACTGCTCTGCTTTTCTTATTTCAGCTCCGTAACTTCTTTGTGTGAACAAGGTTCTAGGGGAAAGCTTAATCTGGAAACATGTCATCTTCAGTGTTTACATGTCCATCTGTAGAAATGGATTTCTTGGAAACAGAACCCAATATTTGACTAAGGCACACAAAATTAAGAGCACACACATTTTGCACTGATTTTTTTTTTTTTTTTTTTTTTCCATCTGTTTTTCAGAGCTTTGCGGATTAAAGGAACAAACTGTCTTAAGATCCAGTGACAACATGCCAGAAAAATCATTGCAGCCCTGCAGGTAAAATGTCATTCAGATACAATTGTTTTTTTTCTGTTTATTCCTCTTTCCTGGCCCTTTGAGGTTTATTAATCTGTATGTCCCTGTCCATTTAGCCTCTGAATCATGGGAAATGCTGAGAGCCAGAATGGCGACCATGCCCTCTACGGACGTGGCTATTTGTCACGTAAGCACATGTCTCGGTCTCTTCGCATCTCCAACAAGCAGTCCAGACGCTCTCGCCATGCTTCATCAGGGAAAATAGAGCACAGGAACTCTGAGACAAGCACGCGCTCAAGTAGCACACCCAGCATCCCGCAGTCCCTGGCTGACAATGGCCTGGAACCCTTCAATGAGACAAATATCCTCCCAGACTTTGGAAGCCCCATTTGGGTGGACCGAGTGGCCATGAATCTGCGTCCAGTATCCTTTTACAATGACCTGGGCAATCCCTCAATGCACATAACCCTGCCTGGCCCCATGGCAGAGGAGGCACAGGATGAAGATATGTACGCAGCTGAAGTGAAATACCTCCAGAAAACCCCAGACTGCTCCAAGGAGACTGTTGGCTTCAAGAAGAGGTCTAAGTCTGCAGACATGTGGCGAGATGACAGCCTGGAGTTTTCCCTGTCTGATGTCAGTCAAGATCACTTGACCAGCACAGAGGAGATTATAGACTTGACCAATGAGAGGGATTTCACTGGCTGTGAAGGCCACCTGCAATCCAGCCCAACAGACTCCACTGACAGGGCAAACTCACTGGACGAGCTGTACAGTCAGATGAGTCCCGCCTCCAGGCAACTCCATGGCCGCTATGCAAAGTGGCACAACACCAACAGGGCTATCAGGGAGGGTGAGGATGATAAAATGCTATCTCCATCAGAGGAGGATGGGAACACCTATGGCGCATACACGCTTCCCTGTCGACGTTCCCACTGTTGTCTGAAGGCCTGACCAGCCACCAAGCTGAAATGTGTGCCAGTATGCAGGGCAGGAGAGCACAGACTATACAGGTAAGCTCTGTAACTATTTCACAATATACTGATCATTTGCACCACTAATTGAAAATGTGTTATAGAACAAATAAGCTTGAATGTTGAATGTGTTTAGTCTGTTAGATACATGATGCATGTCAAGAATCTTAACTTTAAACTCTGTTGTGGAGCTTTTGGCGTTTTTTTGGGGACAGAGCATGAAAAGTTTTGCAGAATCTGAAATGATGTAGTGGCAGTAATGCGGCTCCTTTCAGTAACTCCTCCAATGAATCTGTGAGTTTGTTCCGCTTCATTCACCTCACAATAAGCTGCTAAAAGAAACTGAGTGTAAAAAGAGAGCTTGTGCGAAGCAGGCAGTGTGTAGCTTCCTGATGAAACTGTTGCTTTTCTTGTGAGAGGACATTGCGATGATGGGAGGGGGTGAGCGCAGCTTAAAGTCACTCCCTGTTAGAAATACCTCAGTCTTTGTTATGATAATGAGGGGAGGCCTGTGGAAGAGTGTAACAGTAAAACGTGCATTGGTGGCCCTGTCTCTGCTGGGCACCGGCAACTCTGTTGAATGGAGTTCTGGACCGCATGATTAGGTCACGTGACCAGATGGAGATACCAAGCTCAGTGTAACCCCCTTCATCTCCCAGGAGCCTTTGACCATGTGGGTAGTAGAGGGCAGACCCTCTGGTGCCACAGGGCGGGCAGGCTGTGCTCACACAACAGCAGACCATTTGCTCTGAGCAATTAATTTTAAGCAGAAGCTCGAGAGTTGGCAACCCCACGGGCTCTCGTTAGGCATCTGTAGTCACTGTTTTTTGCAACAAGTTAGCCTTTCAAAAATGATTTTATCCTTTATTTGGAAATCTGCAGCCAGTGAGGGCAGCGGTTGTTACTGACCAGCTGCTTTTTTTTTTAGTGATGAGGAACGAGCTGTGATGCCATCTCACCTGTTTTGTGCTTCTGCCACAACTCAGGATGTCACAGCCGGGGAGGGCAGCGAATATGAGGACAGCGGCATCGACGGGGTGACGGTGGAGCCGGACCGCCAGTCTCGCCGCTACAAGACCATGTCGGCCTCCTTCTCCGTGTTCTCGGTGCACAACAGGAACATGTTTGCTGGCAGTGACAGCGGCAGCAGCAGTGGCGGCGGAGGGGCCAGCGAGTGTGTTCAGGGCGTGTACGAAAACTTCCGTCAGGAACTGCAGATGAGCTCCTGCCAGACTGAGAGCTTGGAGGAGGCGGGGTCTGCCCTGAGTGATGAGCAGAGCACTATGAGCTCCGCCTACCAGTCTGACCTCCTGCTCAGCGTTGTGCAGGGGATGGTGCGCAAAGCTGGCAAACTGGCTGTCAAGAATTTCCTCGTGCACAAGAAGAATAAGAAAGTGGAGTCGGCCACAAGGCGCAAGTGGAAGAGTTACTGGGTTTCCCTCAAAGGTGTGTTGTGTCCTCGGTGACATCAAACTTTGTTCCATTATGTCAGTATTAATACTGTTCATTCAACACACCATGTTTGATGCTATTTAGTTACATGCATGCAAAAGAGCAAAAATCAAGTCTCTTCAACTGACTTTTAGTCAAGCTGACTGCGTTTGAAATCAGTTGAGAAGTCTCTGCATCATAATGCCTCTCTCCCCGTGTGCTGCTATGCTGCACTTCTTAATGTTGGCCACTGGAGAGCAGAATTAAATTGCTTGAGGAAATCTGGCTTTTAAAAAGAATAAAAATAAATAATAATCCTGAGTTCCATTGTTTTGATTTTCCAGGTTGCACTCTGTTTTTCTATGAGACTGATGGGCGTTCAGGGATCGACAACAACAGCAATCCCAAACACGCCATCTGGGTGGAGAACAGTATTGTCCAGGCGGTACCAGAACATCCCAAAAAGGACTTTGTATTCTGCCTCAGCAATTCCCTGGGAGATGCTTTTCTGTTCCAGGTATGAAAAAGCTTATGTCGCCCGTTCTGTGAATAAGTACAGATTTACTTTGCCATACCATGTCCTGTATCTACTGCATTCTTTCTATTTATGCTCTGATGTTTAATGCATCGGGAGCAAATCAAAACAGGAAAAAAAAAAGAAGCTTGTGTGCCATTTAACCTCTGACCTTTCACCGTCTGTCTCCATGCAGACCTGCAGCCAGACAGAGCTGGAGAACTGGATCACAGCCATCCACTCAGCATGCGCCACTGCTGTTGCCCGCCAGCATCACAGGGAGGACACTGTTCGGCTCCTTCGCGCTGAGATCAAGAAGCTCGAGCAGAAGATCGACATGGACGAGAAGATGAAGAAGATGGGAGACATGCAGCTGTCGGCTGTCACTGACACCAAGAAGAGGAAGACGATCCTGGATCAAGTAGGTGTCGCTCTCCTTTCTTCCCTGAGCTCATGTAGAGCAGGTGTGTGGGGAAAGTTTTCCTGGCAGGTCGTGGAAAGGTGACTAGTTCTTACTTTCGCAATGTTTCCAAATCAACCTTCTATAAAAAACAGATTATTTTGAAAGAAATGCGTAACATAAAGTTAAACAGAAGTCACAGGGTATTAAACACCGTTTGACTTCTCTGTAACTTCCAGTACGGATGGAAAGTACAGTACAAATACATGGGTTGACTAAAATGTACTGGGAAAACATTCACACCTAGAATGTAATCTGCGTAATGGCCCCCCATTAGTTAGCAATTAAGGATTGAAGTATCACTCAAGTATTACACATAACTATTGCCTGTCAGTCACAGTTTTAGTGGCAGCATCCTAGTTTCTCCATTTTAAGCCTTTAACCATACCTCCTGGTGATCATCCCATAAAACTCCCAATTTTGTCTGGATTCATAAGACCGTGAGGAAAACTTATAGAGTATTAAATCTACTTAAGAACTCTTAAGAGTTTCTTAAGACATCTGTTAAACCTCTAGGAGAACCAGTCCTGGGTAATCTGTAGCTTCATTCAAAAACTATAATGTTCAAGATCATTTTTAGGGCTATTTTAGCTGTTGTGACAGTACTTGAATGTAAGCAGGTATCTTTAGAGAGAGGTAGGGAGCAGTATGAGAGGATTTAGAGGAATCATCCGCTAGAGGCTGCTGACGCTACAACAGTCCCCAGATTGCTTTTTATTTTTCTTATTATAGTATGCACTTGGCTCAGGTCAGCCTTACATTCTCAGTTAATTACAAAGTTCACATGGTCTTTAATAGGTCTGTTTACAGAAACGGGAGCGATGGCTTTTGTTTCGTCCGTTTGGTGGTGGCTGATCGGAGCTGTTCGGTTTGGCAGTGTCAGGTTTCAAATTGTGAGAGCTGAATGGATGCAGGACTGCTCCTTAGAAAGCTGAAACGCTCCCAGCCTCGGTCTGCCAGTGGAATGTGCAGTATTGTTTCTTTCTCATCTCTGGGCTACTTGGCAGTGATACAGAGCCCTCTGCCACGGAGCTGGCTGCCTATTCCAAACACCAGTGCAGGACCGTGACTGGGAGGGGACAGCCCAGTGAATAATCACAATGTCCTGCTCTACTGCCCCAATAAACATCAAACCATTAGGCACAGAGAGAGTGCAGGTTGGCAACACTTGGAGAAAAGTGCTAACAGGGCTTCTGTGGAAGCGAGGAGATGCTCCATCTTAGTCTGAAGTTGACAGACACACAAGAGCATTAATGATTTATTAACCGGATGCACTGTTGTGTCCTTCTCAACCTGCAGATATTCTTGTGGGAGCAGAACCTGGAGCAGTTTCACATGGATTTATTCCGCTTTAGATGCTACCTGGCCAGCCTGCAAGGAGGAGAGCTGCCGAACCCCAAACGCCTCCTGGCTTTTGCCTCTCGCCCCACCAAGCTGGCCATGGGCCGGCTGGGCATATTTTCAGTCTCTTCCTTCCACGCGCTGGTAAATATTGTTTATTTTGTTCATCACATGTGTTAAGTGCCCTGACGCATACAAAATGGCATACTTTACACTCCTTTTCATTTTTTTGGATTAAGCCAGAGACCTCATATGTCCTTTAGGACGGATTAATATCTTGGGGACAAACGTCCATCTAAAGTACACTTAAGGAACATAAACTGTCGCTGTTGCAGAGCTCAAACCTGTTCTCATATTTTAAGTAAAGGACCGTGAGGTATCTCACTCAAAATACACTTTGGCAGCACTGAGCACATCCAGTGATGCTCTTGGCAGGACAGTCGATTCCAAAAACTAAAATGCATCGTGTCAAACCACGTTTTTTTTTTTTTTTTTTTTTCCCATAATAAAACTATTTATGAGCTCGGGTCTCACATGGGTCACCCGTTTGCGAGGGTTTTAGTTCAGTTTTGGCCTCCCACTGCTGCTGCAAAGAGGTTATGTACTTCACATCTAAAAGCACTAGTAGTAAAAGAAAACATCTGATATTTTTTTTTTTTTGAGATGTTTAACAGATTCATTCAGGTGCTTTTTCTCTCACCACCACCAACGCAGTGCTACAGAGCAGGTGGGTGTTTGAGCTGCGAGATAGCGGTTAAGGATGTCTAACAAAAGACAACTGCTAAGAGCTTTCCTACGCTTTCACTCCTCTTGAATTTACTCTGTATCAGCACTGTTCACTGGAAATGTTGTCAGAACCAATGACAGAATATGAGTGCCGAGGTTAGCTTCAGAGCACGCTGCAGGCACAGCGCTGATATGTTTAATTCAGCAGGTATAAGTACCTTTTACTCATTTCTCCATAGTTAAGAAGCCTAGAAATGTTCAAGTCCAGTTTTCATACATAAATTTGACTGCTCTGTATCTGTATGATTACCATGTTCATTTATTCAGTCACTTAAGACAAGCTAATTTCCATAAACCACTCAGTGAAATGATCACTTTTTGTATATGCTCACATTTGCTTTTGTCAGAACTGTAGCTTTCCTCTCTCAAACATTATGAACTTAATTATAAATGCCCCTCTTAATGTTAGCCCCTCGTAATATGCTGCACTCATAAAGCTATTCCTCATCTTTGTAAAATGCGATCTGACGTGATCTCCGTCTCATTGGATCTGTTTTTGACCTGATGTAACCGTCTTGCAGGTGGCGGCTCGCACGGAGACCGGAGTGAGACGGCGAACGCAGGCCATGTCTCGGTCCTGCAGCAAGCGCAAGAGCAGGTTCTCGTCCCTGTGGGGTCTGGACACTACCTCAAAGAAAAAGACAAAAGCCCACCCGACTGTCAGCCAGGTGTGTGAGGCGTTCCCTCATCATGCAGTTATTTTCAAAGCATCGCAAAATTTCCACGCTGACCAGTCAGCAGAAAGACCGCTTTTGCCCATTTCTCAAGCATCCAACCTACTTGCCATTTTTACCTTCTCTGTGCTCCTGCAGGTTTTTGCTGATGGTGAAGAGCCCATTAAAAAGCCAGTAGACGGCATATATGTTGATCCTGCTAAGGAAAACACAGTAAGGATTAATAATTCAATGTTTGCATTGATTTGTGAGTGAGAAGTTGGTCAAACAAAAGTGGGAACTTCCTCAACAAAACACTGACACCAGTGGAAACATTACCCCTTAATGCATTCTGAGAAAGCACCAGAGCCAAAGCAGAGAGTTCACAAGCTGCAACAGCTACTCAGGCAAATTAGAGCTTTTAATTTTTTTGTTCACTCCCCATTTAAGCAAATGCATTAGGAAGGAGGATGGAAAGCACTGGTGAAGATGGTTTATTCTTGAAACTATTTTGGAATTGCTGTCAAACTTGATTAAATTAGACTTTGTGTTTAAATGCTTTTGCTGTCTCTGTTTTAAAGAAAGGTGAGGAGGGAACCGTGAAAAGCCTTCCCAGACCCAGCACAGAGAGCGACATCTGGGTTCCCGACCACCTTACACCCTCCTGGGTGTGTCTGCCAAATGACCAGCCTGTGCTAACAATCATCCAGCCGGGAGAGTCTGCACTCTGCGTTCTTGAGTCCATCTGCAAGGTAGAAACAGAGCCTTGAATGAACTGAGCTATAATTTACATTTTTTTGCATGCACCTGCAAGACTTTTGAACTGAAAGCCACATCTAACCGGAGAAATGCCAGTGATGTTAGGGAAACACGTAAAATGAAAGCTCTCATTCCTGTGATTCTGCATAAATTTTGTCTTTTTGTGCTCATCCCACAGGCTCACCAGCTCGATGCCACTAAACACTACTTACGGCTCAAATTCCTCATAGAGAATCAAGTGCAATTCTACATTCCCAAACCAGAGGAGGACATATGTGACTTGGTATGTCACTGATGTCTTAAATATAATCCCTCCTTCTTATTCAGACCTCTTCAAAAATGATTAAGGTCAAGAATCGATTTAAAGAAGCGTCAGGAATTGTTTATTTACAATGTATGAGGAATCACGAGAGGCAAAAAGTCCTCTGACAGATGGGTTTGTATTTTAGCCTGATGATTTCATGAACTAGTTCCCTGGGAGAACCTTGCACTGAAAATAATTACGGAGAAGCTTTATAAACAATATCTGTAACCTCTTTTGTAATTAAATCATGTAGTCATGACACAGCATAGAGACTCTCTTTTATAAAGAACTGCTAGAGCTGCTTTGTCTAAAAGTACAGAAAATTAATGCCCTCTTTCCGTGCTGTCAATAACCCGCCCACCACGCCATGAATAAAGCAGGCTGTTGTTTCAGGATGTATAATGACTTCTTTTTTGTTCCTTGCAGCTTTACAAAGAAATTGAGCTTTGCTCTAAAATAACTAAAGTAATCCAGTTTGACAGAGATGAATCCTGCATGATTGGTTATGGTAAGAGTCATTTTCAGTCTTTATTTAGAATACTGCACTGAGGTCAGTGTTAAAGCGTTCATTTGTATTTCTGTTTTCTTGAGCGTAATTGATTTTCCTTGACCTTTTTTTTTTTTTTACCTCCCTATTTGTCCCAATGTTTGCTAATTGCCTCCCTTCTCTCTCTCTCTCTCTCTCCATGTTTCCCTTTTGTTTTCAGGGTCTCCATTTCGGTGGTGGAGGAGGATGGATGTGCAGGCAGCTCTAATCACTGATGTAAAGGCGGGGGGGTTTAGGCCTTTGCTAAAGGTTCGTTATCTTTATTTCTACCTAAAGAACTCTCTTCCTCAACACTCCATGAGATGATGAGCGTACCCTTTAATGAAAAATAAAATGTTTTATTAATGTTTTTGCCATCAGACTTTTCTTCTCTTGCTCTGCGTCTCTTTTGAAACGCATCAGCAAGGTGTTCATTCAACAGGTAGGGAAGGTTTTAGAGGACAACCCTTCTCAAGGGTGCCGATTATTATAATCATGCCTCCCTCTGGCCTTTACGAAGAATTATGTTGAATCTGACACTTAACCACGACTGCTTCACATTGGCTCTCCTGTGATGAAGTCAAAGGGTTGAGTGATGCTGGAGTTGGTCCTAGAGCAGATCAAGTGCACCGATGGATGCTGTGCGGCATCCCTTAACAATTACTGAGGAATGCTGCACAGCACGTGTTAGGGTGTTAATATTTCACAAAGAATGGAGAAGTGGGTCGTGCATTTGGGACTGAAATGCAAAGAGGAAAAAAAAAAAAAGATCTGGAACTAACAGTCTCCAATGTCGCCAGTTTGGTTTTACTTTCTTAAAACACCATTCTAACAGTTCAGACGGGAGTTTAAGGGTTAGTGCTGAAAATTGGATAATTACCATCTCATATTAGAGAAGATGTTTATCTAGTGCACAGAGAGTTGGAGGCAGGAAGCTGGAGCTGACGGCGAAAGCTGATTGCGTATCTTCTTGCAGGTCTAAACGCGGGGGATGAAATACTTCAGTTAAATGGAAAAGACTCTCACAGTCTTAATTTCTCAGACATGAAGGCGGCATTCTCTCAAGCTTTGCTGGCGCTGACCGTCAACACCCTGCCTGCCGTGGACCGCCGTCAGCTCTGCTACCTGCCGCCGCGCCGCTTCAGATGCAGAGGAAGATCTCTACACTGACATTTTCTCACAAAGTCAAGGTTAAAAAACAAAACAAAACACAATACAAATGGTATATTTTAACATTATACAGTACTGTGTACAGTGCTTTTGGAAAGCCTTCCTAGATGAGCTGAAGCTATAATAGCTGCAAAGGGTGGGCCGCGGTGTTAATTTTGACAGCAAATTTTGATTTAGTTTTAGTCATAATTTAGTCATCTGAATAGTTTTAGTCTAGTTTTTAGTCGACTAATTAGTGTAAACAATATAGTCAAATCTACAGTCGATTCAGTCGACTAAAATATAAAGGGTGTAAAATGTAAAATGCTTTTCTTCAGTTCCCTTCAATTAGTCATTATACACACTTACACCACAAATTAAACATTTATTAAAAGTTATGGAATATTATTAATGCTTGAATGCTTCTCATAGCGTCAAAGGAGAAATGTGTCCCGTACATCGGCTCTTCTCTTTCTCCCTGCTGACATTGTCTACATAACTTAGTTTCTATCAGAAAGTAACGACAAATCACAGGCTAGTTTGGTCTTTCCGGGTTTAGATCAAATTTGTGCAACAGTGTGTTTGATTGGATGATTTCCTAACTTGTCTCGCCCTGTCACAAAATTAAATAAGTTCTGATTGGATGTCGTCCCCGCCAAGCATTTTCGTCCAGTTTTCATTCATTGATGAAAGTGTCAGTTAATTTCGTTGTTTTTATCCTCTTGGGTAGTTTTTATTTAGTTATTGTCTCATTTTCATCGTGAAAAAAAGGGTCGTTGACGAAAACTATGACAAAAATAGTTCGTCAACAAAATTAACACTGGTGGGCCGGCATCATAGTAAACCCTATGGATTAAGAATGGGACGTCACTCAAGTTCACATGTGAGCAAATACTTTTGGCAATATAATGAATGATGGGTGGCTCAAGTAGTGTATTTCATATACTAATTCAAAGCTCACCTGAGGCTTCCATCTCCACATGTTTATAGGTCCAATTAGCAGAGGTTAATGAACAATTTAACTTCAATTCCCACAAATCTAAAGTGTATCATTATTGTTATGTTATGTTTACCAAACTCACTCAGAATGTAATTACTTCATAGAACAAATGAATCAGAAGTGCACAAGTAGGAATTCACAAGCTTATATTTTTACTTCCATGCAAGGAGAACTGGGTTTCTGACCATCAGCCTCAGGGACATCAGCTTCATTAATGCAAACACAATGAATTTACTGGATTTCAAACAGGAAAAAGAGGACAGTCTGAGCAGTGTGCGTAGTAGATTAGTTTAAGAAGGTCTTAAGTCTTAATAAAATGCCACGGCAAGTAAATGTATTAATCTAATTTAAAGAGGGGGGGAAAAAAAGCTTTTGTGACGCGCATACGTGACTGTTTTGTTTCTGTCAGAGGAAATCCTGGACGACGGGGTGGGACTGTTTCTGGAGAGCTCAGGAGACAGCCTGGATGACGACTCTGAGATCCTGAGCGAGTTCGACGAGTGCACAAAGGTAAGAGCACACTGTTTCATCTTCATCTTCATTACTATTCTTATTGGAGTCTTCGTATCGCCACAGAAAACATCCGACAGCCCAGCTTTCAGGTAGCACGGCAGCTCCAAAGCTACTTTCCTGTCCTTGATCTTTACAGCACCCCTCTTAGGTTTGGTATTATGAAAAAGCACTCATGAACATTTTGCTTCACCACAGTTTGACTCACCATCTGTTACTGGCTCATTTTATCCTGTTTATGAAAGCGGAGCAGCATCCATAATGAACACGAGGGTGTTAACCCCAAGCTTCTCAGTGTAATCTGTATCAGGTTCCTCTCTTCCTTCGTGACACACAACTCTGATGGCATTTCATAGCTTCTGACATGATTAAATTAAATGCACCTAAATACAAATATATCTCATCATTGCTGCATGAGGTGGATCTTATACACCGGAGACCTGGGACAAGACAAAGGCATTTGCTTTGAATGAAAGAGCCGAGTGATGGATGTGTTTTGATTAAGCCTGCATTCTAATTGCTTGATTATGCGAGGTTATTAGGACCAGGTAATAACTGTGGGTGGCTTCATTTTTAACGCTAAATGAACATGGATAAAAATAAATAAAAAAAGGCACAGAGCATGACTGACAAGACAAATAAGTCTCAAAGACCTACATGTTGCTGCTGAAGTGCTGTGACTAACAAAGCCGTCTAATTGGAGGAAAAAACAAACTGTTAAAGCAGCAGTCCTTAATCTGTTTCTGCCACCGACTTCAAGAGGACCACTGGGCTGAATGAAGGCACCAATGTTTTGTTGTAGATTAGCTTATCTCTCGTCTCTTACGACAACATTTCATAACGACATCATTTCTCATTGCACCTGGATAAATTGGGAGCTCGCTGGAAGAACTCCAAGGATCAATGTGATATCGTCAGTCATCCTGCGTGCCCTTCAAATTCAGAACCGCTCACATTGCTGCTTCTTTATGCATCGTCTGTTTTAATCACGCTATTGAACTTGTGTTGTTTAATGAGCAGCAATCAATCAAGTATTGTAACCAGTCCAGGTAACTGCCTTTCTGCAATAACGAGCAATATTATAGAAATGAGGAAAAATGATAGATCTAGGCTATGAGCAAAATGAGGGACAGAATCTGTGGTTAAGGTTGAGCTCTGCTGTGTTATAAAGTACTTTTGTAACTTTAAAAAAACCCCACATTGTTTGCTTTCATTCTCCTCGGGGCTTGTTGTTTAAAAAACAGCTTACAGGTTATTTTTTTTTTGTGAGATCAGAACTCCCTTCGTCTTTGGTGTTGAAGGTATTTGAATGATCAAAGAGACGGCGCTCTGAAAAACCTCCCAGCTGAGAAGAGCTGAGATTCATGTCCTCGTATCTGAAATGTGGTCATGATGCCTCGATTTACGCGACCAGCTCAGGAATCACTTAGTCAAGCTATAACAAATATTTGTATCTACTTTACTTCCGGTATCCACCTTGTGTATAATTTAATTTCTTATGGCAACAGTTGTTTCTGCTTGCTGATGTAAAGATGTTGGAAAGTAACATTTCAGAGTCCCTACTTTCAGTTAGAGATAACCAGCCTAACCTTTGTAAATTTTTATTTTGTGCTTTGAAAGAGATGTAAGAGAGCGAAGTACTGTCATTGTTCTTCTACCTTGTTTTTTTTTTTTTTTTTTTTAAAGCTATTTGCAGCATAACCTCATTACATACTACATATTCAAAGCGAGTACTTTGGCACAGACCACCTACATCATTTATCAGTGATGGCAGTTCATGCACTCTGGCTACAGGCTCAATAGACCAGAACTCGGTGCAGCATCCTTTTGTGTTCTGAGTAACAGTCACTAATCTGTTTGGCTATACAATACTATCTCTTAATGGTAAATGTGAGCTCTTTATGTGGGGCATTCTGGGAAAGTAGGCAATTACTGAGTCAAGCAGGACACAAACTGGAAAGTAAGGCATGATATTCAGTTGTTAGCTCCCTCTGAGATAGGGGTGGTCTAAATGTGTGGTGGTAACAGCAAGTGTGTGTGTGTGTGTGTGTGTTTTCCACTGCTATGGCATGTTTAGGGCTTGTGAGTTAATCACAGGGACTTGTTAAATGCTGCGCCGCAGTTCACCCTCTCTCTAGCCTGCTCCCCGGCAGCTCCCCTCTCCCTGAAATCCTGCATTTGTATTCTACTGCGGCGCGGCTTACCCCGCCAATCCTGCTCCACCGCAGCCCTGAAGAAGAGACTCTTTTCCCCCCTCCTGCTCTTTTGCTCTCTCCCCAGTCTGGAGGATTATCAAGACTAATTTACAATGCTGCTGGAGCTGACCAGATCTTCACACTCACACAGTGTGCCTAAGTTTACCCAGCCTGTGGAGAAGAGAGAGAGGCAGAGAGAGAAAACAGCAGAACACTGGTGACAAAGCTACAGCAGACTGTGAGGGAGCAAAAGAAGGGGAGCTGGAAGGCTGTAAGTGCTGGTGGGCGGAGAGGAGGAGGCTGAGCAGCTCCACTCATCCTTCATCACAGGCACCACAGCATCTTGTGCCTTTTTTTTTAAACCAGGAAGACAAAAGGGGTGAGCAATGTATTGGAGAGGCGCAGTGTAGACTTGACTCTTCCTGAAGCCTGGAGTCTTTTTCTCTCTGGTACTTTAAACTGACGCTGACTGTCCATCTGCACCCGGCTATGTCCATCCTGAAGTGGAGCAAGCACAGCAAGCGCTCCACAGACTCCATCTATGACATGCTTCATCTGGTGAGACTCCTTTCCTGCATGTCCCTTTTTTTTTTTTTTTTTTTACCTGCTTACATTTCGTGGTGCTGCTGTACGAGCTGTTGTCTCATTGCAGTGAGAAGAAAAACAAAAACACCTGTCCTTCTCAGCGTTAGTTTCACACCTCTCGCTGGCTGCCATAGACAGACGACAGGAAGCTGTGAGTCACTGTTGTCGCAGAGTTGCCCCATAATCACTGGAGTGCTCCGGGAGATGCCAAAATAAAAGACTGCATATAGGAGCCCATTGTCCAAAGTCTCACTGCAGATGGCTTGGACTTTACATGACTTGGAGGATCTGCTCTGACCTTTTCCGAGTTTCTGTCTCGGCACCTCGAGCTGTGATCTCAGGCTCCAGTTTCAGAGGACAGGCGTGCAATCTTCTCCCTACCCCATCAATGCTTCTATTCTTTGAAGCGGTTTTTAATCTATATTTAATTTGCTGGGGGAAAACTGTCTCTGGCATCTCAGTGTTATCTGTGACAGCTGTTCAGATTTACATATTGTTCTTTTAAATAGATACCGAAGGCTTTGATTTTTCTTTTTTACTCCCCCCTCCCTGTTCTTTCTCTCCTCTCTAACATGTCATAAGTGCCCAAGCACCCCAAAGCTGTCATAGTGTTAATTAGCCTAGATTGTGAAGAGGATGACTTGACTGTGACTGTCTTACTAGGCTCAGTAAAACTTGATGAGCTCAGTTTGGAAAAGAATCAGATTTACATATTTCCCCCTTTTTTCTGCACTCTTGCAATGTGTTTGTCATTTTGCATTTCTTTCTAGTATTTCATGCTCACTTTCATGTATAATCTACTGACCTTTACTTATCATCAGCTGTGACTTTTTTAAACTTGAAAAATCACTCTGCATGCAACTGGTTTTTAACACCAGTTAAAACACCAGCGCTAACAAATCGTAGCAAAGCATATATTTGCACATTGGTGTAAGATGCATTTGCAACACTACATTTGCAGACAGAGCAGCTCCCGGATCATCTGTTTATCTGAGAGCCGCGTGCGTAATTTGGGAACATTGTCAAGAGGAACAAATGGCTGTCGTGCCTCACATATCAACGTCTCTTTGATTAGATAACAAAGCTGATAACAAACCACGGTCATTTGCAAAGCTGCACGAGAAGAGCTGCAACAGTCGCTGGATGACACTCTGCTCTGCTCGGTTGTATTTTTCCATCATATTTTAGTGAATGACAGCAAAGAACATCATCAAGCCTATGGTTGTTTTTCATCGCTTTGGTAAATACTGGAAAAAATATAGTTTTTCTTACACGTTGCAGTTTAGGGACCGTAATATCTCATAGTTAAAAACAAAGTTGTTTAGATGTGAAGACTGTTGCTCAGATCTTAGTTAAGATCGTAACCTTTTATCCTCTGCAGCTGTGTGGATGAATAATTTCATTATTTCCTATGGGAGACTGTAGATGTTACTGGACAAATTGCTTCTGTCTAGCCTATAAAAAGGCCATGAGAAACAAAGCGCACATCTCTGAGCTTCCAGTTATGAACTCTGTGATGACTACAGCTCCTAGTGGTTTCTGTTTTGTGACCATTTTGCTTGATTTTTAATCACGAAGGCTTTCCTCGCAGGATGAATGCGGCTCTCATGGAAATGATATGTGCTCTTTGCACCTTCTGTTTTGTATTGATTGAAAAGCCAAAATGCCAGTTTATATTTATGGACGCTGAGGCTTCAGCCTACTGAGGGCAAAGTAACAATACTAGTTCAGCCTTGTAGGCTGCTGCTGAGTGGGGTCTATTTTTGCCCAAAATGATAGTCTAATCCACATCAGGGCTGGTCACCACGGCAACCCATACTGTATGTGGACAGACACCGCTGTGTGTATATTTTGATTGTGTGAAAGAGCTGAATCATTACACTGCCGATCCATCAGTAGGAGGAAAACACCAGGGGAAAAAGAGCGATGTGAGTGAGAGGGAGGTGGAAAGTCATTGTTATGACAGACTGAAAATAGACCAAATTAGTGCAAATGATTTTTTTTTTTTTTTTAAAGAGCTCCCTCACTGCCTCTTTCCAGGCTCAGTTGCTGCACAGTCATGGACGTGTGCACAACAGTAGGTAGAAGGTGGCATCTGCATCTCAATATTTGCGCTTCTGCTTTTGCCGTTTCCTTTTAAGACTTTAGTTTGGACTGACAGTTTCATTACGTTCTAACTCTTTCCACTCAAAATACTTTTCTTTTTTCTCCCCTTTTTTCCCAGAGTACGGAGCAGGTCGCTGCTTTCTGCCGCAGTCTCCATGACATGAATTCCTTGGAGAGCGTGTCGTCCTCGCCGAGCCCGGAATCACCCTTTCCACCTCCCGTAACTCCTCGACAGCTCTCTGATGCCGACAAGCTCCGCAAAGTCATCTGTGAGCTCGTGGAGACCGAGCGCACCTATGTCAAAGTCAGTATCAGTCATCTTACTTGTAAGAGGCAGATGGTGTTTGTGAGTGCGTTTGTTCCTCCCGTCCATCGATCCATGTTTCTGTCTGCCTTAGGTCGTGTTAGGCTTACACGTTACCCATTCAGCATGACCGATTCATATTTATCCCGGTGTCTTGGGAGATATGAGGAGGACACAGCTGTGCCCTTGCTTGGATATTGCCTAATCTTCTTCAGCCCAGTATAAATAGGGCTCCGTGGAATAACTGGGTTAGCGATGCTTTGAAATGGAATAATGTCAAGACTAACTAAAATGTTATACCCCATTTCGTGGGGCACAGATATACTTATAGAAATCATATTGTGCATGATTGATGGTGCATTTTTATGTCTGTGTGTGCAGAGATGGGAGCTGCAGTTTTCCAATAAATACAGGCAAAATACTTGAGTTTGATTTCCAGGTAACTTTTGTATCACAGTGCTGCAGCGGTCGGTAACGCATCAACAAATCTGATCCTTTTTAGTTTGATCTCGTGACTGATGTTGGTCATGAAATGTTTCTCATATGCTATTCTTTAAGACAAATCTTTAATGCGATACTACATAATGTATATATTTTGTTTATTTTCAACCAGTCTGAGAACAGATCATCTGGGCACTACTGAGTCTCATGTTTCTATTGATTGCCCAGCGTTTGTTAATTTCTCAGGCTTTCTACATTTCAGCGTAGGTCAGTGTTGCCTTTCTTTAAATGCGTCTCCACAGAACTCCTCTTCCTTTAAAATGCACGCAGAAAAAGTACCCACCAGCTCCGACTGTTAAAAATATATGAGCCTTATTTAAACTGTTTTCACACGTGTGTGTGTGTGTGTGTCCATATTTCACACAGTAGCATAAGACGGACTTGACTAAAACAGAATTTACTCACCCTTTTTTTCACGATTTCCTTGCAGGATCTCAATTGCCTCATTGGGAGGTATTTAACCCCCCTGCAGAAGGAGACCTTCCTCACTCAGGATGAGGTATGTCAAATGTTCCCCACATGCCTTTTATGGGGTATGCTGGCTTTTAAATGCCAGTACTATTGAAATGTTCTAAGAAAAGTAGGTTACGTAACCATGTGAAGTGTGGCTGTGGTGTGTGTGAGGACAAGAGGGTTGGATGATGTGAGAGATGGGAGGTTTGAAAATAAAGCGATGTTTTGTATGCACTTTCAACAATGAGATTCACTTGATTGTATTAAATTTTGGCTATTTTTGCAGTTTAGGTGTAGCAAGTGACTGAGAATAATATTTTGAGATACACTGGAACATGTTAAAATCATTCATTCATTCATTTAATTGTCTCAAATGTGTGTTTGTTTTTTTTGTTTTTTTGTTTTTTCCTTTTTAGCTGGATGTACTGTTTGGTAATTTGCCAGAAATGGTGGAGTTCCAAGTTGAGTTTCTCAAGACTCTGGAAGACGGGACCAGACTGGTTCCTGATCTGGAGAAACTGGAGAGAGTGGATCAGTTTAAGGTAGACTTTCCTTTTTGTAAAATGCACAACAAAAAGTACTTAAAGCCCTGAACTCTTTGAACTACAGCTTTGGTAACTCTTTTACAGAAAATCCTCTTCTCCCTCGGAGGCTCTTTCCTGTACTATGCAGATCGCTTTAAACTCTACAGTGCTTTCTGCGCCAGCCACACCAAAGTCCCCAAGGTCCTCGTAAAGGGTGAGTAAATATGCTTCTGAGATGCATTCCTATCCATCAACTATGATCCTACAAAGCTCCATAAATCTGCTCTGCACTGCTGTCCATCTGACCCATGCATACTTTAAAGCTGCAGGCTCCCAGAGCTAAAAGCTTTGCAGAAATGTATGGTATGTAATGAGTAGTCTTGAACAGTGTCTGTTCTCTAGCTAGTACACCCACTCCCTTCAGGACTTGAGTAGATGGCTTTGTTTTCTGCATTTACATTCAGTGAGTCAACTGGTTATCTGCCACAATGTTTAAGGAGGTGCTATCAGGATAAAGCTGTTTTAAAAAAAAAATAAATAAAAAAGAAGGGAAAAAAAAAAAAGCAGTAAACAGATTTTTGTTCTGCCCACTCATGGTTAGCTGCTTGTAGATAAAAAATGACCCTTCTATGAAAACATAAAAACAATCCAGTCCTTTTGATGTGGCTTATGGTAATTTCTAACACAAGATGAAACATATGTGCACCACAGTAACCTGCATAATAACAGGCCAAACATAAATAATCGGAACTTAAAGAACATTAGTGAAAATACTTGAGCAAACCATTGTGTATCAGAGTCAGGGATAAATAAGTAATGTGTAGAGGAGTTTCATTGACTTTGTATTTTTTTTGGTCATTTCAGCTAAAACTGACCCCAATTTTAAGGCCTTTCTGGATGAGCGAAACCCCAAGCAGCAGCACTCCTCCACACTGGAGTCTTACCTAATCAAACCCATACAGAGGGTTCTCAAGTATCCCCTCCTGCTGAAGGAGCTCTATTCGCTCACAGACCCAGACAGCGAGGAGCACTACCACCTTGATGGTAAGACAAAATAAACCTTAAGAGTAGAACACAGATGTCCAACAGCTCACCTCTTAACATGGTCTGTGCTTCACTGCAGTTGCCATGAAAGCCATGAACAAGGTTGCCAGCCACATCAATGAAATGCAGAAGATCCACGAGGAGTTTGGAGCTGTGTTTGATCAGCTCATCACCGAGCAGAGCAGTGAAAAGAAAGAGGTAGATCGGTCAAATGTGGCTCTCCTCTGTTCAGTTAGCCACAAGTGACATGCAGATTGGTTGATTATTGTTGCAATTACCAGGTTGCTGATCTGTCGATGGGTGATCTGCTGCTCCACAACACTGTGACATGGATTAACCCACCTGCCTCCTTAGGAAAATGGAAGAAAGAACCCCAGATGGCTACATTTGGTATGCCAGGATTGTTGATTATATAATAAACGAATAATACGTGTATGTATGATTTCCCCCCCAGAATCACTTTTAAAATTTCAGAACATTTGAAACAGGCACAAACTGACTGTGATGGCACAGTCGAATACATGGTGTAAAGTGTGCATGTGTTCGGAAGCATTTTATCCCCTAGTAATTCAAATGCCTCACACTCCATCAGTGACAGATTAGCAGCACTTAACAAAATTTCAGTTAACTGTTATGTGGGCTGCATAGTGATGCAGTAGTTAGCACTGCTGCCTTACAGCAGCGTTTCTGGTTAACTGGGGCTTTTCTGTGTGGAGTTTGTATGTTCTCGCTGTGCCTGCGTGGGTTTCCTCCAGGTGCTCTGGCTTCCTTTCACAGTCCAAAGACATTGTCCATTGATGCAAGGCAGACAAAATACTGAAGTTGCATAGAATAAAGTGCTGTATGATTGTATAAGTGAGAGAAACTCATGTATACTAGTCCTTTTAGTTTTCCTCTCCATATATGACCCTTTTTTTATTTAGGTATAAATCACTCACAATTAAGAGTTGATCCTCTACCAAATCAGAACACCTATAATTATGCCTGTTTAGTTTTATTACATAAAGACTACAGTTCCCTGCAAGGTTATATTTGTTGATTTGAAATGTTTGTTTTTTTTTTTCTTCGGTGCTTTCTAGTGTTCAAAACAGGAGTGGTCTTTGTTTGCAAGGAAGGGTGCAAGCAGAAGAAGAAAATGGTAGGTTTCACAAAAGCGATTTTTAAAATCATCAGTCGATCAGCTGTAAGAGCAAAAACATTTCCTTTGTTTGACTGAAGGGTGGCTCCCATCGGGTCTCGGTGTCTTCTGAAGAAAAAGATCCCTTCCGATTTCGTCACATGATCCCAACTGATGCCCTTCAAGTCCGGTCTTTGGCCAATGCGGGTAAACTAGATTACAAGCTTTATTAAAACACTTATTTTACTCTTCTAAATCCCAGAAATAATTGTTTTAGAATATCTTAACACATTTATGAGAGATCACAGCAGTGCTGATTTATCCCTCAGATGGTGAGGGCTCTGCTGTGTGTGAGATTGTCCACACCAAATCAGAGTCAGAAGGAAGACCAGAGAGGACGTTTCACCTCTGCTGCAGGTGAGGATCTCTGCTAAAGGAGGTTCAATCACACTGCAGATTACAGCTTGCCTAACAGAGATAGCAGATTGGACTTTATCAAAGAAAGTGACAAACTGTCTCTTTTTTCTCAGCTCTCCAGAGAACCGAAAAGACTTTGTGAAGACAGTCCACTCCATCTTGCGGGAAAAGCACCGCCGGCAGCTCCTTAAAACTGAGAGTTTACCACTGAACCAGCAGTATGTACCCTTTGGAGGAAAACGGCTCTGTGCCCTGAAGGGAGCCCGTCCCACTATAAATAGAGCAGGTGAATGCCAGTCTGTGGATGCAATCGCTCCATGTGCCCCAATTTATTCTTAACAGGCACAGAGAGACTCTGAGCTTTTCATTTATGGTTTTAACCATTTATATGTTAAACTATGAATAATATTTTTAAAAAGTATGATGCCAGACTCCAAAATAATGTACTGAAAGTGTGACGTTCATAATAAATTATCTTCCTGATGTGCTGGTTTTTACAGCATCTGCCCCAACTAGGACACTGGGCAGAAGGAAGTTGGTGCGCAACCGTTTCACCATAGACACGGATATTGTTTTTGATGGGGATCCTGAACAGCAAGACCTTGCTTCACCAGAGGAGCCTGGCTTAAAACGGTCCCAACAGGAGGAGGAAGAACCAGATCAGCAGCAGCAGCAGCAGCCTGACTTGGCAGGTGACACAGACCGTTGGGTGGAAGAACAATTCGACCTAGAAGAATATGAAGACCAGGAAGAGGTGAAAGAGACCGATATCCTTAGTGACGACGACGACAACAACTTCTGCCAGACACCAACACCTGCGTCCACTGAGGCTGACCTGGAGGCCCCCATCATGGCTTTGACCTTGGAGGGTGTGGAAAGAGCGGAGAGTGAAAGCCTTAAGTCCCTAACAGCCAGCGAGACACCTGACACAGAGAAGCAGAGAACCATAATCGATGACAAGATGGAAGATCTGACAAAGAAAGATGAGATTTGGGTAAGAAGGGAGCAATCAGGTTTATCCCCAGACTGTGCGACATAAAAACCGACGACAGAAGCTAGACATGAGTGTTTTAGACAGCTTTACGTGGGCTCCATAAAAGGTCAGTCATCACAAACAATGCATGAGCATTGATGTATATTGCACAGCTAGTAGACGATATACCTTTCTTTACCTTATGCTGAATGCTTCTTGTACAGGTACAAAATATTAGTGGAGCAATACAGGGATCCAGAATGAGGGAGCTTAATCCTGAATCAAATGCTGTTACATGAAAGTCAAGTGTAAGCTTTGAGGTTTGAAATAATGGTACAATCACAGTCTAATCATCTTGCTTTGATTGGCATGGTTTGCACATTTGGGCGGTGTTCTTTAGTCCTGCCTGCTGTTGCCAAATTTGGGTATTTTGAGAACATAAATATTTGTTTTGTCTGTGTTACTCAGAGATATTATCATAGTTAAGGGCTGTATATTATTTGTCCTTAAAGAAATAGAATAATTACTTGCAAAGGACAGTTGTCTTGCATAGTTTACTATACTTGTGGATTTTCACATGAATATACACTGACATGTTTTGGGTACATATTTCCTGATGTATAATTTTATTTTTGATTTGCTGTTTATTAACTTAAAGCTATCTTTTTACTCGGGAAGATGGTGTTTTGTTTTTTGTTTTTTTGGTTACATTTAATAGTGGAGTTATGTAAAACTCCTCATGTCAAAGCAACAAGGGGAGTTAACGGTTTTAATTTAACATAATCCTGTTTTACTTGAATTTGGCTGTTTCGTGCGTCTTTTACTGTGAAACCATTTCAATTACTTACCTTTCTTTTTTCTCTTCAGTATCACTTGTACACATTGATTAACACTCCACTTGGCACCGCTCAGTATTGTAGATAATTAACATATCTGGAGTCTGTTCCAGGAAGCAGGTTTAGAGAAATGACAGCTTGTTAACCCTGATGCGAAAGGAGAAACTCAGCCGGAGCTGCTCAGTGGGAGGTTGCCTGTGATGAAGCACCTTGGATCCCCAGATAGATATTAGTATAGCTCTTAATGAAGTCCAAACATGCCTTTATAACTCTGACTGTGTGGCCATGTGGGCACCTGTCAGGTTGTGCACCAGTTTGAAGCACTGACCTAGCATCATTACAGTACTAATCTAATCTGTATAAAGCTTTGACACACAAGACACTAATTAATCATTTGTTACATAGTAATGAGTGAATCACATTCATGATTACATTTAACTTTTTTTTTTCTTACATGATTGTGTAAATACATCTGAGTACAGCTGGGCTGAGTGCAGCTGAAGTTACTCTAAAAAAATAAACTAGCTCTAGTTTAAATTGAGTTTTGAAACGTAAGCTGGCGTAGGTTTAGTGTGTTCTGACAGCATTACATGAAATATTTACAAACTTTACATTTAATGACAGTGAATATATTTTAAAGTGCACAGCTAAGAATTCACAGACGGCAGATTCACGTCCATATTTTAATCTCTTTATTTACCTGCATTTCTGTCCCTGTTTGAAGCAGCTGTGATCAGCTGTGAACCCCATCCTCAGGGTTTATCGGTTCAGTGTTAGCTTAGAGTTTGTAAACTCGCTTCCTGAAAGAGACTCCAGCGTCCTTGAAAATGTCTTGTGTGTTCAAAATGATTCTTCACTGGTATTGGAATACAATGCAATCTTATTTATTCATATGTAAATTAATTTGTCAGCAGCAATTTTTTTTTCCCCCACTAAGAAAGTCCAAATTTGCTAAAGCAATCAAGGGAGAAGTGCGTTTGGAATTGAAAGAAGTCGTACTTGTAAACAACTCATTGTGCTACTAAGACTGCATTTTTATTACTGTGTGTATATACAAATCTACTGATATCATAATAAATACAGTTGTTTCCTACTTATAATTTAACATCAGTGGTTGGTGTGATTTTAATCAACAGCCTCATTTACTCCCTGCAGCTCAACAGACACCAAGTCTGCAAAACGATTTGTGATGGGAGAAAATCCCAGTAAAAAATGTAGGCCGACACGCCTGTGAATAAGTGACTAATCGACGCTCAGCTACCTTAAAGCAACACTTAGAGACTGACTGCAATGCAAAACAAAAGTGGAAAACTAAAACTGAACTTTATAAAGACATTAAGAAGCACTTAGTGTGTTTTTGATAGCTTCGGCCGCTTGTTTGAAGGATGGCGAACAACATAAATCCCCATCATCACAGAAAAGACAAACGGCTGCAGTCGGTGTTTCACATAACAACCACACTCTCCTTTGGAGCCAAGAAATCACGCTCAGGTAAAGAAGCGTTAACAGCAATTAATCTCTTTGAAAGCTATAAGTGGATCCACAATATGAACACTGTACATATTCAGTAAATGAGTATTGAGATATCGCTGTTAATTCCTGTTATTAGATGAGATCATGTTGCATTGAGAAGCTATTTTATTTCAGCGAGTTTTGGTGAGCATATACTTGCCATTTCCTCTTTTATCAAAGCTCTTTTTGTCAGATATATATATATATAATTTTTTTTTTTTTTTTTGGAGAGATGAGATGTGCAACTGAGTGGCAAGGGGGAACAAAAATCAGGAAGTGCATCAGCAAAGATAAACAATGGCTGCAGGAAGACCCTCACCAGCGCCTCCTTTCTCACAACCTTAGAAAACATCAAATCAAAACACAATCCGAATTGGAACGTGTTTTAGCAAACCGATATTAACTGGATACTTTCTACCGTCTATCCTGATATTTTGAACGGTACTGGACTTCGACAGTTGAGCCGTTGTTGATCAAGTAGGCGATAAACAGGCATAACTATGAATCTACAGACTACAGAACCTACAGATTTCTTCAGCAAAGATAGAGGTGGCAGTTTGGTTTCTCTTCTTTAAGGTGAAACATATAATGGAATTTACCCATTTATGGTCAATGGATCAGCTCAGCCCTAAGCCAAACTCCAAGTTTGTTTTTTTTAAATCCTAGGAACAGGTCTCATCGGCACTCCATTCAGAAGCGGCAGAAAACTCAAATCGCTCCCATCTAAAGAAGGCTAACCTTACTAATGACAAAAAACATTACAAAATGTGAAGTTAAGCCCAAGGAAGGTGAATTTAAGATGTCTTATAATAAATAATGAAGGTCATCTTGTACCTCCATTAGTCAAACATTAATCCCTATCCCCGTTATGAGCTGATGTATTCAGCTATTGTGAAGTCTCAGCACCTCCTTGGCAAAGAACAATTTCTGCAGCATTTTCAAGCTAACATCAGGAGAATGGCAGCACTCTACAATCGTGGTACTCACAACCTTATCTCCTCTTTTATAACTCTGAGTTCTCTGCCCCCCCCCCCCCCCCCCCCGGCCCGCCCCCACCCAGCACATCCTTGTCAATCACCACCCCCACCACAAAAGCTCTGGTGTCCTTTTAGATCAAGGGAAAAGATCTCTTCAGACGTGCAGCCTTCTGATGTGTAGCAATACAATACAGTCCTGAATGATATGGCTGGCTGATTGAATACCTCACAGAGATAAATTGAACAATCCCAATTAAAGGGATTATTATCTTTTGAATCTTTATTTATATTCACCCGAGTATTTGTTATACAAAACGGCTAAAAGAATGATGAAATAAAATCCAAGACAGAAAGGAAATACGAGAAACAACAATTAATATTACATCTACTGGTACCCATTGTTAATTGACCTGTGTCAAATTAAGTATTTGGACAAATTTTGCCTCTGTAGTGCAGATTTTCTACTTTAATTCAAATGGTTTAACAAAAGCATTGCATTAACTGTTTTGGAATTACAGCCTTTTTTATAGACACCCCCCCCCTCACTTACAGAATCAAAAATAATTGGACAACTAACTGACAAGCAAATTAATGGCCAGGTGAAGCCTGTTCCCTCATTACTGAACCAATTAAGTAGATAGAAGACGTCAAGTTGATTTGGGTTGAAGTGTTGGACGATATGAAGTCCAACGATATGCTGATGCAAGCGGAGGATATTATTAGGCTGAAGAACTGAAATAAAACTATCAGAGAGACAGCAAAAACCTCTGGAGTGTCCAAATCAGCAATCTGGCACAAATGCATTGGTTAGCTCAGCAACACCAGAAGGACTGAAAGACCACAGAAGACAACTAAAGTGTAGCATCACAGATCATTTCCCTGCTTAAGAAAAATACCTTCACTACATCTAACCAAGCCAAGAAAATTCAAGCCGAAGGCGTATCACTGTCAAGGTCAACAATCAGGAGATGCCTTCATGAATACAGGGGGTTTGCAATAAGGTGCGAAGCACTGATTACTCTCAAGAACAAGAATGTCAGATTAGACTCTTTCTAAAAGAGCCTGCCCAGTTCTGGAAAAAGTTCTTTGGATGGATAAAACTAGGATTAAATTGTACCAGAAAGAGATAAGTATGGAGAAGGAAAGGAAAGCTCATGATCCAAAGCATACCAGATCATCTGTCAAACATGGTGGAGGCAATGTTACGGCATGGGCATGTATGGGTGCCAGTTTACTGATGATGTGACTGGTGATAGAAGTAGCAGGGTGAACTGTGAAGGGTACAGGGCTATATACTCTGGTCTAATTCAGCCAAGTTCTGCAAAACTGAAGAAAAGGGATGTTCCTCAATGTCAAGTCAGTCACCTGATCTTGACCCAACACAGCGTGCTTTTAAGTGGTTACATACCAAACTGAATGCAGAGACTCACAAAGAAGCAGCAACTAATGGAGGATGCAATAAAAGGCCTGGCAGCACCATCTCTGACGGCAGTCAGTGACTGCAAAGGATTTTCATCCAGATCAAAACAAAAATCCTTATATTTACAATGATGTTAGATGGTCCATATTTGATTTTCTGAAAAAAGGGACTATATGTATAAAAAAAATTACTGTAATTACTAAACAGTTAACGCAATGCTTCTATTTAAAAGCTTAAAGTCTGCACTTTAATCACAAAAATGGGCAAAATTACGACCATTGTGTAATTGTTGAAATAACTATGGGCCTAAATGTACAACAAAAAAAGGAGTCAGCAGGTGGGGCTGCTGTGTAGCATTAGGTATCAGGTACTTTTTAAAACTTGCTTTGTGTGTAATATCTAGAGGCAGACTACTCAACATTTCAATTAGTCTTTAAAACAGGGCGTTGCCTCGTGTTAGCTATGTAAAATAGGAAGTGGAAAACAACATTATAAGCTTGCTGTTAAAGCTTAAGATATTGTTTTGTACCATGTACAGAACATGTGGGATCTCAAACTACACAATACATTTTATAAAACAGAGAAATAACTTCACCAGTTACCCACAGTTCAGAATTTTTGGATTAATTTCAGTTTTTACAAGTCTTCATTTGAAGTAGTTCACCACACTTTGTCATCTAGTACATTTGTACAAATATTAGCTCTAAATTAATGTATTAATACTGTACTGTACAAATATTACTACTAATATTAGTACATTTTATAAATAGAACTTTTGAAGTCAAAAATTAGAGTTAACCTGTTTATACACCGCTTATAGATAATGCTTAACATCTCTAAGGAAGTGCCCGCTCGCCACTCTGACGTATATGGTTGTTTCATGTGACGCTGGCACGCCAGTACTAGCCGACAATCTCAGCATTCGTGTCAGACTTTTAGATTTTAAATGTTGAAGACACTGATGTATTCACAGTGGATTAGCAGTAATAAACATATTAGGAATAACACCTTATACAGCTGCAATTTATACATTAGCTCAGTTTTATGGTAAAAGTGTTCATGTTTTTAGCTGTAATGAAAAGCAGAAGCCAAGTGACTGACAGATTGACAGCTGAACACCTACACAGAATGATATTAAATTCATCACAGATTTCTCTAACATTTGGTGGTTCCAGCTTCTCATGTATGAAGATTTCCTTTGTTTTTTTTCTGTCTTATACACTGTCTTGTACACCAGAAAGGTAAAGATATCTTATTTAGCTTTAGGAAAGTGTGATGACTGCATTAACTGTTGTATCAAATTTTAAAGACTAAACTAGGCTCCAGGAATTTGTAATTTACATTCAGCCGCTGGCAAACATTTCTTCTCTTGCTCGTGCCACGCTGCAACCACTAACTTGCACCATTTAATCTTAGTTCAATCATTTTTTTAAAAATTTCTAAACACTAAATTGACAGCAGTGAATACGAACAGCAACGCGGGTTTCTTCTCAGCTGCAGGTTTCTCTGTATACCAGCATATCTGTTGACTTTCAAAGCAGCTGAGGATGTGACGATGGTATCACTCAGCAAACTTGTTCAGCAGGTTTTACAGTTTCTGTTCCTGTTTTATGACCTCTCCCAAAACATCTCTCTCTCTGTTGTACCATTCTTCTTTGCCTCGCCTACTTCTCAGAAACAAGGTGAGCAACAGGTTGTTGCTGTCCTAGAACAAATCAGGTTTAAATAAAGGAGCGCTTTTTCACTCTGAAATCCCCTATTGTTGTTTCCTCTTCACCTGATATCAGACGAATCTCCCTTTTAAAGACTAAAATCTTCTAAAGTTTAAGTTAAAATTGTGATTTTAATGAAGTCATTTTACTACTTTATTGGCAGCATAATACACAAAACTCAACACACTGCAGAACTTAACTGAATTTTCCTTGCATCTGATGTATTGCGTGTGCACACACACACACACACACACACACACAGCAGTAGATGTGAATGTGAGTTCTTGTTGCTGGGAAATGGGACCATCTGCATGTAGTCATCTGTATGTGGGCTTGCATTGAAAACAATGAGCATGTGTTGCCTCTGAGGATGACCACACGCGCCTTTTTTTCCTCTGGGATTTCTCTCCATTTTCAATAAGCAGATTTATTGCTGTTAATTTCAAGGCATTACTTATAATACTTTAAGGCTGTGTTTGAAACCTTGTGGTAGTCAAATCAAACTTTGTTCACGTTACCACAGTCATTCTTGCAAAGAAAAAAAAAGCCTATGTAATGTATAGCTAACAATCTGATAAACTGAAACCAGTAGGATAACATTACGCAAAATGCTGATACTATCACAGATCTAGAGCTCTGTAAAAGCGATGCACTGAGCTGTGTTTTTACGAGACAGGAGAAGTGAGTCGAAACTTTTGTCCTCTGAACGATGCAGGCGAAGTCGGAGATTTTAGCACTGGTCTTGGGCGCCATCGGGCTGTGTGGGACAATAGCCACCACTGCTCTGCCCACATGGAAGATTTCTGCCTTCATTGGTGCCAACATCATTGTCATGGAGGAACTCTGGGAGGGCTTGTGGATGAAACTGCTACAGACAAGCCAACATTAACATGCAGTGCAAGGTTTATGACTCACTGCTAATTCTCCACCAGAGCTGCAGGCTGCGAGGGGGCTCATGTGTGTCTCCATAGTCCTGGTTGTCATTTCCTTGGTCCTCACAGGATGTGGGAGCCAGAAGAACAGCTGCTTAGGTGATAATTTAAAGAGCAAGAACATCATCTTGGCCTTGGGGGGGAGTGTGTTCCTGCTTTCCTTTTTGACCACACTCATCCCTGTGAGCTGGGTGGCCCATACTGTCATCAGTAACTTCTACAACCCAACACTGCTGGATGCTCAGAAGCGAGAGATTGGGCAGGCACTCTTCATCGGCTGGGCCACCTCTGGCGTTCTGCTCATCACCGGGATCATTGTGCTGTTTAGATTTAGCAAACGCAGAAGAAAGGAAGAGCAGCTCTACAATGAAACCTATTATATGGTGGAAAGGGATGAACAGAAAGGCCACAGTGTCGACCTTTCGAGGACACAATCTAGTTTTCAAAAGCATCAGGAATATGTGTAAACTGCTGTATGCAAATTACAAATTAGATGCCTCTAAAAATGATCTACTTATGAACAGCATGTATTTATTTTAATCACAATGACTGCTTGAATCAATCATGTATGTTCCATTTATATTGTGCAATATTTGTATGGTTTGCAGTTGCACCAAAATATTGGGTAAATGCTGATCATGGATGAGTAATAGCACCTGAGAACGCTGTCTGCTCTGCCATCAATGTGTTTAAATAAGTATTTTCCTTGTTGCAAGTCTGGATGGTCAAGCCCTTTTTTTGTGCTTATTAATGATTTTCTCTACTGACACAAATGTAACTGCATGACTGTTTGACTTCACTGCATAATAATCTCATTAACCAAGTCAACCAATATTTTATTAAAAGTTTGAATTCAGCCTGTTTTTGTGATTGTGTGTTTTTATTAAAAATAGTGCATCATTTTACAGGAAGCAACATCCCAAACACTCCAGATACCTCCCAGCTCCATTTCTACATTGTTTTTCCTTGTACTAAAAACCTAATGTGAAAAAGCAAAAACAGAGAACACATTAAGTGCACGATTTTCCTGTTTGACCGAACAGAAACTAAAATGTTTCTGTGGCAGCAACAAGGTGAGTGTGGCTCAGTGTTATATTGATATCAGTGCTCCTCAGGTTTCTGTGCACAACACCTTCTTAATCAGCTCATCTAACATGCAGAGAAGCAGCGAGCTTCACATCTGAGGTCATCCTATTGTCTCTCAAACTGAGAGCTGATACGATGATTCCTATCAACCTATCAGTCGTTTCCTATGGTCACGAGTGCAGCCGCCACCTGCAAATAGATACATATTTGTAGGTGGATGCTGCAGTTGTTAGATTTGTTTTATTTACATTTTTATCCTTTCAAAGATAAAACTGGCCACACGTTTCATTAGTTAATTTTGACTTGGAGCATATAATAGTATGCTAATGTGTTAAAAGGGTCAGAAACATACTTTGATCAACTTTGATCTATTTAAAATAATGTGATTGTTTTTAATCGCTGTGGTAACAAGAAGATTTAGTGATTTTAAAATCACTAAAAACTAAAAGCTTGATTATCAGTACTGGAGGTTTCGACTGTATTCAAAACAACCAACATGCCTTTCTGTGTCCGCATTTATCTGATGGCTTTGAAGCAGCTTAACCAGTAAGGCTGCATTGCATCGTTAGCATAGTTCTTGAGGGTGTATAAGTTCCTCAACTTGTTCTTCTCCTCAGATTTGTCTCTTTAACAGTGTGAGTGCAGCCCGAGGTTGAGCTCAAGCTCTCTGTGTTAGCCACGATGGCCTCTTACATTGCTTACAGTGGCTACAGCAAGCCACCCCAATCTTATGTCGGCAGTTACTACGATAAGAAGGCGCCTCAGACCTACGGAGATTACCCAGACTCTATAGAAGAGGAAAAGCTGAAAAATGAGAAGCGGAAACATCGAAATGCCATCTGCTGTGAGGTAGTGGCTCTCATCATTGGCTTCATTGGACTCATCGGCGTCGCGGCCGTGACAGGCCTGCCGATGTGGAAGGTAACGGCCTTTATTCAGGAGAACATTATTGTGATGGAGACCCGCTGGGAGGGCTTGTGGATGAACTGCTACAGACAAGCCAACATCAGAATGCAGTGTAAGGTTTATGATTCCCTGCTGTTTCTGCCTCCGGACCTTCAGGCTGCCAGAGGTCTGATGTGCAGCTCTGTGGCTCTGACCGCCTTCGCCCTCATTGTTTCAGCAGTGGGGATGAAATGCACCAAAGTGGTGGACCATCGGGCTCGTACCAAGCACATTGTTCTTGTGTCTGGAGGCTGCCTGTTCCTCCTGGGCTGTCTTACAACCTTAATCCCTGTGTCTTGGACTGGCCATGTTATCATCAGGGATTTTTACGACCCTCTACTGATCGATGCCCAGCGCAGGGAACTTGGGGAGGCTCTCTACATTGGCTGGGTGACCTCAGCGTTGCTTTTCAGTGCCGGAGTGATCCTGCTTTGCCGTCACGCTCCCCGCGTGGACACCGACGAGAGGATTCTGTACAACCCCGGAGGAAGCATCTACCAACCTGGATACACAAATCAGCCATACACAAATCAGCCATACACAAATCAGCCATACACATACCAGCCAGCGTACACCTACCAGCCTGCTTACTCTGCACCTCCACCGGGATCTGTGGTATACACGCCAAGTCAATACTAGACATTTGTGGATTTTTTTTTTTTTTTTTTTTAAACTTGCCAAAATTTGGCACATTTGATGAGGTGAACTGACTGACACTGGCGCACACTGGAAACAGCCCGATATTTCTTTACGTTATCAGAGTGTCCTGCAGGGACTAAAGATCATTAAGGGCCTGACGGTGTCTTAATGATCTGTTTTGGATTACTGTATTCCTTGGTTTCTACCCATTTATTTAATTTACATTAAAGTACATTCTGGCAGAGTGTAATCTGTAATATTACAACAGTTACATGCTGAGATCATTGTCTTCACAGCTTCTGCTGACTTCCTCCTGAAGAGCAAATATTATATAATATTTTCAGATTATATACCTTCATGTGAGTTTTCTTCACTACTGTTGTAAATATACATGCTGTACATGCTTCAAAAATGTTATGTGTCTTTTTCTAATAAAATAAATGGCTGGTAAAAAAAACCAAACAAACCCAATCTTGTTGAATTTTTTCCTTTCAACGTCTACTGAAACAGGACACGGCTGATCAAGTGAGTTTTAGGATGATCAGCGTCTCAGTCATCTTAAATTTGTTGTAGTTTTTTCTTTTTTTTAAATCCAAGAGAAACCGCACTTATGTCCCTCTCTGGTGAGCAAACGTAAAGTTATGTAGTCCCTATTGTTATCAGTAGAGATGTGCCTAAACTGGTAAAACCAGGCTGTTCACACATTATACAAACCTACCAGGAGACTGACACGAGACCCGGACGAGAAATCCAACACTGACAATGTGTAACATTTTGTATCCGTGCATTAACAAACTCCCTTAAAGCAAAGCATAATATATGAGAATATTTTTAGAAGACAGATTAGTCTCTCTTTATAGTACTTACATGTGCACAACCAATAAAATGTCAACCATTTGTCATAGTTTATGCCGGCTTGTTTTTTCCCCCCTTTGTCTACTTTTCATATTCTGATTGTTTAAAAGTGCACATTTGCAGAGAAACAGTTTTGTCTTGTTGCTGTGGTTTTGTGTCTCCAGTACCATACATGCCCTGTAACACAAGTCGCTCCAAATATTAAAAAGTTAACTGGTAATACATTAACAGAATTTTTTTTTACGCGCAGCTGGACAATTTTTAACTCTGCCCTCTGCTAATAAACACCTCACTGTTCTGTCTTCTTGTAAAGTGAGGCCCGGGAATGTAAACTGAAACTTCTGAATAAACAAAAGCGGTAGCTTAGAGCTGCTCTGGGTTTGTTGTAAAAAGAAAAAAGGCCCAGGAGATTCAGTTTCCTAGGAACAGGTCACAATTCCCACTCCCTCCCCGTTCTGTCCACAGGGAGGAGGGTGTACAGGTGAACATAAACCTCCTCCTCCTCCTCATGGATGAAAAGCCGCTCCATAGAGGAAAGCCACTGCTTCCTACAACTGTCACACTGTGTCCACACACTATTGCTCCCATGAGCTTGGATGAGTAAGAGGACAGCAGAATGGCAAACTCAGCACTGGAGATTGTGGGTCTTTCACTAACCCTGATCGGACTGATCGGGGCAGCAGCGAGCACTGGGATGCCCATGTGGCGCGTCACAGCCTTCATTGGGGAAAATATTATCGTGTTTGAGACCCGGTACGAGGGATTGTGGATGAACTGCTACCGACAGGCAAACATCAGGATGCAGTGTAAGGTGTACGACTCCCTCCTGGCCCTGACCCCTGACCTGCAGGCGGCAAGGGGGCTAATGTGCTGCGCTGTGGCACTGGGTGGTCTTGGTCTGCTGATCAGTCTGATAGGCTTGCAGTGCACATCGTGCATCCGAAACAACGATCGAGCTAAGCGGGTAGTCCTCATCATTGCTGGTACCATGATCTTAATGAGCTGCATTTGCGTCCTCATCCCCGTGTCCTGGACGGGTCACGCCATTATCACCGACTTCTACAACCCCCTGCTGCTCGACGCCCAGCGCAGGGAGCTCGGGGAGGCTCTCTACATCGGCTGGGTGTCTGCTGCTTTCTTGTTCGCTGGAGGATGCATGTTTGCTTTCTGTAATCCACGACCTGAAGACACAGACTCAGAGAGGTACCTGTACTCCAAGAGCTCAGACTATTCAGTCTACCCTCCACAGCAGCTACAGCCTCTGCAGCCTCAACAGCTGGTGATGCTTCCCCAACCACGACCTCAGCCGATGCTGTCAAGGCACCCATCAACAATCTACAGCTACCAGTCCAGATATCCCTCCATACACAGTGCACATAGTGGGATGGCTTATCTCTGAACATCTCTCTTGAATTCAGATTGGAATTTATGCATTTCAGGTTAAAAGAAAATCTTGCAATCACTGTTTCCATTACTTTTATGCATGAAATGAAATTTTATACCGACAGCCTTTTATTTTGTACACACGATTAACAATTTTTAATATTTATGTTGTATATTACAATTTTATTCAGTCTTTAACCACTGAAAATTCAAGGCAATTTACTGTTAAACATGCACTTTGTTAATGGGTCATATGATTGCAGAATGAGAGGAGCTGAAAATACATTTACTGCTTCAGTCATTTCAAACAAACTGTTCCTTAACTTTAAAAAACATTGGTGTGTCTGAGATGTTCTTTTCTTTTTTTAATCATTACTAATTAGTTTTAACCAGTATTAATAATACGTGGTACAGAAAAGGAAAAACTAAAGCAGGTGTGTTTAAAGTCTAACAAACGCACAACGCTTTGTGTGGAATGAAAGGAAGAAAAAGTAGATGTTCATTATGGATTATCAGGATTTCACTGGAAAGTAAATGCTTTATTGGGGAAAGACCGAGCTACTCAAAACTTTAATCCGAAAACAACTGCGAGTCTGATTAAGTGTGGCAAGATGTCCTGATAAGGAGCAAATAGGTCGCTACATTAACATGAAATGTCGGCTTAAGGCTGCTTGTTTAAGGTGTGGCTTTGGATGCAGCCTAGCCAGATGGTTACAAGGAAGCCAGAGAAATGACAGCATGATCATATGATCCAAATTTGCAAGTCACTTTGAATGGAAAAGCAAACAGCTCAAGGCCAATACGTCTCTAGTTCATTTCTGTGTGTTGATCACTTCTCTCTTTGTTCAACAGAGTTTTACTTTCTAAACTAACAGGTCGCTTCATTTCAGTTTTAGTAAGCTCAAAGGCAAACTGCAAAATAAAAACAGTAATATCACGGCTGTTTTGTAATGCAAATATTTGTGACGTACGGGAAATGTTTTGTTTATCGTTGCTTGAGGTTACGCCATGTCTTATAAATCCTGGAGCGATATGCAATGCATGTTGACAATTTAAACTCAGTTACAGTAAATGTCATCTGGGGCAAAGTGTAACTGTATTTGGACTGTGTCATGTTAGCCCACTCTGATTTCATTATCCTAAAGGCCATCTCTGCTCCCCTGTGGACAATACAAGAACAACACGAGCTGTACTGAACTGTGCCATACTCACGTTTGCTTCTCAATTTGTACCACATGTAGAGAATAAGAAAACATGGTAACTAATAAAAAAAAAGCAGTTCTTAGCTCTTGGTGTGGTGTTGCCTTGCTTTGTGTGTACACTGTTGGAGAAACTGATGACTGACCCTTATTGCCTGAGGAACTATAAACACAAAATAAGCAGACCTTCTCTTACCTTCATCCCTGTGAGCCAACCAGGTGACTGCAAAACATATTTCCCATAACAAACTGCCTCTTGCAACAAACAGACTGTATCACAGGAGAACCTCGCTGTCTCGGAAGTCTGTTTTCTTTCTCGGAGATATACTAAATACTCAGAATTTGGTGTGGACAAGAGTCATTCTAATTTTGGATTTAAACACAACTGGCGCTTTGGAGATTGAACCATGATTCAAGGTGCTTCTGAGCTAGCTGCAATATGCGTGGGCCTGGTTGGTTTGATCGGCGCGTCGGCTGCCACGGGGTTGCCTATGTGGAAGGTGACCGCATTCATCGGAGAAAACATAATTGTGATGGAAACCCGATGGGAAGGCTTGTGGATGAACTGCTACAGACAAGCCAACATCAGGATGCAGTGTAAGGTTTATGACTCCCTGCTGTATCTGCCCCCTGAATTACAGGCTGCCAGGGGTCTGATGTGCACTGCTACGGCCTTTTCAGCACTAGGGCTGCTTGTTGCTCTGGCGGGGATGCGATGCGTGTCCTGTATTCAGGGTAATGATAGAGCTAAGACCATTATATTGATGGTTGCAGGGGTTATGCAGTTCATGGCCTGCATCTGCGTCTTTATCCCTGTGTCGTGGACAGGTCATGCCATCATTAGCGATTTTTACAATCCTTTGCTGATTAATGCCCAGAGAAGGGAGCTCGGAGAGGCCCTTTACATCGGATGGGTAACAGGTGCTGTGCTTTTCGCCTCATCTATGTTGTTTGTCTGCCGCCGTATACCCAAAGAAAAAAGCTCGTTTAATGTGCACCAGCCACCAAACTTCCAAAATTATAAGCCAACACCCAACAACCCAGCTCCGGTGGATTATCATCCCCTCTCCACTCTTTCCAGCTTTCAGTCGATTTCCTCTGTTGGACAAAATGCTGCAGTGCCACTGCAAAATGTCACTCCAATGAAGGCAAATAATGGAGTAGTTGTCAACCCTGTCGTTTATAACCTGGCTCCCCAAGAAAATGCAGCACTGTTATATCAAGGCAGCATGGCTCACTCCTCCTCAGTGCGGAGCTCTAACCATGGCGGCAGCTTGTATACTCTGGGGAACTCCTTATACATCAGCCAAAACGCCACACCATGCTCACTCATTCCTGCCCCCACCGCATCCTACCAGTCCAGCTTCCATCCAGTTCGACAAAATCCTTTTCTCATAGCATATGAAGAACCGAGAGTTCAACCATTGCCTCACTGTGGGACAAGAGGTAGTGTATACATATAAGGAAGTTTTTGTAGATAGAAGTACAAGGCCTTCATACTCTTCTCGACAACAAGGACAAAACCGCTGTTATTAGTGTAAATAAAAATTAATCTTTGTATGGGGTTATTTCCACAAAAGAACCAAAACATAAAAACATAAGAAATCATTAGTTTGGAACATTAAAGCTTTATGTTTTGCAAATTTTTGAAGCCATTTGTTCAATAATCTCAAAAGTTGTTATAGTTATCATTGTGCTCCTGGGGTTTTTTTTTCTTTGTCTTTTGCTATCATGATGTATTTTCCACAAGCTAGATATATAAACAGATTGTCATCGTTATCAGTTTGTCTTAGCAATGATCATTAAAACTGCATTTTAATTTACAAAGTAGTTGGTAGGTGTTATTTTGTAAAATGCAGCATTTCACTCTTTGGCTTCTGCACAGACTGTTTATATTTCCCAGAGAGGGAGCAGTTTTCCAAAGATAGCAGTTAGGGGAGAGCGGGGGTACATTATCCTCTGTGGGGGCTGCACACCTGTTAAAAATGTTCTTCCCTGCATTTTGCCCATCTTTGATTGTGGAACAGACATTTTATGGTGCAGGAAAAAACATTTGAAAATAAACTTTTCTGAGAAAACTCAATTAAATTTGTTGTTTTAAAATGTATTCTGTTCAATAACAGGCACTAAATATCCATTTATGTCAAACTACATTACAACTGGAAAAAAAGAGAAATTAAAGCTGCTAAAAATGACATGTATGTACATTGCTTAACAAGTTTATTAGACTACATGTGAATAAAAACAAAAACACAGAAATCTATCTAAAACTTTTTTAAATGACTAAATTCACTGAACCAAATTCATGTGAGCCGACACGCTGGACTTCTCTGAGCAGTCAGAAATTAATCAAGCGTAATATTCAACCATTAAAACTAATTTTTTCTGTTCAGGAATGCAATAAATAACTAATTTGGCATCCCAATAAAAAAACAAAAACAACAACAACGTGCTTTACTATTTTTTCAGCTTTTTTGTAAAGCAATAAATTTGAAAATTCAACAATTATATTTTTACATCAAAAATATTTCACTTAAAGAGCTTCCACATGATGGTAGATCAAATATCACAGAAACATTAAAAAAAATTATATATATTTTGGTCGTTACCAATACTGTTAATAACCCCTACATTGGGTGGTGGTCTAACAAATTTATATGAATTGTGTAAACAACATTAATTACATCATGTGTTGGGATTACTGCTCAACAAAAAAAAAATTAATTATATGCTGACAATTAAAATGTCCTGACAAACAAATGGCCTGAATCAATTCTTGACACTGACATTTTATCACCACTAGATGACAGCAGAGAACTTAATGTGCAGCCTCAAACCCTGACAATCCCACCTTTCCTCTGCGTTTTTTACTTTTTTTTTTAGCTAACACGCTCCAGATAAAAATTAAACATATACTATGAAGCTAAATTTTACAGAAGAATGAACTGAAAATATGAAAACCTGGTTTAAGCTTCAACTACAACAATATCAGCAAATACTAATCGCGGTGGAGTGTACTGTAAAACTGTAAATGAAATAACCATGTTATATAGGCTGCTTGATGCATAGTTTATCTAGCTCAACCATTCTAATCTAAATTGTGATAAAACTCAGTACATTTCATTTTTCCAATCATCAATGGATACTTTTTGGGAGAAAATATTTTATTTACTGTGCGTGTTTGTGTGTGTGTGTGTGTGTGTGTGTGTGTGGGGGGGGGGGGGGGGGGGGGGGGGGGGGTAATATCATTTTCTAATTTAGCCAATTTCCCGATAATCAAAAATATAGTGAGACTACAGTAATCCCAAGAAACCTATCAGACACTCTTGGTTCTTCTCCACTTGGAAAGATATGGTTGAAGCAACATCACGTGCCAAGTAGTGGGGTTTAACTCCCAAAGCACACTTCTTCAAGGAACAAAGCAAAGAGTGTTAAAGTAACCTGAACACATTTTATTTAACTATAAGAGACCATGTCAGCTGAACGGTTTGAGGTAGTTAATCTTCAAGGGAGCGTCGCCGACCAGTATGAAGATTAGATTTGCATTTCCATCAGGACTGGAGCAAAGATTTAATCATTCCTCGGTGTACCAAAGCAGAGATCTTGTCGGGGTCGAATGTTGCCAGATTTGAAGTTAATCTTCAGGACGTATCCATGTTTGCGGATCAGCGGCTTGGCTGTGCCCTCAATTGAGCGCCTGTATGGGAAGGATGTTCGGCTGTGTCAAGACAGCCGTAGACACGGCGAGTGATGGCGGAAACAAGGCGAGCTCGATTTCAGAATTAAAGCATTGAACTAAGGGGTATTGTGGGCAGAGGAAGCTGAATGAGTCCTCAACACATTTGAATAACACTTATATGATTAAAGCCTCAGGAAAATAAAATCATAAACAGACACTTTTTATGAATATGACTATTAGATTTAAGTATGAGTAGGTATATTTACTGGGAAGACTAATAGTAAAATTTTAAAAAGCTTTAAAATGTATTACATTATTCGTTGGGGAATATCTATAAATGAAATAAAAATGCACATCTACACATCTGCTGGAGTTTAGTAAAGTTATTTTGTGCTCTGAAATATGACATACTCCTAATTAAATCACGGTGTTGATTCTCTGCATTGTTGCAATTTGATTTTTCGATTCATCTTTTATTTTGAAATTTGCAACCAGAAGCTGTTTCCTATTGCTGCTTACTTGCCAGGCAGGAGTCCGGTGCGGTCCTCCTCCTCAGTTGCAGCCTACAATTCAAGTGTGCACCGGGAAAAACATGATAAGGCGGCTATCTGGACAGTGAATATGGGAAGCAAAACCTTACAGGCACACAAAGGATCTTAGAATGGAAAACTCTGAGGTCTTCTGATCAGTGACAACTTCAAGCGGAGTGTGTGTTTGTGTAGTTTCTTTTTCCTCACCACAATGTGTGAGGGATGGATGTGGGTCGGATGCCAGTTTATTTTCGTTATGGATACGAGGACTGGCAAGTTACCAGCATGAATTACTGAGGGCAAAAAGAAAAAAAAAAAAAATTGACCTAAATGTTAAATTCAGCTCTGGAGGAATGACCATGGTGAAAAGGAAGGGACTGTTATTTTCACTGCTGTACTTTATGGCAGAGTTTTGGCTCACTTCGCAGCAAGTCCTGAGAATTGGTAAGTGGTAAAAGTGTCCATGTCATAAATATTTATATAATAAATGTTAATGTGTCGGCCGGCACTGCTCTCGTCAGCTTTTTTCATATCTGACCCAGTTATTATGCAGTCTGGGCTGCCTCTCACTTCCCAGTGGGGTAAAAAAAAAAAAAAAATATTAGTTATCAAGTATTTCTGACATTTGGCAATACCTTCTGTGCAACTCTTTGTATTGGACTTGTTTGATTGCATTTTTCCTATAGAATGGCATTTAAATGCACAAATAGTTTTGTGGTTTTATGTAATGCAAGGTATTTTTATTATCTCTCAGTGCCAGTGCGGTTGTTTCTTTAAAAAATAAATAAATAAAAAACAAAGATGACAAATTAAATCAGTGATAATCATGCCAAGACGGCTGAAATGATGACCATTCAATTTACCCCACATACAGCTAAACGTACAGCTCAGTTACTGTGGGAGAGTCAGCTTTAAATCCTGGTACCTTCTACTACAAGTACTATATGGTAGTATTACATTCTTTTAATGTTACTACAGAGAGATCAAAAAGATCACGAGTTGTTTTCGGTGTAAATGTTTAATCTGTAGCTGTGCTGCTGTGTTTTGCTATCTTATAATCATTGTCCTCTAAGTTGCCTATTACTGTTTTTTTTTCTGTCCTAAGAGGAGGTACTGAGGACAGAGATGTGGGCTGTCCAAATGAAACTGCATTTTTTATCAAAATCATGTTAATCCACTTTGGTCGGCCAATGGCCAAGCCTCTCTCTCTGTTCCCTCCATACTCACGGCACAGACCAGAAGGAGACAGGTGATTAAGTTGGCCTACCGCTACATCTGAGAGCATATACTGTTGGCATAATGTTGTCCTTGGCACACAGCATTATGAAACTGATACATCACTAAAGAATAAAGAGCGGGCAGGCTCGGTGAAACTTCTTCAGATTTGGCTTCTCTGCGGCCTTTCCTACTCAAAGGTTTTTAAGCGTTGTGCACGCTGATGGTCGATGACATCTGTGAACGTGGATCTGAGTCCAAAGCTGTCTGTTAAGCCTTTGAGGGTTGACAAGAAGAGTAATTTTAATTTCCCTCTGTGCCTGTAATTAAACAAACAGAGCTCTTGCTCCAGTATCCTCCCTTTGATCGCTGATGTAACTTTGGAACAATGAGCCGGTGTTTGCTGCAAATTAAAGCTTTCTGGCTCTTTGCTCTTCTGCCATTGGTTATCCACCGCTCCTCTCACGGGTTAGAGGATTGCATCACAAAAAAATGGCTTTTAAAATTTAGCCCTCGGGACTCCTCGCTTCGCTCAATGCCCACAGCAACTCTGCATTTGAATTTATATTCAAATTTTTAAAGAGAATACAATAAATGTGGCATTGCGTAACTTTAAAAGGCTAAGAAGCTGGTGCGACTTCCTGGTTTCAACAGGCCCAGTCTGTGCTCTATATTGTTAATCTCTCTCAATCATCTATCGCTCTCAAAGGCCACCTAATCTTTGTCATTCTCTTCATGACCCGCACACATCATAATCCCTCCCATATGGTGTGCGGTTTGGCTCAATTAACATTTCTCTGTCTTGGCTAGTGTCTGCATCAGATTGTGACTGGCTCCCACTTTTTTCACTGGGGTTGGTAATAATGGTAAATCTTGTGCTCCAAGCCCTTAAACAACTAACACTAATCTTCTTTATGCATTAAGTCTCTTCCCCAAATATGGTACTTAGGCAGCAACCAAATCTCATCATTAGGGAGAGCACAGAATCAACAGCTTGCGGCTGGGCCTTTTGTTTATTTTCCCCCATTTGTTAAATTTCTTTTTGCCTCTTGGTTGCACACTTAATGATTACTTTGATACTTTCTGATATTTGATTTGCTTATTTACAGTTCAGACCATGTGACGAGAAATGTGGGACCAGCTCCAATCAACCACTGAAATGTAATTTGATGAACTCTACATCCCAGTTTAAAACTAGAGTATTCCTCTAGCTGTTTTACAAAAGAATATAGTTTAGATTTTTATTCATTTTAGATGTTTTGCTGGTAAATCGCAAGCATCTTTTCTATAAACAGAGAAACCTCAGTGCTCTACATCAAACAAACATAGTAGGCTGTTAGGACCTCCTCATTCATTCACAGTCTGGCGTGGCTCCAGGTTGGAGTGGTGCTGGTGGTGTTGTTGGGGTGGGGGCGGGAGGTCTCTTTGGGAACTGGCCCAGGATGGGGAGAAGGAAGAAAGCACAACACTACGTCATTGTGTTCCTCTGCCTTAAAAGACTCTCCTTCATGTGATTATTGCACGGTCACAGAAATCACACAAAAAAATGACTAAAATAATGATTTGAAGGACACTGCCTCAATGTCAGCGGTTTGCTGGATTAAAATCGAGTCTATCCAGTCGCCAAAACCTGAACCTTGTTATTTTTCTTGCTGTCTGCACTAAAGGGAGGAAGAGAAGCCTATAAAAAGCTCAGCCTAAGGCTCTCTGCCTGCAGCATAAGCAGAATCTTTTGTTTTTGTGACCTCCTAGCATGCATTACCCCAAACCATTGTCTGGCCTATTAAAGACGAGATGGAAGTTCACTGATCCTGAAAATTATATTGTAGACGAATTAATGCTAACTATTCATAGATTGTTTCTTATTTTAACTTTTTTTTTTAGCTTCCCTGCTGGGAATGAGCAATGAAGTCATTCAGGAGGAAACCTTTCCAGTGATTTCTGCTCTAATTTTTAATCTTACCTAGGCTCTAACTTGTAATTATCAAAGTATAAATTATCTCTTGCAGTGCTTACATTTTGTCTCTTTACTTAGTAATTCCCTGCTGAGCGAAAGAATTTGACAACTGACTGTAATGGCTGGTTTGAAGCTATGAAATGTAGACATTCAAAATACTATAAACATGCACTGAGTCAAAGACACAGCACGGCTCAGAAGCTTACATTTGTCAGGACTGTTTGCTGCAAAACTGAGATACAAATCTGTTAATCACATATCCTAATCTTATTTTACCATTAAAATGACTCATTCCTCATTTTAACCTAAAAAAATTTGTAGTTAGTGTAAAATATGTATATCACTGTTGCTGTGTGCTACAGGGTGCTTCAATCATTTTAATAAAATAATATAAAAGTACACAAATATCAATATCTGTAAGAGCACTGATCATGTTATTGTATATTGCACTGATGTGCATTCGAAGCTTTTTGATTTCCAAGTTTTTCACATGGTTCCTGGACTCTACGTGCAACTTGAACAATGTCTTCATAAAAGACAAAAAAAAAAAAAAAGCATTCAATCTGCACTTTATGACGCTGTTAGAGCCTTGGGCCAGACAACTAATTCTAATGATACACACACAGCATTTTGTAAGCTCCTAATATAAAAGGCCTGACTTAATTGTCAAAAAAAAAAATAGCTAATTTAAAACATTTTTTTTCCCCCAAAAAATAACCAGAGATATGTTCTTCACTTCAGTCTGGATGGTTGATGGTGGTTAGGGCAAAGATAATGGATAAGTACAGCTGACCTTAAAGGCTCGGTCACACAAGCCTACAGGCTGGTCGCTAGGGAAAAATGTGTGTTCCCTAACCGGTTGGTGAGTGTTTGCAGACAGGTTGCGTCTTCCATGCAAACTATGGGCAATCACAGCAATCTGCTAGTGACCAAAACAGTTACAAGAAGGTTTTCAGTGCAGCCCTGTGTACCTCTTTGTGACCAGTCTCACCTAGCCACTGCCAGCCACCACTTGTCAACCTGCCAGTCACTTGGACCAGCTTTATTCAGGCTGAACTGTAGACAAGTCAGGTGTCCCTTTGAATCCTTTGGATTGTTCTCATGAAATCAATTAATTACACTTTAAACAAAATTTAAGGTATTATCTCAGGTGGAAATGAAGTGAAATATGAGATTTTCTTTTCCTATTCCTTCCCACCAAGTTTCAAAGAGGAAATGAATAAGTAACAGTAGAATAAAACAAATGTTTGTCTTTGTTGGCAATAAAGGGTATCTGGCTACAGCTCATTTCAAATATGATGGCTTATAAATGTGAGTCCAACTGCTAATAGGTCTGTTTTTATTTATCAGCTTTTAACTTATCAATGAAGTTACATTAATTTTTTATTTTAAGATTCAGTCCACTGAAACATTTTGAATTTATAAGCCATTTATTTCATGGGGTCTTTGAGTCTTAAGAAGACTGTATTATTCTGTGATGTTCGACACATCATGGAGATGAATAAAGTGAACGTGGCTACATTTGAAGCCTTTAGACTTGAAAGGAAAAATGACGTTAAATTAGAGGTCAACTGCAAAAACATATAAATCAGAAAATCTTAAGAGCAGCAGTTATTTTTAAGTCTCACACAAATGTGGGAAAGAAAAACAAAGTCATTGAGGATGATTATGATGTTGCCACTTGGATTATTTTGTTGCTGAATCCTTAATAAAGCCCATGACATTTGCTGCAGTCTCTGCACTTTAAGCAAACAAACCTCAAGACCAGCTGGTCAGTCCTCATGTGTATTTCCTATTCTATAACCTTAAAGAAAAAGGAACACCGAAGACAGTGAAATAGAATCCATTTCCTCTGCAAATTTATAAAACGATTGATGTATTTGTGGCTGAGAATTTTATATTTCAGTGGATCAAATTAAGGACTTTAACAGGTCCCAGCAGCTGCTCGCTGAGGCTTGGTAACCATAATTAGGATTGGCACTTTCAAGCATGCTTTTAGTGACCAGGGAGTCCAGACAAGGCTCTCTCAGTTTGGGGTTTGAGGCTATGCTACACCAAAGAAAAAGGTCATTCACAATCAAGGTCTCAGGGGGAGCTTTTTAAAGGCTTTTTCTCCTTCCAAAATCAATCACAATTTCACAGGCAATTCTTCAAAGACTGTTTGAGAGTGCAATGACCTATTGCCATCTGTAGCCTCAGTGTTGAAGTGGGGTCATGTGCAATCACTTGCACCATCTAAATGGCATGTTTATAATTTGTGTTCATTGTTAATATAATCATTGATTAATATTTTTGAAAAAGGCAGAGCTTTTAAAAATGCATTAGTTTAGCCTTTGTTTTGTTAGTTAAAAGTCATGCGAAAGCAGCAAAGTTGAAGGCAACCTGCTTACCTTTGAGGTATGTTCAGCACTGGACTTGAGTCTGTTGACACTTGTGAGGCTCAGTGCAGCAGGAACAAACATTTAACCCTGAATATATTAGATGACAAATCCTATCACTGATGGCCCAGATGTTAAATTATTTACATTTGAAAGGCTTCAGTGAATCAAATGAGCAGGGGAATTTTTGGCAGGGATAAGCACACTGAATCTTGCACGCGTCTGTCTGCATACAGGTAGTGACAATCCAGTATTTCTCTGGCCTTAATCCCAATAGTTTTTAAGCTGCATTTTATGTAACAAATGTAAAAGACTGGAAGCTGCGCATGTGCCCGGCTGGAGTAATATATGTCTATATTGCCAGATGTGGCATGCTAGACCCTCCATCTTTCTGGAGCAGCACGATGGATTAAGAGTTGGATGGTTTTCAGTATGATCTTCTCAACTCTGAGACCTCCTCCTCCTCCTCCTCTGTGCCATTGGCACAAACAGCTACTGTGGCTGAAAGTGACTGAATTTATTGGAGAAATAAAGAAAAATTGTGACAGTGATTTTTATCACCTCAGTTTAAAGGTGTTGAGGCCAGTGGTACAGTCAGACTGTTCAAAGTGCCGCTTTTCAAAATGCATGTATGTTTGTCATTGCTTCTAAATACAGACTTAATTCTGGTTATTAATTGGTGCCTTTTCATTGTTATCTTCAGAGAATCTGAAATTATTAGTCTGACATTATTATTATGGAATTATGCTTCGCCAGAGATAAACATAAACGTTCCTGCAGTCAATCTTAAGGATCTGTTATGAAGATCTACACAAATCTACATAAAAGCAAATGTAAATTTGAATAACTCATCAGTCAACAGAGAAAACCTGCAGGTTTGAACTAACTTCTAATACACTTTCTAATAACCTTTCGAGCTGTTTCCTGCTTCACTTTGGCCTGATGCTGTGCACCATCACTGTAAACTGACTATCTTCAAATTTTGGGCTCTGAAGTATTTTAATGGACACACACACACAAAAAAGTCATGCAATTATTACAAGCTGCAGTTCTAAATGTAATTTTTTTTTTTTTTTTAAGAGTGAAGAATTTACAGTACAAAAAGCCTGATAAACCTGGTTTTCCTCTGAAAATTGTCCCTCTGACTCTGAAGGTTTCATGCTGATATCTACAAAGATTACTGGAAAGACAGACTTGATGCATTGCATGGTTGAGGATTCTGTACCTATCAGTAAATGAAACACATTTGGTCTTATGATATACAGGTTTTACATATAAACAGCACTACACGTTGATAAACTCGAGCTTCTGAGATTATTCCTTCTGTTTCAGTGTTTCGATATACAGTGACTTGACTTTGCCCTTCCATTGTGGCTTTATAGCTTAACCTGGTACTATCAATCTTACAAACTGCATACTGCAGTAAATTTTGTGCTTAATTAGTACACAATTGCCAAATGTGTCACAATTATAAAGATACTTTGGTCATATCAAGTTGCTGAAAAGAGCTTCACAGTACTTCAAAATCACAGATGCTAGTATGGGAGGCAGGGAAACCACCACATCCATATTACTGAATCTTCACATAGCTAAATGCAGATCCAAACGATTGATAGCTAAAGTGATGCTACCTGAAGAAAAGAAATTTATGTTGGGTATGATTTCACTGAAGGTGAATGTAACCAGTAGCAGTAAATTGCAAGTATAAGACAAGATGAATGAGTACGACTGTCTTTTGGAGCCTTTTTTTCTAATTAAAACAAGGTGCAAATGCATAAGGACATTAAAGCGTGCCTTAAATGTCTGCTCTGGTAATATGTTAACGTGCTAAATGGTTAATCTGTGATCCTTTATGTGAAAAAGAACTGAACACATATGGCACAGTTTTTATAAAAGCTATTGTGGCAGCTTGTGAAATTCAGTTACTATGTAACAGGCTGAAGCCAGAAAAGTTCAAGTTTTAATTTGAATAATATTAAATCCTGTCATCTCAGCTGGGTCCCTTGGTAGCATTTATGTGACAGAAGTACAAAGGAAATGGGGACACATTATGCAACTATTACAATTCAGCTGTGGTAGCATTCAATCTTTAAAATACACCATGTGAATATCTGTACTGAGAGAAGCCAATAACTTTTCTGCTAGTACTTTAATATGATCTTTTTTCTCTTTTCCCTGTAGGAGGCATCTTTGAGACACTTGAAAATGAGCCCATTAGTGTTGAAGAACTGGCCTTTAAATTTGCTGTAACCAACATAAACAGGAACCGGACCTTAATGCCAAACACCACACTGACCTATGACATCCAGAGAATAAACTTATTCGACAGTTTTGAGGCATCAAGAAGAGGTAAAATTTAATTATGAAACCCCATTTAAGAATCAGTGAGAGAGACTGTGGTTGAGATTTTCATTTCTCCCCACTTTGTTTCATCACTTCAGCCTGTGACCAGTTAGCGCTGGGCGTTGGGGCCGTTTTTGGACCCTCTCACAGTTCATCGGTTAGCGCGGTCCAGTCAATCTGTAATGCCCTGGAAGTCCCTCACATCCAGACACGCTGGAAACACCCATCAGTGGACAACAAAGACAGCTTCTACATTAACCTCTATCCCGAATATGCCTCTATAAGCAGAGCAGTGTTGGACATAGTGCAATTCTACAAGTGGAAGACCGTCACTGTGGTCTATGAGGATGCAACTGGTGAGTCAAGATGCGATTTAGTGATACAAGATGTGATCCAGAGGGAAATTCTGTAACTAAGACAGCAGGAGAGCATGAGAACAGACTTCACTAACAAATGTCAGCAGTGATTTAAACACACCAGGAGGGACATACACTTTACTTTTAAACTATAAAATGTGGCAGCTGGTTGGCATATTTATAAAGTGACATCTGCCCGGTACACTCAGCTCCCACTTTATAAAAAAATCCAAACTTTAAGAAGGTGACTATGATCCATTTTGGTTGAAATAACAACTACAGCTCCTGCAAGACTTTGCCCTAGCAACCCTGTTAAATGACCTTGCTGAAGCTATTTATAGATGAAGAATGTGCCCTTAAAAGTACCTTATAATGATGCAGGAGGAGGCAGTGAGACGAGCACAACCTCTGAAACTAGTGCTTTTTGACAGAAGCTAAAATGATGAACTGATCAAATCCTGCTTGGCAGCACACTAATTTATCTCAAAATATGATTAAAAAAAAACAGTATATTTATCTCGATTTTTTTTTGTTTGTTTAAAAAACAAAACAAAAACAAGACTTGACCCTAATATTCTTTGTTAGTCTTCAGCTCCTTGAAACAGAAGTCAATCCCTATAGATGGTGAGACTGTTCAAAAATAAATAGCAAAATCAATCCCTAATAAACACACAAAAAGCAAATACAAGACAGAACAACAGATAAATGTATAAAAACTAAGAAGTCGGATTGATGTATGATTGAAGTATAATGAATCAAAATTCAGGGTTTTCTCTTTTAACCTAGCTAGGTAAATTATCCAGCACACCTAATGTGCTCCATAAGATATCTTGGGTCTGTGAGTAATTATGAGAAAGATGGGGCCTTCTTTGAGTTTTTCACTTTAGAGTTAAAAAAAAGTCCCACTCAGCTAAATTTTAAGGTCTCAAAACTTGTACCAAAGTTCAGGACCCTAAGATGTTAAGGCTATGGCTTCTTAACATTATCATGATGTAAATGTCAAAGCTTTCTGAATATTCTGACTCCTCAGACCTTGTCCCAGTAGTCAGTAGTCATGGGCTCCTCTAAGCACCTTCCTAACAATCTGGAAATTAAAGTAATTGTTGCCCACAAAGCAGGAAATGTCTATAAGAAGATAACCAGTCATTTTCAGGTAGCCTTCTCCTCATTAACAGAAACAGATAAGTTGAGGCCTAAAGAACCAGAAAATCCTCTAATAGATCTGCTCCCACGTTTGCTTGAAAGGCAAATAAAAACCCAGTGTGATGGGAAAAAACCCTTAAATATTTAGAGTCTGGACTAGTGGTGCTGATGTACTCACTGATGTGTATGCAGTGCAACCCATCGCCCCATGCTAGCTTAGTGCGAAAAAACAAAACAAAATAACTCAACTGGGATTATGTTGGTTTTAAATTGGACAAAACCAGAAAGCTCATGGACCCGTGTGAAGCAATCAGATGAAGGCCGCCTTACAGCATCTACAAACAAGTGGGGATAAACCTGAACAAATACGACATTTATTCAAGAGCCATCAACTCTTCTCATTAAACGTTCCCTTGTCTTTATGTAAACAGGCATCAGTATAATCTGTTATTGGCCACAACAAAACCAAAATATGCTTGTAGAAAAAAAAGTTTCATGACAATACATCTCCAGCTGGTGAGCACAGGGATGGATTGATGATGCTTTGGGCTTGTATTGCAGCCAGTGGCACAGAGAAAATCTGACTTTCTGAGGCAAAAATGAAGCTAAAAATATGCAAGCAAACAGTGCTGTTAATAATAAGAGGCTAGGTTTAGGAGTGCAACGTTCCACGGTTTGGTTCATTTGCACATATGAAACAGTTATTTCTGGATCAAATGATGATTTATGTGACTAAAATAAACATTATTTATTCCCAGTATTGTTGCAGTTACTGATTTTCAGTAGATCAGACCTGCTAATCAACAACACCTGCTTATAAGCTAACATTATGCTAGCTAAAGTTAGGCTCTAAAAAACACACTTTCCCCCCTGATAAACAGTTCGATGACATTCTCACATCATATGAGAGTTTATTTGCTCAGTGTCCGAGTCGTCCACGACATTAAATCCACCTCCAAGAAAGTTTCAGCAGCCCGGGCTAACAGTAGCTAACAGCGGCTAAACCATCAGCGCTTACTAAAACAGCGATTACTGACAGAGAAGTCCTGCAAATCCTCAACAACTCACCTCAGTGTCGCTGTCGTCGGACAGAAGTGAGCTTCTATCACACATCGAATCTTTTCGGACTCTTTAACGGCCTCCTCCAGAGGAAACAGCCGCTTCATGAGCTAAACGGTGATCTTAGAGTCTGCACCCACTGGATAAATCCCGGCCAGAGCGTTTGAGGGGTCTTGGGCGTAAAAACTTAAAATATCGCAAAAATATTTAATTAACACATATCCGTTTTTATTCTTGATTGATTGCTAAGTGTTGATATGATAAAAATCTGTCAAAATATGATGTGTACAAAAACGTTTTTATACGTAAATAAAAGTAGTTTCTTTTTTTTTTTTTTTTGGATACAATAAGCCTGGGATCCTAAACACACCTGAAATTTCAAAAATCCTCCACAGCGATGCGAAAGACTCACTGGCAGTTATGGAAAAGCTTGAAAAATGTGCAAAAAAAACCCCAAACCTAAGAAATGAAGAAAGGGGCAAATACATTCTTTCTTGTGTGCAGTTACAGCAACCAAAGTTCACCATACTTCCTTAGATATCTGGGCAGAATTATACTTAAATGTGCTCCTTTGGCATCTTATTTAAAAGTATGAAGTTTACCAGCTCTAATGATCAGCTGCCACATTAGAAATAAGCAGTAAGCAGCCCTGAGAGTGCACTTAAAGTGTCAGTTTGGCCTGATTTACTGTTTCTGTTGTTAAATGTGATTCAGCTTTGCTTTAGTTGATGCTGAAGTTCAATTTTTGATGTGTTTTTGCAGGCAATTTTTTTTATAGCGTTACATTAAAACAATATAAATTACAACACAAGACTAAATGTTGACTAAAGTGCTGTTTTCTACAGTTATTGGTTTAGACATGTAACATGACAATGCAATGACAATCAGCCTGTAACACCAATTAGACAACCTTAATGCCTACTAGTGACTGCTACGAATCAAGTGCAAAAACACCATCTCCATAAACATCACATACAAGCTGGAAACTAAAGGAACAGCTTTCTCACCTGGTGAACAGGTAACACAGCACCTGTTCTGGGGAGCAGGTCCATTCAGAGGCCTGGTTGTTCATAAGGTGGCAATTCAGCTGTTAGTTTGGAAAGAAATTAAGAATCTGATTGAATGCTGTAATCCTGCTGCAGTGGAAAATTATCACTTGCTTCACTGCTACATGCCATTTCTTTATGGCTGTCTGGAAAAAGATACCCTGGCTTCTTTTCCCGATGCACGAAGACCCGACAAGTGGCAAATTTAGCTAGTTTATGCTAATGATGTGAAAAAACAAACAAACAATAAATAAAAAATAACTCCAACCAGCAGTGACCAAAATGCATCCAGTTCCATCCATATTACTGCTACAGAATGAACCAGTTTTGAGGTGTTTTAGTTTGAAAATCTTTGCTGAAAAATATTGTCCGTCGTGCTGATACTAGCTTTGTTACTTTATGGTTATAAATTCATAAATTAATGTGAGGCTAGAGAGCAGAAAACGCATAAACAGACTTTCTGACTCATGAAAACAGCCATAAAATGTCTCTCTGTGGGAGGAAACTGCTATTCACTTCATAGTGGTGACTATTTGTGGTGACAGTTGTGTCTGGTATCAGGCTAGGAAACTGGTGGCAGGACTAACGACAGCCTGCATATTCATTGCCCTCTAGTGGTCACAGCAAGGAGCTGCAAATTCATACATGTCAGTCTCTTTTGTTATTAAGTTCAATCAGTTTATGCGTCTACTTCCGTTAACAAAAAAACCTTCACAAATAAAGTCACACAAATTCAGGGTTAGCAACAATGTTCATAAAGACTCCTGTTTTTGAATTATTGCAGCTGCGCATGCTCACTGATGAACTGCACCATGACATCATGTTATGATTATATTGTTGCACTTCATCAGTGTGGCCATTAGAGGACAGTGAGCATGCGTGGTTGCAATAATTAATTCAAATACAGGAGCCATTGCATAAGTTATTGAAACTAAAAACATTTAATATATTCAGAGTATAAGGGGACTGCATATAACTGAACAAGTAGAAAATTACATAGTTTAAGAGTATGTGTAAGCCCGCCTTTATTTTACGTAGAGATGACTCTATTTTAGGTGTGTGTAGACCCCTCTAGTGGTCACTTGGTGGAACTGCAACATTAGCCAAAATATCGTCGGCGTCTACACAAGTTAGAGTTTCTGGCAAACACTTTCAAATTGCAGTGACAAAGTAGAATCAAACAAAACAATGTATTACTGTGGATTTTGAAATACTGTTAGCCCTTCTCTGCTGCTGCAGCGAACAGCATTAAATCTCCTAGAGTAGCATACCCATGGTAGAAGTGATCTTAGGAAACCTGGGTCTTGAAAACACTGGGGAAGGAAACCAAGTCAAAGTGCAGGTGAACCAGCTTGTAGTTAAAAGCTAAACTTAAAAAAAATCTAAATTCCAGTAAAGATAGCTGCCACTAGCTGCCAAGTGCTATGTTGTGGTGGGATGCTAGAAAATAATCAGATTAGATACTAATATTGCCTGTAATCCTGCAGAAATTAGAATTATTAAAGCGACTCTTGCTGCTCATACAAAAGAGAAATGTTGTTTGTGGTAAATAAATGCATGATAGGTTTCTTTAAATGAGGTTTGCTTTTTATATGGTCCGATTAATGTCTACATAAAAGCTTCCTAAAATAAATGAGACGCACTTTAACATGAAGCAGGTGAAAATGCAGTGACCTCACCCTCTCTGTGGGCTTCCTCTTTCCCTCCTGCCCAGCAGCTCAGTCTTCAACATCCTTCCAATAGATCCACCATTCCTTCTCTGAACATTTCCAAACATCTCCACAGAGTTTTAATAACTTTGGCTTGATAATTTTGGCCTTAGCGGATGACTTTTTGTTCTTTCTTTACACATATGAATAATCTTGTCCAGTTAAATGCCTCCAAATGGTAGGTTTCTTGTATGTTTACTAATTGCTTTCTCGTCTTTTTGATTTAAGGCCTGATTCGCTTGCAGGAGCTGATCAAAGCTCCATCCAGATACAGCATTAAAATCAAGATCCGCCAGCTGCCCACAGGAAGCAAAGATGCCCGTCCCCTGCTGAAAGAAATGAAGAAAGGGAAGGAGTTCTATGTCATCTTTGACTGCTCTTACCAAACATCAGCTGATGTTCTCAAGCAGGTGAATGGCATGAATGTCTGCCGGTTTGTGGGCCACTGAGGTTTCGTATACAACTTGACACCTAAAATGCAAATCTTATCAGATATCCAATGTGGGTTTTCTTTCTTCAGTGGAAAAATAGCCTCTGAATCTCTTTCCGAATTGCTCTTGGTTTAATATTCACTACGTGCAAGATTAGTCCACTTCTATCCCCTTCAGAAATCCTATGTTTATTACCAAATCCAGGCAGAGCCTATGTCTGAGCCAGACGTACACATTTAGAACCAACAGCTGCTGGATGGAATAGATAATTTGTTGCTTGCTGTGGATGTGGATGTGGTTGGTTGGTCTTAGGCGGAAGAGAAGATTATTTATTCTGGCTGGAACAAACTTCTCACTTTCTTTCACCCTGTTTAGATTTTGTCCATGGGAATGATGACAGAATATTACCACTTCTTCTTCACCACACTGGTAAGAGACATGTCTTCAAAAAGCTGTAATATAATAGCCTCTTGCCACATAGCTACACACCACTGGACTGCCTTCAGTCTGTTTTTATTCTGCACAAGTGTTTTATGCAGATGAGCTCTCACATCTGCAGTTTGTTTTATAATAAGGCTGCTGGATGTTTTTAGTGCCCTTGGCATAATTCCATGTTATTACACTGTACTCATATTGTTGCACTGTTTTAATCAAATGCCAGTTTATCCTTGCTCTTTACTTCATGTCTGTATCTAGGTCTTTATATTCAGAATCACATTAATTCCACACTGATGAGAGAAGAGGAATGAAAGTCAGTAGAAGCACGACAGAATCATGTGTGTGAATGAGAGGGAGATGGGTGTAACAGTGAAGCCACGAGGAGCAGAGGAAGTGAAGGTAGAGGAGTTTAAATAGCTGGGGTCAAACTGCCACAGCAAGAGAAGAAGAAGGCGCGGGCAGGGCCGAGTGGGTGGAGACGAGCGTCGGGGTGATTTGTGACAGAAGGAAGGCAGCGAGAGTGAAAGGGAAGGTTTACAAGATGGTAGTGAGACCTGCTATGATTTGGAGACAGTGGCATTGACAAAAAGACAGGAGGCTGAGCTGGAGGTGGCAGGGAGTGGCCAGGATGGAAACCATTAGAGATGAGCACATCAGAGGGAGAACTCAGGTTGAGCAGTTTAGAGAGGCAAGGCTGAGATGGTTTGGACCTGTGCAGAGGAGGAGTAGCGGATAAATCGGGCAAATGATGTTGAATATGGAGCTGCCAGGCAAGGAAAAGAGGAAGACTCATGGATGTAGTGAGAGTGAGAGAGGACATGCAGAGTGTTGTTGTGGCAGAGGCAGATGAGGCGCTGCAGTGACCCCTAAAGGGAGCAGCTGAAAGAAGATGATGATGATGATACTGTCAATCTCCACAGGACCTGTTCGCCCTTGATTTGGAACCATACCGCTACAGCGGGGTCAACATGACGGGGTTCAGACTGCTCAACATAGACAATCCTCAGGTGGCTTCAGTGGTGGAGAGGTGGGCCATGGAGCGGCTGCAGGCGCCCTCCAAAGCCGAGACTGGAATGATGGAAGGCATGATGACTGTAAGCCTACTTTTACCTTCTTCCTTTCGAGGTCTGCTGAGTTGATGGGCTGTGTGTAGGGACGCTATGATTTAATGTATACAGCCCAAGAAGATAAATAATAACACTAGATAAAAACTGAGAAAGCAGTTTTAGCAGTCAACACATCCAACACCGCCTATAACAAAAAAGCTAAACACGTGAGATAGAATTAAAAAAAAAATGACAATTAGCCCATTAAGGTAAAAAATTAGACAAAGGAATAAAAAACAAATAAAAAAAAAATCTTTTTTTTTAAATGATTTAAAAACTCTGAGGGACTAAAATGGCCTTTAAATAAAAAAAGAAAATGGCATGAAGAGCAACAAAGATGGGAAAACTCTTCCTGAATAGTCAAACATATCCTAAAAATAATGATAATAAGCAAAGTGGACGATTTACAGTATCAACAGCCAAGATGGCAAAATCAGTAACAAACTCCCTCTCTGATGGTTTCCTCAACACACCACTTCAACCTTTTCATTCGTAAAGCTAAATAAGAAACTGAACACGATACAACATTAAAATCAACTGCCTAATGTAGATGTAACCCCCCCCCCCCCCCCCCCCCCCCCCCCCATTCCTTAAAAACATCCCTGAGCAGTCGGGGCACGGACACAGGACCTCTGTGGGGTCTCCAGGCCGTTATCAGCTGATCTTTAAGGGCTGTCTGTTGCACGGTGGGGGGGCCTCAGAGGATTGGACTTGTTTGGGGTGATGGAGCAAAGTGGAGGCTGCATGGAGCACCACTGTGATATGGGGTGCGCTTGGTCTTGAACAAGAGTTAGGTGGGTGGTGTAAGTCAAAATAAAGAGTCAAAGATTCCTTTTGACTAAAGACATGCAAACAGACATTGTGTTAATTTTGCCTCCTAAACTTGGCAAAAAAAACACGCATATGTATCTACACAAGCTCAACTTGGGAAATTGCATGATGTCTTTTAATTGGCTCTGACTGCGTACACTCGGGTCACAATGCAGAAACCGCTGGTTTTACCTGTGAGGCAGCCCTGGTGTGATAACTGGATGACATGTGATTTGCGGTCCCCGGTAACGGGTAATGACGGCCGTGTTTGTCTTGCAGACTGAAGCGGCTCTGATGTACGACGCCGTCTACATGGTGGCCGCTGCCTCGCAACGCACCTCTCAGATCACCGTCAGCTCCCTGCAGTGCCACCGACACAAACCCTGGCGCTTCGGATCACGCTTCATGAGCATGCTCAAAGACGTGAGTCTGGTTTTTGAGTGCCTGATAGCCGGCGCTCCGTCCATTCATCCGTCCTTTTCATAGCCCGCCGCCTCTGTGTCATCTGCATTTGTGCAAGAACAGAAACAATAGAGTTAGGAGATTAGATCTGGTGAATGAGCAACGAGTGTGTGATGATCATATTGAAAATAATTTCTTTCAGGAGATGGTGATTGATGTCATGCTTCACATGTTGGTTAATTTACTAAAGATTAGAGCTGTCCACGGAGAATTCTGCTCCTTGTATGAATGGAAAACAGGGAAAGACCATATAGATTTGAGACAACTCCTTATAACCTGACACTAATACTAAAATGATAACAACTGAGGACTCGTGCATTCTCCTTGCTCTGTTGAACATGAAAAATATTTCTGCATGAATTGTTGATCTAACAGCAGATTAAACAGAAACACAGTGAGACAAACACTCATCAAACCCCGACAGGTTGATAAAACACGCCGCCTGTCGGGGCAGCGGACTCTCTCATCTGTGCCAAGATAGATTCATTTCAGTTTAATAGGCTTTCCTGTTATTGCACTCTCTAATTAGACGTTTCTTTGACCAATGGGCTCGTCTTGTTGTAAGTGGGGACAGAATATTGACAGAAACAAGCAAAGCCGAATAACCCGGCCGGCAGAGTGTGAGTGAAGGAGAGTTTCAGCTGTACAGATTCTGTCTGTAATTAGGCTGGAGGAAAGTATTTTTACGTAAACGCAATGAGGTCGAAAATGTGATTTTTCTTGTCCATCGATGACTAACAGCGTAATGTTCTGCTTTCTAAACATCCTAAATTGTATCGAACGTTGTTTTTTTTTATACAGGGCTTTAATTTAAAAGGACCCATTCACAGCAAATTATACATACATATCACCTCCACAATATATAGATTTTAGATTTACTGGTTAATCTTTCCTATCCTATAGTCATGAACTTAGTGGGTTGATCGTTTGGACTGTTCCTTCACCGCCAAGGGAGCGAGTTGAGGTGATGCAGAAATCTGACTAAGATGCCTTCTGGGCACTCAGGGCAGACCAGGATATGCTGGAACACTGTGGTATTCCCCTGGAGGAGATTGGGAGATGGAGGTGGTGGATGGGGAAAATGAGGTCTGGGCATCTCTATATAGACTACTACCCCCATTGACTTGGAGCAGATGAGCAGGATGGATGGATAAATGTAGCTTTTCAGTTAGTCGTCAGTGGGAAACACTCAGCATATGCACAAAATACAATCGTGCAGGGAAGTGAAGGAACTGGTTGGTAAATACATCTGTAGATCTGTCATATTTTACTCATAACACTCATCTTATTATCAGCATAAGTTGTGCATTGCAGTGTAGTTCACTGACTGTGCGTCTGCTGGAGCTGACAGTGGTGTGCTTATCTGGAGAAAAAAAACTTAAAAATAAAGGGTGTCTTCATTTAACAAGGGTCTAAATAGATCTCCCATGATTCCTCTCCTTATTCCTGTTCCAGCTTGCTTGAGAGGCTCTCTGATTTAGCCCACGATGCATTACCGCACAATAATTATGTAAATCTGACAGTAATCAAACCAGACGTGATGTATGCGGAGCTGAATCATTCATAGCAAGTCATTTCTGAGGCTCCGTGAGATAAATTAGAGACCCTAAAGAAACCAGCAGCTGCCTGTGTGGTTAAAAACATATAAACACACATTTTTGAAAGTTAGCAGCTAGATATATATGTATGCATAAAAAGCTTAGGTTGAATGGTGGAAAAGTTTAAGTTTAACATATGTACATTAAAAACATGTAAAAATACTTTTAGATTTTAAATGAACAACTATAAATTAACAGCATTAGCTGAGGGGCCCTTGAGCAAGACACTGAGTGCTGCTCAGTAGCTCAGCCTACGCGCCGCTCTTGTATGGGTGGGAAGGTAATCTGTTGCCTGCAGGACTCATTTCTGTGTCACATGTTTAATAGTGAAAGTTAAGTTATTTATATAGTTAAAGTTTTATGAAGAACTGTTCAAAAGGAAAAAGGAAATATAATTTTTCTCACTGCTTCCTCTGTATTCACGACTTTTTAAGGGTGGCAACATTTCTGAGCTCCTCCATCTGAGAACAACCTCATCGTCATGCAGTTCGGTCCAAACTTTGGTGGACAAAGACACTTTTTTTCCCACCACAGTGGATTTTAAAAACTAAAAATCAACATGTGATTGAAGTGCAGACTCTGAGCTTTAATTCAGAGGGTTTAAACTAAAGTATTGCATTAACTGTTTAGGAATTAGACATATTTGCATATGCAGTCCCTTTGGACAATCGGCTGACAAGCAGTTTCGTGGCCAGGTGAGGCCTGCTCCCTTGTAATTTCATGACATGTGAAGCAGACATAATATCTGAAGTTGATTCAAAGTGTCTAATTTGCATTTTATAGCATTTAACTGTAATTTTAAATATGAGGCCCAATGAGATGTCAGTGCAAGTGAGGGAGGCCATCATTCAACAACAGCAAAAGGTCTGAAACACCTTAGAAGACAATGTTAGACCCTGACCAGGATAAGTGGGGATGGATGGATGGATGGATGGATGGATGGATGGATGGATGGATGGATGGATGGATGGATGGATGGATGAGAAAAACAACTGCACAACATTTAAAGAGGAGGGGCTTATTATTGTCAAGGTCCCAATCAAGAGATGCCTTCATGAATGGAAACACGGAGGGTTGCACCGGAACATGGAGGCCAGATTAGATGTTGCCAGAAAACATCTAAAAGATCCTGCATTGTTCTGAAAAAGGGAAAAAATAAATATGTAAAATTTCACAGAGGAAACTAAGATCAGCTTGTACCAGATCGATGGGAAAGGAACAGGCCGTGGGCCGAAGCTTCCCACATTATCTCTCAAATATGGCGGCGGTGAGTGGAACCGGGTCACTGGTGTTTTTTTGATGATGTGACCGCTGATAGAAGAAGCAGGACGAACTGTGAGGTGTACACGGCTGTAATCTCTGCTCAGATTCAGATTCTAAACGGGATGATGCATCACAGTGCAAATGGAGAGTGACCAAACGCAACTCAAGAGTTTCTCAAAGCAACGAAATTAGATACCCTGAGTCACCTGATCGCAGCCTGGCAGAGCACGTTGTTCAGTTAAATACCAAACTGAATGCAGAGAGACCCACAAAGAAGCAGCAACTGAAGGTGGCTGCAGCAAAGGTCTAATCGAGCATCTGAAAGGAGGAAACACAGCATGTGGTGATATTCGTGGGGTGTAGACGTAATACTTATATTTAAAAATTATGTTAAATTGTCCAGTCTTTTTTAGCTTTTGTGTTCTTGAGGACTGTGTATAAAAATAGCTGTAATTCCTAAATGGTTGATATAATACTTTTGTTAAACCGCTCGAATTAAAGCCGGAAGCCTGCACGTCAATCACGTTGTGGTTGTTTGATTTGAAATCCACGGCGGTGGTGTGCAGAGGTGGCACGTCTTTGTCCAACACCGCACATACACAGCAATTAAGGAAACACACCCGAGAGAGAGACTTCTGACTGGTGAGGACTTAAAACAGATCTCACAGATGTGAGTGGTAACAATGTGTAAAACACCCTCATCAAAGGGCAATTTCACTTCTAGCCTTCTGCAGGCGTTAAAGAAACAATGTTTCTCCATCAAATATGATTTGAAATCTTCTGTTTTTGTGTGCTTTCCAACATGGAATACTGCACTCCGCAAACTGCATTTCTCTTTGCCAACGTGATTTACATTTGAAATGTGAATCAGAATGAAAGCTTGAGCAGTGTAGCGCTTCGGGATGATGACGTTGGATTGAATTCTTTAATCTCGTTTTGTTTATTGCTCGTTGTGTGTAAATCTGCTTTGGTTCCAGCAGACTGAATGGAATATTTTCCACTTTAAAAAACTGGTGTCTGTGTAAAGGCCCTCAGATGATGAAACCATGTGTTGTTTGGCATCTCCAGACTCACCTGTATGTCACTTCTAACAGAAGAGATTTTAGACTTAACTGAGTGTGGAATACACTGTAGTATTTAATACTATATTTCTTAAAATCTGCATGTGCACGATTGCAAAGACCACTGGTGATTTTTTTAAAACAAACAGTAAGTTGCACCAGTCCTTTAAAAATACACAGAGCACACTTTTCCACTCCTGAATACTAGACTTTATTTCCCATGTTTGGTGTTTGTGGCTGCTATATTAATTTTCAGTATCCAGCAGTGTTATATTGAAACCAGGCTGTACTGCTGCCACACTCACAATATTACACAAGCTGCGCTGTGATCGGCTGTATTAACCTATGCTTGTGCAGACAGAAATAAACTGTCTGTTTTGGATCAGAGAAACTTGGATCTACAGAACTGCACAGTCCTGAGCCACCACTCATTTCTCTCTGTTTAGCCTCCAAGGAGCCAGGTTTTGTTGAGCACTAGTTCTCCAGGCTTTCTGAAGGTCTTTTTTTGGGGGGGACATTGGCTGCTTTTTCCTCATATTTTCAGTCTAGCCTTGTACCTGTCAGAGGAATACTTGGTTTTTTTTAAAGCCATTTAACACTGTGAATCTTTTAAGCATAAAAAAGGCCATTTACTCATGAGATAAACCCGTGTTGAGTCAACACATACACATGACTTAGCAAAGAACCAATTTAAAGTTTTATCTTTAGGTCCTTTTGTTTCTAGCAGCCTGTAGTTTAGCTTTCAGTTGAATCTATGAAAAATGCCAAAGATAACAACACAGTTTGACAGGCATAAAATAGGATGTTTGCACCAACAAGGCGATTCCCAAAGAGCCAAAAACCCCCCCCAAATATCTCAGCATGGTGTGCAGGATGTGGAAATGGATCAGTCATGGATTGGCCTCCCCAGAGCCCGGACTTTAACATTATTGAAACAATTAATCGCTGCACCTATTTCTCATTTTCCTAGAAAAAAAAACCCCATAAAAATTAAGGGTGAGTCACGACTTTTGCGCAGTACTGACATGTTTTTTTTTTAACAGTTTTACAGCCAGAAAGTCATGAAGGAGCATGTCGCAGGAATGTACTGTACAGGACAATTGAAGAATTAAAGTGACTTCTTAGCGTTCTCTGTGCAGAATAAAGCTACTTTCCTCATGCCCTCTGTAATAGATTTAACCTGACTGCAATTCAGCTGAGCTAACTTCATTATCAACTGATTTCAGATATATCTGAGCACCGCTGCCCACCCGCTGCTCTCCTCTCAGACAGAGGGCATGCCTGCCTGCTCCATTTACATCACCATCCACTGTGTTACAGACTCAGAGACACTTAATATTTCCGCCGAGGATCCAGCCAATGCAAAACCGTCCATTGTGATGCGGTTAGCCTAGTCAGTCTTCTTTGCCTAATGAAGAACTCATCAATTATTCATGTTTAAAAACTGTTTTCATTTTTTCCAGGCCCCTGCTTTGTTTTGCATTCATGTATATGATGGGAGGGGAAAATAAAACCTGAGGGATTCTTTGTGTTTTCTGCCCTCTCTTTGAAACAGGCGCAGTGGAACGGTTTGACGGGACAAATAATTATAAACAAGACGGACGGTCTGAGGAAAGAATTTGATTTAGATGTCATCAGCCTAAAGGAGGACGGCTTGGAGAAGGTGAACTGTCTGAACCGCGTCCATCACGTTAATACAGATTATTATAGCACACAGTAAAGCAGAGCTGACTGCGTATTATTAATGAGCAAACAAAGCAACAGCTATTCACTGTAACCCAATTCTCCCTCCCCACCCCACCCCCCCTCTAAATTCGCAGGAAGATGACTTGCCTTTAAAACGATATAAAGACTAATTTACTGAAAATTGCATAAGTCTTAAAATGCGGTGTTCTAATTATGCATTAAAAGGGAACTTTTTGAACTGTTTTGACACGCTGCTCTCTCAAAATAACTTGTAGCTGCCTCTTCAAGCTTTATGGGTCTGTGGATGCTTCTTTAATCACGGTGACAATGCTGCGCTCAGTTTTGGCAGGTCATTAAGAAGCTGTTACCTGCTCATGCTATCATCACTACAAAGAATTTAAGCCCAGGTTAACGCAGCTGGGAGTAAAAACTGAAATGAAAAAGAAACAAGAACTGCTGCCAGATGAAATATTTCCCATCACCATCACTCTTGTGCATACTTTCAGGTTAAAGCTGTGATTAAAATGCTTTCTCTTTATTATTTTTGCAAGACTAACACGGGCAACAACCGCCTGAATAAAGTGTGGAAAAAGGTCTGTACTTTAGCTGCCACGGCAAACTAAAGGAATACTGACACCTACTAATTTACTGCACCTGATGCTCTTTGTGATGTTTCCCCTTTTCATTAAAAATAGGTTCAGGTAGTGGGTGTGGCCTTTCAAGATTTATAACATTTTGTGATCCTTTCCTTTTTTTTTTTCCTTCTCTGTGTAATTTTCCATTTGAACTTTTCTACTTGTTCCTGCTCCCCCTCCTCTATCTTTACCTGATTTCCCTCAGTTGTGTGGAGGTCACCCAGGTAATAACTCTCTAAAGTCCAGTCAGTGTGGTTATTTGGATATTTTATTTGTTACAGATTGGTGTGTGGAACTCCCAAACAGGCCTTAATTTATCAGAAATCAACAAGGACTCATCCACAAATGTAACAGACTCAATGGCCAACAGGACCCTTATTGTCACTACTATTCTGGTATGAACAGAAATAAAATCATTAATAGCGAGCATTTGATTTAAGATGTCTTTGTATTAAATAAGCCTTTGAACCTTTTGTGTTTGTTTTTTTTTTTTAAACCAGGAGAATCCTTACGTCATGTATAAGAAATCAGACAAGCCGCTCTATGGAAACGACCGCTTTGAGGGTTACTGCCTCGACCTGCTCAAAGAGCTCTCCAACATTTTGGGCTTCTCTTACGAAGTAAAGCTGGTGTCAGATGGCAAATATGGAGCTCAGAATGACAAGGGGGAGTGGAACGGCATGGTGCGGGAACTCATTGATCATGTGAGTGCTGATCAGTCAGTCTTACCGTAAAAGACGATTCAGTGTCGCCCAGCAGCTGACGGTGATTTCTGCCCTCCACCAGGTGGCTGACCTCGCCGTGGCCCCTCTCACTATCACATATGTCAGGGAAAAGGTTATAGATTTCTCCAAGCCTTTCATGACGCTGGGAATTAGCATCCTCTACCACAAACCAAACGGCACCAATCCAGGAGTCTTCTCCTTCCTCAACCCACTGTCTCCTGATATCTGGATGTATGTGTTGTTGGCGTGTCTTGGTGTCAGCTGTGTGCTTTTTGTCATTGCCAGGTAAGGTGCTGTAGAAATGACTTTTTATAGTTGCTTTTACTTGAACCCTTTAAAGGCATGAAATAATTGCCAGAAATTTTTTTTTTGAAAATGCAGTGTTTATTAAACCTTCTGATAATAAAAAATATTAAATTGCATATTAATTTGCATATTAATTTGTAACATATTTACTACATCCAATACTCTTTTTTTTTTTTTTTTTTTTTTGCAATTTACTCATGTAACAAATATGATACATGTGGCAAAATTTCAGTTTAATGTTTTGACTTTTAGTCTGTAACAGGCCATTTGGTTTAGTGAATAATCACTAATGAATTTTGATTCAAATTACAGATTAATTGCCAAATGTAGGCAGAATTAAGTTACATTTACTAACTAAAGACGTTCACCGGTAATGATTTCAGCTGTTGCCTCAGACCTAAATGTGGTATTAATGTAGTCATTTTGGGGTTTTTTTTAAAACGTTATTTTGACTGATGATATTTTGACCCATAACCTTTAGGTTTACTCCCTATGAATGGTACAACCCTCACCCCTGCAACCCGGACTCAGATGTGGTTGAAAACAACTTCACTCTAATAAATAGTGTCTGGTTTGGAGTTGGAGCTCTTATGCAGCAAGGTATGCCTTATCCAGTTATATTTTTCATGATGTATTTAAGAATCAATAATGTGACTTGTATTGTTGTCTCACAGGATCTGAACTGATGCCTAAGGCTCTTTCTACAAGGATAGTTGGTGGAATATGGTGGTTCTTTACCTTGATTATAATCTCTTCATACACTGCCAACTTGGCTGCCTTCCTCACTGTGGAAAGAATGGACTCACCAATTGACTCCGCCGATGATCTGGCCAAGCAGACCAAAATAGAGTACGGCGCCGTAAGAGATGGCTCCACCATGACCTTTTTTAAGGTGACCATCTTTCTGGTTTACAGGGCAGCTGTGGGGGAGGAATGCAAATAAGAACACTGCTTTTGATTCTGATTAGCCTGACAAGTTTCACCCCTGAGCCAGCAGTCTTTGGTCATGTGCAGCTTGACTGGTTGGCAGAAAATTGATTTGGTTTGGAAAAAAGAGTAGGGTTAAAGGGTAGTGTCTTGGAAATTTCTCCATATATCAGTTTAACAAGAACCAGAGGGAAACTGTTCCATGAAGACTTTGAGGATTTATTATTTTGCCTGTAGTACAGTCAGCAGTTTATCTAAATCTATGATGAAAATCGAATCATAACCGATCTCCTGCTGCGTGTCAGAGTGACAGCACCGGCCAACAGATGCTCTGCAAATATAGTTTCATTTTAAATACCAGAGACAGGTGTATAAACACTTTCTTTTGTCTAAAATGCTGTGTTGGCAAGTTTGACCATGGCTTTAATCTTCCACAAATGCTGATTTTGATCCAACAGAAATCTAAAATCTCTACTTATGAGAAAATGTGGGCATTCATGAGCAGCAGGAAAAACACGGCATTGGTGAAAAACAACCGCGAGGGCATCCAGAGGGTCCTCACCACAGATTATGCTCTTTTGATGGAGTCGACCAGCATCGAGTACATCAGCCAGCGCAACTGCAACCTCACACAGATTGGAGGCTTGATAGATTCAAAGGGCTATGGTGTGGGAACCCCGATCGGTAAGAGCGATGACGATATAATAACGATAATAACCAAAAAACGCTCCCTGTGAGAAACTGTAACATTGTGTCGCTGTAATTCCCGCCGTAGGCTCCCCTTACCGAGATAAGGTCACCATCGCAATCTTGCAGCTTCAAGAAGAAGGGAAGCTGCACATGATGAAGGAGAAATGGTGGAGAGGAAACGGCTGCCCGGAAGAGGATAGCAAAGAGGCAAGCGCCCTGGGCGTGGAGAACATAGGGGGAATTTTTATTGTACTGGCCGCTGGACTCGTCCTCTCGGTTTTTGTAGCGATCGGAGAGTTTATTTACAAATCCAGAAAAAACTTGGACATTGAGGAGGTGAGCGTGGGCCAGTGCGAGTGGCACAACAAGTATTAACAAAGACTGAACATGCTACACATTTTTGTTGTCATTGTCTTTACAGGACTACAGCAATCACTAGGCCAATACGAACTGAAGTCTGAATGTGTTGAACTGCACTGTTACAATCAAAACAAGTTTTTAAGGCAAAGTTTTGTGTTTTCAGTAGTTTTTAATGTAGAGCACACAAACATTGTAGTCTCAGTTGGAGGAATAGGTTAGAAACCCTTTTTATGATGACAGATTGTTGTTGACTTCTGACTTTGTGACTCTCGACCATCTTGGCCTTGCTCTTTTTTTTTGTTTGTTTGGTTTTTTTTGCAGTAACATTGTAACATTATTCTGTATGAAAGAAATGTCATTTCCATGCCACGGTATTATAGGTGAGTGATGGTAAGTGGTATCTTCCCAGTAATGACTGCCAGAGGATTCTCTTATGAAATGTTTGTCATTTTCATCTTTACAGCGCACAGGAACATAACTGCACTACTCACCCGTTTTCTATATAATCTTGTATTTCGAAACTTCTTGATTTATTTGACAGTTTCTAATATGTTTATGAGTGAGTACTCCCTCAACATTTTATTCATCAAGTTGCTTAATGTCTGTTTTTTTTTTTCTTTTTGTATCATCTGAAGTTTATGACCTGCATGTATAAGTTTGTCATGTTGGAACTGTTTCAGAATGACTAAAATTACGTGGGAACATTACATCCTTTAACCTTTACTTTTTGATTGTTTTGCTTCTGATCACTCCTCGACCTTCACGCACTTCACTGGATCAGGCCAAAGTAATACGCTTCCGACTTATACGCAGAACCTGGGAAGATCTAAAGCCTTGTAACTCTAATATGACTTTTATATTGCGGCTTTTATATTTCAGTCTGTCATTTCCCAGAAACAGCTTTCGTGAGACGCGTTTACTCTCGTTATCAAAGAAGGGAGGTTATGAGATTAGTGACCTAGAGTTTTTTTTTTTTTTTTGGCTTCTGGTTTTGAATTGCACTATAAAAAACTGCTTCTATATTACACACACAGACACACACATACATGCTGTTTGCATTGTTGCTGGAGACTAAAACCATTCTGCCCACATTCACCATCGGTGTAAAGCGGTGTATTGAACCGTGCATTTAAAACCATTAGCTCAAATGTATTACAAATGGAGAATGTAAAGGATAGACATGCAGCCTCAGCACTGAAGGTTAAAGGGGTTTGTCACGTTGGCTGATGACACATTTCACAGTCCTTTCATCCCTGATTCACCTTTCTCTTTGCCCGCCTTCAGCTGTAGTCACACCTGTTTCCCCTCACTAAGGCACAGCTTTTTAAAGAAAATCCTCTTCAGGTAGTGCGTTATAAAGACCTTTAAACATTCCTGGTTTAAAATTAGTGGAGTCTTGTCACAGATTTGAAAATCCTGCAAATGGAAAGAAATTATTCTTGGCCAAAATCTGACAGGTGGCAGGAGTCCTGCTTGTTTTGTCTATACATTGTGGGATTAGTGTCCCATTTAAGAAGATGGAGCAGGAATAATTATAGCTCTGACTAAGGACTGTTAAATCAATCATTAGCTCAGTTTAGCATCTTTATAATGTGTCTGTCAAGTGCCACTTCATTAGAAACAAGTTACCCAACGGATTAGCAGTTTCTTGCATTGCTAAATGTTATTGACTTAATTGTATTTAGATATAAAAACCTAAATGTTCAACAAGAATCAAATATTAGTTTTGTAGCAACTGTCAGCCAAAAGAATCACAGTGTGCATGCAACAACTCTGCAGGTTTATGCATGTTTTTGTATTTTCTGAAAGTTTTCAATGCTGTCATATGAATGTTATCAACACCCCCCGAGTCACGCTAACTGTCAACACTGCATTTAATCTACTATTAGACTCAATTGGCTTCTCAAAATGTAAATGAGCCCACCCACCACTTTAATCACACTCTGGATCTTGTTCTGACCTACGGCACAGAAACTGAGTATTCCCTGAAAACCGTCTTCTGTTTGATAATTTCTTAATAACATTTAAATGTACAATAATGGGTTACACAACAGTGGGAAATAAATATCATTACAGTAGATGTCTTTCCAAAGATGATGTAACTAAGTGTAAGGATACAATTCCTCCATTATTATCCTCTTCAGTGCCATGTGCCAGCACAGTGCAGAGCAGCTGCCTAAACTCTGCTCCCACAGAGGTTGATTTGTTGTGATTCGGTGCTAAAATCGAATTGAACTGAGTTGAACCATCCAAAGCAACAGAAGTGCAAAAAGTGAAGGAGAGATGGGAGGCAGGGTGAAGCGGGTGGAGACGAGTGTCAGGGGAGATTTGTGATAGAAGCAATAGTGAAAGGGAAGGTTTGCAAGATGGTTGTGAGACCTGCTGTGATGGATGGTTGGGAGATGGTGGCACTAACAAAAAAAGATAGGCGGCAGAGCTGAAGATCCTATTTCCACTGGGAGTGACCAGGAGGGACAGGATTAGAAATGAGTATGTTAGTATGTCACTCAGTTTGAGTGGTTTGGAGACACAGTTAGAGAGGCGAGGCCGAGGACGAGAGACGCTGAATACAGAGATGCCAGGCAGGAGGTAAAGAGGAAGACAGCAGAGAAGATTCATGGATGTAGTGAAGGAGGACATGCAGAGTGTTGGTGTGACAGAGGAGGATGCTGGGATAGGGTGAGATGGAGGTCGCGACTCCTAAAAGGGAGGAGCCTAAAGAAATACATGAATTACTCATAATGCAGAGATTTAAAACACCAGCATAACTGCTCTAACTGAAACTGTGAAGAAGAAATGACCATATTTCAACTAGAATTGCAAGTGGTCTTAATTTTAACATTCACGGTTCTGAATGTTTTTAGATTAATTAAACAAAAAGCGAGAAAAAGTTTCCACATAACACGAAAAATGATGTTATCAATGAGATATTCTTACTGTTACTTCAAACACACCCTGGAAACTTGTTTTCTATTTGCTAAAAGATCTCAAATGGTTGAATAACCTGCTCTGTTTGAGGTTGATGCTTCCTTTAAGCTTTGTGGGTTTTTTTCTGCACTGCTAGGCTGAAAAAAAAAATGACTCACTGCTGAATCGCTCACAACAGCGGTGTTAATTAAAAACCAATGTACTTAGCAGAATTGCAGGCATCGTTTTTGGCTTTTCTAACTTGGCTTTTGACACTGATAAATTGTGACAATTTCCCCGTGACTGGTTAAATAATACACTCTGAGAGTACGGCTTCTTTGAGAGGTTTTGTCCTGAAATACTCTCTCTTGTGTTTAGTGCTCTGAATTCAGTGCAGGGAGGATTTTTAGGATGTGAGAACAAGTGCGACTGTAATCTGTCACTCTACAACCAGCTGTTGATCTGAAGGTTGCAGACCAGGGTGCTAGCTAGCTGGGGCCAGCATGTCCCCTTGTTTCTCTCATTTCTCTGTGAGATTACAGTATTATGGTCCTCATTCATATAATCCTATCAATGGGATACAGTGCCCTTCTCTCCACTACCCCCAAAATGAAGTTCATCACTTCAGCATGTAATCAGTTAGGAGACAGTCGCTTATGAGACTTATGTGGTGCTGCAAGAAGGTCACAGACCTTATGCAGGGATTAATTATACAAGTATTGTGTCTTTCTCTAAGGATTTAACCAGAGAAACGTCATTCATATATAGAGCTTTTCTCCTTAGTTTGAATTCACAAGCTCAAGGCAGAAGTCAGTGTCTGTATTTTGGAAACACTACAGGAAACGCAGACATTTCAGGATATAAACTGTGTTCAAGAGCGATATTGTGATGAGGAGTTTGGGTGATCTTGGTGTGTTATTCCAACAACTGCACTGTCAGTTTTTCTTTAACGTTCAGTTGTGTTTGTCTCAAAAGGGAAAACGGATTATGAATGTCACATTTTCTAACCACAATCCTGCAATTGAGCTGCTGGCTACCTACTAGACAAAATTTGCATCTGTGCCACAAAAAGAATCTGTGAATGTTTGTGAGTAAGCTAACTTCCAGATGCTTTAATTTCTAATCTTGTTTTTTTCCCCTTTGACTCCTGTTTCCTAATCCCTGCTCCCAAAGTGTAGTGCGACGCCACTGTTGAGAGGATAATGACTGGAATCATTATATAAAAGGGACATAAAAACTTTATGAAAATATAATCGTGTATAGTGCGACAATAAAAAAAAAAAAGAAAAAAAAAAGGATTATGAATAGATTGACAGCCAATTCAAACTTTCTCTTTGATTAAAAAACATAAGATGATTAAGAAGGAAAAAAAGAAAAAGGAGAAGAGAAACAACAGAGAACACTTTCATCCAGATTTTAGAGCAAAAAAAAAGGAAATATAGGCTGTGACACAGAAGATGTATCAAGACAGATACGGAGGTCAAGAGGGCTTTTGCATTAATCTCACATTATGACAGTTTAAGGTTTTGGTATTCTGATGAATTCCAGGATTGGGCTTTAACTGCTTTCATTTTGTTTGCTGGTCTTTAATCTTCTAACCCTGCGTTCTTAATCAGAACTCAGAGCAGGTTTGTAATCTCGCATGAATGAGGCCGCGGATTATGGGCCTCTGACCTTGCCATGCCTCGCAGCTGCTTCCTCCTCAAATCAAGTATTTCGTCCCGTGTAGCTCGCAAAAGAGGATCATTTTAGTCTTGCACTACAATGCTGTAAATTCTGAACTGTATATAAAAGACACAAACACCGGGAGAACAATCCTGATTTATAAGATGGAAATTTATAAATAGGTGCTTGTAGTGCTTCGGTGTTTGAAGGTGATACTCATGTTGACATGCATCAAATTGGGGATTTGGTATGGATGCATCATTCCAGCACACGGTGATCACATCTGTAGTATTATAATCATCTAATCATTTTGCTTTTAACGCCGGTTGTCGAGCTCAGAGTCGTCTGCCGGTGTGTGTGAGGCTGCTTTTCAAAGACAGGTTCCAGTTTTATGAGTTGCTTCGTGGCTGCTGGTGTAATTACCACTTTAACCTTGAGGATTCTGCGCCGAGGAAAACAAAAAATGAGATTGCTTTTTCTTTCATTGTCCCCAAAGTGCTACAGCAGTTATTTCAAAGGACACAAAATAATAATTCACATCAGAAGACAAAAACATCTTGACAAAATTGCTTCTTCAACTCTACAAGACCTTCTTGAAGTGTGCTGTCCCGCTTTGTTTGATCACGTTTGATATGAGATCCTCTCCGGTCTGTGATGAAAGAGCAGCACTCAGACCAGCGTCAGCTCATATTATTGCTTTGTTAAGTCCCTAAATTTTAAACCTTAACAAATGCATAACCTCATTTTTCTTTTGGCAGCCTGGCACACAAACAACCAGCAGTGCAATTAATTACTAATCATTGCTACTGATCGCTCACAGACGGATCTTTGAAGAAGTTGTGTCAATTTTATCTAAACGTTTACAAGAATGAGCGGGGAAATAATAATATAAGTCGGGTGATTAGTGACAGGAAGTTATGTTTACATTACATCTTTTCGTGTTTGCATCTTGTGCTTTGACCTAAGATGACTTACAGATTCACCTGTGGGCTAAAAACACAGCAAATGAAGGGAAGAGAGGAGAGGGTCGAGATGATATGAACAGAAATGACTGATTATTATTAAGTATTACAAATTGTTACAGATTGTTTGACAGCAGCTGTAAGTCAAATGTCGCTGGATAGCAGATGTGTCATGTTAGCGTCACACTGGGAACATCTGAACCTGTTTATTGTATATCTGGGATGCATTTTTAAGCTTTTTATTCTACACGATACCGTGAAAAAAAAAGGCAACCTGTTAGTCCAACCTACACCAAATACGTGCCGAGCAATGACCAAATATTGACCCGAACATTTAGACACCTGGGAGTGTGTCGTTTATGGATAACAGTAAATATCTGTTGGATTATTAATAGCAACAGTGCAGTTTAATGTTTTTATGACTTCTGCCTATGTGAAGGAGACGACAGCTTACTGCTTCTGCCCAAAAGGCAACAATGTTACAAACTAAAATAATAGGTCATGTTTTTGCATAAAATAACAAACAAAATTAAGTATAAAAGTTCATGCAAATGTATTTCTATTAAAAGAGAAACATTATTTTAATGGTTTAGATTTGTTTAAAAAAAATATATACACAAATTTGATTTCATAATAAGTCATTTGTGAGCAAAGACATCTTTCTTGCATCCAGAGCACAGCAGTTTGAACAGCTGGATTACAGGGACAGCTGTTGGATATGCCACACTTTTTTAAATTTCCTGTCTACAGATTCCCCGGGTACCTTTGCTCCTCACAGTGCTAAGGTCATTTATCAGCCTCTGTCTGAGTCTGCCTTTAATTTCAATCCTTATTAGTCTTCTCCGCAGCCTGACGATTGCCAGCAAAGCCACTGCAGACGTACTTAATCTCTAGATAACTATATTACATGTTTTGTCTATAGATATGAACTTATGAAGCAGTTTGCTTTTTCTATATTACAGGAAAAAAATCAGCAGAAACTGCAAAGGAACAGAGATGACAAAAAAGCTACAGTTACAGTACATTATTGCTTTTTACCAATTTTGTTATTGGGGTTTCATTTACTCAATAAAACATTTTTGTTTATCATGAGATCAGAGATATCAGGAAATTGCATATTTTTCTTTCAAGTGGGGGTAACACAGACTAATTGCCTTTCTTTAGTCAGAGGTCCATCTGAGCCAGGAAAAACCCTGCAGCACTCTTCTTTGTCAGGAAGTGTCACAACATCTGGTGAGGAAGAGTTATGCTCCCATCTACTGGCCAAACTCTGATACTGTCCATAAAGAGAGACTGGAACAATTCCCACTTCGTTAAGTTTAATTAAAACACAGAAAGGTACCAAAGTGTTGTTTATTTAAATCTGTAATCCATAAAAGCATTTAATAAAAATACTCATCATGCAGACAGAGTTAAAAGTACGACAATGCCATCGGTATTAGCTCTGGGTTAATGTGCAACAGTGCTTGAAACAAGCATATACAAAAATGCCGTTATTTTTCTGAATTCATATTACACAACTGCTTAAGGCACATTTTGCATAAAATGAAATAATTCCTTATGTACCCTCGTAACAGCTTCAGACATATTAGAGTCTATAATTTCAGGAAAGGTTGACAAAAAATTGCAAAAATTAGTATTCAAATAATTCTGTTGAAAAGTTACACTAGCTGTGAAAATTTCTTACAGTCTGTTATGAAAGGTTCAGTTAGTTCTATGCATACTTAATCAAAGAAACAGCATAGATGCAAATATTAATACAGTACGTGTTACAATTACAACAACAGACTCATTAGCGTGATTTGAAAACTCTCCTGTGTGGGTGTGCAGAGAAACACGGTCAGGTTATGAGTTTCCCTGAGAAAAGCAAACTTACTTTTAAGAAACTTCCCCCTTAATTTTCAAATGGAAACTTTTAGGAATTACCTGAAAACTACCTGCACCTTCAAAACACTGAATACTGGATAATGCTTTTACTACAGTGAAATGCAGATTAGAAGTACAGCAAAGGAAATGGCTGACAAGTCTCTGTCAGCTTAAGATGCTTCCATCAGGGAGACGATTACTCAGTGAAACACACAGGAAAGCATCTCTATCCCAAAAGAGGATTACAGTACAGAACCCAGTTTGACCCTTTGACCTCTGGGCCTGCATAATTAGAAGTGACAATGGCGTTTAGGTCTAGTTCCTATAAACTGCTGTTCATGTCCAGACAGGCGCTGATCAAAGATGCGGGAACCGGGCAGCTCGTGTCCTCGGCGCCGGCCTGCGGCTCAGCGATTTGAACTGACCGTACAGTTTGTCCCCTCTGCTCAAACTCCGAACTTACCATTTCAGTGGCCGGGACAAGGCTGGGAGAGGAGATGGGAAAGTCTGGCGAGGAGAACCTGGCAAGGATCTTCAACTGGTCCTGATCGGAGCCAAATTCGGCGCTTTTACACAAGCCGCAAATGCTCTGCTGCATTTCCTCGAGATTTCGCTTTAGTTCTGTCTGCTCCTGCAGCAGCCGCTCTTTCTCGCTTTCCTGTGGGGAGGGCAATCGTAAAGCGCGCTCATTTTTTGACCTTTCAATAATGCACGTGGATAATTTCATCTACGATAGAACTGCATGTATTTTTTGAAAACCAGGTAACCTCCGCCTGTACTAGCTCTTGTTCCCCTACCTGCAGGCTAGCCAGGTCATATTGCATCATTTCTCAGTGTCATTCAGCTATATCTCCTGTGTGTGTCTCATGCTGTGCACAGACACCACTGTGCTGGATTGGCCCTTCTTCTGCTCTCTGGGACATGCACCGCAAAGAAACCTGCAGCAGGTTCTTCAGAAAGCTGCGGTTAGAGTTGGGCTGGGGCCAGCTAATACAATAAACCCAAACCCACACGGCACGTTCAAGGTTCACTCAGTGGAGCTGACAGCAAACATTTAACCAAAGATGCATCTTTGCTGCTTTCCTCTGATTCTTTGCTCATGCTTCTGATCTTTTCAAAATGTCTCCTGTTCTCTTAAAAGTATTTAATATTCTAGTCCAGTCTGTTAAATCTATAAGCCTATGTATATTCATTTTTACAGGCGTTTCAATAAAACAGGGGATGACCTACTTACTGACTTCTACTGCATTTTTGTTATGTTAAGTGGACAAGAAGTGGTGGGGCTGCGTCAGAAAGAACACTGCTGCAGACCAGTACTGGCCATCAAATCAAAGTCACAAATTACTACTAATTTAGAAGGTTGTATCACGTCATGTTTAAGAGTACACTGAGAATATTAGATAACTTACTAATCCTTCGATTTCACATTCCAGCTGGTGTATGCTATCCAGTTTTCTCTTTCGGCACCGCTGTGCAGCCACGCGGTTTTTACTTCGTCGACGGGCATCATGGACGAAGTCCAGCTGCTCCTGAGTTAGGGTATACTTCTTCAGAAGCTTCTGAAATGCACTCCGGCTCACTGTTGAGATTTCCTTCACTGGGAATGGAAGCTGAACCTGGAGATTAGAGTTACAGAATTAAGATTTACTTTACTTAGTATCTTCCACTACCAATAACCAAACATCAGCCGTTTATCAGAACAACCTCTGCTGCTCTTTTGTTGTTGGCCTCAGTATCGCCATCGGTGTCCAGGTCTGAGTCGTCGGCAGAGTTTAGCGAGGAGGACATGTATGGACTCCTCTCTGCCTGAGACAAGCTGTCGGTGTGCGCAGCCGCATCATCTGTTCCAAGATCCCTGAGGAAGGGACAGTCTCCTACGCTGGCGGTCAGATCCAGCTGCTTAAGCCAGTGAAAGTCAGATGCCCTTGCCAGATTATTTTGTTCTACTGGATCCAGAGGAAGTGGTGGAACCTGAGACGGGCACAGGTCAGGCCAGAACCCCTTGGCCAGATGTTCGGCCACCTCTCGCTCCACACGACTTCTCTCTCCATATTTATCTTCATGGCTCAGAGGAGTCAGTGTGTTTGAGTCTGAAAGATCCCCCGTCATTTCCTGTTCAAAGCAAGCCTCGCTCTGCTTTAATAAAGTACCGGAATCTTCTGCCCCTGAAGCCTCAAGTGGACATGAGCTAGGGTTACAATTGGTGTCTGCATCAGGCATCTCAACAGTTTGTTTAATTTCTCTGCCTGCTGGCTCAATGAGTTCTGGTGGATTCGCATCCCCTGAGGTTGACAGCTCACAGGATAAGCTGCAGTCTGCCAAACTCATCTCACTTTGATTACACACGTCTCCCATCTCTAAAATGTCTCTTTCGCAAAACTGAGAGGGATCTTCTGCCTTGTCAGAGTGTGGGCAAGGCAAAGCCAACATGGGGCACATGCCAGTTCCTGTTAACTCCAGAGATAAGGGGGCCATTTGTGGTCCACAGTTGTCCAAACAGAAGTGTTCCTCCCTGCTGTTTGTCGGACCCTGTGACGAGAAGTCTGTTTGTTCATCACCTCCTGAAGGCACTGAGCTGTGTGACTCAAATGATTCTGGTTGGCTACTCTCTACACGGGGGCCAAAACTCACACTGGGATCCCGGCTCTGGCAGCAGGCTCTTTGCTTGACCTCTTGTGAGTTTTTTTTGCTCTCGGAAAACTTTGGGATGAGGAAATCAAAGCATGTTGACTCCAAGTTGCGAAATCCTAAAAACTCAGCACTGCTGTGAATAGCGTGAATGTTTTCTTTGGTAAAGAGGAGCTTGGATGTGTAGGCAAATTGAAGCAAAGGTTCAAACCCCTGCACGGTCACCTGCGGGGGAAAGACATAAATTGTTGAAACATAACAAAACTCGATTTTAACAGCGCTCTTATGTCCCTGTACTGACATTTCTAACGCTACATATAAAATGTTTTTCTCTCCCGTTATGAAGCTAGTGGACAGGCAACAAATCTAGTAATGTATACCTTTTCCATGGATAATGGGGATAAAAGAATGGTGCCTATAGCCTGCTAAGTGTTAGTTTTTGCTCATTTTCTTCCCCCATATAACTTGGCTGAACACCAGGGCACCAACCTCATGTGGCAAGGTGATGATGGGATTCTGTGTGGTGGCACTGGTAAGCCTGGTATTAAAGTACTCGCTGCAAGAAGCCAAGACAGAGCAATGAGCACGGAAACACCTGTCTTCCACCACCACCGTCACATCACACAGGATGTCGTGCTGCCTCTGCTCATTCAGACACTGCAGAACATGGGCGCTGTGCACTGCAGACTGAAAGGTGAACACCGATGTGCGAGAAGGTTGGAGCGTCATGCTTCTTATGAGCTCAGCCTGTGCGACAGAGAGAGCCAGACACCGAGTCAACAAAAATGTCATGACTGTTTTTCTGTTTTTTTCTAGTTTATTGTGTAGCTTTTGTGAGTGGCTCCACAGTGTAGTGGTTTACACATGTGTGCCTAACAAGAGAGAGCTCTCCAGCTCAAGTCTAGAAGAGGACTCGAATCCCTTTGAGGTGGCATCTGGTGTAAAGAAAAGAAAATCTGCCAAATCAAACATGTGGAGCCTAAAGTAGGTTCTTCCTTCTGGTTTTAGGTATCAATTTTGATTATTTTGTGGAAAAAAACTACCAGGCTGAAATGGCAGGAAATCATGTTTTTTCTTCTTTGATAGGCTGGTGCTGTAACTCCTCTACAGTAACATAAACCTTCCAGATTTTGGACTGTTTGTTGGCAGTCAGCTTGAACGCGTGATGTTTTCTTAAAGAGTTTGCAGATTAAACAGCTGAAAATGAACAGATTACAAAATAGCCAATCGTCCCTTACAGCAGACCCACACACAGCCACAAACCACATTTGCGCACACCTAACACAGCTACTCTTAATGTTGCATGAATCACAAATTCCTAAAAATATGCAGAAGGAACTGAACTTAAACTGCTGTTATGGGCAGCAGAAACCTTCCAACATATCCAACCCAACCTCAAGTTCTCCTTCAAGGAAGTTATTGATGAATAGTCAATCAAACTGAATTTAATCTGTGTATAAACACATAATGAATGAATGAAGAGTGAATAATGTTACTAAAGACTGAAACCCCGATAGGCAACACCAGTCTCCAGTGTTTGTTTGTTTTTTTAATCTGACTTCAGTAAAATAACAGAAAAATTAATTTGATGATCGCTAAAAAAAAATCATTTATAACGCCGTCAGATGACTGTCAACATTTAATGACCTAACCCAGCCGATTTTATTAGCGCCTCACAGCAAATACGGCTTAATTTTTTTTACTTGTGCAGCGAGTTTAACGCTAAAATGCTGACTCATGCTTAGCCAAGTTACCCAACTGGGCTAAGGTGGATAAAGGCAACAAAATGTCCAAAAATCATCATTAGCCCGTTATGTTACTACCGATGTATAATAGATTAATTTAGCTGAACAAGTAACCGTGATAAATGTTACCGAGACGGGAAAGCTTTAGGCTAGGCCAGACCGTTAGCTTTAACAAAGGCACCGAGTCCGTCTCCTCCCGTTAGTAGCAAAAACAAAGACTTCCGACACTGTGACTTTAATTTACACTTTAAAAAAAAGAAAAGAAAAAATGCCAAATGTTCACTGACCTATCGTGCTACCTGGATAACACTGCCATTAGTAAATTTTGGTACAGGGAAAAGACGCTTCTTCTCATTGCGAGCCTGCTTTTACTGAAGTCATGTGACACTTTGGATGAGGAAGCGCTGCCAGCACTTGCCGCGCATGCTCAGTGCGAGTATCGGAAATTCAGCACACAGAAAAGTTTTTCTTTTTGAAGCATTTAATTACGTCATTGATTAAAAAAAAAGTGAGATATTTACACATCATTAATCCCAAGCTTTCATTTACATACTAAAACTGTGACTTCCTGTGATGAGTTCACTGTCCAACATGATTTTCACCGTACATCTTCCCACTAGTGTGAGAAACATACGGATGCCTTGTTTAACAAGTCAGACACTGATGTACAATTTAAGTGGCTGATAAAACAGGTTTAGCAGCAGGTTGGTTTATTTGGATTTCCTGAGTAGTGAGGCACGATTAGAGGATCCTTTCGTAGAAGAGGAGGTAGGCTTGGCAGCTCTGGACTTTACTCTCGCTCACGGGCTGAACGCTGGTGTCGCTGATGTGGAACCAGGATCCTCTGGGCGGCTCTGCATCTCCTGAAGGGAATCGATGAGTTAATGCATTTTAATTTTAGCACCGAGCATTTATTCTATTCACAGTCACACCCACCATCTCCTCTAAGTCCGTTGGATGAGGGCTGAGGGCGCTCAGACCGTACTTTCACATAGGCCGTGTAATGACCTGACCTCATTGTTCCACTGTGCTCTACGATGCCATACAAACTGTACAAGATCTGATTATGTTCCTCTGGGATATTCTGTTTGGAAACAGCTATTGGTTAGTGCTCCTACATTTACAAATAGGCCTGGAAGTGAATTAATGTGTAATAAAAGCTGTTACTTCCCACACTTACCTTGCATTTGACGGCACAAAATGGAGCTAGATCGAGTATGAGAGGAAAGCTGACGTGTCTGTTCACTTTACAAATACTGTACCCATTCTAGAAGACAGTAACATCTTATTAAAATTCCAAATAGGGACTGTTTGCCTTTAAAACAAGGTTTCAGTGTTTAAAGGATTTGCTCACAGTGCTGTGATACAAAGCTTAGCTGACAGTGAACTGGATCAAAGCAGCACATACCTGCTGGAACCTCTTTAAGTGAAGAGTAAGGACTGAAGGTGGAGACGAGATAAGGATTTGCTTCAAGGCATCAGTGTAGATATTCTTCTTGGAACCTAAACACAGCACAAAAAAGACTGAGTTTGAACTGATCCCTGCATGGCAACACGTGTATAAAGAAAGTTTAATATTATTATTAGAAAAGAAAGTTACTTAGAGAGATTTGTGGTGTGTAAAACCCAGCAATGCACATTAATAGCAGCTTAGATGCTGAATGGAAACATTTGACATACCTCCGGATTTGTTGTTCCTCAGCTGCCGTTTGGTGCAGGTGACACAAAGTAAACTGTTGTTCTCCGTGAGGGTTTCTACTTCTGTAAAGTGAAAAAGGCACGACTGTACGGAGCACTCCTGTTTCTCTGGGACTGTCCTGTCAGCCAGCGTGTGGAAGGCCAGCTCCGGGTCTTGGTTTATTACTGTATATTCCTTAGTCTCCAGCACTCCATCTTCACTCTCCACCCTTTCTTCCATGGCTTCAGCGTCTTCTAGAAAGGCATCATCCAAGGTTACTTTGCTCATTTCACTCACCAGCTGTGCGTCTTCCTCTTCCTCCTGAACCACGTTGGGCTTTTCATTGCATGTGGTGTCGTCCTTCAAGTGCTGCTCCTCTGACAAGACAGTAAACCGGTTGCTGACTGGTGAGTCGTGGTCACTCGCTGAATCCACGTCCTGCTCTTTCTCCTGCTCCACCTGGACTGTGTTAAGGGCCTTTTGGTCCTCTTCAGACACACCGACTGGTGCAGGATGTTGTGAGTCTTCTTCACGCGTCTCACTGTCAGTGTTTTCCCTGTCCTTTGAATCCGCAGTAGCTTCTGTGCGCTCACTCTCGGTGTGGCTCGGAGAGGTGAGACTGTCCAAAGTGGCTCTGCCCTCAAGCTTCTGCTGCCTTTTTTGATGCTGCAGGTGAAGACGAGCAAAGAAATATGGAATAATGAATGAATTAAAGCAGAAGAAAAAAGTTCCTCCAGTATGCATTCACTGGCACACCTTTGCTTGCTTCTTTGCCTGCTTCTTGGCTTTCTTCTGCTGGTACTTGCTGCCAGCTCCGGTGGGAATGTCATCATTTCCGCTGGTCCGAACTGGGCTGCTGCTGTCATCCTGGCTCGAAGCACTGGTCTTCTTTTTTTGGTTCTTCTTTCTATATGCCTGTAAGATATCACAAGAGGACACAATAAACTAACACAGATATTAACAAATAATTATCAAAAAAAATCAAGGAAAACTTCTTTACCTCATCAGAAACAGGAAGGGAAAGATCTAAAAACATCTCTGTGACTACAGAAACCTGCAAGCATGGAAAAGTGGGTATTTTTAGAGCCACATCATCATTCAGGATATATCCCCTTCTTACTTTTTGGCCATCACACATACCGTTCTACACTGCTGACACATTATAGTGCTGGTGATTTCACCACCAAAAACTTGGTCAACAAAGTTTTTTGGAGATCCATTTTTCTCGTAGTCTGAAAGAAGAAATTAAATGTCAGAGTCAACAAACCAGTGTACAAAAACTATGTCAGGTTTTTTTGTTTGTTTATATAATATGAATCTATATTAGAATTACTCGCCTTTTACTAGTGTTTTCAGCTCTCCATCTGTGCCTCCTCTAGATTGTTTCAATGCCTCCGTTATTCCCGAGCTTAGTCTCTGTGGAGAACACAGAGAAGCACTGTTTACATTCAAATGATAAAAATTACCTTCAATGAACCGTAAGACGGGGACACACATCACGCTCTGCCACTCGCAGAGTTTCAATTTTAGGCTTTTTACCCTTAAAATATACCGTTTTAAAATCTCTGCACTGTGAAAATTAACCGGCCCTTTTGAGCAGCAGAATTCTAAGATCATTAAATAGGAGGGAGAAAATACTCGTAAGAACCACACTGTACCAGTAAACCACCAGTAAATAAATCTTTCACCAGATTTAAATGCAGGAAGTCATGTTTCAAACTCAGTACATACATTGTGCTCCTCAGCTCGCATCCCATCCAGTAGGTAGCGCAGCAGCTCTTGGCTGTCTTGCTGCTGAAATCCTTTGAACCTGGCAGCCCTGCAAGGACGAGATGAGTGACGCACCACGCTTGCACTAATGCGAGGCGGTACATTTTAAGCACATCTCAAGGCTGAGTTTCACCATAAGATTATAGTCATACTCACTTTTTACAAATTTGTGTGAAAAGCTCCCGTGGTGTTACCACACTCTTCTTGGATTCCTGGATCTCACCGAGCAGGTGATGCATAGCCAAAGTCAGGGATCCGGGATGGGCTAACTGCACTTCTATAGGCTTCTGCAATCATAATAAAGAATAGCAGTTCTAAACAGTGATGACTAGAGGAACATTAAATGCTGTATTAACAGGGGGAAAAACACACACACACACCAGATCCACGGATCCAGGTTTAATGGTGAGACTTTTCTCTTCTGTGACTTTATTGAGTGTCTGTCTTAAGAGCTGTGTTTGCGAGAGATTCTGGAAAAGACAATGACAGCAATGAATAAAAGCTCTCATCGAACTGAAGACAAGCATCCTGTGAGGCTCAATCTTACCTGGATGACTGAGTTAAAGAAACAGGTGTTTCCCAGGTTGCTCAGACCCTTTACTGAAACACCACAGGTCTCCTCAGCTGTGCTGCACTTCTGAGATTTCCCAACACTCTCTTTCTTCGTGTTTTTCTTTTGGTGCTCCTGGTTTTCTTTGTTTTCCTTGTCCTCGCTTTCATCTTCTTTTACAGTCTCCGTCTTCTGTTTAGCTTCCATCAAGCCGTCTTCCTCCTCGACTTCTAAAGAAAGCAAACAGGGTAGACGCGGTTGGGAAGCAATATAATATGTGTTTGCTAGACTTCCTCAGTGACACCTACTTTTCTGTGGTGTCTTCATGGAACCTGAAGACGTTTGCTTCTTCAGGTTGGTCACTAGCTGAGCCAAATGCCCTGTTCTGGAGTACTGGACCTCATCATCACATATGTAACACCTGCAAAAAAGAGAACATATTATACTAGTTTCAAACACAATGTAGAGGTCTGTGATCAACAGAACAGCATTAAACACTCACCACACACTAAAGTTGTCCAAACTGACCACCAGGCAGTGTGGATCAGACCGGGGTGTTTCATAATGTTTGATGGCATGCCGATTCTCAGAATTTCGTCCACATCCCTGGTGGAAAAGATGCATTCAGGGGAGGGTGAAAAAATCAAGGTATTTCAAAATCTCAGTGATAAACGGGTAGAAAGAAACTCACTCTATGGCCGCATTTCAAGCACATCCACAACCCTGTTGTTTCTTGTTCCTCCTCGGGCTCCTGTGGCAGAGCGGTGCTGATATTTTCTTTATTTTCTTCATGCTTACAATCCTGACAACTCGTCCAATCTGAATTGCCAGCAAGTTTCTTCAGAAGAGTTTGGTCTGTTCCCTTCTTAATATGCCTGCAGGAGGGAACTATGAAAATAAAGAAATAAATAAAAAAGGGAATCTCACACCAGCCCTTCCACAGGTCGCTGTATGACATGAAACACGATGATATATTCTTTACCCGTCGGATCAAACTCCTCATCCTCCCTGGAGCTCCTGTCCTTCCCCCTCTTCTTTCCCATTTTCACCTTTTGAGGTGGGAATCAAACACAACACTCACATGAACCACAAGGCTAGCATTAGCTAACACCGACATGAGACTATAATGCAGCTAATAGAGCTCAGTGTAGGAAATTCTAATATAAACTTAAATTTAACCACCACCCTTATGGTCCATTCAACTTACTGTGCCACACGGAGCCTGAAACCTTCACGGTTTTCAGTTTCGTTTACTTTGCCTTGTTACCTTCTCTAATCCGGACATAATTACATCAGGCTGCCGACAGGAGAAAGAAAACGCGAGCTTTAGTGTAAACAAACGGGTGCACAAAGTTTATAACACGCAAAAACAACTCCAGTGATTTGGCAGAGGGAAAAAAAAAATCCCAGCTGACACATGCAGAGGAACAAAATGTGATGATGGGGCCGCTGTTTCTGCTGCTCTGCCCTGCGCTGCGTTTCCTGCGTGCGTCGGCTAAAAGAGTCCGAGCTCAAACAAAACTCCTTTATTAGGCATTGCGGGGCATTGGACTGTGGTAAACTACACGTTTATGTATGTACTGCATTTTTTTAAAAATCCATTCTGTTATACTCAGATTTTCTACTGTTCTGTAACGAATTCAATTTTAGACGCTATTAACCGGAAACATGGCGTGTGTTAGCCGAAGAGATAGCCACGTCTTTGGCCGTCGACAGAAACTTTTTGAATGAACAGCAGCAAAGACTGACGCTTTAGTTCCCGACTTTACCAGCATGTCTTACTTGGAGTGGGCTGAGTCTCAGCTTGCAGAGATAGAGCTGCTAACCAGCATGTTCCCCACCGCGGAGGAGCTGGAGGCCACTGACCAGCTGGCGCTAGCCGAGCTCAGGGACTATGTGGAGGGCTCAGCTTCCGCAGGCAGCCCTCCTCCATCCAGACCCCAATTTCTCATCAAACAAAAGCTGGACTCTGCCAAGTTGGAGAGGGTAACTTCACTGTCCTAATAGGTCATTTTGTTTTAATCACTGTTTAATTTAATTTCTAATGTTTTTGACCTTTTTACCCCTTTCCCATACACACAGATGGAGTTCATCCTATCCTGTGCGTATCCCTCTGAATATCCCGCAGTGTTACCAGAGATAACAGTCCGGTGAGCCGTGATCTCCATCTGAGCTCTTCACAGAAATAAAATGAACAGTTAGGGCTTGTTAAAAAAAATAGATGAATGGCATTTCAGTGTTACTATTATGGCCTCCTTGGAAGTTAAGCACCATGCATGAGCAAAGACAGCATTCACGCTGTTGCCTTTAAATATATTAAAATGCAAGTAGAAGTTATTTGTATAACAATAAGTGGAAAGAAAACACTCCCTGCAATTTGTTTAAAGTGTATCATTAATCATTTTTTTAAAATTAGTATGGCTTTCAGCCTCTTGAAGCTCCTACTGTTGTTTTGTTATTGCACCCAAGTATGGAAATTTCCGTAGTGCCAAGTGGCCTTGAATATTCTCAGAAACCTTCTTCACATCATGTTTTATTCTTGCTTTAGGTGTTCTGGTCTCAGCAGGGCCCAGCAGACACAGCTGCAGGCGCTGCTAAATGCATACCTCACGGAAAACTGCCGGGGGGAAGTGTGTGTGCTCTCTGCTGTGGAATGGGTGAAAGACAACCTCCTGCTTTTTATTAATAAGAGCTTCTCAGAAGCCCCATCTCCTAAGGAAGAGTCTACCTCTGCGCAGCCGCCGGAAGTGTTCAGCCGGCTGTGGATTTACAGTCACCACATTTACAACAAGTCGAAGAGGAAGAACATCTTGGATTGGTCGAAGGACCTGGGCCTGTCCGGATTTAGCATGCCTGGGAAGCCTGGTATTGTGTGTGTGGAAGGTCCTCAATCTGCCTGCGAAGAGTTCTGGTCCAGGTACCTTCCCTGTTTGATTTTTCTATTTATTTATCACTTGATGTCACAGCCAGAAGCCTGCTGAGGTTCTGGGTTTGATACGCCTGCAACCGTCTTTTCCTGTTTCACAGGGTGAAGGTTTTGACATGGAAGAAGATCATGATTCGACACAGAGAGGATTTTCCCCTTGATTGTCAGGGTGAGGGCAGCAGGTGTGTTGAACGTATAGACTCCCTGCGCAAATTTACAGGCTTTGAAGAAGCGATGTTTGACCCCCATGGAAACAGAGGCAATCACATGGACCTTGGGCAGCTCTACCAGTTCCTGAATGAGAGAGGCTGTTGTGAAATCTTTCAGATGTATTTTGGCATTGAAGGGAGGTAGTAGTCAGACCGAGATAGCGGATGCACAGAGTTTTTGGACTGGTGCCTTGGCATTGAAGTTACTTATTCTGAGAATAACTTGTAAATGAAACGGGAATGCAATAAGCTGATAATTTGAAATAAATTAACTGCTTTTTGTAGATGTTTCTAAGTTGTCATACCTGGGACTTCACTGGAATGAAAAAGTAGAACATTTCTGCAATTTTTCAGAAACAGTTTTCATTTCTTTTTACTTAATAGGCATATTTAATCAAAAGAAGGAAAGAAAAAGATGTTTATCCGAGAGTTTCCTCAAGGACCTCAGTTATATTTGCAATTTTAATACTCCTGCATATCGCAGATTGCCCCAGGTCTTTCTTTTCTCAAATGGCACCAGTGTGTTATTACTACCAGACTATTATAGGATTTTCAGGTTTGATAACATTTTAATTATTGAACAACATTGTCAACAATATGTTGATATCTGTTTTTGAAATCTGTTGATTTTCTTTTTATGCATTATAGATGCCATAAGCACGGGAATTCTTGCTCTAATTTTCTTGGAGTGATTAGTTGCTAGATAAACTGTGTTGTTGTGGATTATGGCAATTAAAACGTGTGGTTATTTATCATTAATCTTAATTTCAGCCCCACCAAGACTTGGATTTAAAAAAAGAAAAAAAAACTGTGTTGATTTTTCTTTTTCACCCCTCTGGAGTCATATTTAACATACTATGGTATTAATGGATATTCTTGAGGCAATTTTTAATTTATTTATTCATCTCTTTTTAGCAAAGTGCACTTCTTAGATGCAGCAAGCAATAAGCACTCCGTGTGTCTTTGATTGGGTGTATCGGTTCACTGTTTTTGTCACATAAATACATCTTTTTTTTTTTATTTTCTTTAAGGTGATTTATTTCCTGTGCTGTGGAAATGCAGATGAAAGTGAAATCTTCAAAGGAGTTTGAACACAGAGTCATTTCATGTGTCAAACTGCTAAAATTAGGTTCTTTTACAAGTGAGGCATGATACACTTTTAGCACTGCCTACGAGTCATTTAATATTAAAACTGTAATAAAAGGCAATGGTTACGTCGGGTTCAATAACCAGTTCCACGTTGAAAAGAAATAACACAACCTGAAGGCAAAGTTCATGTTCGGTTACGTGCAGACTGCCCAGCAGATGGCAGCATTATATAATCAAAACGGGCAAACGGCTGTCAGGCGTTATCTGTGAATGATGACGTGAACTTGTTATTAAAACATGTTTAAATTCCTCACTTAAAAAATAAATAAATAATAATAAAAACTTCTGTCTGAAAGCATGGAGGACAAAAAAATGCAAGCATTGTAACGCAGTTATTTGGCTTAATCCGTGTTCACTTGTTATTTATATGTAAATCGAGTTGTGATTTAAATAAACAATTTAATGGTGCAGGAAAAAAAAAGGAGAGGTTTGAACACTTCACAGCAGCTGTATTTAAAGCTTCAAAACAACCTGCATTCCTTTACCTTCTCTCATTTATGCTTTTTCAAAGTTTATCCCAGAAATGCTATTTGCTGAAGAGCCATGAGCAGGAGCTCCTCACCTCCACTGTCCTGTGAGACGCTGGCTCTTCTTATTTGTGCTGTTTCTTTAGACAGTTACTTCCTGCTCCTCCTGATTTTATGGGTTTTTCCCCCTTCTGGAGTGTAAATATTCACTGTTGTCGGAGGATTTTGGACCGAGGACCCGTGACTTTTATCTTCAAAGTCTCATTAGAGGAGAGCTTGACTTTCAGGTGCAGTCACGTCACCAAATTCCTCAGGAGAAAACATCAGAATAAGTGACCGCGTCTAAAACCACGTTATCCATTCCTGGGTCTGATGATCCTTAATTGGTTAGCACTTCCGTAGGAAGGTCTCTAAGCTGAATCACTCAGCTGAAGTCTTCATCATTACTTTACACTGTAAAGCTGTGACTAATGATGTAAATCATGTCTTAGCAGCTCTGATAAAGGACTGAATAATGGGGAATGGACGGCTAATTATTTTTAAAAATAGTGATGCTTTATTTCAATAACTTCACATGGTTGTCACATTTAAAGAACGTATATATTGTAGACTCTCAGAACAGCAGACTACATAACCTACAGTCTGACCCGAAAATGTGGTAATTCTAAGTAAATGTGTCCAGAAATATTCAAGTTGTGGCTAAATAGAAAGCTTTTTAGTTGTACTGTTGCACACTGTAAATATCCTTTTCCACGTATTTCTTCTTGAGCAGGTGAACCGATGAATGGCACATGTGACGTTCAAACATGCGAAAATGACTGCGGCTCAAAAGCCCCGATAAATTTACACCTTTGAAATATGACGATGAATGCCGAAGTGTGAAAAGGCTGCGTACCTGCTTCCTCCATCAGAGGTTAATTGGTTTCTACCTACAAGCTGAACTATAGTAAATGAACTTGTAATAGTTCATTGTTACAACTGAGATCTTAGGGAGTGGGACACTTATTGACCTGCGCCGCAGCTTTAGCGCAAGTCATTAACACGTGTTCACCGTAAATCGATACAAACTTCCTCATTGCTGTAACTAACCTGCAGCTTTTTACCTGTTGGTGCAGTCTGTGAGAGGTACAGCAGCGGGGGAAGTTTTTTTCTGTTTATTTCAAATGAAACAATAAAGAACAGCATAGCCCACATAAATATCTCAGATGAAAGTATTAGACTCAACCATTTATTTGAGTACCTGGTGTGATCTCCCTTGAGCAGCAAGTGCTGCAACTAAATGTTTGCAGCAACTGCTGATCAGCAGCACGCTGGCTTAAAGGAGTGTTAGCCTGTCGTCTGTGCAGAGCAGCTTCAGCTTAGATGTCAGTGGGCTTCCTCACATGAACTGCTCGCTTCATGTCCTTTGACAACATTTCTGTTTGGTTAAGGTCAGGACTTTGAGTTGGCTGTTCCAGAACATTAACTTTATTACTCTTTAAGCATCTCTTGGTAGACTGAATTGCACGCAGAAGGTCGATCACTTGCTGCATGAACCACTTTCTCTTGAGATTTAGTTCACAGGTAAAGGTCCTGACATTTTCCTTTAGAAAACACAGGTACAACCCAGATCTTATGGTTCCATAGGTGATGGCAGGCCATGGCCCGGCCCAGACCACGACTCTACTACCACCATGTTTTTCCTGTCTCCAGGCACCGATTCGTCAGCAAACCTTTGTTCCTGCAGCTCTCTGGATGTCCCGTGTGATGAATGGCAGCGGTGTTCTTTGTTCTCAATGTTCTGATGACTGGGTACCAAATTAGAGATCCAGCTTGTAACTGAGGGCTGCATCAGAACCATGCGCACTTCAGACCTAAAAACAAAACCAATTAGGTTACATTTCTAAGGAGCATTATGAGGAGCACTTTCATACAATTTTAAGTAACTGAAATGCAAAGTGTTCCTTTTAGCTAACGTCTGAAATTTATGATTTCGAGGGATCCTGGTTTGTGTTGGTAACTGTAACTCTTGTGCCACTTTGTGGTCTCTTTGACCATCAATGAGGTATTACACTGCCCCAAACTAACCATATATTAGAATATTAAATAGGTTTGGTGTTCACTTATGTCTACCATACGGTGCAGTTGAAATCTTAGTGTGAATTTAGCTGCTATTCAATGAAATGGTGACTATGAGAACCCTGCCCCCTCAGACACTTTGGATTCCTCCCTGAACTCTCGGCGGGATCCTTGTTAGTCGAGCAGTCTGGGAAGGGAAACAGTGGTCTTGAATTTCCTCCATTTGTTTCTGTCTGTCTGTGGATTGCATGAGGATTTTTCTCATTGACACCTTTTGGGTTTTTTTGTCGCTGAACCCTTAGAGATCCCTAATTCCCTATTCTTTAAATGCCAACTTACACTGATTGTCATCCCATTGATTGAATACCTGCCTTTCATCTTCAAATTAACTGCTAATCCCTGAGGTTCACGCATTTGCTGCTCACACATGTGTAATGTTTTTATCATTTTACTCAGTAAGTACAATGTATCATTTCTTTAATTTGGTTCTCTTTGACTACTTTGAGTACTTGGGAAAATGTGATTATGAAACAGATTAAATTCTAAAGGGTTTGCAAGCTTCTAACTACCACTGCATATGTGCATCTTTGATATGCATTGGATACATTGCAGGGCATCTAAAGATACTGGGCAATAAACTTGATTTAAAAAAATCTTTTTCCCTGGTGAAGCAAAGGAAGCAGTTTATGTAGCAAAAATCTAAATCTCCTACAGTGCAATTGTAACACAAACACTGATACGCATTTATGAAAAAGTAAAAACGAAAATATGAATGTTCAGGGAAGGAGGGAGATGTTGCTTTAATGCAGCAGTTACCATACGAGCACAACTGGCGTTTAGGCTCATCATGTGATATGATATTCATCAAGATCTAAGTGGCTTGCCATCTTCACTGTGCAATTTCCTGTGTGAAATCCTTCAAGGGGCAAAATATCCAGTCTGTGTACACGATACACTCTTAAAGTTGCAAGTCAGCTCGGCTAAGTCATTATTTCAGATCGTCTCTGGAGCACAGAATCAAAACAATGGGAAATATGACTGTCTGTCACAGTAACAGGTACACTGCAGCGTGCAGCTACAGTCAGCTCCATTCATGTTAGGACGAGGACACAGTTTTATGCTTCTGCAACTAACACAAAGGATTTTTTTTAAATGAAGCAATCAAGATGTGATTTAAAGTCAAGGGGTTTTACGATATTATTGCAATCACCATTTAGGAATTAAAACCACCTTTTAGCACTTGAGTGAATGCTTTTATGAGCAGATAAAAATTATGTTTTAAATATTAGTCTTTTAAAATATATTTAAAGCAAACATTTACTACTGAAGGGAATGGAAAATTGGAAATTCTCAGTTCATCTGTGCTCAACACGCAAACAAGCTGAAGGCGTTCGATGCCTCGTGAAGCATTTCGAGACAGGAAAATGTATTTTGTGATTCCAGCAGGTTTTGAACTTCTGGCATTCACTGGCTGCAAAGGGTGTGCAACCAAGATTTTTTTAAACAATTGTAAGATTTAAAATGAATTTGTTTAATATAACTGGATTAAATATATATATATATATATATATATATATATATATATATATATAGTGGCAGTGGCACTCGCCTTACAGCCAGAGGGTTGCTGGTTTGAGCCCCTGTCCCTGCGCTGCATTGTGTCCTAGGGCAAGACCCATAAACCACATTGCCTAACGGTAGTGCTGTTAGGTAATATGGCTGTTATTCCTATTGTTATTCCTATTTTTCCTTAAACTCATTGAATCAAAGCTGCAAGTCTCCACTTCAGTTGCACCTTGATTGGTGCATTTTGCTTCTGGCGGTGCACAAAAGCAAAACAGCTCAAATCTGCCCTCATGTGCCCGAATACACCTGAATGACCTGCAGTTTTCTACTTCTGAATTTGGACAGGAGATTATTTCATTTGACCCTAAAGATCTCAGAAACATGGTGTCTAATCAGATGTTTACTCTGGATGGCTTTACCTTGGCTTCCAGTACTACTGTAACCTTTATCCTTCAACACGCACATTAAACAAATATGGAGGACTGCATTATTCCATCTGCACAGCATTGCTAACATGAGAATCCTCCTGTCTCAGAGTGATGATAAAACACTAGTGCATGAATTTGTCACTTCTCGGCTCGACTCTTGTAATTCCTCATTATCAGGCTGTTCTAAGAGCTCGGGGAAAAGCCGTCAGCTGATCCAAAATGCTGCAGTGGGAGCACCCGGAAAGAAAGATCACATTTCTCGCATGTTAGCTTATCTCCACTGGCTTCCTGTTAAATTCAGAATTGAATTTAAAATCCTTCTTCTCAGATATAAAGCCTCGAATGATCAGGCCACGTCATATCTTAAAGACCCCCAGAGTATCGTATTATCCCAACAGGCTGCTTCACTCTCAGACTGCTGGCTTACTTGTGATTCCTGGAGTTTCTACGAGTAGAATGGGAGGCAGAGCCTTCAGCTGTTAGGCCCCTCTCCCATGGACCAGCTCCCAGTTTGGTTTAACACTTTCTTTTCTGATAAAGCTTTTAGGACGCGCTGGATCAGGTGACGCTGAACCATCTCTTAGTTATGCAGCTACAGGCTCAGGCTGCTGGGGAACTTGCTGGGACCAGTGATACTCAGTTCACTTCTCCTTCATTCCCTTCTTGTCACTTCTGATGTGTTTACATTCCCCTAGTGCATGCCACTAAATTTTATCTACTTTCCCCGTAGTTTGTGCTTCATTGTTGTCTCGCTAAGCTCTCCTTTTCCCTTTTCTCTTTCCCCTCACATCCAGCCCATCAACACACACCGCTGCCCCTCCCTGAGTCTGGTTCTCACTGTCGACCAGCTCTTGCTCTTAGGGGATTGTCTGATTTGGGTTTTTTTTTTCTTTCTTTTAAATATTGTAGGCTCTTTATCTTACTGTTTAAAGCACTTGGAGGGAACAGCTGTAAAAAAAAAAAAAAACTGAGCTGGAGTGAAATTAATTCATTAGGGTGAGGTGATAAGGTGAGGAGGTCTGTCATTAGGGAGGGACTCAGAGCGGATTCTCCTCCTAAGGAGCCAGTTATGGTGGTTTGGGCATCTGCCACCTGAGTTCCTCCTAAGAGATATGCTAAAGATATGCTAAAGAGATTACATGTCTCAGCTGACTTGGGAATGCCTTGGTGTCCTCCAGGAAGACCTGATAGAGGTGGCTGGCTGGGGAGAGGGACGTCTGGGTGTTTCTGCTTAGACCACTGCCCCCACAATCTGGACCAGGATAAATGGCATTCACTAGACATATGGATGACAAAGGAGATGTTGAGGAGTTCAAGGTTCAACAGAGCTGGAAATTTATTGGGCACTTTCCTTCCACTGGGGCCTCTGTCACTCTGACATCATCACAAAACTTGTGACACAAAAGGTGGCAACGGCTGGGACAGTGGTGGCATTTATTCCCCTCCGCTTACGTTCCTCGTAGAGCTTAATTCTCCCGTGACATCAACACTTCCCACATTAAATGAGAGCAGGTAACTAAACGGCTGAGACCGCTGCGTACTTTTATCTCTGCCGTGACGGCTACAAGCTGAATCATGATCAGACTTTTAACCTTCAAATCAATCAACTTTGCTTTTGAAGACTGAGACCTTCAGACAAGATTTCTGGAATCTTCTGCTTCTCATCACGAAGCTTATCACACATATTGACTTTTCACTGATGTATTCAAATCCTGCGTTTGATGCAATGAACCATCAATCGAAACCCAAAAATCTAGCCTTAATTTAATAATTCAGCCCATTCAGTAAGAAACAGGAATATTGTAGATATTTTAAATATTTCATCCTTCGGAGCGGCGCGTAATGGCCTGTTTATTATGATTAGAAGCAGCTCAACAGTAGATGCAGTCTGCATGTAAACATATGACGCCCTCCACCATTTTACCCCCTCACTATAGCACTGATAAAACACCTTTGAAGATCCATAATATGCACCTCTTGTTGATGAAGAGCAAATAGCTTGGAAGATCACTGCAGTAACCATTATCCCTTCAAGCTTTTTTTTGGCAACTCTTTGTGAAAATAATTTTTACTTTGCACTTCATTCACACATGATTTACTGGAATTTTTCTCTCTCTCTTTTTTTTTTTTCATCATTTCAGACAATAACTCAATTCTGCAGGTCTATTGAACTGGTCATGCATATGATTGAATTAGTTTTTAACGTCACGGTGCGGTATTTTAACACAGGGATTTCATCATGTCTATAGCCGGCATGCTTTCACAGAGCCGAGCTAGCATTGTTTTAAATTGTGTGAGGCTAAAAACACCGAAGAGGAGATTTGGAAGTAAAGCGCTTCCAAACTTTTTGCTTGTGAGTCTTTGCAGTCCTGAAAGAGACGCACACCAAAGTGTTGTTCTCTACTGTGGATGTGAAGGAAAAGGATACAAACCAGTGTGACGCATACTGTGTTTCTCTCAGCTGTAGTGAAGGTGTCTCCTCCTTCTCAAGGTTTCTTTCAGCATTAGTTTTACTGTGATATTATAAATGTGGTGCAATAAGCAGTGAATTATAGTTAAATTAAAATATAATTCAATTATTTAGGGCAATCTTTCACGGGATTTCTGTAAGATAATCTATGGTATACTTCCATAATACATGCACGCGAGCTTGTTTCAGTCGACTGTAATGATGAAATTGATTAAATATGTGAAGAACATATTAATTTACATCCACTGCTTGAGGTTCAGCACTGATTATTCAGGTAAATCTATCACAATGTCACAAGCGCTGCGCAACAGATTTCCTTTTCACAGCACATCAGTTTGTCAATTCAGCGCATGTTGCATTACCATTTTCAATTCAGCTAAAGTAAACTTGATAATCAAAGCAATTAAAAACACAATCAGTTGCGTTTTCGAGTGTTATGCGGAAACTTGGCCCGGCTGCTCTTTGCGATTCTGGACCTGCTCTTCTGATGACCCCTCAAGGTGAACTCTTGTATGGCTCTCCATCCCATGAATACTAAATATGGCTGAATTAAACAGTTTCTCTCTTCTCACTACTATTTAATCAATTGTCTTACCGAGCTGTCTGTCTGGAGTAATCCCTGAGGCCCACCATCATGCTGACTGGCATCATAAAGACAACTGGTATGCTGCTCTGGAAACATTTAAGCTTTAGAGATCTCATTGGTCCTTCCCCTCTTTTCCCATCCACTATTCAGCGCCTACAAGCTCATGAATCAAAACTACCCATGCTACATGCTTGAAATGTACCAGGCTGCCTCCTGGCCGAGTCTCAGGTATGATTTATCTTTGCAAAGTGCTTTGACGCAGATCTTGATTTGTAGCAGATGTTTGTTTTCTGTGATCACTGCCCTTCTTTTAAAGCGTCTTCTAGTGGAAATATGAGAAAAAAAGTCATGTGGAAATTTATCAGAAAACCTTATCAGGTTCTAAAATGATTTAAATATAACCTCAGATGAACAACAACATATTACACCGTGTCGTTATCTATGGCAAAAACTAAGCTAAAATGCAGAAGCAGTGCACGAGAAACTAAGTATACCCCATGATTCAGGAGAGCCACCATTAGCAAATTAAATTAATCAAGCTTTAGCTGCCAGACAGATGACTCTAGAATACTTTGGTATACAGAGGAGTTAATGGTTGACTCCATGACTGCGAGTTTCCGGGTCCTGTGGCTGCAAAACACACCCAAATTATCACCCCTCCACCACCGTGCTCGACAGTTGGTGTGAGGCGTTTGTGCTCATATGCTTGCCAATTGTTGAGCTGTGCACTCTGATCTGGTCTTTCTGAAGGACATTTCTCCAGAAGTATTTGAGGGTTATTCAGATGCAGCTTTGCAAACCTAAGCCAGGCTGACATGTCCTTTTTAGACAGAAGAGACTTTCTCCTGGCAATCGCTCCAAACAGGCCATCATAACTGTTCAGTCTTTTTCAAATTGTTCACTGTCATGAACTTTAATGTGTAACATGCTAACTGAGGCCCGTAGAGCCGGAGATGTAGCTCTCTGGGCTTTTGCAGTTTTTCTGAGCATTTCTGACCTCGGGATGAATTTCCTGGGACGCCCACTCCTGGGAAGGTTGGCCACTGCCTTGACTAGTTTTCCACTCGTGGAAAATCTTCCAACACTGAACGATGGACTTTAAATTATTTGGAGATGGTCTTATAGCCCTACCCAGATTGACAGGCAGCAAACCTCTGCTTTTATAGAGGTGGTCACACTTGCTAACGAGCAATTAGTCAAGTTTTTGTGATTAATTCCTGTGGAAGCAGTAATTTTGTGCTTAGTTTTTCACACAATTTCTGCAGTTTGGCTTCATTTTTGTTAAATAAATAATGACATGGTGTAATATGTCATGTGCTGTTGGCCATCTGAGGTTGCACTGACCTCATTTATTACCATTTATCACATCCTGATTCATAACACTTTAAAGACTGTGTACTTTCTTTGTCACATGACTGCATTCTTTTAGGAAACTTTCTAAAGCTTTATCGACATGGAGCAAACGGATAACCATCAGGCATGATTGCACGTATGCTAAACCGCATTAAACATGTGAAACTGACTGTTGGGGGTCATCAGTCACAGAAAGGAATGACTGTACAGCTGCTCTTCTAAATAAACAGTAGATATAATACTTCAGTTCAATTCAATTAAAATAGTCTCCATTTAAAACCGCTATCTGTACAATTACAGCAGTTCTGTCTTAAGTACCCAATTTCACACTCTCTGAAGATCATTCACAGCTTCCTGTGCTCCATGTTCTGCCTTCATTATGATATGGCTAATTAAAATCCCAACTTAAAAATAGAAAACTGAATGTAAAATAGATAAAAATCATCAAATCTGACGCTGTCTTGTGGTATTACTGCACATACCGATGATGCCAACGCCTCATGTCCACCTACAGTCAGACAGATGGCAGTCTGCAGGTACCACAGTCAGTCAGAACTGCAGTAGGCTATGCTGCACATTAATATTTTGGTTTTACTGGAAAGGACCTGCAATATGCACAAGAAATTTAGAACATGCAATGTGCAGGTGAAAGGCTATAATAGCCAATGTGTTCTTTAATTAAGTAGTTGTGAAAACTGTTAAAATCCTGCTTCTCACCATAAACTAAATGACTCATCACTACAAGCTGCTTTTGCCGTCTGCTGATCAGACAAATTGAAAAAAGCAAGTATGTATCTAATGACAGAGGTGCAGCCACTGTTTTAGCAGCACACATCTTTCTAAAACAACTTTTCTTCTTTATCCACAGATTAACTGGCTAATAACTCACTTAGCCAATAGCACATCTCTTCTGTAGTCAGCGCATTACTTGTATGGAAATACATCATTTCCTGTGTCTTCATTAAATGTGCATATTTGTTAGAAAGGGCAGACGTCCTTAATAAATGGAGATTAGCATCATAAAAAAGCATCAAAATGATATCTTGGGATAATTTATAAAGTTAAGCACAGGCAGAGGTACAGTTTGTTTTTGTTTTCCTTTAAAGAAAAAATAAGTGTCTCTGTTATAAACTAATGCAAAGATTTCCTCTGGCTGTCATTTTATTAGTGGAACATCGTCTCACGCTCCTAACATCCCGACTTTAATTAAGTCTCTGGTGAGCTTCTTGGAAGAATCTCAAGTGCTCAAATTCAAACAGATGGCAAGCTATTTATTGCATACCTTATGCCACAGGTACAGTGCTACCCCCCCACCCACCCCCAAAAAAACAAAAACAAACCCTTGGTACCCCCAGCTCCCAACCCCCCCACCGTCCCCCCAAAAGACTTACCAGAACAAGTCTGGCTTCTGTATTCTCAGGTGTCTCTGTGATTTGAAATTCCAGTAAACAATTCAGGAAAGTTTGTTGTAATTAAACCGAAAAGAAAGAGACAACAATGCTGAATTAATCAAATGGCAGGCAGACGATCCCGGGGAAGGCTATTTAAAGACGCACCGCAGAGAATGGGAGTCAGCGTGGATGAATGAGTTTAAAATACAGTGGGTAGCCCCATTTCAGTCATCAATCCACGGACCTGCATGTGGCCTGATTCGCACAGCAGAGCTACTGCCTCACAAAGTGGAAGCCCTCATGCAGCAAACAAGGGAATTGTGTTTGACTGTACACATTCATCTAGACTAATGGCACGGTGATGCATCTGTGGGGATACACGAGCTCATGTTCTTTGTTCCAGATCATTTGACTCCTCCTAACTTCCACTCGGCCCTGTCACAACTGGAAGTGTGAGTGATCTGTTTAATCTCATCAAATATGATTAGGCAAAACACATCTCAAGATAATATCCCACAGCCCTCTGATGCAGCTCAGATACTCATGAGGTGTAAATGTTAAGTGAAGCGGGGCTACGGAAAGCCTCAGCTGTGCTCATCCTGCATTGGCTTCATATAAAAAAAGCAAAACAACTTTTTTTTTTTTTTTTTTAAAGGCATAACAATGTGAGAAAACATGAAAATAATCTAGCTGTCTGAAAAATCCATGTTGTTCCAGGAGATTAACTGCAGTTTTTCCAAAACGTCTCTTTGTCCAAGGTAGCAGCAGTGTCGCAAACATGCCATTATCATTCTTCCCGATTCTCCATTAGAGCGAGCTGTCAATCAAAGACAAAACCATTTGCACAAACAATGCAATCCCAGGCTTTTAAAGGCCAGAGATAACAGACTCCCCTATTCAAAGGACTGAAAATGAAAAGCAGGATATTGAAAAATATCCTGCTTTTCATCTTCATCTTCAACTCTTCTCCTCTTTGCATCAAACCTTTGGCTGCAGGGCGACGATTATGAATGAACTCTTCCACAACATTTGCCCTACAAGGCAGTAAAGACGTCAACGCAACACGAGTAAAAGTATCTGTGAGTACAGTACTGACTAAATGTTTGCAGGAATCATTGGGTTACTTTGCAGAATCACTAATACTTTTAAAATCTGTAATTAAAAACATGATCCAGAGGACAAACACTTCTCCATCGCCTCTGTTAAGCATGCTGCACCACACCCCATCTTTGAAATCCTTTTTATCCCTTTGCTTCCCACGCAAATCGCCCCGTGAATTACACAAGGCAATTTACATGCTTGGATAGTGAAAACAAGTGAAATAACTGTTATTTTTGCACAAAGTGTTGTACTGTTAATCCAAGAGAAGGACCATTATTTGTGCCATGGTTGGAGGGCTTTTTATGAACCTTATTTCTATGGCTCTGCCGCTTGTCACTAATCTACAGCAGGACCGTGGTATGAAAAGGGGGGGAAAAAAACAAACTGTGTTGACAGCAGTGGGCTTCACGTTATTGTAAAAACTTTACTTTTCTAGCAGAGTCTTGATAATGAGACTAGAAAAAGTCTCAGTGCTCGTGAATAACACGCAAATGCACAAATGCCGGGAAACTTGTAATGACTATTAACCAAAGAAATAATGTTTGACATTTAAAATCAGTATGTAGGCCCGATGTGTTTAAGTGTTGTGTTTTTAAGATATCACTTTGTCCCTGAAGGATTTTGTCAGACACTTCTGTTCCGCTATGATAAGAGCTTATTGTGAGCTGGAGGACTGATATGGACTCTGCCTACAGGGTACAGTGGGGGATCAGTTTCTTCAGTTTAGTGAGACTTACAAGGCCTCCTCAGAGGTCATGCTGTGATTGTTCCATTGCCCAGGGTATGGTTCTCACATTTCAAGGGTAAAGAGAAAATCCATTTCCCAACTCACAATTTACTATTGCGCATAAATGTTTGCCTTCTCGATATCCAATTACTAAATTATGATGGATTTTTAGCATTATTTTCTGCCAGGCATTATTCAAGACGGTCTATCTCAATTTACATAGCTTAATGAAGCACTGAGCTTTTAATAATGTGAAGGGGTGCAATAGTGGGAGCCGATGTTTATTTGAACTGGCTGGGCTTTTGGTGGTAATGATTATGAAGCGAGCACTGGGAACAGCCTGTGTGAGCGGAGGGGGGGGGGGCCTTGTGCGGAGCAGGCAGATGGTTGGTCGGACAGCGTGTTGATAATAGCAACATTAGTCTGCTGGGAAGCAACATTATGCTCAAGGTCAATGGGAGCTAAAGAATAGAGGATCATAATGACTTGGGTCCTGCGTCCTGGAACGAGATCTCCCTTTAAGGATGCTGAGACGTTCAATATGAGCTCAGTAACCTGTGCAAGGCTGTCGCATCATCCTCACATTTCAAAAGTACATCTGTGTCACCGAAGCAGCGATAATGGACCACTGAAGGTGTCTTCTTGTATTTTTCTAAAGTGCTATGGCATACCGTCCGTGTTATCATCCTAAATGTAAGATATTATAATGAAAATGTCTTTTAGTGTAAATTTGGTAGGGTGCTGTATTTTTAATTCTCATCTACAGACCATTACACTTTTTGAAACGGGCAACATATGTCGCTAATATTCAGGGCATTTTAAAAGCACATCATTTGATTTCATGTATATCATATTTTCTATAGTAAATATTTATCCCACAGGAATCATTGTTTGCAGTAATTAAGAGAACATGAATAGTAGTAATGCATATAGTAATACATCTGTATTTGTTTGACTCTCGGCCTGTATTTTAATTGCACAGTTGTTTGAAGTCTAAGAGCTTTGTCCCTTTTAAAACTAGAAGAAAAAGGAATACCCATTTCTATTTTTCAGTGCTAGTCTCTACTGGATGAAATAACGTGTTAGAATCTCTCCTCACTTTAAAGCAATCAGCTGCATCAAAACATCCTTGACCATAAGGTTAAATCACAAAGTGATTTGCCCCCATTTTTCCTAACCTAGCCTACTTCCTGTCTAGGGCCACAGCAGCCCACTTCAAGCATACCAAACTCAGCTCCGCTGAGACGTGAAGGAATTCGGGAAGACTTCAGTCTTCCTTTTTGTCGCCCTGTATTAATGCACCAATCATGAGCGGAGCTGAACGCCTCGGGCAATCTTCCCGAGGAGCTTCATGGTTTTTTAATCTTTCTACAACTTAACACTTTACATATCTTATTAATATAAAAGGCGAGTAATGCTTAACAGTTGTATAGAATAACAATTACAGCGCCATAGCACTGCCCGGCACATATGCTCCTCTTGCTCAGCAGCAGCAGCTCTTCAATTCAATTCAATTTTATTTATATAGCACCAAATCACAACAAACAGTCTCCTCAGGGTGCTTTGTATTGTAAGGTAAAGACCCTGCAATAATTACAGAGAAAACCCAACAGTCAAAGCGACCCCCTGTGAGCAGCACTTGGTGACAGTGGGAAGGAAAAACTCCCTTTTAACAGGAAGAAACCTCCATCAGAACCAGGCTCGGGGGGGGGGGGGGGGGGGGGGGGGGGGGGGGAGACACACACACTGACTCTAATTCATGAAGTTCATTTCAAAGTGCGATTCTAGTAACAACAAAATGACATCTTTCAAGTTGTTCATTTTTTTTAATCCGCACTTTGTCTCTCTTTTTTTCTTCTCTTTTTTTTTTTTTCATTTTACAGTGGCATAGTTGAAAAATGAATATTCAATACTGTGAAAAAAAGCAAACCTCACACATCCCCCATAAAAAGCAAATTAATTACAGCAATTTAAATCTTTGTACAAAATGAGTTATTTATAGCATCATACTGAACTAACAAAATAACATGTATGAGCATTGGCAATGTGGTTCAATGTCTTTGATACAGTGATTATATACAGTGAGGGGATGCTCGATTCACCAATGCCTAAACATGTCATTAGTACTGTTTGCAGCAAACTCAAAGGCCATAATGGTGATCCTTGTACTGTTCTTTTATGAGAACTTACAGAAATAAAAATGGAAAAGTTAATGTCAGACAACTACTTTGTAATAACAGCAATAATATCAATCAATATAGTATAATATAAGAAAGTCAATCAGTCATAATAATAAATACATATATTTTTACCCAGATTTTTTTTTAAACATTTTAAGCAATTCATTAGAATCCCTGTTTGAAGAAACCTTCAAAAGTGTGAAAACACTGTCGTTGAAGTGAAACTGGAACTGATATGATCTGAAATTAAAGGTTTTTCTTCCTTTTACTAAAATTGAATACTTACATATTATTTACACGCCTCCCGGCAAAGCAAACTCAGGGAAAAAATAATGGAAAGAACTTAAAGATTCGTGGAGTACCTTAAATGCTGTATATGTGCTAATATACAAATCGTAATGTGTCAGGGATCCCAAGAGTCAACAATATTGTTCACTAATATTCACGTTAGCAAAGTATTTTACAGCAATATCCACACATTTAGCATAGTTGTTCAATAAAAGTCAACATAAATAATGAACCGACGCGAGGTTCCACTCACTCAGTTTGGATATTACGACAAATAACCAACAAAAATTAAAGATCTTCATCCAAGACAATAACTGCGATTGAACGGAAATCATCATCATCATCATCACATGTCTGACACCATCTCTCCATCTAGACTCGTACTGAATCCTGAGACAAGAAGCAGTTGATGTTTTTTTTTCCCCCCTCTGTAATAGTCCTCAGACTTTGTGCTTTAATTTTCTAACTTGTTCTTTGTTGGTGCAAATCAACAGTGTAAGGAAAAAAAATTAATAAATCAGTGCGGGAACACACAGACGATGCTAAGAGGGCGATTATTTCATCTAGAGACAATCACTCAGATTGTGCTTCTGCTTTGTGTTTGTTAAAGTATCGGATCTGTTTTGAGATGCTTTAGAACATGTGCAGCACGCCGGTGGAGAGGAAGCATCCAAGCCAATCATGTAATCCTTAAAAATGGATGTATTTAACATATTTCGCTCCTACAGAAAAACCTTTTGAAATGGTGAGACTTGAGTTGGAGCACAATGTTGTTGTTGTTGTTGCATCTGAATTAAAAAAAAAAAAACTGCAAAAAGTTGTACAACAGGTAAAGTAATAAAAGAGTAGAGAGGGAAAAAAAGCAGGCAATGAAAGAAATGCAGAGAAGATGTACAGCATTTAGGCACAGAAAAACTGAAAAGGACATAATCCAATTGTATGTGGATTATATTACAAAATGCGAAGTCTGTTTTGTTAGTGAATGCTTTGAAAACAAGCATATCTAAGCACGATAGCTTTCTAGAAAAGACAAAGATAATAAATAAAAAAAAGATGTAGTGAGGCTGAGACAGCTTAAAATTGCATGTCTGCTGTCAAAGGTTGTCATGAAATGAAAGAGAGGAAAAATAGGTCTAAATAAAGTACTCTTTCTTTTCTTCTGCGTGCACGTGGTTGCCCTCGGCGTTGATGATGGCCGTGTCAGCGTCAGGGGCGTCCTCTGCTCCTTTGGCCTCATGTGTTAGATACGTACCTGCGGACACACAAAGCAAAGACATCCACCCGATGGAGAGTTCAAGACATATTCATTTACCGCAAATAAGCAAAGCGATATTCAGAGCGGTTCAGGAGACCCCTTTTACCTTTATGTCTGGCCAGATATCGTCCGAGGACTATTATCAAACACAAGGTGATGAAGACCACGACTGCAACAACGCCGCCAATTAAAGCGTGGTCGGGTCCGTGCTGCCCTAAAGCGTTAGGATCTGAAACGAGGCAGATACAGAGAGAAGACGAGAAGGAGTGGAGGGATGGTCTGAACAACTGCGAGCTCCCACTGTCAGTGCAGCTGTAGGCATTTAAACAGCATTAAGGACATTTTGCTGCAAATGACCTGAAAAACTCCAGATGTTGCTTTTACGCTCGTGAACAAAGCAGATGAGCTTCCGTCTGATTTAGAACGACCTGAAATTACTGCACTGAAGAACCTCAGTGTTTGTAAACAAACAAACAAACATAGGAAATACCACAAATCTACACAGATTTTTTTCCCGTCTTCTATGTTTCTGATTTCACCCCATTCTGCGGCTCAGCTCCAGGTTTTTAAAGTGAGTGTTAGTTAACAGTAGGCACCCTCTGGGCAGGAAGCAGACGGCGGGTTTCCCACGCAGGAGCACGCCTCTGCGCCCGTCCTGTGAGAAACTGTGAGCGGCTGTGTCTTAACGGCGCACCTTGCGTGCTCTCATTATCTCAAGCTGATGAATGGCTACGGCTTGTGCTCACTTTTGCAAAGTGACCCCGGGAAGTGATGGCGGCGATGTTTGCACAAAGCTTGTTATACTCCACTGTTAACGAATGCAGCCCTCATTTTTAAAATCCCAGCGTGCGGGACGTTAAAAACAAAAGAGAGATGAGGCCGTGTAACATGCAGTTTATTAAACTCCATGCAGAATAGAAACACCATGATTGTTTTATCAACTCACAAGCAGGCACTTCAAACTCTGATGGTTCTTCTTTTTTTTTGGTGCATTAGCTGAATTAACTCAGTTTTGGTTGCATGTTAATGGATAGAATGGTTTGTGCAGCAGTGTCAACAAGGAGCATAAGGAATCTTTTATATCACACTTGGTGGGTGCACAATTTGGTACTTTTCATGTAGCCATTGTGGATATTCCTATGTCAACCCTGGAACGAACTAAAATCAAACTAGATACAAAAATTCCAACAAATTCCATGAAATAATAAGATAGGATTTAAAATGCTACACACAACAGCAACAACAACAAAAGGAAAACTCCATTTCAAGAGCACACAGGAACAAAGGTGATTTATTTTTGTGGTATTTTACCCAATCTGGTGTTCAGTTAAACTTGTTTCAACCTTTTGACTAACTGGTCTTAATTGGACAAATAAAAATAAAGTCCTGAAAACAGAAAATGTGAACTAGATTAAATTGTGGCCAAACCTACAAATAATGGTAAACGGATACTTTTCAAGAGCTGCGCGATCAGATATTTGAAAGAGAATTTTTGACCTTGATTTGCCGCAATCACAGAACCGTATACATACATCCTGGCATAAATACAAGCTTCAGCACAGGTCCTCTGAGACCCGTCAATATCAGTGTGTGAAGGCAAAACAAAATAGAAACATATTGTGTGATAACTTATGCAGCCTGTGACATGGCTGAAGAGACGACGACCGAGTGAGCATCCATGCATGGTGATGGTTGGGCTCATGCTGGGTGAGGCCGTGATGGGTCTTGACCCAGAAACAGATCCAGATCACACATCTGGCTCGAAATGATCATCCGCTGGGATATTTACCTGTTGTAGGCCCTGGAAAGTCTTTGGCTGTTGCCATGGTTGAAGACGGGGACAGCAGTAAGGGGAAGATGAGGGGAACAACACCGTGATGAAAAAGGTGACCACAAAATTCAAAGCAAAACACAAAGAAGTTTTCATGGTTTGGTTTATTCTGACGGTGTGCAGGAACGCACACGGCTTCCTGCGAATGCTCAGCTGGACTTGCCATAAATGTTCGCTATGAGAGCAGCACAAGAAAGCTGTATGAGTACAGAGTTACTGTTGTGCCCGAGTGTGTTGGTTCTTAATAGGTCAAATATGATCTCACTAACCTCCTGAGCTATATACGCGTACAGATACCGCTGGCATTTTTCCAAGTTGACTGATACGCTCCTATGCATCTACATAACTTATTACCCAGCACATACAGAAGATTTTAGAGACATCATCTGAATGTTTCAAATTATATTCATATAACTTACACGCGTGTGTGTCTGTGTGATTAAGGGCCAAGTCCCTTCTCCCTCTTTTCTTTTTTCTTTAACACACATTCCTGCTGCCAGTTTTAAGCTGTTCCACTGACCAAAAACTGCACTTGCAAAGCTACTGCCAGCTGATAAACACAGAGCTTTACAAATATTTTATATGGGAGAAATTGTTGTTTAATCACAGATACAAATGCTGTGTTTTTGTGAAAAAAAAACAAAAAAAAAAAACCTTTGTTTGTTTGCAAGAAAATTTCACTGGGCACCTTTAATGTAACTGGACTTATTGCCAAAATGAAGCACACTCCAAGTCTGAGTAACTTTTGCATCTTCTTCTTCTCCACTGCAGCCGTTTCATATGTTTTACCTGCAGAGCGCTCTTATGGTTCAATATGACAAAGTCCTAATACACAAACATTGCAACACTGATTCCATTAAGAGAGACGGAGGGAAACAGTCACATGGAGCACGTGACTTTAAACATTATGATTAATTATCACTAAGATAAGTGCACATGTTCTTATTAATCGCTTGTAATTCAGCCTAAGAACAAAAGTATAAACACTGTCATGTTCAGTGACTCCATGATGTGGTAACTTACTTTTTCACTGTCTGCATAATATCAGCTACGAATAATAATCACATGCAGTAATAAAAATGCTCCAGAGGTAACAGTCCCCCCCCTTCAAACAGACTAAAAGTGGAGAGGCTAGTGGACCGAATTCATCAAATAAAACAATGTTATTTTCTAGCTCAAAGCCTGGTTTTTAGCTCATCAATCATGAGCTGTGTGTTCAGTGTCACGTTTGTGAGTGCATGGAGCAGTGAGGTGGGTGTGTGTGCAAGTGAACGCAGGTGTGACCGCCTGTGCCTAATGTGGCAATGTAGGCATGGGAAGACTGCGAGGATGGAGGCTGGAGAGGGAGCCACGGAGGCGATGACGTCTGCTAAGCAAAAATAGGAACAATGGGAAGCAAAAACAAACCGCTCTGTGGGGGGGGGGGGGGGCGAGCTCGGTGTGAGAAACTGAGAGGACAGCCAGACAGCAGCACCCCCCCCGATTTACTGTGCGTGGCCGGTGCGGGTTCATTCATGAGTTTCACTTTAGCCAAATACAGGCAAAATAATAAAAACAACGCACTGATACTGAAATACAGGAGCTGCACGATGAATCAAGCTCTGAATCAGTCGATTCTTTCAGCAGCGTCTGAAAAGGATGAGTCACGCATGAAGGACTCGAAGGACTTTTACATCTGTTAAATTTTCAAGCGAGTGATGATTGGCCGGTAAATAGAGCACGCGCAGGGAATGTGAAGCTTACAGCGTGTTGAGGTGAAGATGTACAATCAATCACAATGAGATGCGAGGCGTGAGTGGGGCTTCACAGATGCAGGCAGAATTTTCTCAGTTGCATTTAATTAAACTAGTATCTGTTACTATCTCTTTAACATCTTTATTTAATGCAGAATGTAAATGCAGTCAGTGATACATTGCTTCAGACCGATGACATTTATGGCTTCTCATCTCGCTCGTCATTAGCAAATTAGGTATAGAGGCTGAGATGATCCAAAGAGACCTGGTAAGTATCCAGCCAGACACAATGTAGCCTTGAAAAATGACTGTCATCATCAGTGGAAATGAGCCCGTCTCACACATTGTTTTTTTTTTACCTGCTCAACCTTTGCATTTAGCTTAAGACGGATTTTCTGATTTCCTCAGCCAACTAGAAACCTCCTTGGTGTATATGATTCTAACATCCCAGGCTTTTTAATAATTTTTAATTTGAAATGAATTTAAAAATCTTATGTGGGGAAGGAAAAGTTAGTTGAACACATGGTGTCTAGATAAGACAGGATGATACAGTGATCCACACTAGCCGGGCACGGCTGCACACCCCTGTTCAATGAACATGCTGAAAGGGTAGAACAAGATAAGAAAAGCTGAAAAGACCAATGTGTCATCCTCTTTTCTTTTTTTTTCATATTTCCCAATGAAGAGCTTTCTTTCGCCCCCGAAGCCTCTGCTTTTAAAAATCACACAGAAAGGCTGCCGTACATCCACGAACTGCCTGGGAGTTGAATAAGTCTGTGCTGCGATAAGTCGCTCACAAACAAACTACAGTCTCGCGCGGCACTGTTTAGCCGGCACAAGTGGAAACAAATAAATCCATGTTGAATTTAATGTTCTCCTCTTGTTTCTGTATTATTATTATTTTCATTTTCAGCTTTGTTTGATAAATGTTAGGAACACGTGCTGCAGAGGCCTTAATGAACCATTTTCTGGACCATGTCGTCTTTATTCTCTCAACCCCTTCGCTGTCTCGGGATTAACTTATCTCTCCTCCAGGCTGTACTTGGGAGCTAAATTCTGCATCCTTAACACTTTTTTCTCCCCCCTGTTTCCTCACAGGAAGAGTCCAGAAGCTAAACCCATGCCGTGATAAGTAAGTAGTGAGGTAAACTGTGTTATCCTGCATAGCGCCAAGGCGATTCTCCAGTACACGGGGTGGAAAACGACATGACTGCCTATCTCTGTGCTGAACAATAAGTCTTATTCTTATAAATAAAATGTAGACTTAACTTATCCTTATTATGCCACATTTGTGTCAAATAATACCTTGTTTAGCTGTTGGAAGTCACCCTCCTTTCTCTTTTATTGCTAATCGGCAGAAATACAAAACCATCATATATCAAGTTTTATTTTATTATATAATAATATTGGTGCTTATAGATATTTTACCCCATTTACTGCAAAGCAAATGCATCACATTAGAGCTACCTGTCTCAGAAACTAAGAGCTGATGCGCAGGTAGACGCAGGTGTGTTCTTTAACTGTGCTGGACGCCATCGTGTTTCACACATTTGAATTTCTTCCTGCCATCATTTTCTTTTAAATGAAATATAGAAAAATCGCAGCTAACTTTCTGCAGTCATTTCATTTATGATTGCAGACTTAACGGCCACGTTAGAATGAAGTGAAACGGTTTCACTTCAGTAAATTGAAATGAAGGGAAACCAACGGCTGCCTCGAATGTTAAAGAATGAAAATCTAAAACTGTACCCTCAAATATTTGTCAGCCATAATATTAAGGACATTTGTTGCAGTAATATTTATGTGTTTGAACTATTAAAACCAATTTAATCTAGATGGCAGTGAAACATGTTTACTGATTTATGCTTACCTAAACAGCCGTTCATTTAAGAGGTGTGTGGGTGTGCAGACCCTGACAGCTGAAATCCATAAATTAATGATTAATGACTGTTAAATGACTGAAGTGAAACTCCTTGCCATAGAAAGTTTTTGCACTAAAATAGTCATTAACGGCAGATCATCTGACATTGCGTTTCTCTGAGACGATGAGTTTATTGATCTTCTTCTATCAAATATTAATTCATATTTAAAGCAGGTTGTATTCCTTTATTATTATTATGCTTTTTGATTTAGAGATCTCTTTATAGTCATAGTACCAATTTTATCTGCTCGCTTTCTTGAGCCGGCTTCGCATCTTTGTGATGAACACTTTGAGTCTTTGAGTTTGAGCACAGCTGGCTGTGAAGCTTTGAATGTGGGCAACAACAAAAAAAACGTGTATCAACTACAACAAGGACAGCACTTACTGAAGTACCCACCATATACAAACAGTATGTATTCAGCACTGCTGGTCCCCAGGTGGTTGCTGGCCTCGCAGCGGTATGTGCCATTGTCTGTTTTGTTTAGCGTAGTGATGGTAAGCTCCCTTCCCTCCACAATCATGCGCTCAATGTCTGGCAGCTCGCCTCCATCTTTAGACCACAACACTGGCTCGGGTCTGGGAAAGAAATAAGAGAAAAATGTATTTAACTACAACTAGGAATAAACTGTACAGTACACAAGATCAGTCATCTCAGGGTGCAAAGGAGTTTGTGCTATTTGTGCTGCTACTGAATTAAAGTTGTAAATAAATTCCAGCTTACATCGGGTTGCCTATGGAAACACACTCCAGTTTGAAGTATTGACCTTCCTGTGGGATAATGAGTGAATGTGTGATCTCCAGATGGGGAGCATCTGCAAAGAGGAGACAAAAAAAATACCCAACACTAAGGCAGCGTCATATTCTAGTGGCTCAAAGCGCAACAGTAGTTAGCTCAGTGCCCACTGGGCGACTCTTAGCTATAGCCCATATCCCTGTTGTGCTCAGGTACTAATCCCTTACCTGCAAACTAATCCTTCACTAATCCAGAACAAATGCAAGACTAAACCTGTAATCTCAATCCATGTATTCCTTTTCAGTGCTAATCTCACACCTAATACAGTTTTACAGAGTCTGACCCCACTCACAGTGGACCTCCAGGACCTCGGTTGTCATGTAGGGTTTGGACAACGACACGTGCTCCACGCTGCAGGTGTAGGCAACGCCGTCATCCCGCTTGTCCACCTGGAACTGAAGGCTGCTCCTTACTGTGAAAGACTTTCCTGTAGCATTCACCTCCTTGGTGCCTGCAGGGAATCAGAATATGAACCAGGGTGAAATGAACTTGTGAATTATTTATAATTTGGGGGGGGGTTCTGCTGTAAGCCTTTGAGCAAGACTTTTACACGAAAATTATTTTGGAAAAAGAAGCGGAGAAAAACAAAAAAAATCAGCTTGTAAATCTGAAAAACTGTGAGAAAAAAAAAGTGAAATTTATTTCAAGATGTTGCTCTTCTGACACAGACAGCTGCAGTGTTGTTGTTGTTGTTTTTCTCTGCATCTCCTTTGAGGGAACGAATCCTTAGCCTTTGAAAGTCAAGTCAAAGTAGAGTGAATAGTGAAGGGAGAGCGATATGAGAGTTGACTCGGTTGGTTGGGTGTGTTTGCTCCTCTAGGACCATCTCTCAGACATCCCAGCCAGCACAAACAGGCACACTCCCCCCTCAGCATGTATGTGATAGATTTCCATAGTTTTAGTGACACTTCCTCTTTTTTCCTGTCCTCTCTTTTTTTTGTCTTAGCTTCATCCCCAAACATTCGGCTTTCACTCTGCTTCAGATCTCGGTTTGTGTTTGTTTTTTCCCTGTGATGTTGTCTTCATTAAGACATGCCTCTTAACTTGTAACTGAAAGCTTTTCATTGCCGTTTGCTGCCGCTCTCTTGTCAGCACTTAGTGTGGCACCGACGCTTTTTTTGTCTGGAATCAGCTGCACAAGGCTATCGGATCTAAACAAGACATTAGCTGACAATGGCCTCAGAAGGACTTTTCTTTGGCGATGCTACCGCTCTCACCCCACCCTCCTTACATCCTCCTCACATTACAAACTTCCAACCATCTCCCCCTGGACTGTCTGCCATCCACTGCAAACCAGAGTCAATCAATATATATGTGTGTGCTCGCTCCACTCCTTCAGAAACACACACCTACACACTGATATCGGTCTATTAAATACTAAAAGCCCCTTTCAGTGAAACCCAGATTACCCGCAGCATCATCATTTCGGGTTAATCTATTCTGCTTGTGCCACACAGCTCCATTTTTCATGAAATGGTTTGACAAAATCCTAATGTGCTGCAGAGCATCCTGCAAATGTTAAAGAGTCAAACTTCAAAACTAAAAATGCAAAGAACAGAGCAACAGAGTGCATCATAAATGTCAAGATTTTGAAAAAATAAAAATGCAAGCATCACATAAGACTTGAGCAAACAGTAAAGTCAGAGGCCTTACATTTGAGAGTCAGACGCCTTGGATTTTGCCCCGGAGTACAGGAGGGGGGGGAAAGGAAGTGCCTCTGTGGCATTAAACGCAAATCTCTCCAGCTTTTTCTCTCATTCGTCAAGTCGCCCGCAGCATCGGGTTTGCAACAGAGGAACTGTCAGTCTCTTTCAAGGCGGCTGCTAGTATTGCCAGAGAGCACGCAAAGGTAGCTTTCGTAAGAATGGGAATGTGCCCAAGTGTGCTCGCTTTGAACCAGAACCCCAAGAGGCCAGTAAAGCTGCATTCAGGCAACTGGAGGCGCTCCTGTGAGCACCACCTCAATGTCTGTTTTAACAAGAAAGTGTGTCAGCGACAGGATTCTTGCTTTTTTTCCCCCTCTCGCTCTCTCTGGCCCTTGCTTGAATTTCTGAGGTATATCTCAGGAAATGTAAAGGCTGACAAACCTTGAACTTGAACTGTTTTTTTTCTTTCATTCTGCGACCTCTTTTCTTTATTCATTTGCTAATGAAATCCCTTAAAGTACTAACTCATATTCACATAAATTTTTTCCTTTTTTTTTTTCCTCACTTGGCAGCTCTCGGAGTCATTAATTTTTCATTGGAACTTTAATTTTATTCATTCATTCTCCAAAATACTTCTTCCATTTCAGCCTTTGCATTTTCCATTCTCCAAGCAGCAATAAAGGGGTCAGAGATGACCGGGCATTCCCGCCTCTCCGGCAACACCCTCCAGCTCCTCCTGGGGGAGCTAGCGACTCTCAGGCTAGCCGGGAGTTATAATCCCTCCAGCAGGTCCCACACTGACCTTGGGGCCTCCACCCAACTGGCTATTTCCCGATCCAAGTACTTTCTTGGAGCCTTGTTGTAGCAGAAGGGCTTGTGTGGTCGACTGATCCTCAGTGGTATTTTGTTGGGATCTAAATGCACAAACAGGCCCAGGGCAAAGATGTAGACTAACACAAAATAGAGGACATCTTTAAATAAAAGGAAAATTAAAACTTTTAACTGTGACCTTCTTCCAGAGCCAAGCGTTTGCTACCTCATTTGTCCACAACTTGCTAGAGCTTAGCCTAGCAGCAGATGACTCCTAGCAATGGAAACACGGAGGAGCCATTTGGACCCACCCACCACGACTAACACGTGGTTTTAGTTACTGAAAACAATGTGTATGAATTGACACTATAGAGTTTGATATTCACTGATTGATTGCAATGTAATTTCACCTCACAGCATAAAGGTTTCTGGTTTCTGGAGACTGCACGTTCTCCCTGTTCCTGTGTTGGTTCTCCCGTGGCGCTCCGGCTTCCTCCCACAATCCAAAGACAGGCACGTTAGGTCAGCTGGTGATTCGGACTGCAGGTGTGAATGTTTGCGTCAGTGATGGTCCTGTCGTGGTGTAGTCTGTCTATTGCTCCATGTCAACTGAGATAGGTTTGGGTCTGCACTGGATTATCTTAAGAAAATGGATGGAGAGGCAGATGGATGGTGCACTGCAGCCGGCTGGCAGCCTGTGTAATTTCTGAGTGACTGGGACAGTGATGGTGCTGTGCTGTATTTTGGTCCCAGCACATAACTGGGCAAAGCAGCTAAGGAACAATGTTTTTAAATGAGATTTAGATTTAATCTAATATTATTACAAGTGACTAAAAGTGTAAAAGCAGAAGCTCTCTTTATATGGGACAGATATCTTTTCACGTTGTGGTGGGTAAAGAGAGTAGTCCGGCCTAATGTTGGACTTTTGGAAAAGCACGGTCTAAAAATAACTCCAAACACTTATTCTCCAGATTTTTTTTTTTGCCATCCTGATGCTTATCTTACTTTCAAAATCTGTCCTTAGGTATTAATGCAACCGAAACGCAACAGGTGACAAGAACAAATCAGGCGATTCAGGCTAATTATTTTTTGTGCCTCAAAATCGAAATATACAACAACTGAATAATTTACTGATGATTACTCATGCAAAAGAAAGAAAATTAGAAGCTTGTGAAAATATGTTATTTATATGAAATATTCAGTAAATTTCAAAGATATGGGTTTTTAAAAGTTTCTAAAATGATCTAATGTTTTATTTTTATGGTACACTGCACTTTCAGGACTTTCGGGCTGCTTATTGAACAAGTCCAAGAGCAGCCCGAGACCTGGCTTTCCTCTTTTTGACACCTACCGTATTGGATGTTTTGTTCGGTTGTTTTAGTCCTTAGGTATTGAAACACCGGCCATATTTGGCAAATGTTCAAGTGTGTCAAGCAACACGCCACTCACAACCTTGATAGCCACAGGTAGTAATAAACTGGTAACTGTTTCCTTCTCGCTGCTCATGTGAGGTAATTATGAGAGGAAAGGGGACTAAATTAATGAATAAATGAATAAAGATGAAACTGATACAATATATGTAAATGTCACTGTGTACTCCTGGGCTCTCAGTTTTTGAGTGGTAACATAATAACACAAACATAGAGTTTCTGTGCTTTTCTCCAGTAACTGCTGTGGTGGACCCTAATCAGCAAATCCATTTTCATTTAAAAAAAAAAAGGCATGCAGTGCAAATATGAAGCTGTCAGGCCTCCATATTCTGCACTGAACATATCTTAATACGCTGATCGGAGAAAATCCCCGTCTTTAGTATTCACGTTCCACAGCTGAAAGTTGCCACAAAGTTAATATGTCTTCATATGAAGAAATGTAAATGAATACGAATGAGTGCTTGTTTTTACACCAGGAAGAAAGCACTCATTAAAAACGGAGAACACAAATGTACTCTAGGAATTTTAATAATACTATACTTTAAATTTGATATCTTACCCAATACCAAATAGAAAATTTCAATTTTCCTCGTGCCACTCTGAGAAAAGATCACCTTATGTATGCAGAAAGAGTCACAGTGGGTGGATTATTTTTTTTTGCTCAATAGATTACAATTTGAAGCCTGGCTGTCATTCAGCGACACAAGTAATTTGTATGACTCTATACTCTGTAAACAAATTAGTTGACACTAGATGACGGCTGCATTTTGAGGTTTGTAATGCTGTGTGCTTCTAATATAAATTGTTGAAAAACAAATCATCAGAGCATGAAATAAATATGACATGTTTTTGCTATTACACCTTCTGTCGTCTTAGAGCTTTATAGATCGGTCCCCCGGTGGGGATAGATTTGACTGACAGCAGACACTGGCGGCAATGATCTTCCACAGAAGAACCAATGGCAAAACACGCCGCTCCCACAACATCCTCGCTGAAGAGCGCTTTAAAGCCACACCTACAAAAAGACTTGGATCCGGGGCACTGATTGACATTCCCCGTCTTTGACACTTTGACATGGAAATGAAGTTTTTAAGTCGAGCCCTCCAGTCTCTGCTATGTTCTTTTTCTTTCTTTGACTCGGAGATGCAACGCTCCTGATGTGTTTGCCCAAGTGACTTAATAAAATCCACTGTATAAGTGTAGTAAAACTAATAAAAGCACATTCTTATACAAGATCCCAGTTTGAGGCAGACCGGGGGCGCCTGATCTTTTCTTAAAGATGTGTAATTTATACGTATTTAAATGCCATTTTCTATATATCAAATGTAAATATTAGGAGTTTTTCATTTTATTTGTCCTTTATGCTTGAAATGCTATTTAATTTTTATTATTACTACAAAAGCTATTATCTTTATATTTGCATGCGTCACTCTTTGAACTCTGTTCGATTACATTTTTATATTCGGCTTATGTGCACAGCTCCATATGTCCCAAGACTATATGCTTTGGAGCTTTAAGGATTTAAGTGCAATTTAAAACATAAAGCACAAAAATATCATCTCATCTCTCAGCGCATCTTGAAACAGACAGCAAGTCTGGTTGTGATGCTGTGTGCTGGCTCTCCACTGGCCTTTCAGGAATCTACGTGCATGTCATTCCAACAAGAAAACTTCATATCCCAGCCCCGCTCCCATCAATCATCGTGCCATGTTGGCCAGACACAGACAGAACCACCAAGAAAAAGCTCTCTGGTGCAAATCTTCAATAAAGAGCAACTGTCACACTGAGCCTCCACAGCAGGCTCCATTACATTAAAGAGCTCCAAACAGCATATCTCTGCCATCAAATTGAGGAAAAACATTCCACTCCTATTTCTTAATGTTTTTGTCTTTCCTGTGCTTTTTAAAATCAGAAGCAGGAAGGTGATAAAAGCTCTACAACACAAAGTGCAGAGCTTCAGACAGCCTGGAAAGAGATGCACAAAAAAAGTGAAAGCTTGTAAGATTGTGTGAAACCACCAAAAACCTCTGCTGGTTTATTGTAATAACTGCACAGCACGGTGTACCATCTGCTGATGCATTGTTTCTGTGAGGTTTTTGGGATTAAATTAGTTACCTTGTGTCTTTCTTGACTAGTTTCACTCATTTAACAACGCCAATAAATCAGCAGAAGACAGCTGAAACGCAACAGCTGACAAGAACAAATTAGGCGATTCAGGCTAATTATTTTTTGTGCCTTAAAATCAAAATATACAACAACTGAATAATTTACTGATGATTACTCATGCAAAAGAAAGAAAATTAGAAGCTTGTGAAAATATGTTATTTATATGAAATATTCCGTAAATTTCAAAGATATGGGTTTTTAAAAGTTTCTAAATTGATCTAATGTTTTATTTTTATGGTACACTGCACTTTCAGGACTTTCGGGCTGCTTATTGAACAAGTCCAAGAGCAGCCCGAGACCTGGCTTTCCTCTTTTTGACACCTATCGCATTGGATGTTTTTGTCTTTTATTAATCAACTGGCTGAATGCATCATTAATTTTGTTCCGCTAGCAACGAATACTGAATGCAGTGAAGAATTTTTTTTCATGTACAGGTAACATAATTAGAATCAATAGGAGTTAGGCAGTGAACAGCTTCCAAGTACAACAGCATTGCTGACAGGGCACCATGCGGCTCGTGGCACTGTTGCAGTCCATCCAGGGGAAAAATGCATGAATATCAGCACAGAGACAGTATGGACACCTACTGACAGATACAAGTGGAAACAAAGAATACAACACCCTCTTAAATCCACTCCACACACTTACCTTGGACCTCCTTGTCATTTCGGAACCATCGGATGGTAGCAGCTGGTTTGCTGCCTGATGTGGCGCAGGTGAGAGTGACCATGTCCCCCTCCATTGCTGGCTTGGTAAATCCTGTGATCTCTGGTCGTCCGGGCGCTCCTGCAGCACAAAGAAACCTAAATCTAAACAGGATGTCGTGTGCACGTGGACTAATATCCCAGTGGGAGTTCCAGGCTGATTTCGTCTAACAATAAAAAAACGATTTACTTTCAGACACCCGTTCCTTCGTCTTTTTTCAATGACAAGATATATTTTAACATTTACTGTATATAAGTTTTTTTTAAGGCAGGCTGAAAAGAAATGCTAAACAGACGTGGAGGATTATCACCGCAAGAAAACAACAAGCAGCACATAGAGAAAGAGGGAGAGAGAGACAGCGAAGGAGAGCCAAAATGAAACGCAAAGTGTAAACAATAAACAAATTAATTCAGTAAGTTGTGGCATTTTGCTGGAGTTTGTCTTTTATTGTCCTTGCTTCCTTATTCTCCATCCTTTATTTTTTATTTATTATTCAGCACTCCTGTCTTACGCCGGTGTGGAAAGATTCTCACTGAGTTCTCTGTGATTGTTCTGTCTGGCACAAACAAACAAACAAACAAACAAACAAATCTAATATATAAAGACTAATAGCTTAACTTGTAATCTAGCAGACAATGGTGTAGAAACTAAATTCAACATTTGCAGACATTCATTCTGTCAGAACGTGAAGAAGTACCCACGAGTAATTCACCTATGGGGGTTGCACCAAAATGCACATGCTCACCCAGAACAGTGAGAAAGGCCTTGGTGGTCTTGACAGGCATCGTGAAGAGCGAGCAGGTGTACTGTCCCTCGTCCGACAGGCTGACGTCGTTGATTCGGATGGTGAGTTCCTGCGACGAGGCTCGGACCAGTTCGATTCTGTGATCCCTCAGAGCTGCGCGAGAAAGGAGGAGACGAGGAATCACAGAGGGCAGAGGGAAAAGACGTTAACTAACGAGCAAATGCACGCTGAGTTCAGCAAACGTGTAGAGGTGCTGTGAAATCCGGATGACCTTTCCCAGAACAAGGCGGAATACACTGAGCTTTCAGTTATTTCTAATAGTTGTCAAATGCTGCAAACGCATACTGTGGCCAGCGGTTTGAAACATTTTCTTTTTTATTTGCATTCCAGGCTGACGAGCTTATTCGCAGTCAGTGAGAATACAGCAGACATCCACAGGACGCGCAGAAGCTCAACGACACAAACGAATGCAGGCAGAGATTAAAATGTTTTTGGGATAATCATTTAGACTTTTAGCAGCTGCCTCTGCTTGACACATGCAACAGTTATGGTGCAAAAGACTGAAAATTTTTAATACTAACAAGCAACACTGCAGACTATAGAACTATTATCTAGTACTTTTACACTGGTATGATATCAAGATGCTTGTATTGTGTTACATTTTTGTGTGTCTTCTATGTGTTTTAATTATTTAACTGCTTGCCACACGCCTTCATTTGCTCATGCGGGTGAAATTACACCCTCACAAACCTATAAAACCACATATCTAAGTTAAAAAAGGTCATCTTGTTCATGTCGTCTTCTATACAATTTCAAATTCAAAATCACCTGCTCCTACAAGCGACCAACCACAGAGGGCAGGAAGGAAAGTGCCCTTCATTGAATAAATTGCACATTCATAATCCTCAGTCCCCCCCGAGGCTTGGCCAGCTCTCTCCCTGGACCCCTTTTTTCATTTGAAGTAATTTGAACTCTATTGAATTGTACTGCACGGTGAAAACCTGGCAAAATGCAGCAGGAATAGCTGCTGATTAGGATTTAATCATTGTGACCAATGTAATGTGCTGTCCTATCAGATAAAGAGGAAATCTATACAGAAATCATTAATCACCAGCACTGTTTCCATTTGATTTTTAGCGATAAACATACACAGCATACATGTGATACAACAATTAAATTAGATTGGGCGAAGTGGTTATTAGGTTTACGCAGGCACAGTTCATTATCAACAATGCCGTTCTTCAGCTTCAATTACACCATATAATTTGATGATCATTATCACACACACATGCTTTAAAAAAAAAAAAGATTGATGCCCCTAAGAAGTTTCTTATTGGAGACTCTTTGTGATCCAAGAATAAAGACTGGTGTAAATAAAAACAATCTTCAAGCAATGATTAAAATTTAATAACAAGCTGTGCCATCAGCTAGCAAGCTTATTATGTGCTACAGGGCTTAATACAAACATTTGATAGTCTTACTGTAGCAAACAGCATCCTGAAACAAAGCTGCCTGATGTTCTTTGTAGTTAAGCATCCTCACTACAGAGCTTGAAAATGCCCAGAGGCTCTGGCAGAAAACAGCAAACCCTTTGGTGGAGGGATACGTTGGAGAGGTGATGGGGGTCTAAGCAAACACTGTACAGGAACTTGAAAGATATGGCAGTACGGGCTGGGAGGATCAAAGCTTTCGACAAGATGACATACAGTACCAGGCTTCCCTTGGCCCGCATCCCTCTGTCTGTGCAATGCACGGAGGAAAGTCGGGGAGAAACAGGCCAACTTTTCTGCTTAACCCCCCCCCCCCCCCCCCCCCCCCGTTCCTTAAGGTGGTGATGAACGGTCTGTTGCTGTTATGTGAAAGGACACCAGTTGGAAAAATCGGGTGTCCTTTAGTTAAAATGATGTTTAGCACACAATCTAACAATACTGAATAATGTGTAGTTTACCACAGCATTCGTGATCAGTTTGTCTCTTCAGGTGATGAGAAGAATTAAAAACACAGAATCTCGCGGCGGTTAGTTAGCTTTCTTCCGATTGGCACCATTAGCACCCTCCATAGTGGCTTATTTACACATATTTTCAACAAATGCGGGGACAGTCATGTGGATTACACTCCAAGGGTGCCTTTCTTTAAATTTCTTTGGTAAAAACTAATTTCCATTGGACTCTGTTGGTAATTAAGCTCAAGACTGCTGTTTGTGGAAATGATGTCGTTTGAAAAGCCTCTTAACAAAGCCTGCTCCTCAAACGATGTGGGCTATCAGTTTAAATACCACACAGTGACCGAGTACAGTACAGACCAGTGATAATTTCAAATGACATTTAAAGGACCAAGTTGGGTACGGCTCGTTTTCTGTATCTTCTGCACAACATCGCATTACCATTCAGAATTGAAATACATCTAAATGTCAGTAGCTGCAATGCTTATTCTGATAGGCTGAACCCACATAAATACTGACAAACAACTTATAGTTAAATAAAAGATCGTGGTGACTGATGCATTTTTGTTAAGACATTCACGGTGCTACACAACACATGGGTCAATGACACATTGACGGAATGAGATGTACAAAGGTTTGAATAACCCAAAGACAAGGGTTATCTATTACTCAAACTGCATATGGCCAGGAAACCATACTACTACAATCCAATCCAGGCTGGTGGCCTAGAATGTGGGCAGATCTGTCACAATCAGACCCAAATGCCAACGGCTGACAAAGCTTTTTTCCAGGTGCTTTAGGAAATCAATGTGATGAAAAGGTTCATTTCCCCCAAACCCTAGATAGCTCTTGTGCTGTTCATTCTGCTAAGGCACAAACATAAATCTGCACCCTGACCTTGTGTATGCTCCAGCCTTGCAGGATGGCAGCTTAATAGCATGGCAGCAGTACATCTTCTGCGATGGAGGCCTTACCAAGGCTGTCTCAAATCAGTAAAACTGACACCCAAGTTCTCCCTCGGGGCGAGGAATACTGTTGCTTTGGCCCCTTGAAAGCAAAGTAATGTTTGCCTTGTTTCACTGACAGTCCTTTGCACTGCGAGGTCACATAGCGAGGTCTCTGGACACAACTGAAGTTAGGTATACTCTATGAAGTATCTTCTGAATGTAATATGTACAAAAGCTGGTCTTCACATGTGAAACTATAACATTATGCCCAGTTTTGAACCGTCTGCTTAGTAACTGCATTAATTCAGACCTTAAAAGTAAAAGCTGAGTAACTGGAAATGCAATTATCACGTGGCATTCACGTTTGCCCAACACTGAGGGGTGTTAAAAATGTTTTTAACTCAAAACAATTAAGCATCCACTGACGGTCCTGATACGAAATGAGATTTCACATGTATCCATTAGTCTTGGAAGCTGACGGCTCTTGGGTTCAGCCAAAATATGTTACATGTGTAGCGTGTCCCCATTTGGCCTTTTTTTGAATGGCCTGTAAGCACTTTGAGCTATTCCTGAAATGTGAAAGCACCAGCTCTCCTTAAGCGAGAACACAGGATCCTGGCAACTAACCCCCACCCGCTCTCCAGCCAGGGGCTCCACTCTTTGCAATTAGAGTGTGTTTGCTGCTGGCTGTGCACGCTCAGTGACTGTGTGGGCGATTCTGGATGTGTTCCAGGTCTATAGTGGTGCAGGCAGGGGGCTCTTTCCCACCACACATGTGGCTGCAATTAAGAAAAGGAAAGAGCCTTGTTCCAAAGGGCCATTGTCACTGCCCGCGCTTTCAAAGATCCCACAGAGCAGATGCTACTCAAATTGGACTAATTTCCGGCACTTGAGGGAGCTAAGCAAAGAGGGAGGAATTCTTCCAGCAGCTATGTTGCGTACCTTCTTCAAGCAGTGAATAATGAGACTGAATATATTTTAGTCCATTTCTCAACCCACTGGCATTAACTTGATTGTACACTGTGGGATTTCTTCTGGCTTTGTGGCCAGTTTCTTTAGATGAAATCTTAACCCAAACAAGTACATGTACAAGTAAGATTATATAACTGTGGTAACTTGCAATGCAGTTTTTTTCCATTAATGCGTTAGCAGAGACATACATATAACAATTATTATTATTTAGGCAATGCAAAAAAAGAACCTAACATTTTTTTTTTCAGTTGGGCCTTAAACTTCTAAAGGCCTTTTTCATACAGCACATTCCTCATTATACTAACTATTTAATATAAATTACACACGAGAGGCCTCACAGTGTAGCGGCTTTACACGTTTACCTAACAAATGAAAAGCTGCAGGTTTGAGACTAGGAGGAAACACAAACCCCTTTGGGTGTAAAAATCTACCTGCTGTGGTGGCCCATTGTGAAAAGCTACTTTCAGGGAGTAGCTGAAAGTAGCTTTTATACATTAGAGTACAGTGTGGCACAGAGCATAGTTCAGTCCACAGAAGAGCAGCTCTGCACAGAAGTGATCCTAGCAGAGTGTCGAGTGCCCTAATGGTAGATTCGCATTTCAATGAAGCTGGAGGTAAAGAGTACACTTAAAAGCCCATTAGCCCCCAAAGAAAGACATTAGTGACCACGAGGCACGTTCTGCATGTTTGTTGCCAGTTACACTTGTAACAGCGAATGCCTTGTCACCTGTAAAAAAAATTTTTCCCACGACGTTGAAAATGAGGAAAAAACATTACGTGAAATATCCATTTGCTACATTTTAGTCTTTCACACCTTACCGTCCTTTCTTATAATTAAAGTAACTGAAAGAACAGCACAGAACTATAGTAATAATAATTGTAGTAGTAATGGGAAGAAGAATATGTGGTTCAACTGAAATTTTAGAGGTAACTGTCATTCATTTGCTGATAACAGACATGCCATCAAATGTATGTTTTCTAATACGGAGGTTTAAATGGGCTTTCATTGGTGCTCACTCCAGTAATTGCATCCTTGGTAATTATCCTTCATTCTCTCAAGCTAATGAATGTTTTAATGCTCACATTAGAGCATTCATTTAGCACATAACAGCATTTTGATTACTACAAGCCAATTAAGATCAATTTTGCTTTGTGACCTTTATGATCCAGACTGAATGCCCCAATTAAATGTCATGAATGAAGAACCATGAACTTCTGAGAGATGGAACTGAAATGGGGAAAAGTCTTTACCAACCTGCTGTGGCATGTATATGCCGTATACTGCTCTACGTTGCTGCACGCGCTGTAGATCAAATTAGCAATTTGCTATCTGCCTTTGACATGCAACCTGCTGCAGCTTTCCGTTAATTGCATTATTCATATTTACCATATCTGACAAAATATTCTGTTTCCATTCTGCACGCCTCACAGATGTCATTACCATTCTTTACAGCCTCGCTGCTTACATTTATCCTTTTCTCACATAAGTGAAGTCAATCATAATGAAGACAGTAAAGGACAGCTCTGTTCTCATTTGTCCTGCTCAGCAATAGTAATTTTTAACTCCGGTAGCATATGAAAGGAATAATTCTACAAAAGGCATATGGTCTAAATCATTTTTTTTTTCTTTTCACTGTGTCATCACACCACAGAGCTGCTCACTTTCAGTAACCACTAATCAAGCCTAATAAATGAAGGATGCATTGGCCTGGATATTAAGCCGATCCATCTCCCCTGTCTCAGGTCTGTGGTTTGTCTGAATGCTGGTCTTTGCCTTAGTCTTGTCTGAAGCCTGTGAGGTGGCAACAATCAACCAAGACTCAGAAGCTCATAATGGCTGAGGAGAAGCATGCCAAAGAGCCAGCTGGCATGATATAAGAAGAGGACTGTGTTCAGCTTTAGACAAATATGCAGAGAAAGTCCAACACATATGGATTGGATGTGGAAATCTAGCAAGGTTAACAATCTTGAGGTTTAACTGAGCCTCTTATGGGACAGGATGCGATATCGTTGGCACTCTCACCAATAATACATATGGTTTTAGTCATGACCAATCCTGCTATTTTATTCCTACCTGCAGCCTAGCCCTTCTTTGATCTCTTATCCTTTTTATCCTCCTCGCAGGTTTGTCACAACATTGCTCTGTAGGCAAATTCTAGGTCCCAACTTGCATGACGCACTGCTGGAATTGTGCTTTATTTAAAGAATCTCAGCGGGTTTATAATCTAATTTTACACTGTTGTGATCCTGCTTTTGCTGCATGTTGTTATTAAATCAGCCAAAGGTCAACCGGAGTATTCTTGTGATTAAGTACAGAACTCACCATGAAATCACTGTCATTAGCTGATTGTCAAAATGCTTTTTTTATTGCCTGCATTTATGTGGTCGAGCAAAGCAAATCTGAAAGTTATATGAGATGTTACAACAAAGGAAATGTGCACAAAGTTGTGTTTGTGCTTTGTAAGCCACTGTTGGTTTCTTTCAAACCCATTTTAGTCAAAAATAAACTACCTTGGCCTCTATGAGTCATAGAAATACAGCAAGTCTCTTTATTCTGATCACCAGGCCAGAGAGACTCTGCATAATCAAAGCTGTAAATTAATACCGTCAAGAAGAAACACTGACGTCATTGAATCTATTCTAAAAATTCTCAGCTAAAAAAAAAAAAAATCAATACTCCATGCCAGCTGATACTAAAATTTACTATAGGATTAGATTTGCAGCAGTATCAATACCAGCAGGACCATCTTCACCTCCTCCCATTCACATAAATGCCACATAGCTCCTCCACCCCTCACTCGCAGCAGAACAGTAGCTGACACACAGAATAACTCTTTATGAGGGATTCGAAGCTCCCCTTTCAACAACATCAAAGTATTAAACAGTTTCCATAAATGTTAACCTGGCCAGCGCCAGTGATGGCATAGTTACTGTGAAAAAGTAATCTGATTACTGATTACTCCTTTAAAAAGTAACTTAGTTACTGTACTGATCACTTTATTTTAGAAGTAACTAAGTTAAATTGCAAGTTACTTTATTAGTTACATTCAACAGCTGCCAGTGTTGTGCCAAAAAGTGACTGTTCATATTTAAAAGGCTGTAAATGACTTGTTGACAGAAATCTGGCCAAGAAGACTGGAGAAATCACAACAAATATAACATCACAGATCTATAAAGATCTTTCAAGTGGCCAAAAAGCTCTGGATTGATTATAATGTAGGTACAATAACACAGACTCCTAAAGATTCTTGAAAAACAGGTTATTTATTCATTTTATATATAAGCCCTTCATAAATTATGCTGACTGCACTATATTTACCAATATAAGCAAAGACATTATACATAAAAGCACATCGAAACATCGGAATCACTTTTTGGCACAACACTGACAGCCATGAAACAAGAGCGAGTCAGCCGTGTTTAAGGGCAGCATTTCCTCTACTACATACTGTCCGCCCAACTTCTTCAGCTCTCCCCCCACTTACTGGTTTGTACCAAAGTCCAGCTTGTTTGGGTGCTGGGGGGGGGGCCTCCTGCATTAGCCGCAGCTCTGCTTTGCACCACCTGGTGGGACTCGAAACTCAAAATACTGCCTGTACTTCAGCTAGAAAACGCGCGTCTCTCTCCTCCCTCCATTGTTTACGTTTGCGTCGCTGTGCTGTTATTGTCCTCATGCTGAAAACGGGACTTAATTGTCGCATCTGTCAGACGTCACTCCCCGAGACAAGAAGAAAGCAAAGATATATATTTGTTAAAAAAAAAAAAAAGATATATCTTTGTACGGAGGAAAATGACAAAAATAGTAACGCACAGTGACTTGGATAAGTAACTTTAATCTGATTACTGGACTGCAAATATCAACGCGTTAGACTACTCGTTACCGAAAAATGTAGTCAGATTAGAGTAATGTGTTACTAAGTAAGGCGTTACTGACATCACTGGGCAGCGCACACGTTAACGTTAGCTGTTTGACTGTTAGCAGTTATTTGATAGCCACGTTAGCCCTCTGTTAAGGTGGCGTCTATGGCTAATAATAAAACAATAATGTTAATGCTGGAGCGAATCAGTCCTGCCCTGAAGCTGAGAAAAGTCTGCTAGCAACAGGAGAGTTTACCAGCTGTTTGATCAGCAATATAAACACGGTGCACGTGACCAGAAGCACAGCACTGCCTCAGACAAGCTAAAAATAATATCGACTTTGTTGTGCTGCTCTAAGAGAATATTAAAATAGTTGTTATATATATATATATGTGTGTGTATTACACTAGCTGGTCATAGCTGTTACTCTTTATATTTTTCTAAACTTTCATTTTTTTTTCTCATGGTGTCAAAAATGGTACTGGTGTCAAGTTTGATATCCTAGTATCATGACAGCCCTGATCTGATCTCAGCCCAGTTCTACTAAAAATGGAGCACAGCGATGCTAGTTTGATATTTGAATTACGATCAGCTGCATTATAATACCAACTACACCTTGGTCATGTTTGCTTGTCATTTAATACTAGATGGAGCCTGATCCCAGAACAGGTGAACAATTACAAATGATTTATCTGAATCTCAAATAAACATAAATACATCTTTACCATCGAAGTGGCTGATCAGAAAGCTCTGCTTTTGGAAGATATTTTTTTTTCATTTAAGTATTTTTCTTGGCCCTCGCTGACATAACTGAAATGAATAACGTTAATCCAAAAGACTTTGCACACACTACATACAGTTCTGCTAAACTAGAATAGATTTATGATATTCAGTGTTTTCTGAAAGACACAGAAATCCCTTTGTCCTTGGCTGTAATGCAGTTTTTTTTTAAATCTCATTTGTCAGACCTGAATTAAAATGGAACAAATTATAGCTAGGGCAAAGATCAGATTTTGTCTTACTTTCCCCAGCAGCTGTAAAACTCAGTTGACTATGGAATGTTTTTTTTTTTAGTTGTTTCACTTTCCTCCGCTATAACTTCTCAAAGGAATTTAAAAGGTCATTTTAATACTCCTTTTCCTCTCGCACAATTTTAGATCAAACTCCAAACACATCCAGACACATGCCCTTATCTTTAATACCAAGCTTGAGGGAATGACCAAGAGTAGATTTCAAAAAATGCCTCACAGCATCATTACTTCTATGTGTTATGCATCCAGAATCACACATAAAAGCGGTGAAAGCTGAATCTCCTTTGGATTACATATGCACAATGACAACCCCCCCCCCCCCATCCACTCTGTGAAGAGAGAATAAAGGAAACTTGCATGAGCTTCAAACGCTTACATATGGCCATGCTGTCATGGATTCCCGAGAGGATTATGGTATGCAGAGGTGGACAACAGACAGAGACAACAGGCACAAAGGAAAGGAGATATTTATCAGAACAGCAGGTAAAACAAAACGAAAGAAATCTAAACACTAGAAACAAGAAAATCTACAACAATCTAAATTACTCTGTGACAGCAGTCTATAAGCAGCTGTTCATCAGAGTGAGAGAACAGCTTGCCTCAAGCTCAACCAGTCTGCAGCTAGTTGTTGGACTGAAAGGTAGCATAAGGTTGAATTTAACATTTTTCACTGGCTCTACAACAAGGCACTACAAATGGGAGAAGAAGGACAGTTGCAGCCCTCTGCCAAGCAATTAACTGGTGATTTGGCACAGCAGAGATTTCTTCCCAGGTGTCCCACCCTGTTCGTCGCATGAAGCCCGTGTCGTTCCACGCCTCCAGCTCGTCCTGATGGCCTCGCAGGCGTCGTATTTGTTGTGCCAATAAGGCTTTTCATTTGGCTGTAGGAGATGAAGAGGAAGTGTTCCCACACTTAGCCCTGGCAACCTCTGCTGAATGGACTACATTCATTTTGTCATCCTTATTGCTCAGGAAAAGGATTCTGTCATCCAATATAAATGGTTACCCAAGAAGGGCAAAATGGCTCACACGTATTGTGCTCCCCAAGCTCTCCTTACGTGCTTACAGCAGCAGCGTTCCAGATTTAAAAGTGGATACAGATTATTGCTTTGTATTCACAGGAGATAAGAAATATGAACATATTATACTGTAGCTAACTGGCTTCATTTATGCCAAATGAAAAAAAAGATAGCATGTAATCTATCATGTGTCACATCTCTTTAAAATAAATAAGAAGTGAACACTTTGGAGTTACTGCAGATGTATACAATGTCTACTAAAAAAATTACTTTGCGATTGAAATAAAAATCCAACGTGAAAAATTAATGTAAATATATTAATGTCAATTCAAAACGAGCAGCAAGGAAACGTTAAATACTTAATTATGTGTAAAAACAAAGTCCAAATTGTTTATTAATATGAAAAGAAAAGAAAACTATCATTGTTGTCATGGCAATATAACATCACCTTTGAAACATTTGTGACAGAAAGACTAAGTAACTGGCTGACCTTCATTTCATAACCATCGGGCCTAAACTGTAAGGTATTGTGAATTTCTACATTTTATAGAAATGAGCTGCCACCATTATTATTAGCCAGCTGTACTTAACGATTAACAATGCAGCCAATCACACTGTGCAATCTAGAGAAGGGGGAAATCATCTACACTGTGTGGTAAAAAATATCCAAGTGACACAATCAAAAACATTTGTGATCCATCCAAACTGATTTTTTTTAACACCTTTAAACATCTATCACACACCAGAAAAATCACCACGAGGAGATTCGATCCTTTGGGCATATTTACACCATCCACATGAGAGTATCTGTTTAAGATTCCCTTAACTTTCATTTAATTGTATTTGGAAGTAATTTTATCCAATGAAACACCTTAGACCTCATTACTAAATCCAATCACTTGTGAGGCAGAAAGTATTTCTTCAATCCAGACTGTGACTCTCAGTCTGCTGCTTCACTCCGGCATCGCGCTCTCTTATCAATTGTTATTCAAAGGGAAAGTTCATCTTCAATCACTGAACCAATGATATTGTATTAGCAGCTACACCATAAATGAAATGGGTAATATGCTGTGAGAAACACTGAAAGATGAACACCCCAGCCCCTCCATACCAGTCCAATGTTATACTCCCTTTCACCCCAATTCCAATTTATCAACTCTAGACTTTTTGTCACCTTTAAATTGGATTTGGCTGGTGAGAGCACATTATAATTCATTCTGGCTGAGGCCGTGTTTCACAAGGTTGCAACAGCGTACTTCCTTTCCAGAGTGACACACAAACAGCTATACAAATGTAGGGCAACTAAAATACTAATTAAGCCCAATCATCTTACAATCCACAGGCATTACTGTGCTGTAAACAACACTGTCAGTGCTGTGTGATTACAAAACCATAATTCAAAAGCAGCCTGTTTCTGCTTAGTTTGTGCCTTGGGACATCAATGGAGACACATATTCATTAATAGTCTCCTTCAACATTACGGGTAATGTATTTATTCCTCATCATTGTTCTTCTTGTGTTCAGTCAAACAGTGTGCTCACAGGCAGGGACAATTTTGAATGCCCCAAATTTGAAAAATTAATGACTCAGACTCTTGTAATATAATCTGCCTAAGACATCTTTATCATGTCTCATTATCTAATCATTACAGCCATTATCCCCGGGAATGTTACTTACCTTTTTTGTCCCCAAAGAAGAGAGTTTGTTGTGCAGGGTTTGACCACTGGAGGGAAGTGTTATCATTGTAATCCACACGACAGGTCATGTTGGCTGTGCCCCCCTCCACCACCGTCACATTCTGAGTTATGGGGAACTGACCCTGGCTACCTGTGGGATTATAAAACGGAGTTTGAGGTCATGGCTGTGACATGAATAGATTGCTGTATTGGGCTACTTTTTACTGTCCTTTCTCAGAATCACATTAATGTAGCATTCAGGCCTGACACCTTGCAAAGTTAATGTTCTGTCATATTGCCCAGTTACATTAATGTCTTCATTACATCACAGGAAACCAAAGATATCTTAATGGGAGCACAGCTGTCATGGTCCCCAGCCTTTGACAGCTGTAGAAGACAGTGATTTTTTATAGTGGAAACAATGGTAGGTTTTAATCTCCCAGGGTGCCTTCCTTGCTTCCTTATTGCTGGGCTCTAATTGGTAGCATGGCCTAATTAGAGGTAGTCATGTTCTGCTGGAGAGTGTATAGCTGCAGCTGGGTGGTAAATTGACACATAATCCGAGACACCGTGGGCCTTCGATCCGAGTGACTGCCGTGCCCCGAAAGCGCCGCTCGTCACAGTGTGCAGAAGACATCCAAATGAGACCTAATCACCCAGCCTTGCTGGATTTTACCTTCTTATTCTGCATTTGTACTTGTCGTCTCAGCGTAGTCCCCTAATTACATTGCAGACGCATTTCTATCCCGCCTGTGTTTTATTGAACTCTGCCAAGCTTCAGAAGCAGATGTCTAAAACAATACTCCTTTGTAGGGAATTGTTATAAGACAAAGTGCAGGCTAATATGAGCCTGAACAGACCGGACCCTTAAAGGATAAATTGTGTTAAAGCATTAAAGCTTTCAGGTTCATGCTTGAAGCTAATGCGCTGCCTTTTCCTGGATGCATTTCACTGTCTAAAAGCTAATCTTTGCACATTTTTTCTCTTGATTTTACACGTCTGCTTTGGTTTCCATTAGTACAGTAATGTGCCTGAATTTGAAGGTGACATTGTCTCTCCCAGGTACAGTTCACCGCAGGGACATTTCAACTACGGGAGCAGCTGTCTGCCTCATTAGTCCAGCTCACACATGGGAGCAGAGGAGGCTGGGACAGCCAAAGGTCCGTGGACCTTCCTTGACCTCGATTGTCCTGATGGAGACCATTGTCAGCGAGAGGTGAAGGTGAGGCTGACTATAAATAATAATGGAAAAATTATTCCAAATTACACACATTACATATACATCATATACATCAGCCACAGCACTAAAACCACTGACTGGTGAGGTGACCGACTGTGTTGTTGCAATGCAGCATCGTGCTGGAAAAACCTTAAGTCCTGGCATTCACGCAAATATTAATTTGACACATTCCACATAAAATTTGTTGCAGTAATGGCACAGCAGCCTCCCCCAGCAGGACAAGTACTGTATGTTCCACTACACTGTGAAAACTGCTCAGGAGTGGCTTGATGAACATAACAACAAGCTCAAGACTGACCCAGCATCTGAATCCTCCAGATAAGAAATATGCTGGAACAAGCCACGTCCACAGAGGATCCACCGTCTAACTGACAGGATCTAAAGTTTCTGCTGCCAGCGTCCCAGTGTTGGATACCACATGATACCCCCATAGTTCATCCCCACATGGGTCTGACAACAAGAAAGGGACCTATGTGGCTTTACGCTGATTACTTACCCAGCATAATTTCATCATGCCATCATCACAATAATTCAGATGCAGCTGGGTAGGAGACATGGAGGAAGATACATTGTGTTTGGGGTACCATGTGGAGGTGTTGTTGTCAGTTTCTGCATAGCTTTTTTTTTCATATCATCTCTTCACTATCTTTTCTGCATGTCTCCAGAGTATACTGTTCACTATTCACAGAGAATGGTATAAAAATAGGTAAAACCCAAACAGTAATGAATATCACTGTCAATCCCTCAGGGTTTAGCCTAGTTTGAGTCAAAAAATACTGAAATTTCTTTTAATTATGCCTGCAAAGCCAATAAAAAGTATTTTCACACTTCCAGAGGTATGGCTATGCTGTGAATATTGTTTTCAGTGCTGTTTTCAAGGTTGAGGTGCACTGGAGTTAACTGATCTTCACCTAATAAATTCATGAAATTCCACTTTCTTGACATTCTGCAGGAGTCTAGAGTGAGAAAATGCTGTCCTTTCTGAGGGAACATAATCCCCAGTGCCAGCTACAGAGTGTATTTAATTTCTTCTTCTTCTTTTGAGATTGTGAGTGGAGGGCGGCCAGCTTTAATTCCACAGAACAGTTGCAAACAATATTCTAGAAAGTCAATGAAGGATACTACACTGTGCTGTGCAACCCTGTACAACTAACCTTTAAAGAAGCACGCTTCAGCAACATACTGCAGGTGCTCAGATGTGTGCACCACAACATGTATCCAATTATAAAGGTAAAGTAACACTCTACATGCAACATGCAGAGGGTAATTAATCCCACTGTTTTAACTGCATTGCAGAGTTTTACTAAATGAATAAAACAAAACATAAACATGTGTAAAACAATGCAAAATGTGATGTGCATTTTGTGCACGTAACGTAATAAAGTTTGGTGACCTTGTAACCCCAGCTTCAACTTGAGCAGATGTCTAATGTGGGTGTGCAGGGTCTTTCCTAAATGATGACCGCACCGTTAAAAATTCTTAAGCGGACAGACGGAAACATTTGTTCAGGTATCTGAGAAAAAAGCTGGAAAAAAGTTAAATACAGGCTACTTTGACGTGAATCTCAATAGTATCAGATAATTTTTTGTAAACACCTCTGCAAGCACAAAGGGTTTATTTGTTTTTCTGCGATGAAAATGAGAAGCAGAGTGATATAAATATTTAAGCCCTTTAAAAAATGTAACTTCAGAGCAGTTAGTTATTTGGGAAAATGATTATCTGAAGTGGGAAGTGAAATCAAGCCTGCGAGTTATTATTAAATAGAAGAAGCTTTCATAAGAAGGTACTGGTTTATTGGAGTCAGATTTAAAACAAACGTTTAGTGGAATAGATCCATCCATCCATCCATCTGTCCATCCATCCATCCATCCGTCCATCCTTCCATCCGTCCGTCCATCCATCCATCCTTCCATCCATCCGTCCATCCCTCCGTCCGTCCGTCCATCCATCCGTCCATCCGTCCATCATCCATCCATCCATCCGATCATCCGTCCATCCGTCCATTCATCCATCCGTCCATCCATCCATCCATCATCCATCCATCCATCCATCCATCCATCCATCCATCCATCCATCCATCTGTCACCAAATGGAAAAAAAACATTGAAAACTTTGAAGCATGTACGTGTAGTTTGTGTTGGCTGTTTCCCAGTGAAAGAAAACTAACTGTAGAAGTAGAAGTAACAGAGGCATTAAGGTTGTCTGCTCCACTGGTGATCCAAGACGACTCAGTGAAGTGCGGCGATGAAATGAGGAACAAACCGGCACTTTTGCAAGATGTCTTGGGGGAGGATAGGCCATCCTTTAAACACAACGTTTTACCAGCTCTGCAGACTAAAGAACTTCAATACTGGGCATTGCTATGTCCTTTTCTCAGCAGTTATTTTCAGCTGAAGGTTGACAGCTTGCACATATCCACAGCAGATAGGATGCAGCGTGCCTGCCATGACAGTGAACAGGCGAGGATTGAGTGACCCAAGATGAAAGTAACTGCTGCCCTGTGACACATGAATATCATTAATGTTTGCTTTTTCACATTGGATACTCTACTCCTTTATATGAGAATATCATGGAGTGCCAAAGTAAAAAAAAAAAGTCAATATCTGATGTCGTGGGTGCTTCTCTCTCCCCCGCTTTCCAATCCAGCCTCCCTACAGCTCCGCAGAAAGGGAGGTTAAGATTAAAGACATAAAATGATGAAACCTTAATGGGGTGAACCCATTTCCCTCAAAATCTGAATTATTCTATTAAAGTCCAAGATTTTATTGTTTAGCTATAGTGACCTTGCTTTAATTAAAAATATCTCTAAGGCATCAGTCTTCTTATGGGCCAAACTCTTAAGCTACAGTTGGTCCCTCTGCAGCTCTTTTCCTATTTTGCAATATATTCTTATTTCTTTTATGGCAATCACATGGATCTGAGAAGGTTTTTCTTTCCTTTTTTCTTTCTTTTTCTTTTTGTGCTGAAGTAAGAAGGGCCACTCCAGTAAAAGCTGAAACCGGCAATATCACCCTGAACCGAGAGCTTACGGTCCACATTCAGGTGGGCCACCAGCACACCGATCGTAACTCACAATGTCAGCAAACACAAGATTAGTCAAGTTGTTTGCTGTGCTTCACACAGTCAGAATGCTGCTGACACATCTCTCAACCGTGGCATTAACTTTCACGCAGAATCAAGTGACACTGCCTCATGAATCAAATATTTACCTGAACAGCTAAAATTAGGTAGAAATGTAAATGGGGAGAGAGGATAGCATCTTCATTGTAAACACAAATATTTGGTGATTAGATTTTAAAGCGGAACCAAAGGAACAGATGTCTGCTGAAACACAGGCTGGGTGTAAGTGCTTCTCGTCTCTGTGAGGGATGAGGTCTGTACAGCAGGTGTAGAGTACAAATATGAATACAGATGTGCGGAATGGCTGGCTGTTGAGTGTACATTAGCAATAAACTATTTCATTTCATCTCAGCCAGCCTCTTTTCATGCTGTTATCAGAATGCAGCTCAGACCAGAGCCTGATGGAATCTCAGTCTGACAATATTAGAAACCAAGAATATGATACTTGGGTTATTGATTCTGCAAGTCTTGTGGTCTGGGTGGGTATCTAAAAATGTGAATATGAGAAAGATAGAAGTCTTTGTGACTGTACTTAAATAGAGGATTAAGATGGTTCACTGATGAATGTAAATTGAGTGCTCTATCACTGTTGCTGATGTGTTTTTTGTTTTTTTTTTGTCTCTGTTTTGATATAATACTCATGGAAAATCATGCCATGCTTGGAAACTAGGTCAGAAAACCAAATCATTGGAGAACAGCCCTGCATATATAATGTCACTGATTCATCTAACGACCACTGAGACGGGGCATAAGGTGAAAAAGCCTAGAAACATCTCTGTCTGGGAGAACAGAGAGTCGGTGGAGGAAGAATGAGCCATACCACCCCAAAAGCCTTTCTCAGTTTCAGCTGACTGCACCAAATAATGGAAAGCAGTGCCTTGATGAATGGCTGGAGAGCAGTCAAGCACACCACTGCAGAATAAACTATAAACTGCAGGCAGGATAAAAAGAAAACAAATAACTCAGAAGGAAAAAAAAAACTACCAAAAATGCCTTCATTCATTACAAAATAAAAACAAGCATTCATTTTTATATGAACGGCAGTTATCAAACCATAAGTTCATCTCTGGTTCTTGATTTTACAAGAGCTTCTTTGCAAACAGAGGTGTTGGCGGTTCTGAGCTCCTCACTGAATACTAATGAGACACAGTAACTTCATAGAGTGCTGCTAGTAACAAAATGCCACGTAAGAGTTTGTGCATTTAAAACAATTACATGTTTGATTCGACAATACGTCTTTACTTTTAAGTCTTCAATAATTCAGCCATCGACATATTATAATTTGTAAATTGCTGGAATAATGTCAAATTGAATATTGTCTAGATAGATGTCTAGATAGATACATAGATGTCTAGATGGATAGATAGACAGATGGATAGATAGATAGATGTCTAGATAGATGTCTAGATAGATACATAGATGTCTAGATGGATAGATAGACAGATGGATAGATAGATAGATGTCTAGATAGATACATAGATGTCTAGATGGATAGATAGACAGATGGATAGATAGATAGATGTCTAGATAGATAGATAGATGGATGATAGATGGATGGATGGATGGATGATAGATGGATAGATAGATTCTAAATGTCATTGTAAGCTTATGTGTTACTTAACAAGACAATATACTCTTGGGAACATATTAATTAATGCTTGTCACTTGACAAATTGTAATTAATTGCCTAAGCCTAAACTGTGTGGCCTATATGCCGCCATGTTGAGAGACAAAAGGAGGTTTCATATCCGCAGTATAAAAATATTCCATTTAATTAAAATGTAAGAACTCTCATGGGTGAGAACAAAAAAAAAAAAAAAAAAAACAGAGTTTGCTGTCTCTTGTGCAAGACAAGTACAGACAGCTCTTTATTCCAGGTCGGTGTGAAGGTTTAGGAAAAACACTGTGATGGTAACATCCTATAGGGTTCTCAGTGCTAGAGCTCTTTTACTTGCTTTGGAAAATCTGATCATCCTCATCTTGGTCAAATCTCCACACAAATTAGTAGACACTGTCAAAAACACCTCGTCACAATGGTGAACCTGAAATTCTGCCTACTGAATTCTTCAAAGAGGTCACGCAGGTGATATCACCAACGATATCCTTTGTTGTAAATAACTCAGTGACTAATGGTTTTGTCACATATTATACATTCCAGGCTGGCACCTCCAAAGACAACCAACCTTGATTTAAACCTCCTTCCTAACCTTGCTTTTATCTCAATGATTACGGAGAAAATCCTTTCATGGCAACTCTCGGTGATGACAAACACAGATATTCAGTTAAGATGTGTGTTTTTCACAAAACATCAAGGAAACATATTAAAAAAAAAGCAAAAAAAAAACCTCAACACTGAAAACATCCCACTCAAAGTTATGAATCATTTAATTTGAGAGCAGGTACAGATGAAAGGTGTCTCTGAGAGTAATAAAAATAGAAACAAATATGTTTTCCTTCAGTGACCTTGATTCCTGTGCAGGTAGGGTACATTACAGCATAACTGAAGGAGCAGTTTTACTCTCATTGCATTTTAAATTTTGTTACAGTCTTAACGATGTTTCCTAACAGTATCTGTTTAATACAGCAATTAAGTGGTAAAGGAATGTTATGTTCAGCATTTAAAACATGACAAGGCTAAATATTAACTGAGTGCTTTAAGTAACAGTGAATAAATGTTGAATAAAGTGATGCTGTAGGTCAAGACTGAGCAAAGGAGCCATGTTACAGACATTTTGGCAGCCATTCATTCATTTCTTTCTTGTTTTTTTTTTTTCTGAAGATAAGATTCTGCTTCCAACTGTAGTGTGAAGGCCTTGCCCAGGCTAGGTTCTCTGAACTCTTGGCCCCTTATGAGTCAGAGTGCAGCTTTAGTACCACAGGCAGTGCTCTTGGCAGTTACTAAGTCCAGGCTCAAGATGAAAGATGACTGGATTTCCCTGTTAGGACACCTAGGCTCTGAGGTGTCCTGCCACACAAGCTCAGACTGCTAAATCAGTGCCGTGCTGTAACGTCACTTCTCTCCTCTCATCCAAAATATCTACGCAGTGTCTTTATTGCTTGTTTTGGCAGGTGGCCTACTTTTTTAACTTTGGTTTGCAGAAATACTGGAAATTGCACCAGCAGTACTTTTAAATACTTGTTACCACCATTTTCAGTATATTATTGGGGTAATATATAAAATATACCAAAGCTACACAGATTATGTTGAATGGCCTTCACTATGGATGCAAAAGAGATGCTTTCAGCTGTTCCCTTATTCACAAGGGATCACCACAACAGGTAGCACCACATGTTTGATGTGGCAGATTTTTACACCGCATGGACTTCCTGGCACAACCCCAGAGGGGTTTGTGTCTCCTCCAGGGATCAAACCCCCAACCAACCAACAGTCTTTTGCTTTTATAAACCTCTACAGTGCCAAAATGAGCAGAATGTATTAAATCCTACCATTAAATATCTTAAATATTTTGTTATGTAACACTCTCAAATATGGGGGGTTGGGTGGGTAACTTTAGGTGTTGTGTAAGTGTAGGTACCATGTTATTGAATAGATTGTTTTATTTTACCTTGAAATGACACTTTAATTATGAGTTGCAGTGAAATTATATTAATTTCTTAGATGCCCTACAACAGTATAGCATCATTTTGATATATCTAGTACAAACACTGGTACATGTCTACATGCCATAACAACCTAATTAATATAGCTGCAAATTTAGATTTAAATATGGAAGATTTTTGAAGATTTAAATATTTTATAGACCACAGTTTTTTGCCACATGTGATCAAATACCCTAGACTGAATGACCAAGCTCAGTCATATCCCAATAAAGCATTTCTTTTGCAGAAACTTGTGGTTCCTAAAGTTTCCAAAAGTTGGGAGAATTTCCAAAAATGGGATATAGAGTCTTTATCTAACAGGCCTCTCCTCTCCTGTGGAATCAGCTCCAAGTTCAGGTTTGGGAAGCAGACATGTGCTGCTTTTAAGATTAAGGCTTAAAACTATGTGTATAGTTAGGGCTGGTTCAGGATGGGTGACTCTTAACCATCTGCTTCGATTATAGAGACCGAGGTCTGAATAAAATTCCAGAGAGGACATGTTGCCAGGGTGTTCATCTTTCCTCCGAGCTTTCCTCCAAGCCCAACTGGTCAATTCAGACAGGCGCTGACCCTGAGGCTGGTTCTGCCACAGCTTTTGTCCTGTTAAAAGGGAGTTATAACTCTCACTGTCACTGGGTGCTTGCTCAAAAGGAATTGCTGGTTTTATCTTCTGGTGAATATGTGGTTAAAATACTGTGCTGTGTTTGATCCCTAGGGAGCAGTGGTACTAAGCCGGGCAAATGAGAGTGAGGATGCAATCACAGAAAAGTAAAGAGTGGAAAGTTCTGTAGGTAATTTTATTCTGTCTCTGAAATGAAAACTTACAAATACATACACAGTAACGCCAGTCACACAAATGAAACTCTTTGTCTTTCAGTTACAAACTTGTCACTGCACCTCTTCAGTTAATCCTGAGATTAGTTTTTAAAAGCCAAAAGAAGGCTTTTGTGGTTCAAACACATAATGGGAGTAAAAGAATTAGAATTTTAAAAGAATGGTTTTTAATTTACCAACTGACTCCATATAAAATGCAGTGAACTAAAAAAAAAAAAAGCCTCACCTAAATCAATGTTTGGTGAGATCCCCCATTGCTTTTCAAACAGAACCAATCCTCCTCAGTAGTTTTTCATGTTATTGTACCTGGCATGTAGGTTACTCCAATCCAGTCTGTTTGCCTCCATTTCTTTTAAGTACAGATGGATTGAGGCCCCATTTACACGACTTTTCCAGTGGAAACGGTGTCGTTTTGATGCATTTACACAGAGACATTTCAGAAATGATCTCCATTTATACGGAAACGCTAGAAATGGTGAAAAAGATGTAGTTCCCACTGCTAGGCCACAAGTTGGTGGTTTTTTTTTTTTTTTTGCAAAGCTAGTTTAAGCAACAAGCGCATGCGTGGAGGGACTCCGTGGGATGCGTGGCAAACAGCTGTTCATTATTTACAAAATGGCCTATGTGAGAACCTTTGTGTGGACTGACGACGAGGTTAGATTGGTGCTGCACACAACACTAAATTATAAAACAGCAAAAACACGGGAAAATATTGACTGGGAATCGTGCCACTCGAAGTACACAGATATTTAAGTTAAAGTTTAAGTTAAATTCAAAAGACTGAGCAGCACAAGAAGCACTCGCGAATCCGCAATTGCAATTGCTGTTCATCTATTAGCACATGAGTGGAAAACTGAGGCGGTTGCAAACATAGTGCGCATGTGCCCCCATTTCCAAAAAGCATTGCTTTCGTCCGTTTACACAGAGACGAATGCCGGAGCGTTTCAGAAACTTTCCACTCTGGAGGCCGTTTCCAAATCGTGTAAACGGGAGGCCAAAACACATCAAAATGACACAGTTTCCACTGGAAACGTTGTGTGAACAGGGCCCTAATGGCGTGATTTCTGGGCTCTTTGGGCACCATCTGTTGCAGGAGTCCTTGTTGGTTTCAGAATTCATCACAGTACAGAAACAGCATTAGTGAAGGTTACCAATGATCTTCTTATGGCCTCTGACAGTGGACTCGTCTCTGTTCTTGTCATGATAGACCTTAGTGCAGTATTCGATACTGTTGACCATAATATTTCATTACAGAGATTAAAGCATGCAATAGGTATTAAAGGTAGGTATATCATATTTATCTAATAGACTCCAATTTGTTCATGTAAATGGGGAATCTTCTTCACACACTAAGGTTAATTATGGAGTTCCACAGGGTTCTCTGCTAGGTCCAATTCTATTTACACAATATATGCTTCCCTTAGGCAGTATTATGAAAAAGGCACCGCATATATTTTCATTGCTATGCAGATGATATCCAGCTTTATCTATCCATGAAGCCAGATGACACATCAATTAGTTAAACTGCAGGAATGTCTTAAAGGCCTGGATGACCTCTAATTTCCAGCTTCAAAATTCAGACAAAACTGCAGTTATTGTACTCGGCCCCACAAATCTTAGAAACATGGTGTCAAACCTTCCTCTGGATGGCATTACCTTGGCCTCCAGTAACACTGTGAGGAGTCATTTCTAACTCTGAGTTGTTTTGCACAGTATTTCTACCATTAGAAATATCCTGTCTCACAGTGATGCTGAACCAAGATGGCGCCGGTGAGGTCAGCAGCCGTCGTACCTGCTCCTACGCTTTGTTTGTATATATTAGGTTTAGCTCTAATTTTTGACTTTATAATTCCACCTGCTCTGTGTCATATCACGTATGACAGACAGACTCTTTTTAATATCAGAATACAGCACTCTGGCTGTATTCTGACACCTTTTTCTCCCGACCCGACTTGGCCTCGGGAGATCCAGCGTTTCCAGTGGGCCAGCTCAAACAAAGGACGCGGAGCACCCAGGTCACGGACAAGGCCCCGAGGGAAAAGAGCCGGCGTAAGAGAGAGGCTGAGGCGCAGAGCGCACCAAACGCCACTGCCGAGCATCCTGTTGGCTAATGTCCAGTCACTGGATAACAAGCTGGACGAACTCAGGGCCAGGATACAGTTTCAGAGGGACATAAGGGACTGCAACATCATCTGTCTCACGGAGACATGGCTGACTCCCCTCATACCGGACCACGCCGTACAGCCGTCGGAGTTCTTCAGTGTTCATCGCACGGACAGAACGAGTGAGTCTGGAAAATCAAGAGGAGGAGGTGTGTGCCTAATGATTAATAACAACTGGTGTGACAGTAGGAATGTTGTCCTTCTGAAACAATCATGTTCACCTAACCTGGAGCTCCTAACCCTGAAATGCCGTCCCCACTACCTGCCCCGCGAGTTTACTTCGGTCATCTTCAGCGCCGTCTATATTCCACCTCAGGCGGACACAAACACTGCACTATCCGAGCTACATGAGGCTATTTCCACCTATCAGGCTAACCAGCGTGATGCGGCTCTCATCGTAGCCGGGGACTTTAACAGTGCAAACTTGAAAAAGCTGATACCGGAGTTGATTCAACACATCGACTGCCCCACCAGAGGAGAGAGGACCCTAGACCACTGCTATTCTCCATTCAAAGATGGCTACAAAGCAAAGCCTCTTCCGCCTTTTGGGAAGTCTGACCACACCTCTGTGCTTCTCATGCCGAAATACAAACAACGGCTCAGGCAGGAACCCCCTGCTGTGAGAGAAGTGACACGGTGGTCTGATCAAACAGAGGCCGCTCTGCAGGGTGCGTTGGATTCAACCGACTGGGACATGTTTCGCAGCAGCGCGGGAGGAGACATCGAGGAGTTTACGGAAACTGTTGTGGGATTTATTGGGAAAGTTGTTGAAGACACTTCACTTAGGAGGACCATCAGGACTTTTCCCAACCAGAAGCCGTGGGTGGATAAATCTGTCCGCGACGCCCTGAGGTCCCGCACCGTTGCCTACAACTCCGGCCTCGCCTCTGGGAACATGGAGGACTACAAGGTTGCATCATACAACGTCCGCAGAGCGGTGAAAGAGGCAAAACATCGCTACGGCCGCAGACTGGAACAGCAACTACAACAGTCTGACCCCAGGGGACTGTGGCAGGGACTACGCACCATCACGGACTACAAAGCACCACACACACACCCGGTGAGTGCCGACGCTTCTCTGGCTGATGAACTCAACATCTTCTTTGCGCGCTTTGAGTCGGGAAGCCGACAGCCCGCTGCGCTCCCGGCCGGAGGGGCGGAGACACTCACTGTGACGGAGCGCGACGTGAGGAGGGCGTTTAGACGTGTAAACACCAGGAAAGCGGCTGGACCAGACGGTATTAGCGGACGTGTCCTTAAGACCTGCGCTGACCAGCTGGCACCTGTGTTTACAGTGATATTCAACCTCTCACTGAAATTGTGTGTGATTCCCACCTGCTTTAAAAAGTCCATCATAGTCCCTGTCCCAAAGAAACCACACCCCAGCAGCCCCAATGACTTCAGGCCCATAGCACTCACCTCTGTGGTGATGAAGTGTTTTGAGAGACTCATCAAGACATTCATCACCTCCTCACTGCCCACCACCCTCGACCCACTACAGTTTGCATACCGGCCAGACAGATCCACAGATGACGCCATATCCTTCCTCCTCCACAAGACCCTTTCACACATAGACACTGGTAAGGGGAACTATGTGAGAGTGCTGTTTGTAGATTACAGCTCAGCATTCAACACCATAGTTCCCTCCAGGCTGGTCTCTAAGCTGCTGGACCTGGGCCTGGGCCCATCCCTGTGCAGGTGGGTTCACAGCTTCCTGACCAGCAGACCACAGGTGGTACGAGTGGGTCACCTCACCTCATCCTCCCTCACCCTCAACACTGGATCCCCCAAAGGCTGTGTGCTCAGCCCTCTGCTGTACTCACTGTACACCCATGACTGCGAGGCCACGTCAGAGTCCAACGTCATCATCAAGTTTGCTGACGACACTGCTGTTGTGGGACTAATCTCTCACAATGAGGAGACAGCCTACAGGAGAGAGGTCTCCCGCCTGGAGAACTGGTGCCAGGAGAACCACCTCCTGCTCAACGTCAGCAAAACAAAGGAACTGATCGTGGACTTCAGCAGGAAGCAGCAGAGGGACTACCATCCACTTGTCATCAGTGGTGCTGAGGTGGAAAGAGTGGACACCTTCAAATACCTGGGAGTGACCATCTCACAGGACCTGTCCTGGACTCATCACATAAACATCACTGTGAAGAAGGCCAGACAGCGTCTCTACCTCCTCAGGCGGCTGAGAGACTTCAAGCTCCCACTCAAGGTGCTCAGGAACTTTTACACCTGCACCATCGAGAGCATCATGCGTGGGAGCATCACCACCTGGATGGGAAACTGCACCAAGCAGGACTTCATGGCCCTAAAAAGGGTGGTTCGTTCAGCTGAACGGACCATCAGAACCACCCTCCCCAACCTGCAGGACATTTACACCAAGCAGTGCAGGCTGAGGGCCATGAAGATCCTAAAACAGCCCAGCCACCCCGGACACTCTCTCTTCTCCCTGCTCCCATCAGGCCGGCGTTACCGCTGCCTGAGGGCTAAGACTGAAAGGTTGAAGAAGAGTTTTTACCCACAAGCCATCCGTCTGCTCAACTCTGAGCCCTAACTGGACCATTATTGCACAGTGTAAATATCATAATTTAAAAAGTGTGTATAGTGTATAGTATATAGAGTATAGTGTATAGTGTGAATTACTTTTTTTTAAATTTTTATTCTTCTTATTTATATGTGTGTGTATATAAGGTTGCAGGTACAAAATACATTTCACTGTGCATTGTACTGTGTATAACTGTGCATGTGACAAATAAACACTATCTTATCTTATCTTATCTTATCTCTTAAAAACTAATTCATGCATTTATTACTTCTAGGCTGCACTATTGTAATTCATTATTATCAGGCTGTCCTAAAAGCTCCCTGAAAAGCCTTCAGCTGATCCAAAATCCTGCAGCTAGAGTACTGACAGGGACTAGAAAGAGAGAGCAGATTTCTTCCATATCGGCTGTTCACACGTTCGTGAACCATCCCTTAGTTACGCTGCAATAGGCCTAGGCTGCTGGGAGCTTCCTCTGAAACTATGAAAACTATATTTTATACACCACTCTGTATTTAATCATTAGTTATTATTACTCTCTGGCTCTCTTCTACAGCACGTCTTTTGTCCCGTCTCCCCCCTTGCACCCAGTTGTGGCAGATGCCCCTCCCTGAGCTTAGTTCTGCTGGAGGTTTCTTCCTGTTGAAAGGGTGTTTTTCCTTCCCACTGTTGCCAAGTGCTTGCTCATTGGGGGTCATCTGATTGGTGGGATTTTCTCTGTAATTATTGTATGGTTTTTACCTTACAGTATAAAGCACCTTGAGGCGACTGTTCCTATGATTTAGCACCATATAAATAAAACTGAATTGAATTAAATTGTTATTTATTTTGATGAAGACACATATGTACGCCTCTTTATGTTTAGTGGTTTTGTCTTTCTGCAGAATGAATTTCGGGCTCATCAACCTCCATGCCCTCAATGTTTTGCACAGTATTGTAATACACTTGACAGATCTACTAGGTCTGGCACAGGTGTACTTCATTTGATCTTCACCACTTTTGTCTTTTGAACTTTATAATTACTCAGTGACATGGTATAAAAATGAACAGATCCCTGAACCCTACACTTTCATTCAACATCATTAATAGGGCACTGTGAGACATGTGTAGTACCAAAGAGCCAGACTAGATTCAAGAAAGACATAATCTTTCTGAGCTGAGACCATAAAGGCCTGAGGATGTCTCTCTCAAGCTGTCCAGATAATGGTTGCTTGTCACATTATTCTCCAACATATTTAGTATAGCATTTATGTGGTCTCCCTGCTAAAACCCACAACAGCCCTCCCTCAAGCTGAATGAAGTGCATTTTATTAATGCTGACTTTATAGTGAAGAGGTATTGAAAATGAAGATAAACAAACCTTATTTCTGAAACACTTAAACCAGTTAGCTTGAAACCTATTAAAGAATACAATCTCTACTGTACTAATCCGCTAACATAAGTCAATTTTGACTCTGTAATGCGAAATGAAAACATCTCATTATACTTCAATGTGTAAATTAATATAATAATGTAACCATGATAATAATGACAGTATAACGAGCATATGTGACAAAATTTCAAAACAAGAGCAGCTTCTGTTATAAATGGCAACACTGCCTGTAGCTAATCTGCTAGTTAGATTACATAACCATACATTTTGCTGCATATTAATATTCCATATTCTTCACATGTTACTTGAGTGCATTAACACACACTTCTAAGGATTAGCACTTATCAGACAGCTACACCGCCATCTGTCCATTTGACAATTTAAATGGACTGGGTAACGTGTTAGGAATGAAAGGATGCTACATTGTTTGATGGAAATGAGAATTATCAACCTACAGACGCTGAATTCAGAGACACTCTGAAAGTAAAAGTGAAAGAATGATGAGGCAGGCTAGCCCATTTTGATAAAAATTATATTGCAGCAACTCAAAATGGTACTTAGTAGTATTGTGCTTGTATGCATGCCTGACAACTTTGGGGCATGCTCCTAATGAGACGATGGATGGCGTCCTGGGAGACGTCCTCCCAGATCTGGACCAGGGCATCACTGAGCTCCTGGAGAGTCTGAAGTGCAGCCTGGCAGTCCCAGAGGTGTTCTACTGGTAAGCATGGGGGCCAGTCAATGGTATCAATTCCTCCATTCCCACCACATGAAGCTGGGCATTGTCGTACAGCAGGAGGAACCCAGAATCCTCTTCACCAGCGTAGGGTCTGACAGGTCCAAGGATTTCATCCTGATACCTAATGGCAGTCAGGGTGCTGTTGCCTAACCCATAGCCTGTTTTGTGGTCTTATTGTAGCCCCTCTAGTGGACCTGTTGTTAATTTAACTAAGAAACTGGTAAGCAACCCCCTCTGCTACTTAACTTACCAGATCAATGTCCCACAAGCTTCACTGAGTAAAAGCTATGCTCTGATTAAAAAGTGTTCCTTTAATTTTTTTGAGCAGTGTATTTTGTGTCTTTGCTGTGGTTCAGTCAGACTAATTTAGAAAAAGACTGGACTGGGTTAAAATACAGCAGTTCACAATATTAACCTCGCACACTGAAAGATGAGTAACATTGGTCTCACTGAAGCACAACTAGTACATTAGAGCAGCATCCCCAAAAGACACTCTGCGTATCTCTGTGATGCCAGCAGATCTGACAAAACTGCAGTATATGTCAGCCTGGGGAATGAGAATGAGCTTCCACAGTCCAGCACAAGTCCTGGAGGCATAATGGTAACACTGATTGTACACATGAAACCCCCAGATGTGTTCTTCCTCCTCTTTGTGTGGGTTTTCACTAGATACATAACAGATCAGGGTTGTCCCTTGAATGGTTTCTATTGACAATTCGAAGAAAATTCCATTTAAACAAGATGACACATCTTTGAAAGGGAGAAAAAATGGCTTTACAGGCAAGTATGCTGTTGTCAGAGCTCAATTATTCTGGTCTAAAGAGATTCTGTCCACACAGTGTCCTCTGTGGTCTGTTCCATATTTGTTACTGTTTGCTTCTATGCTTGCACAAGCACATTCGGGTAACGTCGGGTGGGAAACTGAATCACGGAATTGCTTCAACTTCAAGACAACCAACAAAGTTTTCGGACATGCCACAAATCAGATTGTCCGAAAACCAGATTGCTGATATGTCAAGAGTTAATTATGCATCATAACCCTTCTCAGATGTAATGTGAAACATATCTGGAAGAATTTCAGCCTGATTTGTGCTAAATTCACACAGCATCTAACAAGACTATCATGGACCTAGATAAACTACTAGATAAAAGAGATTCCCAGTTTAACATCTGAGGCCTGAGGAAGTGTGCTACGCAGAACCCTCTCACTACCAGGCATTTGGCAAAGGACCCAAGCTAGAAGAAGACACCCTCATCATATAAGAGAATGAGAGGGAGATTATTGTGTAGTTTTAAAAAATTCAGAAGTCTAGGTTACTTATATGGATGCATATATGCACATGTGCAAACATAGACTAGAAGCAATGCAAAAAGAATGATTACCAGATCCACTGTTTAAATATTAAAATCTTTGTAGACACATTCATGAACTACCTTCAACTGTTTTTGCTAAAACAAATACTATGGAAGAAAATTATAACAAGAGAATATAAGACAAGCTGTAGGTTACTTGTAAAGTAAGCCCGTCATATCTGATTTTTTTGCTGCGTGACCTTTCCTGCACATGTTTCCTATGATTTAAATCTGACTAAAAAAGGAACTATTTAAGGGCAGCAGCTAATTAGCACTAAATCTAGATCTGATCCATGAACTGAAGCTAATCTGTGAATGACCTGCCCAAAGTGATGCATGTAAACTGAAAACTATACACCATAGCCTTAACTTTAGATAATGTCACAATTAAGAAACTACAGGGGACATTTGAAAATGTACTATGCAGGCCTTTCACTATCAAACCCATTTAGACATTGGAAATCTATATATAATTATAGTAAAAGCAAAGACTGATTACTTGAAACCAGATTAGTAATGTACTTAAAGTCTGTGTTTCACAAATGTGAAGCGATTGATGATTTGGTTATAAATTAGTAATCAGAAGTTGACATGTACTCATGGGCATGAATGTCATGGTAATATGGGGCTTTTAATGATTTCTAATGATAACTAACTTCTTGTTAGTGATGATGATTGGCTACAACTGGTAATTTCTCTTTGATAGCATGAAAAGGATTTGTTTGACAGCTTTTATTGAACTGACCAAAAACTCGGAACAATAGGAGAGTCCATGGAACTTGGTGAAGATCTAAGAAGAAGAACTGTAGATTTACACAAGTTGGGAAGGTCTCTTTGGAGCCATTTCCAAACAACTGCAGATTCCAAGATCATCAGTTCAAACAATTGTACATAAGTACAAGTTATCTGGATGTTTCACAACTTTGCCAAAGTCTCTTAGAAGACCCAAACTGTCACTCTCAGATGAGAGGAAATTGGTTAGGATGTTCAGGAACAACCCAAGAACCACCGAGGCTCAAACCTGGCATGAAATGTAATCTGCTAGAACCCAAGGATCACTGTCTACAGTGAAGTGAGCCATGACTGAAGGGTGCCAAATCAAGAAAGAAGCTTCTTGCAGCTGCCCACATAGACAAGCCAAAATGCCCCCTGGAGAACAATGACAGAGGGTATGTTTGGAGGGTATGTCTCGAGCTTTTTCCTGATGTTACTGTCCCTTGGTATTGCTACATCTATCACTACGGCCTTCTTCCTCTGCTTATCCATTGCTACTATGTCCTGCTGGTTAGCCATTACGAGTTTGTCTCTCTGTATCTGGAAGTCCCACAGGATCTTAGCTTGGTCAATTTCAATTAACCTTGGGGGCATATCCCATTTTGACTTCCAGGCCATCCTCGGCACAGATGTTCCTGTATACTATGCCAGCCACATGGTTATGGTGTTCCATGTATGCCCTGCATGCTAGCATCTTGCACCCTGCTGTTATGTGCTGGATTGTCTCAGGAGTATCTCTGCACAGCCTGCACCTGGGGTCTTGCCTGGTGTGGTAGACCCCAGCCTCTATCAATTTTGTGCTTAGAGCTTGTTCCTGTGCTGCCATGATTAGTGCCTCTGTGCTGTCTGTGAGCTTTGTCTAGCCATTGGTAGGATTTTTCTATGTCAGCCACTTCTTCTATCTGCCGGTGGTACATGCCATGCAGAGGCCTGTTCTTCCATGATGGTTCCTGTTCCTGCTCCTCTTCTTTCTTTGGTTTCTACTGCCTGAGGGATTCACTAGACATGTGATCAGTTGTGGCCAAAAAGGCTGGCATAGTATACAGGAACATCTGTGCCGAGTATGGCCTGGAAGTCCCAAGGTCAAAATGGGACACGCCTCAAGGGTGGTTGAGAATGAATGACCAAGTTAGGATCCTGTGGGACTTCCAGATACAGACGGACAAACTGGTGATGACTAACCAACGGACATAGTAGTGGTGGACAAGCAGAGGAAGAAGGCCATAGTGATAAATATAGCAATACTAAGTGATGGCAACATCAAGAAGAAAGAACACAAGAAGCTTAAGAACAAACAAGGTCTGAGAGAAGAGCTAGAGAGGATGTGGAAGATGAAGGTGGTCCCTGTGGTAACCGGGACACCCTCAAACTGGGAGAGCGGCTCCAGCAGATTCCAGAAACGACATTCGAGATTTCTGTCCAGAGGAGCGAAGTCCTAGGAACAGCTAAGATACTGCGCAGGACCCTCAAGCTCCCAGGACTCTGGTAGAGGACCCAAGCTTGGAGGAAAACAAGTGGGAAATTTCCCCACTGCCCACAGGGGAAGTGGGGAAATTGCAGGTGCAAATAACCCCATACCTATTGCTCTTGATTTTCTTTTCTTTTTTTCCTTTCTTTTTTATGTAAATTCAGTTATCAGTCATGTATGAATTAAATGTGTTTATGTAGAACTGTAGAGAGACACATTAGATGTATACACCCTTTATTTGCACCAGGATTATAGTGATTTTTTTTACAATGGTTACATTATCTGTAAACAAGAACACAGACACACACAATGCATGTGATGAGATAACCCACTGGCACACAAAAAATGACTATCAGCGCTGCATTGTATTCATAGCCTGCACTGATAATGTGATCCTAAATGATGCAGTCATTTGATTGAGCTGAGGAAGACTTTCAGAAAGGAAATAACCGAGACAGAGTGAGCTGTCTGCCAGCTTTACCCTTCATCAAAAAGAACATTTTGTGCCTGTTACTGAGTAACACCTGAGCAAAAGTGAACCTTCCTCGACACAGAGGTGGTACTGAGCATTGTCCTCCCCTATAATTTACCACAGTGGGGAAGGTGGGGGGGAAATGCAGGGGGTGGACAATCCACAGAACTGGCAATAAATATCCCTGCTGGGGGAAACTCTTAGCCATGTTTTTTTCTACTGTGCAAGAAAAAAAAAAGGAAAGAAGAAAGTGGTAATACATCAGCTTCAGAAAGTGGGTCAGAAATACTGTACTACAGTATCTCCAGGTGAAACAGGAGATTTCAGCTTCAAGAAGTAACCTGAAGTTACTTACAAGCCTGTTCATTTGATGTACTTCAAATTAGGTGAAACCCTGGTCCTGTATACATTATACTACACGCAGAAATACAACTGTCAAAGTGAGAGTATATCAAGCGTATACAGCACGTGTGTCAAACTCAAGGCCTGCGGGCCACATCCGGCCCACAAAATAATTATATTCAGCCCGCGAGATAATTTCATATGGCTATTATTAAGGGCCCGCCGGTAAACAGCGCTCCCACCTCTTACACTACAAATCCCACTATGCACTGCAACAGCTGCCGCGCAGGTCAAGACCTGCGCACTAACCCGCTTTCCCGCATTGCCAGTGACACATTGATCAGCGGCCAGCGGATAAAAACATCAGTCAGCACTTTTTACAGCAACATTTACTGACCCCCAAAAATGGCCAAACGAAAAGTGGACTTTGAAAACAGATGGGAGGCTGAGGACCTGTTCGCTGCCATCGGAGGTATACCCGTGTGTCTGTTTTTCCTGCACATTGCAGGGAAAAGAGCGGATTGGTGGGATGGATGCGGGAAAAGATGCAGAGGGAGACCTGCACAGGTGAGCTGGCAGTGCATCACTGCGTCACACACCAGGAAACGCTGTGCAGCAAAGTCCTGAAGACAGAACGTGTCATAAGTGGCGTAACACAGACAGTGAACTTTATAAGAGGTAAAATATTGCTGATTAAAATATTTTCACTTGTAGACTGTTCAATAAAGGTGAATCCTGTTTAGCCCGTCACTCAGACTGTGTTTTCAATTTTGGCCCGTTCTGTGATTGAGTTTGACGCCCCTGGTATATAAAATGAAAACAACTGGCACTACTAAGATAACAAAGACAACAACAGGAAAAACTAATAGTAATCAGCCCAACTCCAGAGGACTGTCAGCAGATAGATAAATGCTTTAATCATTGTTAATTCAGTTAAGCACAAGCTCGGCCAGAATATTTCTCGCCAACCCAAAGTATGGATTTCCTTTGAAATGTTGAGAAGCGACGTGATACAGTAGGAAAGAGTAAGACTACCTCCTACAGTCCATTTAAACATTGCTCTTTGAGAAACCTGCATTTCCTTTTTGAGATGTTCAGTAAACTTTATCCTTGCCCTTTTTTCTTTAACCCCAGCTGGATTAACTTTATTTGAAATGCTGTTAAATTCGCATTCCACCTGCCTGAATGTGCCCTTCGTAAAGGTTACATAACATAATTGTGAAAACACCGTCCACTATTTCAGCTTCATGTTTTACTGCTGCTGTAGGGTTTACTCAAAGCCAAGTTGGAGCACCCGTTAGTCTCATATTTTGACCAAAAATAATCACCAATACGAGTTACCTCGCTAGGTTTGGGGTGACTGTGAAAAGTTCTCTCACGAAAGAGTTTATCCCAAGTTTACTCTCTTTATACAATGTTTGCACTTTAATAAATTATCCTCTTTTTCTCTCTGCTGGCACTGGCCAAAGCATTGCTTCATACGCTCAGGTGAATCCTCACAGAGCGAATAAATCTATTCATAAGGTCTCGGTAAATAAGCCAAGAGGCATGTTTTCCATTATAATGACGCCTGCTAGGAGGATCTTTTATACCGGCTTCTTACAGTTATTCCACGAATTACACAGCAATCATTAGCATGCAAAACTTGACAAAATCCATTAATCAATATTCAAGACTGATACATGTGGTTATATATATAATTTTTTATGAATTTAACAACCAAAAAAAACCCAAAACGAAACATAAGGGTGCGGCTGAAAAAGGCTGCCCCATTTTAGAGGTACAAATGCTAAATGTGTATCTTCTGTTAATTAAAAACTGGCCTTGTAATTACTTTGGTAATTAGCAAACACAGTATTTGTGTGTGTGTGTGTGCGTGTGTGTGTATGTGTGTGTGCGTAGGGGGGTGAAAAAAAGGAAAAGAAAATCCTGAAACAGCAAAACAAACAGACTAAAATCTAAATCATGTATGAATACATGATGGTAGTGAGGCATTCAAATAAATATGCTAGAGGTAAAGCAAACAGTACTTATGTAACACCTGGTTATTGATGTTTGGATGCTACAGTATCACAAAACACAAGCGTGCAAACAAAAACAAAACCAAGAAAAATAAACAGAAAAAGCATTTTCATTATAAAGGAACAGTCTTTCAATGACCAAATAATCCTTTAAATAAATAATAGATGTGAAAACACAGTTTATTAGGCGATTAGATCAGACTCAGTGGCTCTGAAGTGAGCACATGTATCAGAAAAAAAGTATTATTGAGTGGCCAAGACAGTAAGTTGGTTACCAGAACACCACCTGTTTGAATGTGCAATACAACTAAGAAAATCTGTTGAAGGCACGCAAGTGAGAAACGAGCTCCTCTAACCCCGAGGCGTCCTTGAACTAGGAACCACCCCCCACCCCGCCCCCACAGCTGCTCCAGAGTAGCTGCACAGAGGCCAAATCCAGGAAAGCATGACTGGGTGAGGCAGGCAGCTCTCACAGTGTGTAATCTGTACATACGTGAAGCAGGTTGTATCTGAGAGGAGCAAACATGTTCAGCAAACCCTTCCTGGAGAAAGAAAGGTTAAAAAAAATGCCCAGAGTGCTTCAGGAGAAGCAGCGTATGTTAATGCTCTCTTGGCTTTTGGTGGAGATAAAAGGGTGATTCAAACATTGTTTATTGGGAACTGTGCGCAACATAAATCATGCAGCAAGAAAATGGAGGCAATAACTCACCTTTCGCTTTGCTTTTTGTCCCAGCCACTGATAGCATGAGGGGGTAAAGCAAGGAGACAGCAAGTTAGATAGGTAGTGTGAAGGAATACAATTGATAGCGTAATGATTATTTGCTCCATGGTGACAGGAAGTATAAGATTAAATGTTGTTAATATGGAAATGGGAGTAGTCTATTCAGTACTCATTTATAACATACCTTCATGATGTGTCAAGTGTTATCACTGATACATTACCAAGAGACAGAAAAGACTTGATTATTACATCTTTATCAGTTTTAACTCTATTACAACCTTATTTGTACCATTAATCCTTCATTAAAACGTGTATCTGTAGCTGCTGTCCCATGTAATATATTTGTAGTTACGTATAATGAATATAGAGCAAAAGCTACAACACACCAATGGTGCTGCGTACAGGGCAGCACGGTGGCATGGTGGTTAGCACTGCTGCCTCACAGCTAGAAGGTCTGGGCTTGAATCCACCTCGGCCCGGGCCTTTCTGTGTGGAGTTTGCATGTTCTCCCTGTGTTTGTGTGGGTTTTCTCCGGGTACTCTGGTTTCCACCCACAATCCAAAGACATGCAGGCATTGGGGTTAGGTTAATTAGTGATTTTAAATTGCCCATAAGTGTGAATGGTTGTCTGTCTCTGTGCTGGCCCTGCGACAGGCTGGTGACCTGTACAGGCTGTCCCCTGCCTTTTGTCCTATGACAGCTGGGATAGGCTCCAGTGCCTGAACAGGATAAGTGGAAGAAAATGGATTCATGGTACTGTGTACTATATGCTTAAAAAGTGGTCCATAAATGGAAGAACTAAGAATATTACAATGGCTTTAATGTTAAAATAAAGAAATCAGAAATGGCTGATAAATACTTTCTTAATGCTTTGAAAAATAACATGGACAGTAAAATACCAAAAATCTTAGGATCAAGTTAAAGCCAGCTGATAGATAGATAGATAGATAGATAGATAGATAGATAGATAGATAGATAGATAGATAGATAGATAGATAGATAGATAGATAGATAGATAGATAGATAGATAGATAGATAGATAGATAGATAGATAGATAGATAGATAGATAGATAGATAGATAGATAGATTTTGGTGCCTACATAATCTTTTTAGGTAGGAGAGTCAGAAAATGAATATTAGAGGACTGTATATAACTACAGAAGTTATATACAGTACAATTGTGTACGCAGTGACCAAAGCCGATAATCACGGTATGCAGAAGAGCATCTCTGAATGGAAAACACATGTTGAACCTTAAAGATGGACTACAGCAGTGAAAGACCACATTGGGTGCCCCTCCTGTCAACTAAGAATAGGAAACTGGGGCAACAATTCACCAACAGTCACCAAAATTGGACAATAAAAGACTGGAAAAAGCATTGCTGGTTTGATGAGTCAGATTCAGATGGTAGGGTCAGAATTTACTGTAAACAATATAAAAGCATGGATCTACCTTGTATCAATGTTTCAGGCTAGTAGTGGTGGTGTAATGATGTGGGGGATATTTTCTTGGCACACTTTGGGCCCCTTTGTAACGACTGAACATCATATAAATGCCACAGCCTACCCGAGTATTGTTTCTGATCACATCCATCCTTTGATGACTGCCTCCAGCAGGATAATGCAGTTGGTCACAAAACTCAAAGGCAGTTCTGAAAACAAAAGGCGGTCCAGCACAGTACTAGGAGGGTTTACTCGAGTTATCTTTGTCTAATATTAAAATGCATTTGATAATCTGAAATGTGTAAGTGTGACAAATATGCAAAAAACCACAAAATTAGAAAGGGGCAAATACTTTTTCACTGCACTGTACATCATAGCAGGTTTCATCACCATCACTACCATCTCTTGCTGCTCTCCTTTTGTCACAAATCACCCCTGACACTCATCTCCACCCACTCCACCCTGCCTGCACTCTCTTCTTCACCTCTCTTGTGCTCTGTCTGCTGCTTTGGATGGTCGACCCCAGGTATTTAAACTCATCTACTTTCACTGTCTCTACTCCTTGCATGTTCATCTTTCCACCTGCTCCGTACTCTCACTACAGATTACAGTGTTATCTGCAAACATCATAGTCCACGGAGACTCTTACATGACCTCATTTGTCACTCCTACCGCACACCTCACCACCGTCTCAGTGCCCTCATACATGGTCTGCACCACCCTCATGTACTTCTCTGCCACTCCTGACTTACCACAGTACCACAGTCCCTCTGGTGGCACCCTATCATTTGCTTTCTCTAGATCCACAAAGACTGCGTGCAACTACTTCTGACCTTCTCTATACGTCTCCATCAACGCTCTCAAAGCAAACATCGCATCTGTAGTGCTCTTTCTCAGCGTGAAGCCACACTGCTGCTCTTCTTAACCTAGCTTCAACAACTCTTTCCCACAGCTTCATGGTATGGCTCATCGGCTTTATCCTTCTCTGCACATCACCTTGTTCTTGAAAATCTGCACCAGTGCACTCTCCCTCCGTTCCTCAGGCATCTTCATCATCCTCATCATTCATCATCCGCTGCCCTCTCTCCTAGACATCTCCATACCCCCACACATATGCCATCTGGACCAACCACATTTCCAGTCTTCATCCTCTTCATGGCTACCCCCACTTCCTCCTTACTAATCCTTTGCACTAACTGTCCTCTATCAGTCCTCCTCTCCCCCCATTTTTTACATTCCTCATTCTCAAACTGCTACTTCCATCTTCTCAACACTCTCTTCACTTGTTAGCACAGCACCATCTCTATCCTTAACCACCCTAACTCGCTGCACATCCTTTCCAGCTCAATCTCTCTTCCTAGCCAATCGATACAAGTTGTTTTCTCCTTCCTTGGGGTCCAGCCTGCCCAAAACCTAATCAGAAATCAGTCTTGACCTGAAGCCACAAAAAAACAGAAGCAAACTAGCATCCTCCTTGTTTTTCTGTCCCCACAAAAAGGGCACATCCCTTTGATTTGACTGTGTGAACAGGTTATTAACAAATACACAGCATACATATATAGCATACAACACTGCCCCAGATGGCATACATTCACCAAACACATCAGCAAAACAGAAATTTATAGGAAAGAGAAAAAAAAGTGCTCCAAAAGCAAACTCCCTGCTGGTCTTCCAGGAAGATCCTGCCTGTTAGGATCTGTGAGGTTGTTTATTTTACACTATTTTAGGCTGAAATCTGATTTTTCAGTCAGGGTGAAGTTCACACTGTCCAAAAGCATACTGAGGTTACCTCATTTAAACAAAATCTTCTGCTAGGGATTAGACAGAAGGACAAAAGAACACCAGCAGTAAGATATTTTCAAGCATTTGTAATTTTTTATTATATTTTTATTTATTTTATTTTGGCATCAGTGATTTCTTTTTGTTTGAATGTTCATGTTTTTTTTACGACCATTTTCTTAAGAGTTTCTGCCCAAATCTTCACTGACTAAAGGTCATACGATGTGCTGTTTCTTGCAGACACAGAAAATAACTGACAAAAGCGTTTCTAAAACTGTCAAGAAATGAGTCTCACTTATACAATTTACCTCTCTTCTCTGGTCTACAAATCTACTGTATGCTGACACATCTGGTCTGTTATGGGAAATATCCAACAGGCCGCTATTCTTTTCCAGCTGCTGGTGCCAGTGGCATTGTTCACACTGTGCACGCCTCATTTCATTCTCTTGTTGTGAAGGATCATTTTTGGCTTCTTATCATTTTTCTGCTACTCAAAGTTGCATTAGCATTCAACATGCTCATCAGTGCGGTGTGTTTGTTTTCCCCATTGCTGATATTTGATATCAGCTGCCCATCTTTGGTAACAATAATGACATATTTGCAGAGAAAGCTTTTTTGAGAGGCATGACACTGTGTGTGTGTGTGTGTGTGTGTGTGTGTGTGTGTGTGTGTGTGTGTGTGTGTGTGTGTGTGTGTGTGTGTGTGTGTGTGTGTTTTAAATAGTGCCACTGCAATTAAAAGACTGTCCTGCAATCGGCCCTTTTTTCTTTGTAACCAGCCTTCACAGGGCCAATTCTGCACATTTGTATTTGTTCTCTCTTAACAGTCGGGCCAAATGCTCAATAAAAACTGTGATTATATTGCTCATTATAATAGCCATAGCTGAGAGTTGAGAGAAGTCTTGTGGGAAAAAAGTAATATTTCTGACTTAAAAATAGGTCAGTGGTAATCTGAAGTTTTTATCTATAAATATGGGTCATTCTTCAATGATCCTTGAGCAAACTGTTATCTGATGAGGAAACTTGGAAGATCATATAAGTAACGTGTGCCAATCTTCTATCTAATGGAAAATTCATTGTTTTTGAAACTCATTAATCTTTCTGCAAGCCTTCAAGCCCGTGCCTCTTCCTATTTTCTCCTTATGTGGAAGTTATTAATCACAGACTCTCTCTAAATTTAATAGTGTTGACAAAGTCAGACACCATGATAAGATTCTCCTTGCTGTGAACTGGAAATGTTTGCAAGCACATGGCAAGCATATCAATATATTCTCTCTGAAAAAGTGTAACACTTTGACATTCCTAAGAGGACTTTCACTGAAAATCAATAGGAGAGCGCATAACAACACATTTCTCTGCAGGAACGTCAGTATATTTAATACACTTATCTCACGGTTAACTGCACAAGTGCAGCACTACAGCATGTGGAAAAGATGCAAAACACCCACCTACTACTGTTCACATAACTAAATGAACTGAGTAATTATAATAATAACAATAACACCTTATCAAAGAGTAATGAGCTCTCAAAAGGATGGCTGTAGGGACATACATATATATATATAAGTGAAGGAGCTAAATGCCTGAAAGTCAATTACTTGAACACGTGGAGAGAAGATGCTGTTAAGCACTGTTTCATTTTGTGCACCACTTAAAACGTCCTCCAGGTTTATGTTGCTAAGTGACGTGTCAGTGATGAATTCTAAATGTTTAGATGATAATTAACAGAAAGTTAAAAACACTGTGTCTATAAATGTAATAACTCTAAAGTGGCGGTATTACGTTGGCCTGTGGCTGCTGCTGTTTAACAGTGAATGTCCAAACATATAAGACTGCTTTTTTATGCAGTTTTAAAATATTTTACAATTTTCCTTGTGGATTATCACTAAGTATTTGTTGCAATTAGTACAATGAAAGAAATAATATAATTAACTTGTTTTTCCTTTCTTACAGTTCTGCTTCAGTGCCTCCTCTGTGGGATTTAAAAATGCATTTTCCCTATGACCTAAATAGCAAAATGGCAGAATAACAGTGGCTTAGAAAATAACCCTTAAAATAACACGAGAAGTTGCTTTCAAGATAAAAGAGTACTAACAAGACTCAAGCAAACACACAAGACTGATGCTTATTCAAGCATAGTTAACACTTATGCCCATTTATCACCATGCCTGAAATAATCTCACTTAATGATGAACAAATTAATGCTGCAAAATGTTTAAAACAAACAACCACAAAAACGAAAACAGAGGAATAACAGCTTATCTGCAGTAGCTTTACATAACGAGACAAGCCCGACGCAGCAGAAACTGATTAAACCACGTCCGAGATGAACAGGGATCCCACACCAGCTGGATGAATCCAATATATGCCAGGACTGAACAATAAAACTGATAATAACATGTCTATTACAATGACATAAGCAACCAATAAGAAAAGGAAGAAACATAACAGAGCAGAACGATGGCCCTTTGGCCCGTTTACCCACCGGTGGGCATGAAGCCAGCCTGTTAGTTAACTGTGTGACGTTTACAGTGTGACGGCAAATAGTCTATTCACTTATCTTTAAAACTCATGTCCTAAAGCGGAAATATAAGCGTGTAACAAAGCAATGGCTGTTGATCCCTGTGGTGATTAGCTTAACCAACCACTGAGCGGTTTGCCTTCTAACAGTATGCCCTGGACTTTGTCCCCTCAGCTGGCCATCACTGGGGTCACTGCTCTCTTCTGCCAGCGCCCCACAGCAAACCCTCGTGGGACAATGTGGCTGTAAGTAACCCTCTGACAGGGAAGTACTTCATCATATTCAGCTCACATCCACACACCCACAAGTGGAATCACAGGGCGGTTTTAATCAGTGCTCTGGGCGGCTGTGCGTGTGGGTGGCCCTCAAACACCGCTGGCAGGTAACTGAAATTTTTCATCTTCCAAATGGTTGTTTCTGATCAACCAACATTTCACAGAGCAGAAGTATCTGATCTGGAATGGCATTAAGCTCAGACAGAGCTGTTAAAGAGCTGGAGCACTCTGAGCAGAGGACAGTGCGGATTATCAAAATCATTGCTCAGTAAATTGCTGTTAATTTGATGCTTTTTTGTCATATTGTCCCCATAACCAAGATTACCAACAACCGTTTTATATATATAAAACACCTGATCTGCATTTGAGAAAATATGGAGAATGTTCTCATTTAAATGTTACAGATTGGCTTCGAAAAACATAAACACGGCATCTGGAAAATGAGACTTTGTTCATAGTTGTCCTTTAGCACATTTAGCACCCAGCAGGAGGTCGTCCATAACAGACATTCATTCTGGAAGTAGAGGAAACTGCCTGGGCCGAGCACGCAGGAGCACACAGGTCGCCCACTGGCTTTCTGGGAATTCACTGCACTGTTACTTGTACTATTCTCACATGGACGCAGTCGGACATCAAACAGACTTTGCATTTGTTGTCTACATTCTCATATTCATCTCTGTGGGTTATTGTCTAAAAAGGTTTGGGGCTGCGGTGTATTTGTGAAAATGACTCACTGCACTTTTGATTGAAATCTGTGCTTCTTTGTGGGAGGATTACTGTATACATTTGAGCTATTTACAAAAGACCAACACAAAGCCATGTTTGGCAACACACAAGCAGAAAGTTTATAAGTACAATCTGTTACACTTTTGTAACAGATTGATTGCAATAGTGCAGGAGTCCCATGGTTCTTGAGCCACATGCAGCTCTTTTGCCAATCTCCAGTGTCTCTCTATGGCTTTGACAAAAAAAATAGATGAATGTGAAAATTATCCTCTAACTCAATTGCAGTGGTTAGCATGGATTTATACACAGAAATGGCTAGCCCTGAGTCCCCCCTTCAAAACCCTAAAATAATAAGTCATGGAGGGAAATGCATGCAGAGAGGGGAAAAAGTGTATTGGCAAATATGTTTGATTTCATCTCCAATTCTCTTGTGTTACTGGTATGCTTGATCTGCTGCTGGACTTTATTCAATATGATTACAACAGGGCACCATGGTGGCACGGTGGTTAGCGCTGTTGCCTCACAGCAAGAAGGTCCTGAGTTTGAATCCACCGTCTGTGTGGAGCTTGCATGTTCTCCCCGTGTTTGTGTGGGTTCTCTCTGGGCACTCCAGCTTCCTTCCAAAGACATGGAATTAGGTTAATTGGTGATATTAAATTGCCCATAAGTGTGAATGTGCGCTGCAGCAGATCGGTGCCTCGCGCCCTGTGGCAGCTGCGACCGGCTCCAGGGACCCTGATTCTGATAAGTGGACAACTGAAACTTTCATATTTACCTCAGCCACTGATACGTGGAGGGAGGTTATGTTTGCTTGCTTGTTAGCAAAATAATGCAAAAAGTTCTCAAAAAGGTCAAAGGTCAAGGTCAGTAGGCTGTGTGACCATCATTACTATAATAGAGCTAATACTATTCCAATTTGTAAACTCTGCATACAGCAGGTGCAAAAATTTTACCAAACACAACAAAAACATGACAAATAGCTTAAATAGGTGGACATTATGAGGCTCAAACATGTTTTGCAGCTCCACGCTGAATTTCTGAGGTTTAGAAATGTTTAAAAATGTCTCTTTTTATTGTAAATAATTGCTGACCCCTGCAATCAGTGTATTCAACATGAAATTGTGCAGCCAGTTAAGTTCAATGGCTGCAGAATCCTTTTAGCAGTGAATACTTTTGTGTTTGGTGGATTATCACCAAGGTCGAGCTGTACCAAGTGGCCAGTGCCTTTGTTATCATCAACGCAAAGAGTCAAACAAATTAAGCTATTTAAAAAGCCCCCCCTCGTTTTATTCCTGTATTAAAAACAGTGCCTCCCCCCTCAGAGGAACATATTGTAAGCTTATTTTTCTCCAGGGAACACACGGTCCCATACATCTCTACTGCTAGTCCAATAAAAACACCACAATTTAAGCACACTGGTAGAACACCGTGAGAGGTAGCATTACAGACACACATATTGTACATGATGACGCCCCAAACCAATTCCTTCTTCAATTTTCTCATCTTGTCTCTACTGTGTTTCAATTGGAGCACTTCATGTAACAAAAGCCTGCAAGTGTCCCTCCAGTTAGAGGAACACAAGCAGGGGGAAAGCAAGCCAGAGTAATTGCAAAAACCTGATTTAACACAGCTGTGTCAAGGTGTAGCCACTGCGTGATGAATAAGACTCAGTCATCTTTCCATGTCACACTGTTATTGAAAAAGTAAATGCAACATACAATCCTGGCTCACAGTAATGGGGGCATCAGTAAAAACTACAATGCAGCAACATCCACATGAGAGTTTATAAGTTTTTTTTTTTTGCCCATTACATTCTCTGGATGGGCTAAAAGATGATGTGTGTAATAGTTAAAGATGAACTTGTGAAAAAAGTCAGAAATAACAATTTGAACAAATAAAGGCTGATAGAAAAAATACAACTAAACTAACACAAGGACAGAAAGGTTAAATACTGAAGATGAAGTTAATGAAATTGCTTTTATGTATATTATATATATATATATATATATATATATATATATATATATATATATATATATATATATATATATATATATATATATATATATATATATACATATATATATATTTATATATATATATATATATATGAAGATGAAGTTGATACATTAAACCCATTCCATACAGATGTTTAAATGGATATTATCCGGATATTTAACGGATGTTCATTCAGAGTTTGGATTTTTCCGGGTCCAATCTTGTCCATTTACGTAGAAATCTCTGAAACATATTGGTCAAAGATCCGGTGCACATTCTTTGGGATACTGTCCATATCTGTGACTGATACAGAGGTATCACTACCTCGGATAGTACCCTATTTTAACGCTTTTATTCCAGTGAAGCTTGCAAGACTCCTTATACAGTTTTACACAGTCCAAGCCCAGCCCGTCCCATTTACATATAAATATTAATTGTCCAGAAATGGAAAATAAAACATATTGATTCTGTATATTGCCTACCTCAGCTTTGGGAAGGATGTGATATGTGAGAGGACTGAGAAAAAAAAAAACCATGATGATTAAGATTGAAGGGAAGGGAAAAAGCTCTTCCACCTTTTCCCAGGATAGGATTATCATTCTGTTCCTCTGCTGTTAGACACAAACAAAATCTAACTTGATTATATTTAAACAATGTAGGCCTGATTACCATAGAGATATATGTTCTTTGATAATTACAGTGAAACCTTTAGGCTCAATTTAACGACAACGCAAACACCTAAACACCAAGCAGAATTATACTGTCTTAATATTGTAGATACAATATTACAAAACATTTTGCTGTTTGTGTACTGTTGAAAACACATTCCTATAATTCAAATACAAAATGACACACCAAGTCAGACACTGATAAAATAAAGAAAGGCTATATCATTTTACTAAATTACACTTTAAAACACTTTGGCAGGAGAGGCAGTGAGTACAAAGGGACCGAGAACAAAGAGTGTAAGGGGACGGAGAATATGAATATGAATATGAAAAGAATATGAAGACTGAAATGCAGAAGTCAGAGACAGAAGATGAAAAAAGGGTGCAGGTTCTAGAAAGGGAAATTATGTAACCCGATTCCCATACGTTACTGCCTGATGGATACTTTATGCCACTGGATTTAAAGCAAATGGAAAACAAAGACTTGTCACCTTTTTTTTCTTTTCTTTTTTTTTAAAAAACAAACAAAAAAACAAACAAACTAACAAATCTAATCTAATTTTAGGTTGTTGCTAATATCTGTGCAGGGACTACAGGAATAAAAAAGAAAATGAAAATGAAAATGATGTGTTTCTTAATGAATGTGTCTATAAATGTAAAAGTTATGTTTTAAATAAATGTATTTTTATTTCAACACGATGTATCGCCAGTAAGTTTCACAAAATAGTGATTTACTCTATAAATTACAGTCTTAGTTAAAAAATGTTTTAAAAAATTCACATAATCACTAGATATTACTGTATTACAGTATTACTGTAAAAATACTGTAAAAATCACAGCATTGATACTGTAAAATGTACAGTATAAATGTAAAAAATACTTTAAGAAGTAGCATCACTGAACATATACTGTAGAAGTTACAGCATTATGATTAAAATTATGACAAATTTACTAAAGTTACTAATTTATTTCAAGCTAAATAAACAAATAACACCAAAACACATATTGTGCTCTGACCTCTATAATGATAGACCAATACTTTCTGATACATGTGCGTGAAGCTGAAGTTGCTGTTCTTTGTGCTTTGGTTCATCACTAACACTAATTGTAATTTTTAGTAAAAAGGGATTTTTAAAAGGTTTATCTGCAGGATGCTGCTGAGCAGGCGACCCATCTGCTGAAAGGCTGCGAGGGCCTGGTTTGATTCTGCCCTGGACCATTTCCTGCATATCAATTCCCCCTCTTAGTTTCTACCTGCTTTCCTTCATTACTCTACACTGTTCCTGTCCAATAAAGGCTAAAATGCCAGGAAAAAAATACTTTCCCTGGGTCATAACTTTATATACCTTTGATAAATATTGGACTTGAAGCATGGGTGAAATTTCAATGAACTATATGATTATCAAATACAAGAGCAAAAGAGAAATGCTGCCACTGATGGTTAATGGTTTTGAAGGATTTGTTTGCATGCCCACTTCAACATTGGCAAAAACATGAGTCATAGCATCAGACTGGGAAAAATGCAGCTCCAGCCTTGGTCTCGGACTGTGATACTTATTACTTTTTATATATATTTTCATGTTTTATTTCCATTCCATTCTGTCCATTGCAGCACTTAAGTCAGATCTTTGTTTTTGCTTCAGGCACAACATTTTAGGATTTACCATTTCAACAGCCCATTCAGCCCAAAATTGCCTTTTTATAGGTTGTAAGTCATTTTCAGTACAGCAACATGAAGGATACGGACTTGCAATTTAGCATGAAAAGACACACAAAAAAAACTTCCTTCTGTCTTGTAGCGTTACTTCCTGCCTGAACACTGAACAACTCAGATGCAGCTGAAACCAGACTTAAACACAGAGTTGAGTTATACTGGAGCGCCGTGTAATAAAACCCCTTTTTTTCTGTGGCATTCATCAGAAAGGGGACGCGGTAACACGGTAGTCAATCAGCACTACCTGTTAGGCAAGTTATGGTGTGCATGACATGAGGTTATGCTTCAGTCCAGTTTAGCTGTACTTGATATAAACTGAGATTGTGTCCATCCCTACACATGCTGCTTTACCACAAATCAAATACTTCAGTTACACAAAATTGCTTGACATTATGTAGCCATGCCAATGCCTCCTAGAAGCCCTCTGCATGCAGATGAGGGCCCCTGCTTAAGGCAATCCAAGACTCAAAACTCCCAAGTCTTTCTCTGCCAACCCCGAGGATAATGGCAGGCACACACTCCACCACTCTCCTCTAGTTTCAGTCTAGCATGATGGTGACACCATCAGTATTCATAGTAACACATGTATGTTTACAAAGACAAATTTTACAATCAATGAAGAGCAATAATGAGACTTTTAAACAGTTTAATTTAGAAAATAGGTTTATTACATTTCCTCATTTGATTTGATAAGTGACAACATTTCAATCATTTTCACAGTGAGCACCTTGTTTAAAAGAATAACTGAAAGATAGCAAAGTGGTCACATTGTAGTCTGAATCTGGCCCATTTGCTTTACTTACAAAATGACTCTTAGTATAAAGGCTTCATTTAAGTGACACCACATGAGCATATTTAGGGGGAAAAAATGTGGTGTTGGTTCAACATGACATCATTTATATTTGGAATTTAACATAATGTTTAGGAGAGCGGTCTTAAAAAGAGATATTTAAAGAGATTATATGTTTACCTTTAACATTTATATCTTTCTACTTTGTGCAATTCAGAGGGGAAAAACTAACAAAATATATTTATTGTGTATCTGCAGTCCTCTTGGAGTTAAAGGAAATGTATTTTGGGCACGTTGCACTTGCTGAAAACTGAAATTGAATTTAAAGCTGTGAAAATGTTCCATCTACTAAATAAGCTGAGTTTTGCCAAAGTAAAATTCATGATTGGGATTTGTGGAAACCAGGTTGTGTGACGTTAAATGCTTTACTTAAATGTTAGGCCAAGCGTCTTCACTTCAGCATGTCAGAGTAAGCTGAGAGAAAGGAGAGTTGAGGGAGAGAGTAGCTGATTTTCTCATGAAATGGGAGAGACCATATTGCTGTTGGTAAATGCCATAAACACATAATTCACAAAAAAATTTCTTTGACACAACTAGATTTTTCCGAGTCATACATAACTACATGTAAGATGCACATACACACTTGCATATCACCTCCTTATCTTTCAAAACATACTCACACTTGTGTTCCATGTCCCAGTGATGGGATTCTAAAGAAGGTCAATCTCTGGAGAGTACTTCTGGCTGCAAAGATAATCCACTTTGATGAATTTGCTCACATTCACACAAGTGTCGTCCTTAAAGCGTTCCACCTTGATATTGCAATAGATGCTTCATAAATCACCCGGGCTTGCAAAGACTTTTACACTTTACGATCAGCCGGAATTGAAAACTTGTTGAGAGTGACGAGGTGATGTGTTGGAAATGTTACGATGAGGGGCACTTAACGCTGTAAGCAGTTCAAGAACAAAGTCCAACCTGACATTAAAGCCAAATAGTGACTTTGTTATTTGATACTAGCATTAGAATTTGACATTGGAAAACAGGATGCTGAAAAGATGAAGGATGAAGTAAAACTAAAATTAATTTAAATTTCTAAGTAATGTTTGGGTTAAAATCAGTCACTTTGGGGATAGGGGAATCTCATAATCACCATCTCCATGTTGCACCTTCTTTATGACCAGCAAGAAGGAAAACTGTAGCAACTATGAAGCTCTTTTATAAATTCTCATGCAAATTTATCTGAAAACACACTGTTAACTATCACATTTTGTTTGTAAAGTACAAGAGTCATCATGCTCAGGGTATTAAAATAAAAAGCTAGAGTTTACATGACTCATGGTCTGTTTTTAAGTCATGTGTTGCCTTTGGCGAGGGGAGAAAGCCTGGCACGCTCAGAGTCTCCAACAGGGCTACCTGGGAATTTCACCACACCTTAAAATTGAAACTGTGGTTTATTTATCAGTAATGAAGCCTCTCTTTTGAGGGTTAACCTGCTGAGCCTTTACTTGAACAGCTGTCAAGCCCACACTGAGTGACTCCACCTTTTGGGATTATAGCATTTTCATGGATTCCTTTTCAAACAGGGCTCAGTCTCATCGCTTCAAAGTTGCATTTAAAGAGTGGAGGTCACATGTCATTAATCAGCTACTACAGGTGGACAGTCCAAGAGTTTTGAAGTAGGGAGTTAATTCAGGTGGGCGGGAACCTGTCCAGATACCAATGGTACCACCAAGCAGTTGCTCAAAGTGAGAGGTCTAAGTTCACCAGTTCATATGCCTGGATATAAAATTCAAGTGGAGGAAAATATAGACATTAAGACCTTATCTGTAGTTCATGTCCTTAATCTGTACTCTAGGCTCACTGCCCTGGTTTATGGGACACAGTCCACACTAACAGCTTTGGTAACTAAAGCCAGCAGCCTGTCTCTCTCAGGGATCTCTGGGAACCCTGATGGGAAAGCGTGAAATAGCATCCCGCTCTCCTGAGACCGCAGGTTTCTTCGAAGCTCGAACTCCCACTGTGTTCTGTCTAAGAGAGGCAGAATTGCTTAAACCATGGCAAACAGGGCAAAAGAGATGCCCTCTCAATCAGTCTCACTCCTTCTTCCTGAATAAGCTGGAGGGTAGCCAAATTAGAGAAAGTGCAGAGCGGACCCTGGGGCCATGTGTGAGCCAGAACATCTCACCCCAGAGGCAGCTTGTCATTCCTCAGAGACAATGTGCTGACTCTGTGAAAGTGGTAAAGTCTGCTTCAGTTCTGCAAAAGCAACACCAAGTCTCCTTGGCCATCTGAGGATGGAGTCTTTAGTGGCTTACACTTGGAAGACCTCTTGGCCTCTTGTCTTCCGCAATGGTTAATGACCCCGGCACAAGTACAACTGTGAGCAGGCAGACAAATGGTGAGCCCACTGCCACGGTTTGGTTTCCAGCATGTATAGGACAGGAAAGCCTATCTGACAAGCTAACTTTGCCATACTTGACATGCTACTATAACTGATGCAGAGCTGGAGACAAACAGCCAAGAAGTGGTTACCTCCTTGTTACTGTTACAGCTTTGTGAATTTAGTTTGCCTAATAGCTGCAGATATCATCTTACTTAGAGAACCAAAAGTTCTCTACTGCATAGAGATGCTAGAGGCGGCAACATGCCACCTTGGCTGTGCTGGAGAAAAGTTGTCTCACTGCTGTTGCCAACTTATAAGATGCAAGATTTAGCACAAGTTCCACAAAGCCTATTAGATTACAACACATAGATCACATAGATTACATAGATCAACAGGGAATCCCAGCTGCCAGTCAGGTGAAATGAAAGGAGACCAAAAAAAACACTTCATATGGGCCAACATTAACATCTCATTCTCCTCGGTCCCACCAAGACTGCTAGCTTATGACACAACTCTCAATATGACAGTAAAGAAAATCCCATTCAGCATAAACAGAAGAAAGACACAGTGTACCCTAATTAAGTTAAATATCAGCTGAGAAGTCACTGAATGCACGAGTCCTATAAAACCTTCAAAAGCCTGAAAATATCAGCATTGTTTTAAAGTGGCATCAGCAGCTGTGGCAGTGATGACAGGCACGCCAGACACAAATCAAACTAAACATTTGAACATCTGTCTACTGTACAAATGAACACCAAGAAAGACAACTCACCAACAAATTACCAAGGGAATTATAACTTTCCAAAAAATATCACTCAGTAGAAATGGCATATTTTCTGAAAGCTTCAGTTACCACCAAGTGTATGTTAAAAAAAAAAGCTGGCAGAACTTTATTTTCACTCGTACGGTGGCAAAAGAGATTTAGCACCAAGTGTTTGGCAAACGGCACATCTTCATCATTTGCCTCATCTTACATCGGCCTGGAGTGACTTTGCACAGCACATACACAATCACTGCTGCTGAAGGAAATTAAGAGGCTGCAGGAAGGATGAGCTGCAGCTGAGGCAGTGGGTGGAGGTTATAGCTTAGTAATAAAACAAAGAAACCAACAGAAAAATTAGAAAAGCAAAGTGAAACCAGGTTTTATTTAGCTTCTTATCGGATAAATGTTGAATAAATGTCTAAATATGTAAATATGTGAAGATTTACAATTTTTAAGAATTTAATTAATAAAACAAAGGTGAAAGTCACTTGTTCAAAAATCTTATCAACACGCGATGCAAAAAAATAACAACAAACGTTTAATAAAGTAACAATGTATCTGCAACTTCTCCAACTCATGTTTTCTGAATTCTTACACTGACTTTTTGAAATGTGCTGTAACACGACGGTTACAGTTTTCAGTAAATGTATGCTGTCTGAGCTGTCTCAGACTGGACGGTACATCTGCTACGCTGACATGTCCTGTCATCACTGCAATCAAACTCCCCTCTCGGCTTTTACTGAAATAAAAAAATACCATTTCAGAAGGAAATGAAAAAAAAAAAAATACTCAAAACTCGCTGACAACGCAAAACGAAATCAACTAAATAAGATTTTGAGTGTTTGTCAAACTAACAGGATTTTTTTTTGCCACACAAGTTTTCCAGTGTTTCCATTTTAGTTTATGTTTTGGATTCAGTGCAAGTCTCCCATTGTTAATGCCAAAGTATCTTCAATGTCAAGTAATTACTGTGTACCTAATACTGCCAATTTCCAGCACTGTGAGGTTGTCGGCCTTAGAGAAATGATGATGATCTGTGAGCTAAAAGAAAAACTGAAATGCCTAAACCTCAAAAGGTCATTAAAGTTTTCTACTCTTACACAGTTTGAGAAACAATAATTCGATGATATAAAACCAAAGTCAGACAGAGATATGAGTTTCAGATACATTATTACGATTTCAGAGCACAAATTATTCCATGTTTCAGATGGTCGGTGGTTTTTAATGCTCTAAATTCAGATATATCTGTTTCAGACTTCTTCTTGTTGCAAATATAATATTGCTCAATAAATTAAGCTAATGAAACTAATAGCTTTATTCATGTTAGTGCTTTACAGCATTAGCTTAAGTAATGCAATTAACAGCTAGTGTGGCCCCCGTCTAAAATCCATTAGTCATGGTTATGGTGTAATCATCTATTTTGATATTATTCTAATTGAGGAATGCAGCATAATATTTTCATAAGCTATTGGTGGATGGCAAGTCTATGAATGATGTACAGGCCTGCTCAGTATACTTGCCCACCCTCGAGTTAGTGAGGGGCCACCGTGGGGCAGGAACAATTCTCATTTTAACTAATTTGACACGCATTTAAAAGTGTGCATTAAAAAGAATCACACTGGTTTTAGAGGGGACTGCTGTAGCTGTTTTTTGACACCCTTTGGATATAATTAATCTTACAGTCTTAAGTATAATTTTGAGTTAATGTGAAGTGCTGTCAGTAATCTACTATATAACCATTCAATGATAAAAGTGCAGCCAAAGGAAGTTTGATTTTTTTTTGGCTCGTGACGGGACCGTTCGCTGCCAGCTGGTCAGAAAGTGTGAGCTGAAAAAACATAAATGATTTGGGCATTTAGTAAAGATCTCATCTTTAAGAAGAGTGCAAAATTAATTTCCGTCAGTAAAAATATAACGTTACTACTGTGGTCAGAGGTTGTCTTTGTTCCCTTTTTTAAAAAAATCTTTATTTCCCTTTTATGACTACAAATATGCAGGCTGTAAAGAACCAGTTATTTGGGAAGATGATTTCATATTAAAATCCAAAGTGACATCTATTCTTTACGCCACACATGAACGGTATAATTAGGTCAATGCAATCTACAGCTGCAAATGTGTAAGAAACACAAGGATTTTTATCTCTTTAGGTCGCAGCTGCTGTGGCAGTGACAGAGTATCTGTACACATTTCAGTAGGATGACGATATAAAGCCACTGTTTCAAAGCAAACCTCTCTGCAGAGTAATCAAATAACCTCCATTTTGGCGAGTAAAGTCAAGAGCCATCCAGATCTCGGTGAAGTCAGTTTGTGGACGAGCCGGGAAGGGGAGGGGGGTGGAAGCAACGACCACTGCGACCAGAGACACGCCTTTTCTAGGGACGAGACAATGCGTCTGCTGGAAAGGAGCCAGCAGCCGCACTCAGTGCAGTCCCCAGACGAGTTTTGAATTCGGGGTGTATAGGAATTCACTTTCCTCTGACAACAGCCACACTGCGGGCTCTGGAAACACAGCAGCCACTTGTCTGTCAGTGGGAAATCCCAGTAAACTGCTCTCCTCACAAACATCAGTGTTGCTGGGGTCTATCCCAGTAGCTCAGTTCCCATCTGCAATAATTTACTCTTAATCCCTAAAAGCCTCTCCCTTTCCCCTCTAAAACAATGCAAAATATCTAAGAAAAGCCACAAGGAAGACAAAAAAACAAGCTTCGTGTTTAGCTCCAGCAAACCCATTGTGCTTATTGCTCGATTTACGGCGGCAGAGGACACGGCTGAGAGAGAAACAGACAGAGGCCGAGAGACAAACGAGAAGAGAACAAAGAAGAAGATTTTTTTTAAGGAAAAGACTGTTTAAAAAGACAGTACTTATCCACATTCATTCTCCTGGATATGGTGGATTATTCGTGACACATTCACTGTGTAAATGTCAAAGTGTATGAATGCAGCTTGTACACACATTCAATTTTTTTTCCCCTCAGTACGCCAAATTTACCACTAAATTGCCTCCTGTGTCTAAACACTGCTGCGTCTGTGGTAGCACTTCAAGTAAGGAACGGTTTTCATCCGTGTCTTCACGAATATGCTGTTTTTAAAACAGAAACAAACACTTTTAAAAATCCTATATAAACATAACTGTAAAAGACAATGCTATGATTAAAAAAAACAAGCTATAGTGTCTGTACGCCATGTTTGTCAGGTACATGTGGAAATATTTTCCCTTCTAATATTATCTAGCTCTTCTTTGAAAACAAGAAGGAGGTGTTTTATTACTGTTTTTAAGGAGCCCTTAGCTTTAGCTCAACTGCATTTCAGTGCCTATGAGGAGTCTTCCTCAAAGTGCTGCTGCATATTCTAATTAGTGAATACACAGGCTGATTGGGCACTTTAAAAATAGCTTCCCTGGAGATAAGTAAAGAGAAGGATAGCACAGGCAGAATAATGGGATATGTTCTTTTGAAAATAAAAAGACAAACACACGCGGAAGCGTCGTCTTTAAAGGTATTCTTTGTGAAAAGAAATTGTCGGTGCAAATATCCCATTAAAATATGTGCTTTAGCTGATAATTTAAAAGGGCTTCAGGGTAATAAAAACTCTGCAAACACACTTTGGAGGAGCAGACATTTCCTCATCTGTGACAAAACTTGAGTGTGCCGCAATTTAATGGATCAGAGTTCTGTGCATGGCAACAGATGGGGGTCTAGCTGGCATAGCCCTCATTATTGAGCCTCTAAGCCCTTCTCTCTCACACTGCCACCTGTCCAGCAGGTCTAATGTTATTCTCGCACCTGGGCAGGCCATCACAAGCTATCTTCAAAGTTGTGCTCTGAGGGCATCCGTTCTTTTTGCAACATGTCACCGCTAAAAGAAAGAGAAACGCCACACGTTCACCGGCTGCACCTTCCACAAATTAAAGTGGCTGAAATAAGCTGTAAAGCATCTTGGCACCAGGATACAGTTTTGAATAACCTATCACTATAATAATAATGCATGTGCATTTGCTTTGGCTAACTGTGAGGGCATTTCCTATTTATTTTGTTGACAAATATCTATTCAACCCACACAGTCACGCACTAACCTAAACATTGTCTAATCTCTGAGCAGGAGCAAAACTGTTCCAATCACAGGAAAAGAGCAGATGACAGTGATTCAGATGAGCAAAGAAAATGCTCACAGGAGCAGATGAGAGATCCATATGTATGAAGATAAGCGTGGCATAAACAGCTGAGTCCACTGTGTTTACTTTTTTCAAACAGAAATTCAAAAGGAGCTGACCACGTCTGCGCTGCCTTCATAGTTACGAGTCCCAAAAGTGTGCTTGTTATTGTCTTCACCTTCACCTGTATGTCTGCGTCCCACTTGGCTGAAACACGGTCACGATGACGGCTCCTGCGGTGCCACAAACGTGGTTTCTAGGACTTATGATGGGTGCAGTTCGGTTAGCATGTTCCTACACAGCCTCAGTGGTAGCCCACAATGCTGTTTAAGTCTATATTTGATACAAGAGTTTGTGCTAATTAGTCAACAGCCAGGCCTCTTTTTTATCTGAGTGGTAATGTTGTGATTTTAGTTAGATTACAAATAATTTTGCCCAGTATGCAGCCATGTGATGAGAAGAGATGTCAACAATTTTGCCACAGATATCTTGCTGAGATCAAACACCTCATCTGTCATCGCAGCACCATTTCATGGTCTGTCCACCTGAGATGAAGCCTGGGTTAAACCAAAGTTGAGAGCACAAGGAGAGGCTTGAGTTGTTGGGATGACTGCTTTGCAAACAGCTTCCACAATGTGTCGAACCATCAGCCCTTGCCTGTGGATACTGAGTGCTGCTTCATTGCATTCATTAACATATCTTTAAAGCTACTCTTCAGCTCAAGGTCTAGAAGTTGATTAAAGGCATGTTTTCTTGGAGGCAGGAAGAACAAAGGTTTCACAGTGCTGTAAGGGGAGCACAGTATCTGCGGGGCTGCTATTAAAAACTGTAATATCGGTTTAGCCTCTCAGACCCTAGCCATCAATAAGAAGGTCTTCATGACTGACAAAGGCAAACAGGCAAACAGCAAACAGCTCACAGGCACAATCCCACCTGATAAGGCCCATAACCTCATTCACTCTTCACTGGAGGAGTTAATCGAGTCAGGCTGACATCATGAACTGAGATAATGCCAATAAATACCATTTTCTCACACCATGTTCGATAATTATAGCTCTCTAATCCACCAGTTGCCAGGGTCTAAGGGTGAAGACACCGCTTCAAGATAAAGCTCTGTATGTTCATTATTGCAATCACATGGAAGCTGTTCCTTTTTGTGCTAAAGAATTTTATCCATTGTATAATAAAAGCAACTTTCTGCAACTTTCATTTCATGTTGCCGCCAGTTCTTATTCCCTGAGCAGAAGCACTGAAGAAAAAAGTGGAATTAGTTTTCCAGCACGAGCAGCTCATACTAATGGGTCTTGCTGGGGTTGCTTTTTGGTCCGGACTGTTTTGCCTTTGTTCAATTATGTATTCATATCTTTGCTCTTTACTCCAGAGGAAACAGGAAATACATAACTATTGACTGCTGCAGCCAGGACAGTGGCTCACATTCTCAATACAACAACTTCAGCATGTTCTGATGTCAGCCCCCCCCCCATCCAAACCAGTGTCTCTTTCACTCGCTTTTCTCCCTCCTGTGCTGCGTGTAATTTTGCACTGCCATAACTGATACATATGACAGTCTTGCTGATAGTTCCTTTTACAGACTAACAATCATCAGATTTGCTCATGTCCCCGTGTTGACAGAAAAACAAGATCTTCAATTTTATCGGCGTTGTCAGTTCAGCAGTCATCCCATTCAAGTCACACAGTGAATGCCCTTGGCTACAATAACCTTTTGGGTGCAGGCTAATATTCATGTTTGTTTACTATGTACCGCAAAGAAAAAAAAAAAAAAGACATGCAGCAGCATTTACTCTTCTCTTATGAACATCTTTGCAATTAAAATAAAATCAGCTTGGTCTGATGCCTCTGAATTGCTGTCTATAGTGATGGATGCCTGGTGTTGGAAGGGGCTGTTCGCACATCACTAGTGAAGTATCATTTCAGCCCCTGGAGAGAGTGCAGAGCTGAGGTGGGGTGTGCGCCAAGTGATGTCCCTGACTGAGCCCTCCATCACACTTTTCCCGAGATGGACAGAGAGAATACTCTTCCTCCCCCAGAGACTGATTACCTGCAGCCGGCTGTTGGGAAAGATTAACCTTCTAAGTTTGGAAATATAAGGTTCTATTGGTGCTGATATATGACATTTGATATACAGTATAGCATCTAATGTGTAGAATATTTGGGTTACTGAGGCTAAAATATTAAAGTCCCAAATTTGAAATTAAATATTGATAAATCATTAAGTTATGAATTGCAAACGCTAGATTTCTACCCCATCATTTGTATAATTAGCCACTGAACACAGTTTTTAATAAAAACATGCATTGCTAGTAAAAAGTTGCATTAGATCATCTATTGGTGAAATATTAATTATTGGAATAATACCCTGGCAAGCTCAAAGACTTCTGATAGATCCTGCACAACCCAACTCTCTGCCTGCTGAGGTTCCCCAGTCTTCAGGGGAGACAGAGGGTCCTGTGGAACAGCCTCTGCCTGATCCTGAGCCGGTGGGTCCTGAACTATCTGAACCTGAGTGGGAGTCTGAGGTTCCAGTCCAGTGCCACCCGAGGGTCTTCGCTTCCAACGTTGGCCTCCGAAGGGGATCTGCCCCTTCCGCTGTCAACGGCCTCCAGCCAGGCATTCAGAGGTGTCCCACTGTCACCAGCAACGCCAGTCTGGAGACACGCTACCCGAGAGTCTCCTTCACCATCATCAGCCTGCAGTCATCTCACCTGAAGGTCTCTGTCACCATTGCCAGCCTTTGTCCAGGCCACCAGAAAGTCTGTGTCACCGTTGTGGGCCTCCAGCCAATCCACCAGAGGTGTCCCTTTGCCAATGCCATTCTCCAGCCAAGCCACCTCCAGTGGCTTGTCACCAGCCCCCAGTAGGTCTTCTTCACCAACGTAGGCCTCCAGCCAATCCACCACAGGTGTCCTGTTGCCAACACCAACCAATTTGCAGCCAAGCCACCGTAGGTGTCTGGTCACCTCCGCTGAGGACCTCTAGAGGGTCTCTTCATCCCCAGCTTCCAGAAGGTCTTCTTCACCAATGCAGGCCAGGTCATCTTTTGTGTTTTGGACTTTCTGGTTCCCTTTTTTTTATTGTCTTTGTGTTCATGGTCTTAATCATCTTGTCTTTTGTGTTTTGTATTCAATTCTACTTCCTTGGTCTCGTCTTCAGTACTATCCTCAGCTGCGTTTCCACCTGTTACCCATCCTCTCGTTATCCTGCGTTGGTATATAATCCCTCCGTCTCCCCTTGTCCTTTGTAGGGTGCTCTCTCATTAGGTGTGAGCCTCCTTGCTTCATGTTCCCATGTTTCAGTCGGATTTGCTCTTGTATAAGCTTGTTCCGTGAGTTAACAGCAACAACACTGACTTCCTTTAGCTCACTCATACCCATCCTCTGATGGGTATGAGTGATGCCATGTCACAAAGCTCGAGTCATCTCAAACTGATTTCTTAAACATGACAATGAGTTCAGTGTATTCCTCTGGCCTCCACTGTCACCAGATCTCACACCTTTGGGATGTGGTGGAATGGCAGATTCACAGCATGCACAGCCGACAAATCTGCAGCTACTGCGTGATGCTATCGCATCAATATGGACCAAAGTCTCTGAGGAACCAGGTACTAGCAACCTGTGACTACTGAAGTGACTGGTGAGTGTACTTTTGTAAATATATCACTGACCCATAAACAAGGTCATGAAACACATTCATGTACGTTGATGGCATCTTAAAATTGCAATTTACAATGGACCCTTTTTGAAGCAGACGGGGACACCGAGACAGGAAAAAGAAGGAGAGGTTGTTGATGGGCACGTCGTATTCAGACCTTCACGCATGAGCCATTAATGTCACTATATGTGTGGCTGCATCACCTACTTCTGTGTTGGAAAGGAGAGTGTGTATAACTGTTGAGCCGGAGTTTCAGGATGAACAATGTGGATTCTGTCCTAAACATGGAAGACTGGGCCATCTCTGTCCCCTTATAAGGGTGCTGTGGGGATCAAGGGAAATTGGTTATCCAATCTACATGAGTTTTGTCAACATGGAAATTTTGTCTTTTACAGCATTTTTTCATGGGGGGGGGAGTGGGACTATGGGATGTTTTTGCTATGTGCCATCTGCTCTCTATCCAGCTGTGTCATTCTGCAGTAATTCAACCATATTTCCTTTGCATTGTGGACTCCAGCCAGCCTGTGCCTCATCTCCAATTCTGTTGCTGATTTATGGACAGAATCTTAAAGTAAGGGAGAGAGCTGGAGTGCGCCCAGGTTGGTAACCTCAGAAACAAACAAACAAGGAAGAAAACAAACAAACAGCAGATTAACATCCTTGCTTTTTGAAGAGAACAGCGGACGGGACCTTGGGACCTTGACCTTCAGCATGCACAGGTGAGTGTCAAGCCCTTGGGATGAAGGTCAGCATCTTCAAATCTGAGGCTTTGCAAGAAAACAGAGGACTGACTCATGTGGGTGTGGAGAGAGTTCAAGTATCTTCAGGTTTTGTTCATGCATGAGGGCAGATGGCAGCAGCAGGCAGTTTGGAGCTGTGTCTGCACTGATGTGGATGGTCAGTCGTGGCCAAGAAGGAGCTGAGCCCGCAAGCCTGAGAAGTTATAATATGTTGTATTTTCACCAATAATTATAAATTCTGTACTGCAAAAAAAAAAAAAAATCTGTAATTTAACAGAATTTTTCTTATTTTTTTTTTTTTTACAAATTTTCCTGTTATTCTTAAATACAAGAAATATCAATACAGTTACAAAATAACAGACTGTGACTTAACATGTCTAATGTAAAATAACATAAAAAAAAACCTGTACCTGTGAATAAAAGAGATTTTCTGATTTGTTTGACGGATTTTTTTCTCCACACAAAAAGATTGTAAAAATACAAAAATTAAAAAGTGTGGAATTTTCAACCTTTTCTAAGAGAAAGTGAAGACTTTCCTCAAATCGCCAGCAACAGGGAAACATTCGGGCAAGGAAAACAAACCATTTATAAGTTGAAGCAGTTGAAGGATGACAAAGAGACCTCACAAGACTTACCAGCGTTTACTTCTGGATAAACACCGTGGACGTAGGAGCACGCTAACATTGCTGATGTAAAAACAACAGATAATTTTCGAGGGAGGAAAAAGTCAGCAGTAGGGACAAGGTTACACACTGCAGTCTTCCCTGCACTCACACAAACTTGCTTTTCTTTCTCCCAGCAGATTCATTATGTGACTCGTTGGTGTCAAGGGGTGTAGTGAAAAGGTGCGTCTGCAGCGTGAGCATTTTAAAGATGTTCAGAAATTACTTGTCACGGCCGTGGTAAGCCTAAAAGGTTATCAATCCATCATGAAGGGATACACATAAATGAGGCACATTACCCTGGGCATGTTGTATAGCAGGTTGCAAATCTCACTTCAAAGATTTCTCGTTTACAGTCACCATCAGCTTTCATTCACAACATGAGACTCTGCAGGGACCTTTATGGGGCCAAATGAAAAGTACAAGTTAATGTAGTCCTGATTAGAGAGTTTAAGTTGTTCGTGTGTTCCCTGTTCTCTGAAGTTTGGATATCGCTGTTCATTTTTCCTCTGTGGACTTCTGCAGACATCCTAATTCAAGGTTACTTCTCAGATTAACCTGCTGGTTTCTGAGTACTGCATTTGAATACCTCTCATTCCACACTGACGGATCACAAATGCATATTCAAATGCAAAAAGCTGTTACACAATAAAATGCACAATTAATACATATTCAATTATTAAAAATATAATGATTTAGTTACCACTTAGTGTAACCTCTTTGGACATGCACACTACTCTGGTGCAGGAATAACATGCAGACGGCCACCATAAACATGCTCTTTGCAAATTCTACTATTTTGCTGCTTTGTTAATTAAGAAAATGTGTATTACAGCAAAGTCCATATTGTTTTTTGTTTTTTTGTTGTTGTTTTTAATTCAACAGATGCCTCTTCAAGATAAATCCCAGCAAAAAGTGAAAAAGTGAAGAACACTCCGAGCAGGCGGCTTGAGGTCATCTTTCCTGAAATTCTGCGGACCTGCTTATCCGTGAGGAGAACGGGATGCCAGTGGCAGACCAGCCAGTCCTGGTACTCTCTGGGGAATTCCAGCCGATTTGCATGGTGCTGGGCTGTGAGCACAAGTCTCACTAAAGGATTGGCAGCAGCTCGGTTGGTGCCCTTCTGCAGTCCTGCCCTGCTCTCCTGTCCTCATGCAATAGTATCTATATCACATACTTTGCTTGGAGAAACCTCTAACAACTGCACCTGTGAATGTCCTATCTTGGTTGAGTTGGACTACCTGTGCAGCCTGAATGGACTCCTGTTTCATGCTACCAGTGGGTGAGAACACTGGACTTTGGCCACTTTTCCTTGAGGGTGGGCAATTATTTCATTGTGTTTCACTGTGAACCTGAACTGTACCTGTTGTCAACTGCACCCGGATTACATAACATAACTTCTACAAGTGTCCAAATATCTTCAGGTGTCTTCAGCACAAACTTGCCATATTCAGCGTGACTCTAAATTTAGGTTACCTTGGTTTCATTGCTAGATGTTTATAATTTTTGTTCTGCTTTGTTTGTATGTCTCAATAAAAGCCATCTGGAACTAAGCATGTTTATTTTTTTTTATAACAAATTGTTAGAACTTTTCTGAGATGGTCTGTTTGTTGACAAAATTAAATGTTGAGGCACAGGAAGTAAGTGTGCTCTAATTATTTAAGAGCTGTCATCTCTACTTTATAGCATTCAGCCACCGTGCAGTTTTAAGGAAGTGAAAAATGCTATAAATGATAAAGTAGTCTTACAGTAACAGTAGATTTTTTATTTTAACATGTTTTAAGGACAAAAATAGCAAAATGAAACACAGTATTGATGTATTACAGCAGTATTATGACATATTTTAATATTTTAATAAGCATAACTCTTTCAATGTTCATATCAATTAAATACACAATTTTATGTGGAATCATATCTGATCAATCAGTATGGACTGATATCTATGAGTATATTGTAATTACAATAACATTTGTGAAAAGGTAAATCTGTTAACTATACGTTGGAATACACATATGATTTTTTCACGTAAAATTACATAATAAAAACCAAATAAATGGAGCACTTTTCTGCACTTTTAAGCCTGATTAATTGATTCACAACAGTGTTTGACCATATTAGGTAATTTCATTAATTTTACACATATAAATACATTTTATTTAATATGAGAAATATGTGAAAATACACAATATTTCATGTAAATTTAAAGCTCAAACTATTTTAATTTACTGTCTTCTGAAAATCTGGAAATTTTCTTTATTTTAAAGCATTTTAAATTTCTTTATTTTTATGTGATGGTAAATTTCCATTATTTTACTGAATTTTTTCTGGCACCCTAGCTGCTAGAATATTACTTTTTAAAATGTATCTATTAATTTTTACAGTGTGGGTAGTGGTCAAAAGACCAGGTTCAAAAATTTAGGCCGTTTGTCACTGAGTGTGAGTCTGTGACCTCAGACTGTATTTGGAGACAAGGTGGACATAAGAAGGAACCTGGACTGAATGTGTAAGCTGTTTAAGCATTCGACCAATGTGATATCTACATGCTTACTAAGGGAGGTATTCTGGACAAGACTATGGGGCAGATTAAAGCTATGCTGGAAAAATGTCATGACCTTTCTGACCTGGGAAGGCACTGAGGTAGAGAAAGCAGCCAGGGACTGCTGCCTCTGCAAGCCCAGTCTTGATGAATAGGAATAAATGGTAAGATAATGAGATGGAAATCATTGCTCATCTTTACACCCTCCAAAGTAACATTGTAAGCAAATGTATCCAGCTTTGTAATTTATCCAGTTGATGCCACTAAGTTCTGTTAATTTTCTTCAAATTTTACATACTGACCTGCACTAAATACAGATAAATAAGATTAAACCCTAATTTCTAGATGACACTTGCCATAAATGTTGAATACTTTCACTTAAAAAGGGTGCCTTTACCAATGGGATTCAGAAAATGGTCAAAAAGATGTGAACTTTGTCACATAAAAAACAGCTACACACATCAGACATGAGAAAGTCACACATTTTTAGATGTGTTTTGTTTTAATACTGATCACTATTCCTTCAAAAAATTCCACCTGGTTGAGATTCATGTCATCTGTATCACATAATTAGCACTTATGGGCTCATTTTTCTGAGTCTGTTATGTTCCTAATGGATTCAGCCTGCATGGATTCAGCAGAGCAATCACTGTCACATTTCAGCATCCTGAACATGTGCTAGCACCATACACACTGCAGCTGGAAGTACACGAGAGACAAAAGCAGCAACTAAATGCTCTACATCAAAGGAATTCACAGATTTAATTATTGATGATAATTAATACAGATTTTTGTTAAGTTTTCATATCAAGTGAATGGTAAAATGTCACGTCACTGCATAAATTCATTTGCTTTCACGCGTAGTTTCAGATCAGCAAAAGCAGTTACGGTACAAAAGATTCAATGGAGGTAATTCTTCTGAAAGGCCACTCTGAAACGCCAACTCCAAAAGAAGTGGGCTCGTGTAGCAGCTATGCCTAAATCGGCCTCTGTGTGAAAGGGAACCAGTATTATCTGTGTTACAAATTAAAATTTCAATAAATCCTAATGAGGGCTGCAATGATCATTCACTGTGTCTGAATGTGTGGTGAACTGAAGCGGTTCAGTGGAAGCAAAATAAGCAACATGAGCGAAAAGAGTGACCGTCACCCCTCGGCATCCACGTGCACAAAAAATCTGTTAAAAATCTGAAAGTTTCACGGCAGCGCTGTAAGCACTCCGCTGCCATCAGCAGGTACAAGTTCCAGGTGAGTTTATGCACCTAATCTTTAAACGTATGCCTGATTTCCAAAACATCTCAAATAGTGTGACTGGTCCACAGTGTTGTGTGGTGTAAAAAATTAATATTATGATAAGTTTAAATATAGTTTTCATTACATAACAACCCACAGCAAGTACTGAATTATCTGCAGCCACATTCATGCTACCCTAAAAGTTTGCCTGAGTGTGGATTAATCTGGACTCGGAGTCAGTAAACCTAAGCTGTTATATTCACACATGTAGAGAAAACAATTTGCAAACATCTTTTTTTTTTATTATCATCAATCTGACAGCATCCTAAGAGACTCTTAAACAAACTCTCTTAGGATGTTAGACTTGGCTTCACCACTAAATGCTGCTAACACTGTGAACTGAAACCTGTGCTACTCACTCCCTTTACACAACCATTTGTTTGGTTAATGTAGAAAGAAGCACAGTCTAACCTAGCTATGAATAGTTCGATTTAAAGGTAACTACTAAGCACTCTTGCTCATCCAGTCCTGTAGTAAATCCTTTTGGGGGGGTGCTCTCTATGAGCACTCAACTTATTTAAGCGGCTTATTCAGCAGCAAGAACTCCTGCCATATGGTGAACGTATACATCCTTTGGGGGGAAAAAATGTAAAATTTTATTCTACTCTCAGCCGCTAATGAGGGTAAAATACACGTCTGAGACTGTGGTCATGAGAGATGATCTATAAAGCTAATGAACATGAGAAGGTACTTCAGCCAGTGGCTGATTCAGACTACCACTGTGCAGTGCATCCAAATATAAACATTTCCATGAGAAAATAATCTCCAAACATGCAAAATTATATTCTCACAATCGCCTTTCTAAAAGTCTTTTTATTGGTGGAGGTGGGGGATAAACATCCAGGCATTAAGGACTGCAAGTCCAGTACAATTCAATATCATATCAGGAGCTGAATCATGGATTCAAGATGGCCTGGTCACAGATGATATCCCTAATGAAATTATGCATGACTTTAAAGGCCTCAGTTTATACAACTGCCCATAATACTTACCTCTCCAGTATCTGGGCCACATTACTAACACATCTGTCAGGAAATGAGCATCATTTTACTGAGCCGCACAGAGAGGTCGCTTTGGTTTTACAGGGGAGCCGAGATTGAACCGCAGATTGCAGCCCAAACAAAATTTTACACATGAACTGCAGTAAAAGTGAAGGTTAGAGTGGCAGCAGGATCATCAAAAGTGTACCACACATTTATAAAGATTTGTTGACACAGGTGACAGAACATTAGTTTATCTGCGCACAAGTGGCCCCAGCTAAGGTGCTACAACCCAGTAACAAACTTACGAGGAGACGCAGGGATGAGGCTCAGTGGTAACAATACGTCTCTGTCATTTCGCAGTTAGTTCATGAGTCTGTGTGGTTTAGCTGACAGGGTCTGGAAATATAACACTAACCAAGGCTAGCAAACATAAAATATTTCATGCTTCACTGAAAGGCCTGAAGAGTGCTGTTTTTTTCCAGCCTTTGGGGGAAAATATTTACCTTTTCCTTGTAACCTATTCCTTAGGTACATTTACACCTGTCACTGATGTGATGCGGATAATGTCCAATTAGGTCAGGCAAAAATAGCAAAGCAAATAAATCATGTTCTCTGCGCCTGCAAAAAAAACCAAAAAAAAAATCACACATCACACACTGTCAGGTGTGGAAACAAAATTACACTTCCCATGGGAAACACGGACCATGTACTTCATTATTCGTCTTTTAGAAGGAAGTGCACTCACCAGACCTCTCTTACCTAAACACCTACAGTACCATTATCTTTGACACCAGCAGCTTGGCCAGACATAATTACTGTAGCATAAGCATCTGGGCTAAGAGCTACAATATATATAAAAAAAAAGTCTGCCTAATGAGTGCTGTAGGTGTTGTGTTTCTCTGGATTTGTTCATTTATTCTAGCCTGCTGTTTTCCTGCTCCTTTACCATTCCCACTCCCAGGATTCCCCTCACACCATCCCAGTTTCCCTTAAGGCGCTTCCAAACCGATTGTGTATATTCACTGCAAATCACACTGTGTAAAAAAGTCATGAGCTCCATCTGTGTCACACTATGATATCAGATAATCAGCCTGTCTGAATGTGTGGTGAACTGAAATACTAACATGGAAATAAAAAAAAAATAAATCAGAGAGCAAAGTCGTGTCATCCATCTGCACAGTTCATATGTAGTGGAGCGATGTTTTCTTCTCTTTCACTGTCTCAAAACTCTGACACTTATTTGTTTTTTCATTTCTTTGTTTGATTTTTCCTTTATTGGTGGAATCAGTGAAGCTTATTTAAAAGTAGTGTCGTACATCTTACTCCTCTTTGTTCTTCTCCAGCATCCCTTAGAGCCAAAGTGTAAAAATTTGGAAATTTGGTAGATTGATTTATGTTTGCATTTCAAGCACTCTAGTGCCACCAGTCAGTGTTATTTGGAGTCACAATATAAAAAAATAAAATTAAATAGGTAATTTAGATTTTCTGTCATAGCTAACTGAAATTAGCAACAATGCTAAAGGCAGAAAGGTCACAGAAATACTTTGAACATTTTAAACCAAACTTTTGACCACTAGGAGGTGCTGCAGTGAGCAAAAATTCATGTTTGCCTAATAAAGATTTTAAAAGTTTTCTTTTTTTTTTTAAAGCTCTTTAACAGCTGATGGAAGGACCACCAAATAACGTATGAGGTCATATATCAGAAGTGCACGTACCGACATGGTGTCGGTACGTGCGTACATACGTCTCCTAAGGTTTTCCAAAGGGGCAATTCAAAAATTCACTGATAGGAAAAAAAAAGTGTTTTTTTTCCTGTCAGTGTTTACAGCTCAACTTTCACATGATCACATCAGGGCAACGTGGCTCATGTGCCCTAATTGCTGTTTGCAGCCCTATTTTAATAAGGAGACACAGAAGCCAGTGTAGTCTGTATTTCCTCCTGTAACATAGAACCATTGTTTTAAAATAAAGACCACAGCTTTTACCACTTGTGTAAAGTTATGTCTTTCACACCCTAAAATCACCTACTGCAAAGGGACATTTAGTCTTTGTCAGGTTGTTTGGCAGCTTTTCCTTTGCTTTATCTTTTCTGCCCAATTTTTCTCTTGCCAAACCCTGTTTTCCCGCCCACGTGTTGCTAACTTCAGGCTGCTTTCTGTCAAGCCCTACTCTGCCTGCCCCCCCTTTATGAACTATTACACTTTTACTCCTCATTTTCTGAGGTGCACCTATCGGTCCTTTCTTCTCGACATTAGGCTACTGAACTGAAAAATCTGTGTGTGTGTGTGTGTGTGTGTGTGTGTGTGTGTGTGTGTGTGTGTGCGTGTGTGTGTGTGCGTGTGTGTGTGTGTGTGTGTGTGTGGTGGTGGGGTGGGGGTGTGATGGCCTGCTGCCCCTAAGCCCTGCTTTTCAGAAATGAACCAGCTGCTATTGTAATAGCATTTGTTTGGTCTTCTTTCCTGTTTACAAGTTTAAAGACAGAACCTGCAGCAACACTGCAGCACTACCCCGGCACACTGACGCTCTTTCATTACTGATAAATTATTTTGTTTCTGCAGGCACTCCGTCAATTCACTTTCATCGGCACATAAGAAGGAGCCAGACTGAACAGGTTTCATATCTCTGAAAGGAACCAACGACTCATGACAGAAGGATAGTATCCAATTTTGGCAAGAAAGCACAGGCAGAAGACAGAGGCACAAAAATTGCTGGAGTTCCAGTATACTGTATCATCAGCTCAGCATGAAGTTCTCTTTCACTGGAACTATTGAGCCTTGACTTCCCCGAACTAAGAAGTAACTCACTACAGCAAGTCCATTTCATCAGCCAAACAAACTGCTCAGACAGCTTACGTGGTGCTGCCAGTTGGGCACAACTCTCAGACCTCCTCCTCCAAGTACTTGACATTGGAAACAGTTGCTGCATAAAACAAAGGCAAATCCGCAACTGCTTGTGCTACATTTACTAACACGGGTACTTCTGGTAACCTAATGTAGGGTTGACATAAATTGGTGGTTTTCAATGTTGTGGCTGATAACTCACAGAGCTAGCAAAAACAACTACTCTAAAACTGTTCAGATTAAACAATCCATGATATGGGAAAAACAGCCCTTGTAGTACTCATTACCGAGTACTTCTGGCTTCAGGTGATCTACATGTGTCTACTTTTAGACTTGTATTTTCACAATGCGTTTGCAGCAGCCATAAATGACAAAACAGAGGGAAACGGTATTAAATAAAATAGTAACAGGGGAAAAATAGAGGATTTGACACGGCTGATCACCTCAGAAGTTGTTCCAAAGCCTGATGCAAAATGACTGATCACCTTTCACAAACAAATCAGTGTATGGATTAGCTGAAACAAAATACCACCTGGGTTCACAAAAATCAGATTTATACATTGTGAGCGTTTGAAAAAACACAAGCTTGTAGAGTCAATGTACCGTGCAGACAGATCAATGTGCATCAGAGAGCCTTCAGTATGTGACCCCACTTCAACGCCTCCCTCTGCTCAAATCCTCTGACACAAACATCCATACGGTCTCTCACACACACACACACACACACACACACACACACACACACACACACACCCTTCTATTGTATGAGGGTAGAAAGCCACAATCCTAAATTAACTGGTCTACTGGAGCAGTCAGGGATAAGCTGACACTCTTAAGAATTATCATCATTATACTGTTCTGTCAGAAATGGGTATCAGATTATCAGTGATGAGAGTGAATACTAACAAATCTCCCTGCAGCCAAGTGGCTTCAAGAAAGCGGGGTGGCAGCTGTTGCCCTATAAATCTGATCATATTTGTGCTCCCAGAGGGGTCCAGGAGCCTTCCAGAAAGAGCAGCCAGAGCTGCCCAGTATGTTGCCACTGAGTATCATAACTCAAATGCACCAAATTCACAGCTTTCCTTTCTTTATCGCTTTCAGCTAAGATTATCTGTCATGTGCAGTGCCAAATAGCTCTTATAAATGCTTATGCAAAGGATGAGATATCTGTAAATGGTAGAACCTCTGGGCTTTCAAATGCATAGCATTTTAATTTAGACACGTGGTTCAGAGAATTTGCACAACAATGCAAAAACTGAAAAGAACAACTTTATCGGTACTGTTGGTATTGCACCGTGGCCCTACATGTAATATCTTACATCATTTGCCTGGGCTCATAAGTGCTTAGCTGAAGTGAGAAGCACCTCTTACACTAACCTCTGTATAATCCCTCACAGAGAGCTTAGACGGTCCTCTGGAGCTCTCACTGATGTGTCCATCAAAAACCATTTTCTCTCCTTCCACTTTCTTATTGAAGAGGCACTGTGCTTGTCCTCAGTTTGAGAAGACAGATTGCATACTGTAAACATGCAACTGACAGAAATACACTAATCAAAGTCCACACTGCCATCGCCGTAAGTAAAAAGACAAAAACTCCCAAAAACATGCAATTTGATATCAAAGAAACTGGAAGAGCTCGCACACTTAAAAAGACATCACTAAATCAACGCTTCACCGCGAGATGCTGTTACAGAAAGCCACACATTTCCACTCCTTTTGAATTATCTGCAATACATCACTGACAGATGCAATAAAATAAAGATTACACTTGTGTTTGTGGAGCACGTCCCAAGGGTAAACTCTATATCACATCAGAACCACAGGCTGTTCTGTAATGTCCACTGCCCAGTGGTGGTCTGCGGTGCCATGGGGTCTGCGCGTTGTGATCTGTGGCTTCATGATGAAGTGCTTACAGCCAAGGGCATCATTTCATCCCGTTCCACAGGCCCATAGCATGACTCATCTTTTCTGATATATATCTAGCCCTAGGGATAATGTTCAGTTTAATTATGGATACATGGGACATCAGTCAAACTTAATGTTTTTCTTGTTTTACACAGCCATCTATACAAGCTGCCTCTGACACACCGTGACCATCCCAAAGAGAATTGAAAAGACCGTCGCAGAATCTTAGGGCCAGGAAGGGAGGAAAGAAGCCAGGTGAATCTCTGAATAATTGATAAGGTCTAATTTTCAAACCGGAGCATGCCTCCAGCTGCTGTCATCTAATCATCATTTCGCAGAGAAGACATCAGAGCTTTGATAGAGCAACAGTTATTATCAGTCGAATTTTTCTTCACCTATACTTTGAGAAAGCTCTCTTTTTGGGGTTGGGATTTCAGTGGTTCTTATGCGGCAGCCATGACAAATACTGCGCTCAGCCCTCCTCTCCTGACAGTGGCCTCCGGCAACACTCAACCCTCTGCAGAGCTGCAGGCAATATGGCCATTACCTTCAGCCCTGTGGAGCTTTACTTCCCTGGGCAGCCACGTACTCAGAGATGCTGATGCTTCTTATGAAGGCTCCTCCTTATGGCAGGAATAATAAAAATGTGCCTAGTGGTGCTCATTGGAAAGATGGCCATCTTTATTGTGCGGGAATGTAAGCAGACACTTGAATTTAATGCGCAGGTTCTGCTATCTCCCTGAGCTGACAGGATTAGTCTCGCTATGCAGAGATCACTTAATGCTACTGTAAAATACTGAATTAGACTGTTTGTACTGTCTAATACGTCTACATCTGACTGTTTAATTTATCCCTTCTTTTGTTTCAGCGGAGCATGCGGCTGACTTATCACGGGGGGTTTTCATTTCTCTGTGAAATAACAAGCAGTGTAGATTAATTGCAAAAGCTCCAGCAACAGAACAGAAAGAGTTTCTACAAAAATATGCTGCTAATGATTCGGTCTCACCCTCCTTTTCTGTGTCTGTATGTATATGCCTTTGCGTCCATGCCAGCCTGTAACGAGCCAGTCTGATGCGATAAAAGAACAGGGAGATACGCAGATGGCTAAGGTCACTGCTTGATTGATTTACATTGCAGTTGTTCTTAAAAATGGTCCATTACACAGAATTTGTAGAACAATAAGGCCAAAAAAAAAAGGCGTTCGCTAAGAAGAGTTAATGACTACCTTTTTATCTGCTGACATATTCCCCAATTACCTCTACGATTTCCAAACGGGTGATGAAGACTGTCAGGAGCAAAAATGCAAAGTAACTCCAACACTGAGACCAACACATGTTCTCCACTGCTGGAGCCAGGGACTCTTGGCTCTGAGTGAGAGCTTCCCAGCCAGCTCTTCTTGGCACTGCTGTCTCTCCGTCCTGGGCATACTGATTCTCATATCAGGGTTCATTTACATAATACTGCCTGTGACTGGTCTCAGTTTAATGAAGGATGGTAATGTATTTCTATAACAATGTTTCACCCTTCAACATGCCAACATAAACAGGACAGTGTGATGACATCTGGTTGAAGCACTCCTTAACTCTATAATCATAAAGAAGAAAAGCCAGTCATCGTTCAGCGGTGTCAAGGCCTCGGCTCCCAGGAACAAAGAAGCTGTCAGACTTCTTTCTGAATGTATGCTGCCGGCTTCTAGTGTAAAAAAAAGAAGAAGAAGAAAAAAAAAACTCTTGACAATCCAGCATGCACTGCTAGCCATCAACAGAAATTTCTTCTCTCCTGTAATTGTGCTGTGACTAACAACCAAACAGCTACTAACCCTCTTACTGTGTACTCAAAGGCATTTTTTGTTTTGAGCAGCAAAAGAAAAAAATCCTCCAAATAGTCTTTTTTTTAAAAAATATATAGTACATTCACAATCCCCATATGATAACGTGAATCACAACATTAAGCAAAAGTCATTCTCACTGAAGATCACACAGACAGAGGATATTAAATGACAGCATGTTGGTGTTTTTAATTGAATTCTTCTTTGTGACTCTGACGATATTTACTGCTGCTTCCTGTTATCGCACAGCTTGGAACGCCTGCTCACTGAATAGTGCTGACTAAGAATTGTGTACCTCAGTAGACTTAGAGTCAAATGCTTTATTTTACTCTATACAGGCCCAGACCTTTATGTGGGCACATCTACCATTAGCAGGGCTGTTACGGCCTATTAGCAGCTAATCTGCTACTCCTACAGCTAATGTTACTCTCCCTGCTTTCTCTTCTGCCTCAACATGCTTTTGCAAGTGAGACACAAGGTCAGTAGTACTCGTGTTTTTCTTGATGGGAGTATTGCCATCTTTGTACGCGTCAGTTTGCTTTATGAAAAACCTCCCCACGGTTTGTGTGGAAACTAGCAAAAAATGTTTTATTCCTGGGTAGGTGGTAAAATCTGTGGTTATTAAATGGAAATGGATAACCCCGGTCTCACAGCAGTTTGTGACGTAGTCATGACCTTAATTTATTGATTTGTGTTGCTGAACACAAACGTAAACACTGGACACAACTTTTCATCACATCAAAAGCCCATACTGGGAAGTTGGAGAGGTCCTGGCAGAGTAAGTCGTGCTGAGCTTGAGTCATCCACATCATAGTTTTTCGCATGTTTTTAATTACAAATATATCACTTGGTTAAGTTTAGGTGTTAAAAACTAGTGGTTTAAATTAAAAATATATATGGTTTGGGTTCAAATACAATGGGTGCCACGTTTTTGTGGCTTCGCTACAAAATCATACGTTCTTGTGACCCTCTGCAGTTCCTACTGAAATGCATTACTTACAAATTTGTGTTCACTGACATAAAAAAAACAAAAAAAAAACACAATTCTTCATTACAATGACAACAAAAACAGATTTTTTTTTTTTCATGAGTTGCCACGAGACTGGAGTTTGTCCAAGGGTTGGGTAGGACTATTATTTATATAAAGAAAACATATTTTAATAAAATAATGTATTCATTCCCAATTCCTACCAAGCTAACTTTACACACATATAAACACAACATGTACTGTAACATCTGCCACTCACATCATGCCAACTCTGTGTGTTTGGCTGGATTTCAGGTTAGTCTTGATTTGGTTTTGCCACACGGACAACAGTAACCCTGATCTTTATTTGTTGCACTAAACAACTGGAAGAGGGTGGCCAGAGACATCCTGCAGCTCGAATGAATTAAAAATTTAGCTAGCTTTTACATGATGAAAAAAAGTAACTTTTGCTATTTAACCTAACCCCAAAATAAATGATTTCTCTCAAATTTGCAATCTTTTCCCATCATTTTATGCTTTCAGTGCTCCAGTAACAAGTTAAACAATGAGCAGCAGAGAACAAAGTCACAGTTTTAACAGAGCCATGTAAATAATTCAGCAATCAAAGGCTAAAATATTTTAACAATGCCCATGTTTTAGACCAGTCATTCTAAAACAGTGAAATTCAGCTCCGACTGAGCCCTAAACCGACTAACACTTCACCAGATGGCACCATGTGTCGACTCTGTGAGCCCCTGATGGGAAGTTGGGCTCGCACCTCCAACCTTCCAACACATGGTTTCTTCTCAAACAATGCAAGCGTGGTGGGGAGATTAAGTAGTCTGCCACAGGAGTGCACAATGCTTCATTAGGCCAAGCAAGGATAGATGTCAGTGCCTCAAGCTACCGGGGACCCAGTGAAGTGTCGAAGGACCTCTAATGCAGTCTAACATGAGACTCATTACTGCCCACTGTATTGACTAAATTTAAGGGGGGCTAGAATGATTATTCAAAGGATCGAATCAATTCTTCACATAATGCCTTCACTCAAGATCTAATCACGGCATGCTTAATGTATTTAATGGTGCTAAGGTCAGCAGTGCATAAAGCCATGCATGTGAAGGTGGAGATGTTAACGACTTAAGTAACTCGTGACTCTTACGAAAATCCTATAACCACAGCAGCTATGCTGAGACAGTGAAATCCCATTAAGAAAATTTTCTGAGTGTTAATTATACTGAACAGTTAGATTTGTCATTCAAACCACAGGTCTGCTTTCAGCACCTACTCTGTTGGAGTATGTATTAAATTAATAGCCTTTTTTTTTTTAGTCATATGATTTCTGAGTCTTTAATGTGTCCTCTGGAAGAGTTCAGACATCTCCTAACCTAGAACAGAAATAACCACTGGTACCAGAGCAAGGACAGGCATTGGGACCTAACTCACTGAGAAAACATGTTGGAAAGCTATGGGTAAATTTAAAGTTATATCTTATACTTAATACAATTTCCCCCTCTTTCTTTTCCATGTCTTTGTGAGTAATTTACAAACAGAACAGCCTTTTAACTGCAGGATCATGTTTACATGTTTCTTGACACAGCTTTACGACTGCAAATGACAATTTATTTAAATAAAGCTGAAATAAATAGAGGAGCTGTAACTGAGTCATATCTTCAGAAGTATCACAGAAGTATCAATATTTGCATTGTTATTAATTTAACATTAAAATGTTTGCACTTGAATGAAGTATCAGTGTGAGTTCATGGTACTGTCACTTGATAAATGTTAGTGCTTCATTTCTAGGGGACTGTACAATGCTCTTCATTACCTTACTGCACAAATGCTTAAAAATAATTCCAGATGACAAACATGTAGGAAAATGTATGCCAATAGATACACCAATATCTGAAAAGACACCTCTACTGAGATCTGGATCTTGGTTCAAAAGTTGTCTTCAGGTTATTAGGGAGGGGGGGAGGGGGGGGGGGGGGGGGGGGGGGGGAGGGAAAGCAAACATATTTTTCCAGGAAAACTGAAGCACATAGTTTCAGAACCTTCATTTTCCTCTGAAAACTGGGAAAATCCCCAGCTTATAAATCAGTTGTGTCACTGTAAGGCAGGGGCAGGCAATTAATTTTCGCAAGGGGCCACATGAGAACCTGGGACTGTTGTAGAGGGCCCCACCAATAAGCTGAACTTAATGTGCTCAATATTAATTTGATCTCTTTATAAAATTCTGCTGGTAAGAGTAGATGTTACAATTAGGGCCTAATCGTGGCCCCTTGGGAAAATTAATTGCCCGCTCCTGCTGTGAGGGCTTATGTCCACGCTCTATTTTCTGCTGCTTTATCATTAATTTATTTGTTTTTATTTAAAAGAGTCTGACCATGGAATTACAGAAATAAAGGACAAAACCCTGGAGGAGATGATGAAAGATGGGGAAAAATAACACAAAAAGAATATGGCTGGAGGTTAACTGATCACCACGATTCCCCGTGTTTACAGTTGGTGGCTTACACTGAAATACAATCCAGGGGGAGCAATCTGTTGAAATCTTCCAATGAAACAGTGGCCTGAGCTTTGGATTTGCTTGGGCTTTATCAGCACTGTCAGTAATTTTCAAACAGCAGTGAGCAAAGCAGATTAGCCTGGCTCTACACCGGCGACACTGTTGACTCATTTGACTCACAGATGAATACAAAATTATCTGTAATTCGTTCAGAACGAGCAAACAGATGAAACATCGTCCAACATTAGGCTGGATGGAAGGTGTCGTTCCAGGATTGCTCGGCTTTTCACCTCTGCTTGTAGGACATGAAGGTCACAGCGCACGAGGCTCGATGCGGGCCAGCTCTCGGCAGCGAGACAGGATGGAGGGGCTGAGCTCCATCTCCAGGAGGACAACAGAGTGCTACTGTCACAGGGAGTATATACCCTCTCTGCCACTGAGAGCGGTCAAGTGGAAGAGGCCAGCCCTTGAGCAGGCACGCTTGTGCGAGTGTGTATGTGTGTGCGCGTATGTATGCAGAGGGAGCAATCTGGAGTGTGCTGGAGGCTATGGCCTTTTTGACGTGATAGATTCCCTTTGCAGCCTGCAAAGCCAGGAGGGAGCCAGTCAACATCCTGCCACATGCCCTGCTGTTTATCTTCCAAAATCTGGTGGCGGGTTGCATCCTCTGGGCCTGCCCCAGACGCTCTCCCCTCTAACCATAATCACCATAACTTATGGTGACATAAATGACCGTGCGCTTTCTGATGTTTTTCCTGCTGCACTGAAACATTTATTTTTTTTTACCCCAATAGATTTCCTATTATTAAGCCAAAAACACGCTAACTGCCAAGCGGCATTTATTCGAGCATGCAAATGTTTGCTGTGTTTTAACAGATTCAGTCTGAATCGTGTTTCCCTGGAAAAACAAGGTAGATAGTTCAGACCAGGGAGATCATAGCCTCTTACTGAAGAGACAGAAAGAGCGGGTAAGAGGAGGAAAAAAATTCAATTCCAAATCTGCAGCTTCAAAAGTGGATGGAAGCTGAATGCAAATAAAGTTCTGTTACTGTGTGTTGTAATTTATCACTGTGCCGAGCAGTAGTGCCGAGGCAGGCGGCGCATTGAGCGGAATGACTCTCCTCACATATTGGAAAAGCAACTCGACAACAAAGGACAGGAAAAATAGAGCCAGACAGATGGATGACCTTCAGTCCTCCGTGATAGGAACAGATAGAGGAATTTGTTTAGAGAGCTAATCGCTCACTTCAGTAAAATTATTGTCTAGAAAACCCATCTGTACATTAAAAAAAAAAAACATACACACACATTTGGCACTTTCTTTAGAGCCGAGTGAAACAATTAGAGGACAAGACTAATGAAGAAATAGTGTTATATTTCACTTGTAATCTAAAGAATGACAGTGTTTTTAATCTTTCATGAAAAATTATTGAATAAAATTCCCTCTACAAACTCTGGATCCGCTGAGAATATAAATGCCTTCCTTATCAACAGCTGAATTATGGATGCACTATAACCAAATATTAACACAGCACTGACATTTCTCTGTGCCACAATGACATTGCAGCACTCCAACCATACCACACATTGGTAAACAAGCCTGTTCTGGACAGCATCTGTGTATTCAGAATCAGCAAAACTGCCAAATTTCTGCTGAAATGCTTCTTTTTCAAGCCCCTGTTGCTTTTTTCTCCATCTACACATATAACTAGGGTTTACTATTATCCACTGTTGGGCAGAATGGGGAAATGCATGGGGAATTTGAGCTTTTTTTCTGCTGTTTGTTTAAACCATTATTTTTGTCGGTGTGTTTGTGAACCTCTGGGATGTTGTGCTATTCAGCACATCAAGCAACATTAAAAAAAAAACCAAAAAAAACAACAAAAAAAAACCCAATAACATCTGCTGTCAAACAAACAGCAGCGTGACGATTAAAAAGAAAGTCCATCCTGTTTTACTGTAATCAAAACTTCCATTCGGCGCTCATTTAAATTTACCAGTACGCACGATTAACTGGGGGACTTGTGGTTTCCATCTCCCTTCGCTCCATATATAATTCTCTGGTGATGAGCCTTGTCACCGCTGCTCTGCCATGGGTGAGCCTCAATCTCTTTGCCCAATGACTGCACCAGAGCAATCCTTCAACACGGCCCTGGTATTAATCTTTCTTGGAAGCAGTTGGCAATGAACCTGGACTGCCTGAAAACTTCTCTGGCTGACAGATTCCATGATCAGCCATCACAGCTGGCTGTCTGATTCATACCTGAATGCCATATCAACAGGGAGATGGAGTTCGCCCTTCTGCTAAGTTTCTATGCTGAGTGTTCACTATGGAGAACAATAGCACTCACATGCTTTTCTGAATGGTCCAAGAATTACATGGAAAATAAAGAAAGGAGTAATCTCTTGAACAGAAGAAAGCAGGAAAATAATCAGATTTCTACTTGTATATCCATCTTTTATAGCAATTTAGGCTCTGTCCTGCTAGTCACTTTTTCATTTTTTTAATACATCAAATGAGAAACTGAAAGTACAGTATCGTGCAAAAGTCTTGGGCCACCCCTCGATTCTTTATATTTTAGTAGGAAAATGGGAAATAGGTGGAACGATTTATTGAAACGTACAAACATAAATGGCAATACAATATATAAGGCAAAAACAGAGTTTGCACAATTCTAACAAGCTTGGAAGTCAATATTTGGTATGTCCACCTTTATTCTTCAACATAGCCTGTAGTCGTCTTCAGGAACAGTTCTCCAGGCTTCTGTTGTACTCATCTCCACTCCCATTCAACTCAAAACAGCCTGTATGAACAATTCCAGTCTGGTTTCCGCCCCCGCCACAGCACAGAAGCGCTCCTGAAAATCATAAATGACCTTCTCATGGCAGCTGATACTTTCCCTCCTCATCCTCCTGGATCTGAGTGTGGCTTTTGATAGTAACTTCCAAAACATCCTCCTCAGTAGACTTCCACTCTTCCATCAGCATCACCCATAGCCCCTTTGACTGGGTTTGTTTGTATCTCACAGACCGCATTCAGTTCATCCAACTCAAGTCTTCCAGATCCCACCCCTCCCCTGTCACTTCAGGTGTGCCCATGGCTCCGTCCTGGGGCCCCTTCTCGTTATCATTTACCTCCTTCCCATTGGCAATATCTTTCACAAATTCAACATCCACTTTCCATTGTTTTGTGGATGACACCCAGCTCTACTTATCCACCAAACCAAACTCTTCATGCTTATCTGAAATCAAATCATGGTTCACCTCAAACTTTCTTAAACTAATCAGTGATAAAACGGAGTCCAAAGCCGTGAGTTTTTCCCTCACAACTGACGGCTACTCAGTTTCCCACTCCCCTCAGGTTAAAGTGCGGGTGTCACCACCTCCATCCTTGTTCACAGTCTTGTTACCTTCCGTATTGATTGTTGTAATTCTCTTGTCTTTGGTCTCCCTTACAAATCCTTTCAGAAGCTCCAAATGGTCCCAAATTCAGCCACTCGTCTCATCACCAAAACCCCCTTATTTCACCACATCACGCCAGTCCGAGAGCTACTCCACTCCAAATTTAGAATTCAATTCAGAATCTTAGTGCACTCATTCAAGGCCAATCACAACCTCGCCCCGCCTTAGCTATCCAAACTCCTTCACATCACCACCTCTTCCCGCTCCCTCACTGTGCCCTCCGCCCACCTCAGCACCACGGGGAACAGAGCTTCCTCCCGCTCTGCTCCCCAACTCTGGAACTCGTTCCCACCACACATCTGCAATATTGACTCTCTTCCTGCCCTCAAATCATCAATAGCTTACTCACTTTAGTTTCTTTGACCACTTTATCCTATTTTATTTCTTATTCTGTGCCTTTATGTATTTTCTGTGATTCTGTTTTGATCTCACCTCTGTAGAGAGTACTTGGGTGTCTTACAAATTAAGTGTATTACTACTGCATGGTGGAGCAGAATATTACACTTTCTGAATTCACAATTTCATCAATTTTGATAAGACCCCCATCACCACCAGCTGAAATGCAGCCCCCCAAAATGACTCTGTGTTTTGCAAATCGCTGCAGACATTCACTGTTGTACCTCTTTCCTGATCTCTCTACATCCTGATGGCATTTTGATTTAAAAATATAAAATTTGGATTCATCACTAAGACCTGTTGCCGCTGAATTTCAGTCCGTTTCTTGTGTAAATCGGTACTTCAACCTTTTCACCTCATCTTGCTTCCTTAAGAATGACTTCCTGACAGCAACCCATCAACTGAGACCATTTCTGATGAGGCTTCAGGATCAACTGAAGGGCCAGAGGCATCTCTCGGATCCTGTGTCATGTCTTTGCATGATTTTTTCCCCCCCTGTCTCTTAAGGACTTCTTTTGTCCTCCACTTGTCCAGTTTCCTCAAATTCGTTTAAGGACACACTGCACACCATGCCGCGACATGCAAAGATATTTCAAATTACAAGTAAGTCTGGCTCCTTGGAAGCAAATTATAAAGAAATAAGGGGTGGTTCAAGACTATTTATCTATACTACTTCATTATTAGGAATCCCTAATAGCATATGTTAAATAAGAGAAGGTCTGGCCACCTATGAGCCAAGGTTAGCTGTGTAGATGCAGGGCATCTCTATTTCTCTCCCTCTCATAACGATTCAGCTGATATATAGTTTTGACATTTAGAACATTAAAAAAAAGTCCTATTTACAGATAATTAATATCCACAGAAACACGGTACAAAACTGATGTTCCTGACTCCATTTTTTTTTTTTTAAATCTGTGAAGTAATCACAAAAAGCTGACGCTCTGCATCATAAAGATCTCACAGCAGCCTTCCTCAAAGAGAGCTGCAAAAAGGTACATGACATCAGGATGGTGTCAGAGCAATTTCACATGTTGTCCCGTATCTCAGTAAAAGGTGCAGAAATGGGCCATTCTCGGTAACGATCTCCATATTACAAGGGAGAGCGCATTGCTACTAATCCTCACTGACTAATCTGGGAAAAAGCATGTCACTGTGAAAACTGTCTCTCGCAGGTGCGCTCCATTTTTCCCTCAATCCACACACAGTCTCTAACTGGGGAAATCTGCCTCATGATCCCATCAATCCAGCTATCAACACATGCATACGGTAACTTTTTAATCTGGCAATTACCCTGTCAGGATAATGAACTTTCTTACTTTGGTTATTGTTATTTGAACCTTAATACTAATTGTAATGCTGTCACAATATTATAAGGTCACAGCTGTAATGTCTTTGGTATGTAGGTGTATGATAATGAGTTGTTCTTTGGCCCACTTCCATTACTTGATGTGATGTTTGAGGAGCCAACATTTGGCCAAGATCTACGTGACCAATAATTACCCCTCCTTTGTGTGGTACTGCTGCAGACTGTGCCTGCTCATTCCCAGCGGAAAAGAAAAATCAATTACCACGGCTCATATTTGAGCACTGCATTAACACAGACACAGAGCGAGAGAGAGACGGAGACCTCTGCTTTTTGTAAGAAATACTCTGAGTTCTTGTGGTTATACTTAGAATCTGGTGTGAAAAAGGTTACCAAATGTCTGCCATAATACTTGTCCTGCCCATAACTGAAAGTTATTTAGTTTGGACACCCACACTCTGGGACATAATGTAGATAATGTATTATCCTGCGTCTACCAATATTGTTTGCTTGTAAATGATAGAACTGATTTGCTACAGACAAACTAGACTGAAGACTTAGAGTAAAGAAATTAAAACCATGACAAGCTTATAAAGCAGCTTTCTTGTGTCTTCAAGCTATTATGCATTCTTTTGCCAGTGCTGCAGAGGGGAGTTGTGCTCTAATTAAACTCACCTCCAAATATCCTTGCCGACACCTCCGGAATACTCAAAAGCTTTTAAAATGTGGCTGATGGGAATTTGTTATGCATGTACGCAGCAGTGCTAATAAATTCCCTGTTTAGACTTCAGCCGAGATTAGCGTTGCAACCTGCAGAACACATCTACAGCGTGCCACTGAGTCACAAAGGTCACTATTCAAATTCTCTGACACATGAAAACCTCCTGTGATTGAACCAGTCCTTAGAGGTAATGCCAGCTGCTGAAGCAGAGCTGTGTGAACTGTTAACTACTGATTGCTGCTGCAAACATCTGCGTGGAGAAAAAAAAAGCCTTTTAACCATTCAGCATTATCAAAGCTTGAAAGCTGAAGCAGAATTCAGCCTAACAATAACAGCAACAAAATATGTGGATATTCCCTGGGGTAACAGGAAAGTTTAGTTTGTACCATAAACTGTGGAGAAGTTAGGCCCTCCCCTTGACTAAATTAATCTTACTTTTGGAGAGACCAGTGAATATTGTTCATCACAGGGAGAAAAATAAATGTATCAACAAGGAATTAAGAAGATTTGTGCATTGTTGCTCTGTAAAGAGGCTTTTAGAGCATGCAGGACCTTAGAATTCATGTTAAACAGTTGAACACACAGACCCCTGTCAGCGAGGAGACCGGCATGTTCGTTAACAGCTCCATCCCCGCACAAAGAAAGGAACAAACCTCCTCTGTGATAAAAGCTTATTAGCTACCTGCAAGGATTAAATCTGATCACTCGGGGCTGTCGCAGCAACTGTAAATAGATGCCTTTCTACTTGCTGCTGTTTCGCTCTGTAAATCACATGCATTTTGATTCCCTTATGAGCGCACGCAGAATCTCTGCAAGGCTACACATTTTTATGCCCCCCTGAAAAATGACATTGCCGTCACCTTTAGAGATATACATTCAAACATGACTGCTAATCCACTGCATTTGCTAAGTGCTTGAGGGGAAAGGGTGAGTTATTAAGATTGAAAGTAAAGACATCCTAAATGATTAAACGAATAATTAACAGCTACTGCATGAAGGGCACGACTTGTCAAATCTCTAGGGATTCCTGATTGGCCATCTTAAAGCTCCTGCATGTAATTCTTCTGCAGCACATCAGCTGAAACACAAAAAACTAAACGGCTGAGCCTTAAAGCCAAAGAAAACTTTCAAAATATGTCCGCTGTTATTCCTCTGATTATACTATCCAAACATCCCTGGTATCCATCTTGATTTATTTATTTTTTTCTGCAGTATCCTTCCAAGTTTTAAAACGGCACTAGAGCTGCATCTGGGCTTTACATGACAGCCAAATTACCGAGCAGGCCAAAGCTCTCTTCCAGACAAAAATCTATGTCCCGCACTTCCCTCCTATCTAAAGCAAGTTCAACAATTGCATCCCTTTGCAGTGAGATAATTAGTCACCCAATGTGCCAAATGAACAATTTTGTTTGTCTGACAACAAAGTATAAACCACAAGTCTTACGTGACAGTCCAGAAAATCAAGCTGAGCTTTGGCCGCTGCCCTAGAACAAGCATCTGTCAAAACAAATGGATCTTGTTTTTCAAAATGTACAAATAAATAAACATTTCGTGATCCGTGGATGAAATGAAAAAAATTAACATTGACAGAGAACTGTGAAATCTCAACAGAAATATGTGTGATAATCATGGCAATTTTACTTTTAGGGGGGAGAAAAAAAAAAAAATCAGGAGAACAGGAAAACATAAATGGCTTTTGGCAAAACAAATACTGGCATTAGCCCAAACAGGAGTATGTTATGAAAGAAAAAAAATAACGATCCTGATGTCTGACCAAAAATAAACAAACAAATCCTGAAAAACTCACTTAAGCTGTCAAGTGTCTTTACATGATAACAATCAAAGATGATTTTGTGCTGATTTAAAAATGACAAACCCCTTATTAGAGAACAGGACCAAGGTTCTATAAATGGGGGCCTTCTTGGACAAATTGCTGGCGAAATGACCTAAAACCAAGTAAACTACAGTTAAATAAGCTGCTAAACTCACTCTCTAATGGGGCTAAAAGTCTACACTGCACTGAGGTCTCATGCTAGGTCTTACTTTTTTTGTGGCATACAGCTGAGAAGTTTCATTTCATAACAAGAGCAAATGTGACTCATTGTCCAAGAGCTGAGGAATGACAAAGGGCTCGCTCGCCATCTGAAGATGCTCTCGGTCTCGACTTTGGCTAATGAGATTTAAAGAGAAGCCCCGTCAGTCACTGCGAGAATGATGCACGGTGTCCAAAATGGTCGGCAGTCTATATGACACAAAGCCGGTTCAATCAGATTTCAAAGTGAACTGTGTACAATAAATAATTCATCCACTGGCTTATTGTTATTCAGGGTCACACGGTCACCTGAGCGCACATTGAGCAAAACACTGGGAAACACAACAGTTAATCACGGGGCTACAACAGACAATCATTCACTCACATTTATGCCTGAGGGCAATGAATGCAACTTGCATTCGCTTTCAATATATAAGTGAATGCCACGACGCGATGTCACCTTGTTACTCACACGGTATTCATGAGACAAACAAAAATATTATCATGCAACAAAAGGTGCTCTTTGGAAACACTTTTGTTTTATTTTAGTTATTATGAAAGCTCTCGTGAACATGATCTCATGAATTTGCTTAATACAAAGCAGCTCCTGTGATTTAATGATTCAGTTTAAATGCTTTTGCCTAGTGGCTGAAGACCTTGCACGCTTTTAATTACGCACTCCAAGTTTCTTATTACTGAAAAAAAAGTCACCTGGAAAAAAAACTGACTTTGAAAATAACCAAAGTTTTGACCTTGTAAAACTACCTAAAGGCAAAATCCGAATACATCTAAAAAAATATATAAAAATCTTTCACGGTTTGCATTTTTCCCCTCTCATCTATGTCCAATATTAAACTTAATCTGTGGCATAATTATGGGGCTACTGCTCACATACGAACAAAGAAACTGAGATGACACCAACTCTGAAGAGCCTACCAGGCTCAATGATGCCTCCTCACAAATCCACCACTTCCCTGGTTAAACACAATTCATTCATAGGTAACAGCCGACTGCATGAGCAGATATCAAGTTGTGGATAGTTGTTAGAAAAGTGAAAAGTTATATAATTCCCACACTCCCCCCATGCTCATAAATGAGGAAAAAAAAAAAAACAGCCACTGTCATTCAGAATTACAGTTATTGTGTGCTGCTGGTTTATTAGGTGAAAACACACACACGCACACACACACACACACACACACACACACACACACACACACACACACACACACACACACACACACACACACACACACACACACACACTCTAAGTGGCTATTTCTTATATTTATGTGATTTACAGAACAGGTGCATACCGCAGTCCCTCCAGCGTTATAATTGGATAACTGCAGTTGAATTACAGTTTACCTCATTTGGAAGACAGCTGATGGTTAATTACTTGCTAATCTGTGAGAAAAGTTCCGCGTTTTACTCGTTTCTCTGCATCTGAACAAAAGTGATTAGCCACAGTTTTTGTTTTCGTTTGAACGTATAGAGAGCATCGTGGCATTTAGAGACAGCCGAGGAAGTCTGCTCTCATATTTATTTCAGTAAAAAACAAGGGCAGGGAGTGGGATGTTTTATGTGATCTACAGATTTAAAATGCATACCGGGAAACTGCAGCTTTTCTGCCTGTTTCTCCATATGTTTGTTATCTGTTTCCTTTACCTTCTGTCAAATATCAACACACACACACACACACACACACACACACACACACACACACACACACACACACACACACACACACACACACACACACACAAAATCCCACAACACCTAAAATCCTCACATCTACTTTCTGCTGTTGAGTACTAAACATGGTAACCAGCAAAAGGTAAACAACGACTCTTATTACTACTACTATATTACTATTACTATATTACTATACTAATCATTTTAAAATAAATGCATGGAAATGCATTGTTTCCTCTCTAAGACAATAACAAAGCACAACTAGACCTGCAATATGCTGCAGAGCTGCTGATTGTTAAGGTCATCATGAGGGGGCGGTGCGATTTGTCTTTTGCTGCCTACCATGTGCCCGCTGTACTGTACTTCCTGACTCAACAGAACAGACTGTCAAAACAGACTGAATTTCAGTAAATAAAAGCTAATCAGTTGCATCTCAGAACAAATGATCCATGTTACACCAGCAGATGAGATGAGCTCCATGATGGCACCCGGGGAGGGGGGGTGACATGCTTTATGGAGACTCTATTTCAAAATCGCTTAAAAAAGCGAGTGGAGGTTAACTGAGCAGGTTATCACCTCTTAATAATGCTTTCTATATTAAAATGTTTCAGAACATTAGAAAGAAAATGATTTTTTTAGAGCGTTTTATCCTTGACTGTCTGAGTTTGTCAAAAGGGTCAACAGTTAAATAAATAAATATGAAGAAAATTGATATTATTAAGAATATTTCTGCTAACTAAAAAGGGATTTTATTATTTCCTCGAGTATTTGGTTTGACAGGGTGTGTCACTGTGCCTCTCACAACTGTTTTACTGCTGTCATACAAAAGCATGCGAGCATAATTACATCTAATAGAGAGCTACAATTTAATTTTTTCATTTGCAACTCGCTGTGCAGTATGTCCTGTATTATGAAGCTAATTAGGTCATTTGCTCCATTGAAGACATTGTTTGGAGATTAAGTTGCTCTGACCCATCTGGCTAATGGCCTGGTAGGGTCTCAACTCCTATTAAAATATCTGCCACAGAGGACAAAGAAATATATTGAATCCTATTATTGTCCTAATCTAATTATTCAACATCAGTGGACTATCATTTCCCCATAGCCCCTGACAATTCAGCCTTAATTGAATAAGTAAGCTAAAAGGATTTTTAGACATACACCAGTTTAATGCTGATAATTTGACCATTTGAGCCGTATTATTCATTTATTCGAATGTGTCTGTAGAGAAAAATGTACTGTCATTTATGCTGTTGTTGCTGCGATGCATGTTGCATAATGGTCCTACCAGATTACCTCGATGAATAGCTTTGCATCAAAGCAAACGCTGAAGTCAGCCGGCATTCTTTGTGTCCTGCTTCCTCTTCAGCTAAAAACGGTCACCTTAATGATCCCAAAGTAAAAAAGTAGTTAAGAATATAACAGTTATACCGCATACTCAAAGCTATCATTTACAAGTTCCCATCCGGCTGCTATTTCATCGACCAATGGTTGGGGTAATCTTTTCCTATGACTCACATCCATCTGTCAAGTCTAAAAAGGGCTGCAGTGATACCCTGGCCTGCTCTGGTGCCATTTCGACTAAACTGCCAGCCACTGACATCAAGTCTAGTATGGCTGAGGCAGATGCTGTTTCTGGCAAATATCGTGGACACTGGCAAAATATAGATAAAAACAGATAACTCGACACTTCACAGAGCGAACCCTTACACTCGCCGCCTCGCTAATCTCTCGTCGCCAAAGTTAGAAGACTCGGTTCAAAGTATTCTGCATGGTTATTTAATCTCAAAAGTCCCAGCTTTGTCAGAAGGCAACAGGCAAACTGACCAGAAATACAAATAAAAATTGGATTCAATGGAGAACAACAACCTTGTACTGGAGCATCGACAGCATTAATAAAATAGCGGCGTTGTGCGGAAGGCGAACACCAAAAAATATCCCTTCAGACAGCCGCAAATGTTCGCTGTTTTCCTCAATGTATTGCAAAATGTTTGCTCACCCATCATTTAATGACAGCGTTCCAGTTTTGTTGGCAAAATAGTTTAGAGTAAAATAAAAAAAATACAACAATTCCTACAGAATTACTTTAAAAAATATTTACTGTACTTTATGATTTCTGTTTTTTCTCAGATCTATCAGCTAAAACTAAAGCACATCATCAGAATATTTCAATTTAATCACAAGCCCGTAACAAACAGTCATCATAACACTGTCTCAAAGAGGCGATGGTGGTGTTAAAGCATATACTTCGAAGTATATGCTTTAACACCACCATCGCCATCTTTAATTTGCCGTTAAGGAATTCCTTAATGGCAAATACTGCAGCATTTTTTTGACCAACTGGACATTTAAAGTACTTTTGATACTGCAAGCCACATGCACACGTTATCCCATGCCTTTAAGCCCTTTCTAACTATCACGCTCAGATGGACGTACCCGAGGCAAAGACATGCAGACTGGAGAACCCGGGGATCGAACCACTGAACCTCTGAAAGAAGCACACCAGAAATACCCTTTATTATCCAACAGACTTCATGCTTTCCCGTTCATCGGAAGGATCCCAGTGTTTCACTGTATACGTCTATTAATATCACATATTTCACATTGTAAATGAGAAAATGGAGCAGCTTTACCTGTCTGAGCAGATTCATATTAATTTCACTTCTGCTGATAAAGTTCCAAAAAACTCCACTGCAGCTGAGCTTCCTCCCTTAAATTGCATAAGATGTTATGCAGAGGGTTCTGAGAGCCCTCCAACCATGATTTTTGGTGATTTTCAGGTCAAACTGCACGCTTAATAGAGACAGCTTCAAGCTTTCAGCACAAATCTAAAGTTTGTTCAATCTCCCTGATTGTAATGAGGTCATTTATATAAGCCTCCTATAATCAGGTAAGATAGATATCATCTGTTGTCTGCCACCACAGACTAATATAATAGTTATACTTTAATCAAGGATGATCATTTTTGTAATTGGATGACTGTACCCACTGAAAACAAGATACATGAAAAGCTTGATCACATATAAACTGTTCAGAACGGCGTTTCTAAGATGTAATAGATCTGTCACTGACCATATTTATCTAATGACTGTTGACGCAAACAGTGCAGCAATCTCAATGAGGTTTATATTAAACTGTGACAAGCTGCAGCAACTGATAAACCCCACAGCCTTTTAAATTATGGGGCAATTTTATTATAAATTAGTATGTAATAGCCTCTTTTATTCTGCAAGGTTTTTCAGCTTATGATAATTTGATTATGTGTTTACACAAAGATTGAGAGGCAAGTGTTCATGATGCTCATTGCTGCAGTCTTGCATTCAAAAAAAAATTAACTTAATTTGCTTGGTGGAGTGCTAAGAAATGGCCTTGAAATGGGACATCACGGCCTAGATGCCAACTCTCCCGTTTCAATTATAAAGGCTAATATCTTTTCAAGAAAGACAAACATGGCCACAAGCGGTGCTTAAGTCAAGCAACAGGAGGCCTCGCCAAGGGCAATGTGACTGCTGATAAACCCGCAAGTCAACGGGAGATTAAATCTCGGTGGCCCACTTGGCACATAATGGGAGAGTTCAAGAGAATCCAGCCCAGGAAGTCTTTGGACCTAAATTCACTCTGTTTCTTTATCTCATCAAGTGAACGTGGCATTGAAGAAAGTATGACAAGTTTAATTTCCAGTGGGTGGTCGTGACGAGCAGGCCCCGGATCCCAGTGCAACAAACACAGTTAATTAGAAAGGAGCAAACGCTGCAGCGTACCTTCTGTCACGCCTGCAGAAATGAAAGCTTCAGTATTTGTAGTATTCTTGCAGCAGAGTTTAGCATTTCATGACCTGCGTTGCCCACATCATTATTCTGGGAATACAGTACCATCAATTATGTCCTTCCCTCACCGCACTCCTGCCAACTGTTAATTTAGCAGCATTTATAAATACTGGTATATGTAGTTAGTAATTATTCATATTATTTTTTTAATATAGCACAATGCTTAAGAGGAGGAGCACAGTTAAACAGCCCAAATTGTTGCCTTTCTCTCCTGTTTCCCCTTCACAGATACAAAATCAATTATATTCAATCTACCTGATGGCTACAATAAGTAACATTACAGATATTAAATCAGAAAAAAAAATGGTCAGATAACAGCCAATAACATTCCAAAAAAATGGGGTTAATTGCTGATTTTAAATCAGCCGCAGGTGTGAATGTGAGCGTGAATGGCTGCCTGTCCCTCTGTGTTAGCCCTGCGACAGAAAGGTCACCCGCCTCTCGCCCTATGAAGCTGGGATAGGCTCCAGCCCCCCCACTGCAACCCTGAACTGGATAAGCAAAAGAAAAAGGATGGATGGATGGATGGATGGAGGGATGGATGGATGGATGGATGGATGGATGGATGGATGATTTAACAGCGGGCTTAGAGATGGCATAAGAAAAATTAACAGTGAAGCCTGACAGAATGACAATAACAATACTAAACTAACACTAAATACTAAACCAGGCCTGATAATAAATGCCACTAACAGCTCTCTATTTTTTGTTTTGTTTTATGTTGCTATCTCTGGAGACCGACCCTGTTTGCTACCAGGATAGGCTGACCTGCTCCATCAATTACAGCTTCTTGTTTCCTAGCCAACCAAATAATAGGATATTTGTTGACTCTTGTGTATTCTTTTTTGGCTTTGGATAAAGACTCTTTTTTTTTTTTTTTTACACTCAACCAGCAAAAGGAAAAGAAAAAAAAGGACATTTGGTAGTGGTGTGTCTCATTTGGTCAGGTCTGAAAAACTGTGCACACTTAGATAACAGAAATATGCCTAACCATGTATTTTTCCTTTAATAGCCTGCATGAGTGAGAAGCCAATATTACAGCATAAAAAAAAACTATGTCAGCATCATGTGCATAATGAAGGAGGCATTTTGAATAATTAAGCAGTGATGCACTAAAAGTAAAAGGTAATCAATAAAAGCAGCTATGATCTGAGAGTGTTTTCTCATTTCATACACACGAACACGCAACATTTACACAAAATGGGAACACCATTTACATAAACTATTAATTCTTGCTATCTCAGCCCGCCTGCCCGACCTTCTCCTCCTCGGCCTCCCGGCGACCACGCCCGGATCCGAGCTGCTCTGCTTAGCTGTGCAGTCCTGAGGTGTACACTGAGAGGGCTGGGCGAGCGGTGGGAAACACAAGCTGATAATGTCTAATCCTCTGTGTGAAGGACATATTAGTCTTCACATCCAGTATCTAATATATTTAACAAACCCACAGTTTCCTGCTGAAATCTGACTGCGGTACAGGCTGCTGGGAAGCACGCTTATTCTCAGTGCCATTTAAAACTATGACACATCATGAGGATTAACATAATTTGCATCAGAAAAAAAAATAATCTTCTGAATACAAATAAGGCTTAAAACTGTAATTTGTCCCAACACAAATGCAAGAATGATCTACAATCAATGTTTCTTCTTATATTCGATCAGCCTTTTAGGTCAAATATAAATCTGGGTTATTTTTGCCTGCAAATCAATCCCCATATCCTGGGGAACCAAATAGGACTTCATAACTCCACCACAGTTCACACTGTGGTGGAGGAAACAAGATATCCCATGCTGACCCCGTGTCTTGATATCACATCATCAACACATGGATGACAGGAAGACTCTCCTCTGATTCTGAACTGAAACTCTGGGCTATCTTCACACATCTTAACTGTGCACTACAAATGCATCTCTGGCTGTAACACGAGAACAGCAAATACGGCTGCAACTACTCATAAATAGTTCGCTTGTTATCTTGAATTTTCTTTTCCCATTTCAGTGTGTGGAATTGCTTATGCGAGCAAGTTGACACACACTTTGCAGAAAGCCACATTTGAATCTTTGCATATGCGCCTTCCTTGGTTGCATATGGCGCATCCTTGGCCGCCATCTCCTCCAAAACAATTTCACCCGGCGGAGCTGCCACCTTGCGAGACTTGCATTATGCAAAGCAGTCAAACCAATCAGGTCAATGCGTGTACAGTATGCAAGTAGCAGCTGTTGTAACAGAGACCGCTCTTCATTTTCATATTCACGCCTTTGTTTACCTGCTGACGGCACTGGCTGCCAGGGTGCTATTAAGTGCTCTCACTAAGATGTCAATCAAAAAGTTCTCATCTTACAAAGTCAAATCTGTGTGATCATCTGGTCCCATTTGATGACTTTATTATTTTACTAAAGGACATGCTTTTATTCTGAGACTCTGCCTGAGCAGAGTGAACAAAAAAAACAGCTTATTCAGCAATATTTCTGTTCAGACTAAAAGAAATGAGTTGCATAGAGCAAATTATCACAGATCTGTTTTGCCGGCTTTCATTCATTTTTATTTGGGTCTGCTGTATCTGTCAAAGTGAGCTCCACACTGCATATGCAGAGCAAATAATCCTTGTAAGTATACATACAGAACAAAGATTTCACCTTAATTTTTCCAAGATCACAAACCACTCCTGCAGGTACGACTAAAGCAGGTTGACAGGCATTTATGGGGTTGTATTAAAACTAGAACATGTGTACATGAAATACTCTTTTCATACCCATCCCTCATAAAAAAAAAATGTCCAATCCTCGGAGAGGATGGTGCCTCTTTTTTAATTTACAATCCTGCCAGAATTTCTGTTCGTATTTAAAAAGCTCTATGAATTGTTCAGTATGCACTACAGGCCTCTGGCCACAGAGCAATGACAAAGTAGGGATTCGCTCTGCTCCACACAACTGTAGTGAAATGATTCTGACACACCAGGCATGTTATCACTTGATGAAAAATAAAATACTCTATCCTCATACTGTAGCATGCAACGATTTAGTGTGAGTCCTTTGACAGCATACTAACATCTTTCTTTCTTTCTTTCTTTCTTTCTTTCTTCTTTTTCTTTTTTTTTGCAACAGAAAATGTTCTTAAGCTACAACACAGTTTTCTGCAGCACAGGCGTCCAAAATCATCCCCCAGAGGGAAGAAGGACCGCTGATGCAAATTTTGCCAACAGTCAGGTTTCTCTCACTCTTGGTCCCAAACGACTGAATAAGGAAACAAGATCCATTTAGCTTAAACAGTTGTAAGATGATAGCCACCTTGCAATGTGATATAACATGACACCTCAGTAATGCTGACAGAACAGATTCTAAACGAGGTGCAGAGCATGAGATTCGCAGCCATAAGTTGGGCGATATGCAGCACCTGCTCCATGGAGGCAGAAAACTACTGAGAAGCAAGAGTGTGTCTAAACAAACCGAGCAGTTCATAATATAATGGCAATTATTGCTGCTGCCTCGGCTTCATCAGGCAGCAGAGGGAAATTGTTTTAGGATCGTTTCTGATTGTCACTTGAAGCTTGAAGTACTTCACATTCAGCTGTTAACACTGGAAACTTTTGAGTTGGAAGCGTGGGCTACGGGAGCTCAAGAGCATCTTCACACGAGTTTCCTAAACTGTACGAGCGTTACAGAGAAAACGGTTCCTTGTCTAAACATTCACCTTGAAAATGCAGCTGCAACAAATCACACAGGTTAAATAAACTCGGGTTATTTATCAAACAGAAATGCCAAACATTTGTTCCACATTCTCAAATGTAATTTTCTGCTTTTGTGTGTTTTCTTCAGTGTAAATGTTAATATCTGTGTGTTTTTGACTGTTGGACAGAAAAATAAGCGGTTTTGAGGTTCAAGAGGTCTCAGAAAATGAGCTGATTTTTCTACATGATTGTTTGCATTTTTTAACGTGATAGAACGGCATAACTGACGTTAAGGAAACATTTGTACTGAAAAGTCAGAAAAGTTCAAGCTCAATCTTTGCTGATTAGGCAGAAATATAATGGATTTGACTATGTTTTAAAAATGAATAAAGAAATCTGATGGCATATTAAGCATTTTTCTTTGCTAGTCATATTTCTCTGATTGATAAGACTATGCTTGTCACAAAGGGCTGCTGGAAGCAGGTAGCTCTGCACCAGATGGTAAATGGACTAGTTCTTATATAGCGCTTTTCTACTCTGTCTGAGCACTCAAAGCGCTTATACAACACAATTACCCATTCACACAAGCACTTCCACGTATAACTAAGCTAAATGCTTCCTGTCTAACATTCACACACAATCATACTCCGACGCTTGCGTCAGAAAGCAACTTGGGGTCTAATATCTTGCCCAAGGATACTTTGGCATGCAGCCCAGAGCAGCCAGGAATCGAACCACTGACCTTCTGATCAGTAGGTGACCTCCTGAGCTACAGCCACCCCAATATGCAACCCCAAAGCGATTTGTGTCTCTGGCTGGAATCAAATCAGTTGCTGGCAGACTCTCTGTGAAGGATACGGTGCTGCAATGAAAACGTCTTTGCAATTGCTTTGGTCGTTAGTAGGTTGCATTTAAGGTGCAAACTTATCTGCAAACTCTCTCCAACTTTTCACCAAGTAGTCGTGAAACTCTGAAAAGTTCAACGCACACAGAACAGAAACAGAAACCGTTCGCCTGCAAACTAAGTTGTGTTGGTTGCAGAAATAAGGCACAGAAAGATCGCTTAAAAGATCGCATATCGGTCTCTAGACCTGTGTGACCCAAGCCTTATGTAACTGCTTTCATCAAGATTCTGAAGTGAGAGGCAGCAGAGAAGCTAACCAGCCACATCTATGAAATCATATAATGACTTTACTGTGTCATAAGTAACATATGTGGAGAATCATGGCGCCCCCGTTTAACAAAAATATCCTTTTTAAGGCTGTCTGAAGTTATATTTCAATTAATGTACTATTAGTGTTGGCCTCTTGTACTGCACATTTACATTTCAAAAACAGATAAGCTACTGTACCCTGTTATACTACTACTGTACCCTGTTATACTACAAATACCAGAACCAATGGGATTGCAGGTTGATTCTGCATAGTATAGCTTACCTTCTAACCTCAAAGCTCAACGTATCAGATGTTGTACAGCTTCACCTTAAAACAAATTGGGGTGATGTATCTTAAAAGGCCAGTATTGCACTTTTGTTGTTTTCTGATTCCTCTACCTGCAATTCAGCAGAGTCTTTGTGAGAAGTAGTGCTCCCATGCTCTTTCCAGGCCATGGGCTGTACAGTAATCAATGTTGATGAATGACTAGGAAGGCTCTCTTTATTCCAGCCCTCGCTGAATAGAAAGTTTCCATTATCTCTCACAATGTATTCACTCTATCAAAGTGACAGGGTTGAGGCAAGCCACACTCCATTGCCCTCGCTGTGCCCATACCTACCTTCATCCGTCTACTCCAAAAAAACAGGGAAAGCCGGAAGAGACTGCTAAAATAACATTGCAGAGCCCTACAAAATCTATAAGACTTTAACTTGTGAATCTCATCCATCAAAGCTGTAAAGATATGATGACATGCATGCATTGTGCAACAATATCCACTGTAACACTGAATCATTCAAGAGGGAAAAATTTGGATCAAAAAGTAGCTTTACTATATAGTAATAAAGAAAACTTTAATTTGCTACAATAAATGAGTTTTTCACCACTGTTTGCATGGTTGGAACTGGTTAGCCATCTTGGAACCAGCGCTGGTAGTCAAGCCTGTTTTTTGCTCTCATAATATCAGAAAATATTAACAAAAAGTTATATTAGTTTTTGGTTTTCCATGGTTACAGTTCAGGGCAGAAAGACAAATAGGATTGCTGCGGTCGTTTAGGTAATTACTTGTAACAGAAATAAAAAGGCTGCTGAAAGCGGCACTCAGCTCAAAACTGTGCAATTGCTTTACACGTTCCAAATCTGATCCTCCGTCATGAAATAAAAGGGTGAATGGGAAAGTGTGCGTCCACAGAAACTGCTCACATTAAAATAAACAGGTGTAAGCTCATGTATCTGCAGTGGTTTGTAAGCTTAATCAGTACGTAAGTGTTTTTTTTTAAGTCTCTCATTACAAAATGTAAGAAGGGTCAACTCACAAAGTTCCAAAAATATAACTTAGTTACTAACTTAGTATGTGTTACCCAACTTTGCAACTAGTTGCCTTTTGACACTCATGCTGAATTTGTTACCAAGTGACGCTTTGATAATCAGACATAATTATTAACATGAGAATTAAGAATTGTTTATTCGCAGAAAGTCTGAGTCAGTGTGTCCTGGCCCAGAACAAATTTAGTTATATATCAGTTCTTCATGCTTTTCAACACTGATTAGCTACAACAATGAAACTTCTGACAGGTGAGAAATATCGATCATCTCGTTACAAGGAAACGTCCTGCTCGGAAAATCGTGGGTCCTGGCATTCATGTGGATGTCATTTTTCCATGTCCCATCCATTTTAGCAGTGTTACACACCAAGCACACAACAGCATGGCAACAAAACTCCTCGGTGGCAGTTTGCTTCAGCAGGCCTGTACACAGGCCTTATACTGGAAAAACTCAGGAATGCACCCTGTAATTCACAGAATCCCAAAGAGCTGCTGCAAAAATCCCAATGCCAGATGGGTGAGTGTGACTGTATGTCCAAACTCTGGTACTGTATATAGCAGCACAGGACCATATGCGTAATTTTCCCAGCATACACTAAATCCAAATTGAGAGTAAATGCAGAAATGACAAAAACACAAGAGACACAATCTCTACATCCTCAGAGGAAATGACGACCAAGAGACGAGTGCCGATGTTCCCGACTTGGCGCTTCCACCGGCTTCCCAAAAACTCCACATCAGATACTTTCTGCAAGAATGATGTTAAGATATCACAGCTGAATGCAGCGAGCTCATAACATAAGCTGGTGTCCTCCAAGGACATGATACATTAACAGATTAGCAAATATTGGATACTGCACATCTGCTAATCATTCACAGTCACAACACAGTTACATTAATTAGAAAAAAAAAATAAAGCAGGAGTAGCTGAAGCAGAGGAGAAATGCTTGTCATAATGAGAAACCGGAATGCAGACGAGTGCCGACCTCCCGCATCACTATTACTCTGCTGCCGTGGCTTTTTTTTATTATGTGTTGATCTTGGGTTTTTACAGTCCCCTTAGAATAAGGTCACACACTTCTATTAGTCCTGCACATTTTATTGCTACAGCACCCACACTCAAGAAAAAAACATTATAGATGAATATGATGAAGATAAGGTGCTCTTCATACTGTCACTGTGCACGCTGTTATGTTTTTATGCTGAAAAAGGGGCAGAGCATCGCCCTGTGGAAATAGGAATATGGGACAAAATTATCTTGTTCTCTTACATCTATCATTCATTTGTATTTCCTTTTCTTTCCAGAGCTTCTAAGCCTGGAAAATTTGGTGATCTGATGTCTCAGACAAATTAATTATTTGTGATATCATTAAACATGACAGCTCCAGTGCCCAGTAACTGGAAATGATTAATATCATGGGATGAGTATTTAAAAAAAAAAAAAAAGAGAAAAGAGGCAAACAACAAAAAAAAAAAAACTGCATTAAAAAAAGAATCAAAATTCAGTTTTTAAGGAAAGTGTTGTTCTATCTGAAATCGAGCCTCTTCTAGTTAACTTGGCGTGATCACACTACGACTCATCTCAGGAGCACGAAGCCACTCAAAGCCGCCTGTGCCCCTTTCAGGGCTCGTCTCACAGCTGATGCCTGCTTCATAAGTTTAGATGGTCAAAAACATCTACTGGATTTCAGATATAGAAACACCAATTAAGACTTTGGTATGATTTGGAAAAAAAAGAGGAGAGTCAGCTGTCTATTTATTTTCTCCTGAAATTTCCTGCATCACTGAAACTTAAGCTGGTTAGTTTTTTTTTCTCCACTTCCTGACACCCACCAGATGGTCTTGCTTGCAGTTGTTATACTGAAAGGCACTGGGAGTAAACAAGACAAAGAGGCTCAGTCTGAGACGCAAGCTTAAACTTGATGAACAAATGTTGTCTGTATCGCATAAAGCCTTAAAAACCAAAGCAATATTAAACACAAAAAAACACAGGAGGCTAAAATAGAACAATAATAGTTGTCATGAAGCGTTTCATTTTAAATCTTTGTTATTCGACATCAGGCTTGCATCACCTTTTCACACGTATCCTATAGCCACTGTATAAGTAACTGATTACACCTGGATGCACATTATTAGCTCGATGGCCAAATCTGACCCAAGTGTGCAGGACAGGAAGACTTCTGTGGCAGCGACGAAGGATTTCATCCAGTTTACAGTAGCAACAATAACCCATTATCCTTCTTCTTGTAAACCCTGAATAAAAATGTGTTGGTTTTTTATTGGCACTGCTCAGAAAACTGTGGCATGTAAAAACCTTTATGTGATTGTTTCTGTCCAGAAAATCCGAGCCAACACCTGAGCTGTAAATCCAAAGTGCACAAGTTATTCAGAGCACTGCCTGCATGTAAACACAGGAGAAGAACCCAGTTTATATTCACTTCTATCAAGTACCATTTAGTTACTCCACGAGGCTTAAAAGCTCCCCAAACCTGCAATCTGTTTTTGTATCTTATCTACAGAAAGACTGATATGACTGACACTTAAATGGATATTTGTCTACATCTGACAGACGTCCTCCTGAACAGTTCTTAGCCACCGCAAAGGCTTTCTTCACTGATCCTCGAGGGGCAAATTTCCATCCCCTGAGAATAATTATGTTACCTAAAACAAACCTGATTGTGTATGTGCCTCCTGAGCAAACAAGGGTTTTCCTATCAGTCTAATATGCTTACTGGGATATAAACACTTCTTACTGTGACTATGATTTGTGCCCAGGTGGATGACAGCGCAAAATGACACACTGCTATTGTGATGCAACAGCTCTTTGGCATTAAGCTTATAAGGCTGCAGGGATCATCACTGCATGCTAATTTTTCTGATGAGGAGGACCACAGTATGTTACTTCAAAGGTGACTGAACATCCTGCTGCGGTGTCAAATTAAAATGTAATCTGCTACTTTTTCCACCCTTCTCAGCCAGGGTAACACACCGGTGCCGGACGGGCAGAAAAATATTCCTTTTAACAAAATTAACAATACTTCATTCACCGGTGAAATTAATCTTCACCAGTGAGTGCCTTTACGCGATGCAGTCTTGCAACACACAAGGCAAACCTGGAAAATGTAACTACTTTTATTAAGCAAAAGATGTCTAAGATTTTAAGTGCAGCGTCAGATAATAAAAAGCACAAGCTGCTGTGACTGTTTTCCCGCAGAATGCCTTCTTCTTTGCTATTCACACTGATCCGCTGTTGTGCTGAGTTCTGAATTAAAAGGCATTTTTATCCATTTTTCTGAAACTTGGGAAGCTCCTGTCATCCCAGCATTTGTCACAGGCAATTCTGTCTATTACGCAAAACAAACGCCACCATCCATCAGCTATAGGTGACACTGCAAAGTGAATAGAGTGTGTGTCAGTTACTGTCAATTACTGTGACTAACGCCGAGCACTCTTGGATTTTAAAACACTATTGTATTGTTGATGAGCCAGCGCAGCGCATCAGCCTCTGAGTCTCTAAAGCGCCTAAATCTCCAAAAGCCTATGTTAACACAGGCAGCAACACTTTAATATTTGTTTAATTTCAAACAGCATTTTCTGGCTCTGTTACCTGCCACCTGTACGGAGTTTGTGTTAAGATCAGCGGGTCTGCTGCACAAGCTCTTCGACTGTGACCCCCGCGAAGACTTTCTGTGAGTCTGTTTATCAGATTTGTATAATCCTAATAAACTAAATGTTCATGGTCAGTTGGTCATTTTGGGATCGTGTTTATCTTGTGAGCACCTCGCGAGGTAAACAAAGCAGGGCCGGACAGGCTGCTGCAGTTTAAGACCAAATTTGAAGATAATTCAGAATCCGTAAAAACAAAATTAGTGGGAGAAAAAAATCCTGCCTAATCAGCTCAGGCCAGGAACACATGAGAAAGCAAAAACACACGCAAAGTATAATGATGCAGGCTGTACACAAAACCCAAAATAATTAGCCAATTAAAGGTGTGAAGCAATGGAGAGGAGGCAGTGTGTGCAAAGTCTCAAGGTCAAACACATTTAAATGCAAATTTAAATAACCGTTTGGTGAGGAGGATGTGTGGTTTAATGACCACATACAAATGAAACCATCTGCCTCAGTAAAGCCGAAGTAGCTTACAGGAATGCACTTACATTGTGCAGTAAATTAGCAAATTGCCTAGATGAGTTTACAGTGCAATTACACTAAAAAGTGATATTCACATAAAAAGAGACAACAAAAGCTAGTTGAATAATGATAAATGCAATTCAAGCTCTACAGACATGAAAAAAAAAAATAGTCCTGGGAGGACCTGAGAGGAAAACGGCGAATATTGCCGCATTGTTCCAAGTTTGCTGCACCCACTTTCGTTGATTGATAGCATGTGCCAACACATACCATACATTTATTGATAAGTGATTGTTTCAGGCTAGGAACCGGGCAGGATAAGACAAAGTGTAGGAAAACCACATCTGAAATGCCAAGGGTGTTGAAACATTAATAACAAAATCGATACAACTAAAACCGGGCTACACAATTTCTTTGTGTCAAATGTGTTAAAGCACTTTTTGAGAACAGTCATGTCACAGATGCAGGCAGAGGCCGACCGGCTTACAGATGATCCACGAAAATGTTCCTAAATGTATTCACGCCCAATCAGTGATTGAAAATAAAACGTAGAAAATGCAACACATGAAACGATTCTCGTAGCTTTAATCTGCCTGTGACACAAACAACATTTACTTTGTGTCAAAGCAAACTTGATCTTTTCCTTGATGATGTGTTTTTTGCTTCAGTGTACCAGACATTCTTTTCTGTCTCTACTACCAAGAAGTACTGAATGAATTTCAATGGACCTAGCTGCCACATGCACACACACACACACACACACACACACACACACACACACACACACACACACACACACACACACACATGCACGCACGCACACACACAGACGTGCCAACACAAACAAACACACATTGTATGCACTCAAGTGTGAATTTCTCAGATTTAATTAGAAGCTAATTTTGAGTCATTATACAACTGCAAACAATATGGAAATGAGCTCAAAGGTTCCTGACAGTTCAGTTGACTTTGACCAGAAAGAAGCATGACAAATTAAAGGAAAAAAAAACTCTCTCGTTTACTAACCAATTATCAGATAGCTGAACGGGGGCATCATAAGTCGAGTGTGGGGGCTTGACTGTGGAAACTTGTATCCAAAGTGTTATCATCAACACTTCTGTATTCAGACTTACAAGAAATTTTCTTCTTCAGAAGCTGTTTAAATTCAAATGTAGAAAAAAAAAAAAAAAAAAAAAGCTCCATTAGCAGATTTTAAATTATTTGTCAGGGACTATAACCACTGATGTATATCCCCAATTATTACTGAAAGTGCTGAAGGTTTGTTTATTTTTATTTTTTTACAGTCTTTAAGAAGCTGTGAATTATTCAAACCATTTGGTGTATATTTTCTCATTCCTTACTGCCGAGGGACTGTTTGAGTTTAATTTTTCAAACTTCCAATACACACCACTCTTTAATTTTTAAGAGCTATGTGAAACTTTTTATATATAAATTTCCACAATAGCTGAAATTCTGCAGGCCACATCTCTTAATTTTATTTATTTATTTTTGTAAAATCACCATTGCTCCATGATACATAACTCTGAAATACCTCCTGGACCCACACTCGTGGATTCAGTTCAATAAAATTCAATTTTATTTATTTAGCACAAAATCATAACAACAGTCACCTCAAGGCGCTTTGTATTGTAACACAGAGAAAACCCAACAGTCAAAACGACCCCCTATGAGCAGCACTTGGTGACAGTGGGAAGTAAAAACTCCCTTTAAACAGGAAGAAACCTCCATCAGAACCAGGCTCAGGGAGGGGGGGTCATCTGCTGAGGGGGGAGAGAGACAGAGATTAATAATAACTAATGATTAAATACAGAGTGGGGTATTAACAGAGTAAAAAGAGGTGAATAAAAAGAAACACTCATGGGACTGCATCATGGGACTGCATCATGGGAACCATCAGAGGTTCAAGATACAGACAAGTGTCATTCAGTGTTTACGTAAACCTACTAAAATTAAATTGCACTCAGCACTTTAATGTGGTGCCCCTTAACTTTGTGCAGCAGGTAATTGAAACAATCTTTGAAAAGTGGATACAAGCACCAAAATTTTAGTGTTTATTCCTCCAGGGCCATTCATCTGAAAAAGCCTATTAGCCACTTGAATTTTCTAAATTTCTAAATTTTCAAATTTGCCCATCTTTTCCATCTTACACTACAGAATTTCAGCCACTGGATTTATTGGTTTATGTGCTTGATAAGCAGAAGAGGATGGACGGACAGACGGATGAATGAACTTAGCCAAATTTGAAACTTACAACTTCTTCAAAGCTTCTTTATTTCAAACAACAGAAAATAATCGCACCACATAGTATTTTACATATTGCTCCAATAGTCGGATAATAATTCAGCTGCACGGTGTTGTGCAGGATTACTATTTTACCCTTTGATAGTATTATGACACATACAACTAGATTTGGAAATTTAACATTCATCCAGCGCCAGTTTATTGGAATTATTATGAATCTCATGTATTTGATGCATGTGGAGTTTATTTAACCTTGGCTCAGCTCTCTCGTGCTGGCACACTCTGTCATCATTTTTAATATTATTTATTATTATTTATTTTTATTTTATTTTTAAACAGGCTAAGCAAGCATGTCTTTGGACAGGTTCAAACCTAGAGCCTTCTGCCATGTTCATAAGGTGACTTAATTAGTGTTCTACCTTCTCCAATCACACAGTCACTGGACTGCAGTTTAAAAGCCCTTTTTTACCCTCACTGAAAATTTTTAGACTTCAAGCCACATCTGTTAACACTCACTCACTCACACACACACACACACACACACACACACACACACACACACACGCAAACCCAGATAGATCAGGGAGTACTTAGGGTTCAGTATCTTGCCCAAGGACACTTCAACATAAGGATGCAGGAGCTAGGGATCAAACCAGCATCTTTCTGAATAGTAGACAATGTGCTCTAAATTCTGAACCACAATAAACATCAAGCTTTTTAGGGGCTACAGGTGAGAAGTAGATAATCAGTGACCAGTGGGAAGAAAATAAAATTTTTGCCTACATGATTTTTATTTGTTTTTGTTATTGTTGGTTTAAAATTAGGCCACAAATGGACCATTTGAGCAGTTTTAACATGACAGTGTATGTGTATTGTATGTTATTTGAAGCTACACTCTGATATCCTGTGTGGAAATTTATGTAGCTTTTCTTTTAGACTTTGAGTTTAAAAGATGATTTAGAAACCCACCTGAACTGTTATTACTTTACTTTATTATGCTTTTTAAACTGCATTTTAATCACAAGCTCAAGTCACCCAAAAATAACCACTGAGTGCTTTTGCACTTAACACTGAACTCTTTGACCTCTATAATAAACAAGCAAGTCACGACCGCCTCAATGTTTATGCCACTGTCACAGCATTTTATTTAAAAACATACAAACTTTCCTTTTAGTTCAGCGCTGTGAGTCATCAGCAGCACCAAAGTAAACTTATTTGATTGGATTATATGATATATGTAGAGCATGGTAAGCTATAAGAAATAATTCCATTTGCATCAAATCAAAAATAGGCAGGAGACCTAATTGCACAAAGATGTTGCATTAAGCATAAATATGTCTTAAACAGCTTCAGCCATTTGCAGACACACACTTATAATAAAGCTTCTGCTTTAGACATTAACATAAAGTCCTCCAACCAAACCATTATACTGGTAGTTCTTATAATCTGAAAACTTTCATCTCATGTGACCTTTCAGCTTATGTCTAAAATTAGAACACCTATGTCTCTTATTCTAAATCAGGCTTTCTCTGCATCAAAGTCTTGCTTTGTTGGCAAAGTGCTTAATAAAGTCATCTAAGTCATATTTAAGCCGCAAACTGTATGTATTTACTCATTGTTTTACTGTGATTACTTTACAAAATTTAAAAATATGCCAAATTTTTTTAAAAAAACAACACTTATCCTCATTATTTTCAGCTGCCCAGTGAGTGCTCTGTGGATATTACTGTCTCTCATCTCTGCAACACACTTTAAAAAATATATACAAGTGTGATAAAATGATTGATTTTTAAAACTTTTTACAATGTGTAATCAGAAAAGTCTATACCGCACCAGAATATTAATAGCAAAAGATTAGACCTATTCTCTCGGCTCACTGAGACCCATTAAGAGCCAGCCTCCTTATTCTGCAAGCCTAATTAACACTTTAGAGCTAAGTCAGCCCACATATGTTTCGAGTTTAGTTTGACTCAAAGACACATAATTGTCAGCAGAAATAATACATAATTACCTGTCTAGTTTTTTTCAAAAACTGTCCTTCAGTTGAATATGGAAGGCACTTTTCTCAAACAACCTTCAGCACTTTCTCTGCGCAGGTTCCTGAGCTCACAGTCAGAGCGACATAATGGAGACAAACACAGAGCTGAGCAAAATAAAAGCAGTGATTTGTCTGAGTTTGAATCCATTAACCTCTTAACCTCACAAGGATACGTATGGATGTTTACATGAGTGCTGAACTTGTTGAAGAAGCACAAAAGAGTTGTTAGTTTCTCAAGTTTTCTGTGCATCAATCCAAATCCCACAATCTGACTCGAATCCTTTGTGCTTTCTGTCAGATCACCAGATTTGAAGTTCTTTGCGGCAGTCGTTTAGAATAAAAGTATCTGCATCCAAAGTGGCAATAAATAAATAAATTATCCGTTTGAATATAAGGGATTTTTACAAGCCACTGTGCATAATGATGCACACGCAACATATTGCTGTAATGACTGCGCCTGCGAGATTAGATTGGATTGATAATCCTCTCGTCTCCTCTGACACTTCCTTTTATCTGAGTAAGTGCGCTTCTTTGCTGAGTTCTCGTGCCACACGAGGATTATTTGCAAATTTTTACTGGTTATCTTGTTTAGCACATTTAACAAGCTGGCAGGGCGCGCAGAGGTGAGCACACAGATACGTGGATTTTGAAGCGTGAACACTGTACGTCCAGGCCTCGGGCGATCCATCAATCTAAAATTAAAGTTTAAGAATAAACTTAGCCTTAGTTACCAAAACAACAGATTGCTTTGGCTTTCTGTGTAGATATTTATAATTCATCTATCGAACACAAACATCTGCTGCCACTCCAATACAGTTCAGGTGAAAGTAAAAATTTTAGTTTGTGCTCCGTGCGCTCTGGTAATCCAACGACCTTGCTATCAACAGCTTTCACAAGGACTTCTCTATGACCCGGCTGGGCTGGGTAAAGAGAAGCAACATAAAAAACCAGTTGTTTTTAATTTTGTGAAGTTATTTATGGCTTAACGATATAATTAACAACTGCGGCAACAGCAGAAGCAAACAGGCTTGTGGGTGTTGCTAAATCCATGATAGAAATAATGAAATTTAACAGAGCACTGCGGTCAATTAATCTACAAAATATGAGCAGAAAGCAGTTTGTGCTCCCTACCAAAACAGAAACAATAGCAGAAACACCTCCTATGCCTGCTGTATTTAAAAGAAAATAACTTACTTTTTTTTTTTTTTGTGAGTGAGCAGTGAGAAAACGAAGCCCAGTTTCCAGGCAGCAGAACGGGCGCCTCTGAACAGCTAATGTCAAACAACAAGTACTTACTTTGGCAATGAAAAAACGAAGTGTAAGCAGCTACATGCTTACAAGTTTAACAAAAAAAAAGTAGAATTAGGAGTAAACACTGTCACAGACTGACACAGAAACAAGATGCACAGTTGAGAAAAGCTTATAATAAATCTCAGTCTCAGTGAATGAATTTGTTGGTACCTGGTGAGGAAGACTCAGCAAAGGCATAATTTGGAGATGCCAAGTCTGATCAAGGAAAATCTGCTTAGTGATTACCTAAAAGCTGCCTTTAAGCAAAGCATGTGGCCTTTGCTGACCACGAGAAGGCTAAGTGCTCAGTAGCTTTAGTGGGTAGCTCCCAAATGTGGCTGCATTTTGTAGCTGAGATACGGAGCAACTGAAGATGAGCTTGTGTGGCCGGCAGTTCTTTCCCGAATATATTTAGATGAGGAAAAACTGGCCTGGTTAAAGTCACCACATCAGCACTACTCTACCTGAGCTAAAAGGTTTAAAGAAGCAAGGTGCTAATGTCAGCACACGGAGACTGCACATGGTCAGACAGATACCAGGTAAAGTCCTCTGGGATACAAGAAGGTACACGTTCCACATCCTTAATGGAGATTTGTGTGAGTTTATTACAAGGAAAGATGCACAGTAAGACTGAACAGTGACGGCCAGGAGCAAAAGACAAAAACTGTGTGTGCTGCTGTCGGTCTCAACTTGTCGTAAAGGGGAAAAAATTACGAGGAAGTTATAACAGCAAACTGGAAAATTATTCTTCTTACACTGATTGTACAAATTGGACACTTTTACCAGTAGTTAAACATATTTCACTTTAGTTTGCTCAAGTATTTTTGCTTATTCTCTTGCATTATAAATAAAAAGTAATTAAGGTGTCATTAATGGTGCATGTCCTCATATTGGAAAACAGAGGCACACCAGTATGTCTGTTTTGCATAGTACCATACTCCAGTTAAACACTGTAGGGTTTACACAGAGCCTTTGTTATGCAAGTCAGTTACAAAATCGAATCAATTTCACAAGAATAATTTCACACTTGTAATTTTGAGGCAATTCAGTTTTACGTTTTCCATAAACTCAAATTTGAGTTTATGTGTGTTACATTTTGAAATTATAGACTTTAAAGTGTTTTTATATGAAGTGCATTCAAATCAGCCCATAAAATTATTCAGGTGGCTGCAGTTTTTCTTGATTGATTCTGCATGAAATTACGGGGAGGGTACAGAAGAACTCCAGACTGACAGCCTGATCCAGAACCGCTGCACTTGGAAACTGTGGACCCTTCGACCCGAAAACCACTGAAAACTGTTGGGACTTGGTCAGAACCGCAGCCGTCATCACCAGCAACAATCCTTCACATGTTCACACTGCTTCAGTGGGGTGATCTATAAGTAGAAGCCACTGGAAGCTGTTTGGACATGCACAAGAGGATTATCTTGAATGGTCGATTGGCTAAACTTAAGTTTTAGATTCTTATTAGCTAATTCTCAAAACTTTTTGATCACACGTTTGGTAGTGCAGCCATCCAGTCCCTTGCCCAAATATTTGAATATATGTCTTTAGGAAACATACAAACAGTGTTACCAAATTTAATAAATTTCCCAGAAAGACGAGTTTATGCAGAAAGGATTTATTCAGCTAATATAGCATCTCCTGTATCTATGATCTATGATCTCAACAGATAAAATATAAAAAATATATAACAAAGTGTGAGTCACAGTGGTGAGTCCAGATATGAAAGCTGTGCCAAAGGTGGGTGTGAGTTTCCTAAACTCCTGATATCACATCAACTTCCAGTAACACATCCACACTCTCCCCCTCTACCTCGCTCAGTATCTCACACACACACACACACACACACACACGGACACACACATTTTTTATTACATCATCATCTTATGTTTACAACTACTGCTTAGGTGCAAATATTCCTCCAAAGTGCTTATTACCTGCTGATCAGGAAGTCTTTACATCACGTAAGACCAGCAGTAGAAAACTTCACACCGTGGTAGCCCCAGGTGGTAGCAGGAGATAGCCATTTCAATTTAGTTTGAAGGTCTTCATTACCTGATACCCAGCATGCCCTAGAATATATTTTTAGTTGGTGGTGGGAGTCGGGATGATGGGGGAAAAAAAAAATTTAAGCTGCTGATTTTTCTTTTCTATTAAAACTATAATGAAGCTGAAGTACTAAAGTGACCACAAGCTTTTAAACAACATAATGAGTTCTTTTGTTGAGAATAAATTATTGCTAGTAAATTATTTTAACACTCATTTTTTTCCCCTCCAACACATTTTTAAGAACCTTGAAAAGAGAAAAGTTTGGATAATTTCCTGTCCAGCAGTTAGATCGAATACAAGCAATGTGGACCACTGCGATCTCGTTTTAGCTCTGCTACAATGTTTCTAGCCCTGCCAGGTTCTTGTAATTGCACTGACTGTCAGAGGGGATGGGATGTGCCCTCACGGTAGATGTCTATAGACAGATGGACTGAGGATTGGCATCGACATCCTGACGGTGACAGGCCACAATGCCTCACACTACGCCTGACAACAAAGAAGCCTTCCACACTGCAACACTCTCATGTTTTCTCCAACAAGCTGCTACCGAGGCATTCAGAGAGTGACGCGCTTACAGCATGACATAGATGTCTGTAATAATTTACATAGAGATGTATTTCTGCAATAAAAAGTTGAAAAAAAACAATAAGGAGGCATGAAAAGAGTTCCTCGGGTCCTCAGCACATTACTGAAGCTCTGGTCATTTTGGGATTGTCTCTCACCTTGTGAGACTGACCACATTAACATTCAAGGTGTGCCAAGGTCTTGGATCCACAACCTTAAAGGTATGGCAGTTAGTCGATGCAAAATACTGAATAATTTATGGGAGTACAAATAAATTCGAGGCAACAACACAACGGCAGACTCTTGGGCCGATTAGTTATTAACGCAAAGTTCGTCAAGAAACTTTGGGCTGTTAGAAAGGGCATTCGCTGAATATCTTACTCCAGGACGGGGTTGCCAGTGCATATAGAGGCCAAATCAATGTGTGTGAGGCAAGGAATTTAAGCAGAAGCATGCAGTACTATGAATTTGATATTATTTTGTTAACATCTAGCATGAGTGACGCTACTGTACTGACAGACATTAAATCTGACATTTATACCAAATCCATATTTTCCACTAATTTGTGTGATGATAATCTACAGGAAATTAATATCATCACTGAAGAAATGAAGATACTTGAAGAAATCAGCTGAACTTTTAAGAATACTGACCATTTATTTTCATTTTATGTGTTTGTGGAGGATGCTGATTCACACACACACACACACACACACACACACACACACACACACACACACACACACACACACACACACACACACACAGACACACATGATTTAAATTTATTTCTATATTCTAACAAGCTAAACAATCAAACAAAGGTTCAAGTTAGAAAATGGACCTTTATATCTGGTGTTGCTTTCTTTGGTAAGTAGGCTTTAACATATTTTACAATGAATTTGATAAATTCTTAATATATATATATATATATATATATATATATATATATATATATATATATATATATATATATATATATATATATATATATATATATATATATATATATATATATGTGTGTGTGTGTATATGCATATGTATGTGTGTGTGTGTGTGTGTGTGTGTGTGTGTGTGTGTGTGTGTGTGTGTGTGTGTGTGTGTGTCAGCCACTTCTTCTCTCTGCCGGTGGTACATGCCATGCAGGAATCTGTCCTTGCATGATGGTTCCTGTTCTTGCTCCTGTTCTTTCTTTGGTTTCTGCTGCCTGAGGTACTCACTAAACACATGATCCTTTGTGGCCATCTTCCTGATGTATTCGTGGATCTTTGTTGTTTCATCCAGGATAGTGGATCTGACACTCGCTAGTCCTCGGCCTCCTTCCTTTCTCTTAGCGTACAGTCTCAGGGTGCTGGATTTGGGGTGAAACCCTCCATGCACGGTAAGGAGCTTTCTTGTCTTGATGTCAGTGGCTTCTATCTCCTCCTTTAGCCAGTTTATTACCTGAACAGGGTAATATGATGACCGGCAGGGCGTAGGTGTTGAATGCACAGATCTTGTTCTCCCCATTCAGCTGACTCCTCAGGACTTGCCTTACTCACTGCAGGTATTTGGCAGTTGCAGCTTTCCTAGCGGCCTCTTTTATTTATTTTGTACTGCATGTAGCTGTCACAATTCTTCATAACATGCTGAATATTTACTGGCAGTGTAGCACACAGTCCAGACGTGAATTTGATGCCGATCAGAAATTACTGCTGGTCATCAGAATTTACTATGAAATCAAGCCGAGGTGGATGTCACATTCAGGAAGCGCTCCTGCATACAGCACCGACTCATGTTCATCTTCAAAAACAATTAACAGATGCCTTTAAGGGACGTTCACTTGAGGCATCTCCTTGCCATCTGCTACACCGTGACTTTGACATTAAAGCCTACTGCGACAACACCGAACAACCGCGTAGGAAAGCATTTCACCCACAGCTCTGACACAGTTACACCGAAGGTAAAATGAAAATCAATTTAGCACACAACATTTTGCAGTAGCATAACAACTTCGTAAGGGTGCAAAATTATAAATGCTTTTGCTTTGTTCGGGTCAGCTGACACTCTTAATTTATTCATGCTTTTAACTCAAAATAGTTTTTTGTTTTTAATTTTACTAGCGCATAGAAGGCGCCTTTTAACAATACCAATATCATAATGTAAGAAGAACACAGACATACAGAAGGAATCTCAGCTCAGCTGTGAAGCAGATAGTGTCCCCTCTGTGATGAGCTTTTTAAAATAGTGGAGCGACACATTTCTGCAGGCTCCTGCACAACCACACACACCATCACCACCAGCAGCACCGGCACTGCTCTGACAACTGGAACACAGGACAGTAGCTATCCAACACCTGAGACATAATTACCTCATGCTACAATGAATGCAATGGTAAAAATGGAAAATAGGTCGCAACATTAAATTAGCACTTTCACAAGAAAGTCTGAAAAACCTGCCCTGGCTCTTGGAGCATCTTTTCATTATGGTGTGGTGTGTTGGGGGGGGGTAACTGTCTCAACAGATGTAAAATATGACAAGTGTGGGTATTTTAAAGCAAAGGTTGTGATCTTCAGACAGGATTACAATATTGAGTCATGATTACAGACGGAAATCTAGTTTTATCCTCTTGACATTAAGGAATGTGAGCGTCTCAGATATTTCAAAAGGTACCCAATCCAGTTTGTTAGAGCTAAAAAGTTCTGATCTGACAAAACAGCTTACCTTTTGGCTGCATTAAGGAAAAAAAAAAAACAGAAGCAGAATAATGAAATTAATTACAGCGCTGACATTTTAACCACTGTGAAGCCTATTGTCTAAAAAACAGCAGAAGCCGTTGAGAGAGCAGCCTTTTATTTGGCTCCTGCTGCTACTGTGTACTGATACATTTTGATAAGGTTTGTATCTTTTTATTCTTTTTTTTTGTAGCAACATAAAAATACAGAGACACAATCTAGAATTACTTTTCCTTGAAGTGAGAATCTGCTGTCCTATAGTTTCTGTCACCGCGAGCTCATCCTTTCATCCTCAAGTCGACGCTTGAATCATGCAGAAACAAAGACGGCAGGTCCTGCTTGGTAAAATGAATAAATAAATAAAATAATGATCTAAATTAAGATTTTTTTTTTTTTTTAATGACAAAACGCATTTAGTCACAAATATTCTCCTCGATCAGCTTCTAAACTTTGGAGGCTTTTAGTTACCTTGAAAGAACAAAAAGGGTCCACAGATGTGAGTATTCAGCGCCAACAGCCATTGCTGACTATTGTTGAAATTAATGTGGAAGTGCCTTAAGAAGCAGTGCTCAGATGGCTGCTGGATCCTGGCTCTGAATAAAACTGTTTTGAAGTGAATGGGAAAACTTCCAACTTTCCCCCAGAGATAGAAACTCAACTGTTGTGTTGGTTTATTTGTTAGTTTTTTTTTTGGAGTTAAACCCTGAAAAGATACTTTTTTTCTAATATGACACCTTTTCAGTGCAGAAGATGGTAATGTGAAAAGAGTGCTGCGTTTGCTTATGTCTCATGCTATAACACTGAGCTGAGTAGCTGGTCTACTTCAATACCTCTCTGATGATTTTCATTTTTATCCTTGAACTATAGTCTTAATCCATTATATGCATTTTTTTTTTTGCTAGTATATGAGTGTGCAATTTCTCAGGCAGATCCTCGACTCGCTTAATACATCTGGTGTTAAAACCGGTGGTTGTGTCCATCTTTGATATATACTGTGTGTGCATGCAGAATGACGGAGTAAATCAGCCTAAATGCTGGGCAGCAAACCCAACAGCGACACTTCACACACAGTGAAAAGTGAATGAATGACACACAGGTCTGGAAGTGCTAAATCAACTCTTCCCTCACTGCTTTCTGGTCAAGTGATCTGCAGAGCAACAGTCACACACTCATGGGGCTGTACAAAGGATGAAACACACGGCTGTCCTAACACCTCTAGCTCAGCTCTGCAGTAAACATCTCAGGACGTCACGATCGGTGCTTTGCCGCTTGCTTTACCAAAGAGTGTCTGGAAACCTGTCTGAGAGCTCACTCAGGTATAGCAGAAGGCCCGGCGGTGACTCGATGCAAATCACCTCCACACACTGGCAGCTCTTTTGTTGTTATCTCCTCTGATACAGTACGTCAAGTTCATTTAGGGATCTCATGCCTGGCCAGAAAGCATTTACGTTCCAGGATCCTGAGGGCACCGTATTAACACAGACTGCACCCAGCCAAGCTTCGCCGTAGAGTATCAGCTTACGGTTCATCGCCTAAAACTGACTCCCGCCCCAGTTCAAAAGCCACTGTGCATCAATTCTGCAAGCCATCCGACACATTTCAAAGGGATTCATCATCACCAGTCCTCAACATAACTGCATAAGACACTGAGGCTATGATTGCCTCAACTTGATGAGCATATACAAAAGACTACCCTACACAATATTAAGTGGCAGGAAGGAAAATATAAATCACAGAAACCCGGCCCACTTTTCAAATCTTCGGCTAAGTTTCACTTTGAACCTGGAATACAAAAGGGTCAATTACAGAGAGATAATCCATAACTAATTTACTTGATTGATGGTCTAATTATGCCTGTTTATGTCATGCTTGATAATTCACTCTTTGATAAGCATAAGCACCCTCTTGAAGCTCAGAGCTGTGGCAATAATGAGTGCGCAAACATGAGTATTGCTTGGAGCTTTTCTCCGACCCTCAATGCAGCAGCGTTATATCAGCTAGATTAAAATCAGGCTCATATAAGACCGTCTGCGTACATTTATTTTACCGCAGTTATCATCAAATATAATTCTATTTGAAGAGAAAATGTATCAGATTACAAAAGGCCGGCCAGCACTGCTTTAAATTTGTGTTTTTAATTGTTTTTGTTTATTTGTTTATACGTGAAAATCAGTATTCAAACTAACTTTTAAAATTACTTTTGTCAAAAAAATGCTGAAACATCAAAGCACATCCATCCTTCTTGTTGTTGGCAAATCTGTGTTTCATAGATGAAACCTAGGCGGTATTGTTTTTAAGACGAAAAATTATTTTGATTAAAATAAATACATAAAAGCACGTCTGGAATAATTTCATTTTGGTTATGAAAGATTCGATTTCCTCCATCTACGAGCCAGTTCCTTATTTTGGTTACTTGTTTCTTTGTTTTAACAGAGATGAGTCCTAACAACAATTCACCTGCACTCTACCCGTGTACTGCAGTTTTATTGGCATTTGTAGTACACTGTTAAGTTAAGCCCCAAGGCCCACTGTATCCCAGACACCCATATTTTAACACTTGAGATCATTTGTCTGCAGTTCTGCTCGTCTTTGGCGTCGTCTTCCTGCCATACGATGGTTCTTCTCTCTGCACTGTAAACCCAGATTTTGATTCCACTTAAAAATATTGAGCTCATATTACTTAAAATTTCCTAGAATGTGAACATTACTTGTTAATGCTGAGTAGACTGTACTTTTTGATGGTCTATCTTATTGTAATCATGTGTTTGAGTTCAAACAACTTAATATCATCAAGTTTTGCACCTGCTAAAAATCTAGTTTATACCAGCTTTAACAGACTGCATTAACATGCAGCTGCATGGTGGTATGATGGTTAGCACTGCTCACAGGCAGAATGCCATCTAGAAGGTCTGGGTTCAATTCCAGCTTGGCTCCGGCCTCTCGCTGTTTGGAATAGTAGACAGTGTTTTTGTTCACAACGCTCTCTCGTATAGTTTTTTATTGTTCCATGGACAAATTTGTTTTTGAGTTTTATCATGTTTATTTACCAAATTTTAAACAGACACAGTTCAACACTGTAAAAAATATTTGTATTACTGGACACACCCAGGACTCTTGCTGTGTGGAGTTTGTATGTTCTCCCTGTGTCTGTGTGGGTTTCCTCTCACAATACGAAGACATGCAGTTACTGGGGTTAGGTTAATTGGTCTCTCTAATTGCCCACAGGTGTGAATGGTTGTCTGTGTCAGCCCTGCGAAGGCTGGTGACCTGTACGGGGTGTACCCTGCATCTTACTGCCTTGTCAGCTGGGATAGGCTCCAGCCCCCACTACCCCCACACAACCATGAAAAGGATAGGGGGGATTGATCAAAGTCATTTTATTTTTTCATGAACTATAAAAGATAAGTTTGGTCAATTAGAACATGCAATTTAGTTCAACTGGAAATGGAGTTGCTTACTTAACAGGCTGAGTTAAATAAACTGTTTCATTACTTAAAAAATTTAAGGCAATGAGTTACCTTGGTTTTTTTAAGTAGATTCAACTTATCCGGGTTTACGGTGTGACTGTCAGACTCCTGCAGGAATCACCGTTTCTGCAATTTACAAGTGATAAATATTTGTGACAATGTGACATATATGCAGTCTAAATGTCTGTATGACTGAGCGCTGAGCGTAACTAGATCAGTGGCTGTTTTCTACGATGTGAACTGCAGTAATGTTTAGATTAAAATAAAATGACCTTCACTAATCTGTAATTAAGAAAGCATGTCGCCCGATCTTTAAGGGATAAACAAACATCTCCGAGTACCTCCTGAGAAATATTATTTTTATTAATGGTGCTCAGTATTTCTAATTTAAATCCCCACATCTAAGCCTGACATAAATCTCCGCTGAGCTTGAGTGAAAACCCTGAGCAACAAGCTTCCACTATAATCTCATGAGAATGCGGTCCACTTACGTAAGCGGTGAACACAGAAAAGGCCTAAAGGCTGCTACCGTGGAGCTTTCATTAAAGCATGCAAACATCCTGGTTTTAAGAATAATGAAACAACTCTGGATTCACCTTTTAAGACCAACACTGAGCTCGGTGTGCCACATAATTTAAGACTGATTTCTTTGCTCCATTTTCCTCCCCGAACAAAGAGATGATATAAATTTCCTTAAAGCATCACATGGGAGGCAGGTATAGAGGTGACTAAAAGGAGCCGAGGTCAGGAAGTTATTGAAGGTTTTAGTTCACAGCCGCTCCGCAAGGTTTTGTTTTCACAGTGAAACATTTAATTTTGTAAAAATATGAGATAAAGTTTACACAATTTCTGCATTTAGCATTTCGTGCATGCCTCGGTGAATAACTTCTCCGGCAAGTTTAAGTGGCAAAATCTCCTTCACGGGGACAGATGAATGAAACAGATGTACAATTCACTGGAGAGTGCATTACTCTAAATGTGTTTAAAAAAAAAAGGTGCAGGGCAAACGTAAATCAGTTTAGCGTTGAAGTTTCTGATATATGAGATGGAAAGAAAGGTGTAATGTGATCACCTACCAAGAGGATATGAAAATAAAACCTTCTCGCTAGTATCCTTAAGGATACACGCTTGATTTGATAATGTAACATGATGGAGAATTAGAGCCCCCACCCACCCCCCTACAGTGGAAAGGTTCACTTCCCTGAGGTGAACCTCAGGGCGCTTTCCAGAAAAGAGGGATGTAGGTAAAGGGAGAGCATTTGTTAGCTGTGATGCAAAACACACATAAAAATTAAAAACAGAGGCAAATTTCTTAAACAATGGAAGACAAAAGATTGTAAACTTTTGTATGGAGCTTCTGTATGTATAGATAATCAGAGGCGATGAAAGCAGCAGATTCTGCAGCTGTTATGAGGGGTGGTATTTGATACAGGCAGGGGAAAGTTTAAATGAACTGATAACAAAGGAAGTCACAGGGAGGCTCAGGGAACAAACTGATTCATTAGCTGTTTTTAAAAAAAGAACAAATGTGCTGCATTTCTGTAGAATAACAGATGGGAAAGGTGGGGGGGGGGGTTTACATTAAAATAAAATGCTGCATTTTAAAGTGATTAAGCAAAAATATTAAGAAACACAAATGGTAATTTAGTTCCCAGCTCCCAATCCAAGGTGAATTAGCTCAATTGTTTTTGGTTACATTTTAAAAAGTTTAGCACACGGCTTCTGTCACCTGTTTCGAATGTTACCAGCCAATCAAAAGGCCGTTTGTCATCAGTCCCACACACGCTGGCAGTCGGCGGCCTCCTCCGCTCATCTCATTTAGTCGTTTGAATGAAAGTAATGAACAGTATGTTTCCATAACTGCAGTTTTCTGTCATTACACGAGTTTGAATCCTTCCGTCTGTTTTTAGCCTTCATTTAACTTTTTACTTTTACTCTTTGTTTACTTTCATCTTAAGCTGATTGTTGTGTTAAGAACCAAATATCCAGGATCCTCGGTTATACAGCACCATTTTGTTTCCAAGCAGCCAGACTTTCTGAAGGTCTCTCGAAGTTTTTCTTTTGACGTTGTTCTTATACCTGACCATTTTCAGAGGAATGTTTTTTTTGTTTGTTAATCTGCTCAACACTGACCTACAAATCGTTCACCTAACTCAAGGGATGGACCAGTTTTGTATCTACACATAGCAGAAAGCTTAGGAATCAGTTTTAAATTGTATCTTTAGGCATTTTGTTCTTTGTTACTGTTCATCTATCACAAAAACACATCATTTGCTCCCATTTCTTTAGCTGAATCTATGAGAAATGCCAAAGCTGGCACCGTTTGACAGGCATAACATTTTATTTTTGCAATAAGGAGGTGATTCCCAGAGAGCTATTAGCCGAAAACTTGGTATATCTCGGCATGGCGTGCAGCGTGTCCTTAAAAAAATCTGAAGAAACTGGAGAAATAAGAGGACAAAAGAAAAAGTGGAACGCCTAACAGTATCTGAAAGTCATGTCCTTACAAAACGGGGGGGGGGGGGGGGGGGGGGGGACCTGAGAGATACGTCTGCCTCTTCAGCTGAGCCATCTACTGTTTGCCAAAGCCTCAGAAATCGTCTCAGTGGAAGGGCGGTTGTCAAGAAATGTTTGGGTAACATATTGCAGTCAAAGAACAATGATCCCAAACATGCTGCCAACGCAGTACAAGCATACCTACACAGAAAAAACACACAATGAAACACCACCAGTCATTGACTGGCCTCAGTAATATTCAGCCTGGACCTCAACATGTCAGGACCATGGCATCAGCTGCCCAGCATTTTAGAGTTGTTGGACTTGTTGTTGCATTCTCTTTCTTCTTGGTTTATTCAACGTTTATATGTTAATGTTTATCTTTATATTTGCTTCATGTGTTCCTTTAAGTAAATTTAATCTTGTTCTTAGTTCCTGGTTGCTTAAGTTTAGTTCCTCCCTCTTGTGTCAAGTCTCCTGCATTTGGCTCCTTATGTCTGTGTTTAGTTCCCTTACTTCCTGTTTTATTTTGGGAGTTGTGTTTCTTGTACTGTATGCTGCCTTGAGTTTCGCTTCGTGTGTCTCGTCAGTCATGAGTCTGTTCACCTGTGCCTCGTGCTCCCCAACTGTCTCCACTTCACCCTCCTGTGTACACTGCCTCAGTCCCCCTTTGTCCTTCGATGGAGTGTCTGTTCCCCTTGCCCCTGTGGTTTGCATTCCCAGTGTATTTGTCCTTGTAGTTTACAGTGTTTCACCTTTTGGATTTTTGTCATCATTCAATAAACGTCTCGTCCAGGTTCACTCAGCCTGCCTCTATGCATCTGTGTTTGGATCCTCCGCTCAACATTCAGTCTGCATATCCTCCAGACTCTGACACAGCATCACTGAAGCAGTGTGGGATCATCTTGACAGCGAGTGGAACAAAAGCTAGCCAACATCCAAAGAGGAGCTTTGGAATGTCCTTGAAGAAGACCGGAGAACAATTCCTGAACACTACTTAAAGGAACTACAAGAAAGCGGCCAAAGACAGGCTGTGTTGAAGACTAAAGGTGGTCACTAAAGCTTGCTGAATTATACAAATTCTGTTTTTGAATTTTATGCTGCTTTTTATATATAATATGTGTCTATATTTGCATGTTTTAAATTACGGTACTTCTCTCCATTTGTCCAATCAAATTATAAATAAATGAGGGGTGGTTTAAGGCACCAAAATATTTTGTCAGGGTTGGATAAAACACAGCTTTCTTTTATCATTGCCTACGATCAATAATTGCTTTCAGACCCTGCTAGTATGGGATGATTAACAATGTTAACATTGCAGTGGCCAGATAGTAACCAAAGAACGGGAAATGTAACAACACAGCATATAAATATATTAGAAAGGAAAGCGATGGGTAATAGGGAATAATTTGCTCTCTGTTCAGGAACTGCATTAAATGTTCACTTCGAATGACACGTGTTCTCTTAAGACCGCTGCATTTGCACACACGCGACCCTAAAGTGCCGGGCGTTCCACATATAGGAAGAATTCTTAGGATAATAATGAAACGGTTGATTGCTCCCATCCAAACCTGTGAGATTAATTCAGTGTGGTACTGGCATCATTATGAACAACCCAGCGCCTAACAGACCTACTGCTGCTACACTTAACTCGGTGGTGTATAAATTTAGACATCATGCTTGATTTAGATGGAAAACAGTTACTTTAGATCCAGTTTGTCAGTTTTAAGTGAAGCAAAAAAAGGGGAAATAATAGCAAAAGCCTTGTACTGTATACGGCATCATGTCACTGATGGGACTCTCGGGGGCCCACGGTTTTTCACAGGTGATTAAACAGCCTATCAAAGTGTCCTAAACTCTGACTTTCATTTATGTTAATGGTATTGTGCATGTGTGAGTCTGTCTGTGTGAGGCAATAAACTGCAGATTTGCTGAAGGTCTGTGTGTTTTTGGTATAATCAGCTTTATCTAAATACCCTCTCTCACCCATCAGAGGTTATGCATGTGTTCTTTTTCATTTGATGTAAATAATTTAAATCTCACTGTAACTTAAATTCAATAAATGAATAAAAAAAATCTCAGCACATGCAACATCAAGTAAAGAAAATGATCAATTAAAAAAAATAGAGAGTGAATAATTATGACTATCACTACACTGGCTCCAGGTGAAACATGCTCGAGAGGCTTCTTTTCTTTGGAGAGATGTGTTGTAATGTTGAAGTATTAAGCCAATTATTGGAGACGACTAAGAGCTGTGCTCTTTGACTTCATGACAGTATATTGCGAGTGTTGTTGCCATGGTTTCTGTTAATTCATAGCAATAATGCATCAACTAATTTCCCTCTTAAAGCACAGAATTTGAGGGCTATTAATATATTTCAAAGGCCAAAATATGAATGCCATAGAGCATACCTCCTGCTACTTGACACTGGAGGTCAGAATTAGCTATTTTTAATGAAAAAAAAGTAATGTTCCCTCATGAAATGTCACGCCATTACCAGGCAAATCAAAGAGCACCGCGCTCTGTTTACAGGAGGATCGGGTCAGTACTGTTATGCTGTGTGCAGGCACTCTGCTCTGCAAAACATTTCCATTATCATCTTTACTGTAATGCGATTGATAAGAGCAATGACATGAAACACAGAAAAGCAGCTTAATTACTTTCTGAGAACGTGGTGGAGTTATTTGAAATGTGGAATAATAAATGTTTAGCTGCCACTTAGCTTGAATTTCTGCACTACATCAGTTAAGACTCCCTCCTAAAATATCATTTAACAGGTGCCTGTAATTACTTAAGTGATAGAAACAGAAGAGAGGAAAAATATGCAAAGTGATGATAATGATGTGATGAATGCATTATGATTGTGACTAAGTTTTGAATTGCACGTGTCTTTGCATATTATAGTCCAGTCTTAACAATGACGACACAAAATTAATTTCTTAATATGATTGACAAATCTTGTTAAAAAAATAAATAAAAAGACACAGGAAACTGATCAAATATGTATCAACTTTACACCACGTTAACTCTGGTCTTACAGTGAAGAAATGACAGTTTCAGTGTTACTACTGAATGTGAAAATCCCCACTGGAGCCTGTCAATCTGGGATAAATTTGACAAAGCCTTTGTGGAGCTAAGAATATCTTGAAATATTTCCTATTGCTCCTTCTCTGCTGCCATTGGCAAAAAAATGTAAGTAATTCAGCCCAGCGCAGCGTTCGAGAACAATAACTTCTTCTTCTTCTTCTTCTTCTTCTGGGTTTGTTTTTGCACAGAAAACAGAAAAAAAACTGAGCACTAAGAATGTTTTAAAGTCAAACACAGTTACAAAAGTGATCTGTCACACCTGCACTCCGCACACTGGACGAAGCGCTCTGATAAAATGGTTTGGCTTGGTTACATTAAAGACAGAGACGTGAACATCACAGAGTGGTCCATAACTCATTTTATCGTCCCGTCATAATAAGAATGTTGGCTTTCAGTGTCATAATAGAGAGTGGATTATTTTTTATTAATTTAGCTAATAAATGGAAAAGCAATACTGTGTCTCTTCAAAGCTAAAATAGCTGAAAATATTTGTAAGAGGTCAGTTGCTCTGATTAGCCTTAGCATTCATTTTGTCTTCATTAATTCCCTATTTTTTTGTTTGTTTTTTTAATGTTTTTTTTTGTCCATGTCCCACATCACACAAGCAACAGATTAAGAAGAAGGCAGACACTCCAAAAACCAGGTTTAATGTGTTTGTGAGACGGTTTCTGTAGACGTGGCTAATTTTTTTGTTGAATGTGAACATGGATGGGTGCTGATGGCGATGATGAAGAAACACCAATATAGGCCATCCTGAGAGTCACAGAGGTAATCTGCACACAGAAACCCAATTTGCGCCCAATTTATCTGTGCTGAGATAGCTTATCTTTATGGAAAATGGTATGTTAATGTAAGGTGGAAGAGCACACGGAACACACCGGACACACTCTTAAACGCTGAATTCTCCGTACGCAGCTCTGCCTCATCCAAATATCTCAATCAAACCCCTCTCTGAAGCGGACTACGTTCATTTAACGTTCGTTATTTTGTTTACCTGCTCAGGAATCCAGACAGGCTGAGTGAAATACTAAAAAACATGGAGAGCTTTTATTAGCCACATAACATATCCAGATGCAGTCTGCCCGGTAACATCAGGCAGAAAAGTCCGAGCCGAGCTGTGCCACTGTTGCACAAAATTTTAATTATCGTGTTTGGTTGAGGAGGAGGTTACAACATTAATATAAGGTGACCTACAGTTTAGATGATGTCATTCAGGTCCCTCACCTATAAACAGGCGACAGACACAAACAGACGTAAACGCGGGCGTTTGCCAGTTCTGATTTTTCCCTGTCTCAGATTTATTCGCCTGGTTAAATCAGCATCACGACTTGTACAAAGTTACCAATATAACAATATTTGTATGTTACATTGAGTTTTTACATCATAATAAATATTGTGTAAGAGCTATTCTCAAAAATCCAGATGTTCTGGAATATTATGATATTATTATTATTTGTTTGTTTGTGTTAAGAGTTTGACCCTCTCTGTATTTTGTTCTTCTGTTCTCATGGCTAGACATAATATCATGTTATTGTCTTTATATAACCCTCTATTCTGAGACAAACTGTGCACAAGCTATCTGAATTGAATCTTCTGATTATACAATTATTATATGTTTCTGTGCTTATTATTATTCTTTATCAAATATCATTCAGACTGCTGCTGTACTCTGTACTGCTGTTTGACCCCCTTTGCAAAAGCAAATTAAATTCTCACAAAGACGACTTGTTTGTTTCCATCGATTTACTTCAGATTTCGGCAACAGTTTGGTGTCAGAAGTGTGATATGAACTCCATATGATAATAATTAAAAAGCCTAAGCTAAATTTTTTTCAAACTGACTGAAACTAAATTGAATTTGTACAGAAACAATAAAGTCTGGGGCAGATTTTTGCAACAGTGTGGTTTGGTTTATTTCATTTTCTTTTTATTATATTTATTATTCACTTGAGTGTTGATGTTCTGTTGATAAACTAAAAAATCTGAGATACAAAGAATAAATGAACCAAATTGTACCTCAAAATTCTCTTCGTATAGTAGCTGTAGCTGTGGAGCGTACCTTCTGACTGTATACCTGCAGTTCCTCATTGAGTTATATAAACGCTTGAAGCTCAGCATCACAGAACTGGTTGTGTCATCACACAGAAAGCATTTGTGTCCAGGGGGACTACTTCTGCATCCAGTTACCTCCCAAAGTGACTGCTCACTCAGGGCTAGAACCTATGAAACAAGAAAACTCCAGAACTTAGATCTTTTACACGGTGACCCTGAATTCGCAGTATACAAGGCACTTTAACACTGACCACCTAACCACCAGCTCAGTTTCTACATCTCACCATATAGTTTTCTCCCTGACTGCTATTCAAAAAAAAAATTGCAATCAATTTTTCAATACATCTGCCATTTGGCCAGCATGACTGAACTGCAGCCTACACAAAACACAGTTTTCACAAACCTGTGAATGTTAACCGAGTCTTTTTTTCACGGCACAAAAGTCTCCTACAAGCACGCGTCCGATTTGAAAAGTGACTGTCGGCAGCTTTCCGCCGAGAGTCCATATGGTCTCTGTATTTATGAGGTGATGAGGCTTGCTCCTGGGGTTCAGACTGGTCATTATCTGGGAGATGCTACAGCTCCAGTAGTTAAGGTCACCCGGTATACGCCGGATATCCTCACACTCTACCAGAACTGGAGGATACTAAATGTATAATCATCTCCGACTCCATAGAAGCAGGGTCTACACAGACTGACCATTACATGAGCTTATTGTAGAATCAATCCTGGCTTTATATCGTGCTCTTACAGCACAATCCCAAATAATACATCTTCAGTATCATTTTTTTCTAACAGCTAGACAGGCAGGATTCTTATTGGTCTTAAATTTCTGACTGTTAGTGAAACAGATACCTACAAGCCTATGCCAACACATCGAAGATGAGATCATTTTGAGGGAGCCGCGCTGCTGCCTTTGTAAACATTTGTAAAATCCTCACCATTAGACTGTAAATTTGGGTTTATGCATTTCTTTGACTGCAACATTATGTGGAAACTATTTCTAGTGACAAGTAAGATTTTCTAGTCTGACAACAGTCTGGTATCACTTTGAAGGTATAATTGGGAGAAAAAGTGATTTGCGATGTTCAAAGGGGTTCAAAATGACCCTGCTACAACCAGGCACGCTGGGAGCTGTTAAATTCAGATCTCGCACTACAAGGTCATACGCACTCTTTTAAATTAAAGATCTTATAAGTCACCGATGAGAAATTACTGTATGTAATATTTAATCACCGTATACACTTAAAGCCCACTTGCGTATAAATATCAGCAGGTATCGTTAACAAATCAAAACTCTCAGAGAAAATGTGTAATTAATCGAATTGAATGAACTGCAAAGCACACACAATTATTTAATTAAATTAAGCTAATTGTGCCCTTTGTTCTTCATTTCAGTGCACACAGTAAAATCAGCGTAGCATTATGTATAGGCTATTACACAGTGGAATTTGTGTCATTTTAGGTGGTATAATATTTATTATCTAAAATCCTGCAGGTTCCATCTTTTTTAGAAGCCCAGATCAATGATAGACAAATTAGTGAAACGGTGGCTGAATCTCTGTGTTTGACGAGCCCTCCTGCTGCTGTTTGGACCCTGCAGAAATAGTGCAAGTTATATCTGTTATTTAGCAACACAAACACCAAATGGTTTTGTAGGCAAGTGAAAAGAACAGCATTCAATCTCTTCAACACCTGTCATGTTTTCTATATTTTGATAAAGTCCATTAGGAAGCGTTTGCATTAGACCAAACCTTCCCTGATGACTACGGTTTATATGTGGCTGTAATTCAGAAACGAAGGCCTGCTGCAGTGAATTCTGGGCAATTAAAAAGAAGGATTGGCCCTTTTCTTGTAGCTGGGGATAATGTAAACAGATATGCTCGCCTTCAGCTCTGCTGAGCTTTTATACACTCAATTAGGAACTCAGCATCTCCAGTTTTGTGTAAGTAACAGAGACTGCTGTTCTTAAAAATCTAAGGATCTTTTTTAATGTCTCGTACAATTTGCAGTCTCCTCTGTCCATGTTAATCCAGTTTCAGGAGAACTCATACTTGACAAAATGCAGTGTGACTGATTAATGTGCTTTGCCATCTGCATGAAGCTTATGGATGTACACTTATAGTCTTTTTGGCTGTACACTTGAAAGGCACCATTGCCAAAATATGCAAAACAAACCTAAGATAAAAGTAGAATGTCAATCAGAGAGCACATTCTCCAAGAAGACTCACACCCTACGGAGCGCTGCACCAAAGGTTAGAAGCTGCTCCCATGATCCACCACTCCACCAAAGTTTTGTGAAATTTGGCTCTGCAGTTTTTGCATAACGTTTGTCACAAAATAAACAAACAAACAAGCAGTTCTGAAAACAATTTTACATCTTTTACATCATTATTGGTGTGTCTTTTATATTGTTCTGTCCTATGTCTGTGCTTGTTGCTGTGATTGATGTGTTGCACAGCACTTTGGCCAGCCATGTTGTTGTTTTTAAGGCGCTTATAAATAAGTTGGTATGGTATGGTATGGTATGGTATGGTATGGTATGGTATGGTATGGTATGGTATGGTATGGTATCTTCAGCTCTTCCCTTGCCGGGGGAATGATTGTGCTTCAGTGTCACTTCAGCAAACTGCTCCGGAAATGCTTGGTGTGAACACCTTCGGAATGTCTCACTCAGATGCTTACACTGTTTCCATGTAATATGCAATTTTGCTAACTGGCTTTACTTATTGTCCCACTCTTCTCAATGCTGCAAACTCACCAAATATTAATTAGTTTCCTGCCAAATGTTAAGACAGCATTCCTCAGATCAAACTGGAGTAAATCTCTGAAACACCAGTATGCTACGCTGTGCTTCTTGTAATGGTTTAACCTTCATAACTGCAGTAATGCCTTTTTTTCCAGTCACAAGAGGTGAAGGAAATAGCAGATCTGCACAATGACACTTCTCTCTGCCTTTTGCAGTCTGCCTTCCTGCTTCACACCTTCTCTTCCTTTCCCCTTCTTGCTCTCAGCTTAGCAGCTTTAAGGCTTTTTTCCCCAGCAAAGCATGCTCTCTGGCTCTGAGCACTGGCATCTCTTGCATCGGTATGCAGCTGCCGTATACACTGCTGATCCCTCTTTATGAGGACATGAGTTTCAGTGCTTTTATCCCCCACCTTCACTTGCAAATATGCCTGCATTCAGTATCTACACTTCAGCTTTAGAGACCTGTGGGAAGCTTTTAAAGAGGAAGTCAATAAAAGGGTATAAACATGCATGAGCTTAACTTTGTGCTTGTGGTGTCTTTATTCTAAAGTTAGATTTTTTTTTTTTGGGATAGCATCTCACTCATGCAGTTTCTAAAACAAAATCAGTTCTCGGTTCTTTCACTGAAGCAGAACTAGATTTTTTTAAATTACCGTTCTTGTCATTATTAAGGGAACATTTCAATTAAAGTGATGCTCAGTTTCAAAATAATTAAGAGAATTATGATAAGCATTATTTTTTTAATCATTTTGACATGTTTACTCTAAATCTGACGTTGTTGGTTGCTGTTCGTGTAAACATTATCAGATCTGGTTAACATGTAACGATGTACAATTCAACAGTCCTATACAGCATGGTGTGGTGAGCTTATAAAACATACATTTTGAACAAGTGTATACTTTAATTACTAAGACCTGAAGAGATTCATTTACTAGAACAAATGTTTGATGTGTCATGTGCTAATACTGTTTGCTTTGTCTTAATACAAATAAAGAACTTGATGTAACCAACAGATGCAGCAATGAGCTTAAAAAGTGTGCAAATGTATGTTGCACGTTTAACTGTCTTCAGGCAGTTAATTCAGCAGGGATTAGTCTGCACATAAGTACTTGCAAGTTTGCTAATAAAATAAGAAAATAACCAGGTTAGACTGGTGCTGTTTTCTGGATGCTCTCGGGCACAAAAGCAGCCTCGTTGCTTATTTTGCATTAATAAACACACCGGGGACAAAGAATAAAACCCAGAGCACACGGGAAAATGTCATGAAATATCTCCTGACATGAACACATTTCTAATTAAAATCTTCTTTGTTGGTTTTAACAGTGTGTGCACTCCTTACATTGCTATCTTTTTCTCAGCTGCCTGCAAGTTTCCTCACAAACACATATGAACCTAGAAAGGACTGGAGACACCGAATTTCCCCGTGACATAAATCTTCTCAGTCAGCACAGGATAGCCTCTATGATGGACAGGTGACCTGCCATGCGCACCTGTCTGTATTCAGCGAAAATGTATGCTCGGATAGTCTGCAGCTCCTGAGAGGGATTCAGGGAGCTGAGAATATGAATGGTTTTCATTTCTGTCCTGACAAATGGTTACGAGCCTGTCGCACAAGTCAACAGTCTGTTCTTAGCAGGTTTGCCATTTCATCTTTATTTATTTTCAGTGTCTTTAATTTTGTACTGTGCACAAACTGTATCGAATCACGAAGCCATAAAATGCAAAACACTATCCTGGAATAAATAACTACATTTGCCATAATTTGCTGCTTACACGTGTATTACTTGTGAGTTGTATTCCAGCGAGCTATCAAATTTCCAAAGATAGTGCCACAGAGCCTCCTTTATCTGGAGCTCAGACGTCCAGCCCGACTGCTCGACTGAGGGGCCTTTATGAGCTCAGCAGCCCAGCGATGCAAAATTCTATTGGCGGTGTGCAGGTGATGGGCTCTCTGGATTAATGCACTAAAATAGAAACATTAAATCCTCAGAGTAAAGTGAGCACTGTTACTCTGAGTGTTTGGGCATGTCTCAACTTCACACTGTCCAAAAAAAATATATATATTTTTCAAGCGATGTTGGAAAGCAAGGTGCTTACAGTTGCAAGATGAAATGATTAGAAGATTAACTGCCTCATCCACTGAAAGAAATTAAAGCTGCCGCTATCTTAATAAGTAATAGATTCAGCTATTTTAAAGGGGAAAAAGCAAAACATGCAGTAGTTATGCACCGTTGTAGAGTGGATATCCTTCTGTGTGCTATTGATCCAACAGATCAAATAATCTGAAGATATTATGTTACTTTTTTTTTTTTTTTACACTAGTTAAAACAGTCACTATCAAAGCAAATGAAAACAGACGTATGTTTTCCACATCCGAACAGAATCAATTTATCAGCAAAGTGATACACAAACTCATTACAACAACCGACCTAATACTTTCACACAAAACATATTATCCCTCATAAATTACCAACATTTGCCACTTCATTGTGCATTCTCTAAAGCTTGTCAACAGCCGCCTACGCACTGAAAACTTATCTCACTTCCTTGAGATCAAAACTTTGTACAAAATAAACCAGAGAAGAGAAAAGCCCTTGTGCACTAAACACGCATATCAATAGTCATATCTGGATAAAATTTGCACAGCACTCTCAACAAAAGGCTCCACAGCTTGTTGTCCCCATTGTTTGTACACTCCAAAAAGACCCTGACATAACTCAAAACAAGCGTGGTCACTCCTGGTCAGGCTGCCAGGTGTTCGGCTGCAGTGCCGTACCTCAGGCAGTCCATCATTCTCTTTGGAAGCCTCCCAAACATTCACAGCAGAAGCAGAGAGGGACATTTATCACAGAAAACACACAATTATGCTCACAATATTTTATGGTCAACATTGTACATTAAACACAACATCAGAAGTGAAAGGTTTTCGACTACGCTTGTTAAAGGACAACAGAATAAACGTTAACATGACTTCTTGGTAGAACAGCATCCACTGTCGAAGGAAAAAAACGGACTAAAACAGATTATTTGCCTGTTCGGTCACACGGCGGTCATCTCTGAACAAAAAAAATATTAACTTTGTTCATCGAGACTGCAGCAAAAGGAGAAAAGCGAGATCATCACACAGGGTAAATGAGATTCACAGGCTCATCCATAGTCGGGCACAAAGCCCACTTCAACAGAGATGAGGGCCAAGAGAGATTGATAAAGGTCAACACTGCAAACTGGCATAAAATGAAGTATAGGCTTCATTTCAGGCACAATACGAAAATGTAGGGAGTGCATAAACCTCTTGGAGAACAGACGCCTACCAGCTTCCCAACAGAAACTCATTCATCAAGAGAAATAAAAAATTAACAGTTTTATTATATTTTTTTAAAGATTTTATTCAAGTCTGAAAGATTTTTTTTTTTAGACTGTTTCCTTTTTCTCTGAAAACTGAACGTGTAGTTCACCATTAAAGAGTTACAGAGCCTCCAGGTGCTGCAGAAAGGTATTAAATAAAGGCTCAATTCTGCTGTTTGTTAAGGACATTTAAACCTTTAAAAAAGGTACACATCATTACAACTGAATCCCATATTAGATCTTTAGAATATTAATAATGAAAACATTATATTTGTTAAGATATAATGACTTAGGCCCTGAATATTTTGCTGTTGTATAAAAAGTCTGGAATCTCATTTTTTCTATTATTTGTTTGATAGTTAGTGTGAATTCTGGGGTCAGCACCATCATCCGCACTGCAAACTTCTAGCTATTGTGTTCTAATACCATAATATATTTTCCTATCCCAGCTTGAGTTATGATGACATAACACTTCACATGCTCTCTGGGTCCCAGCTTCAGCATCCGTCTGAAATAGCAGGAATAAATGTAAATTCTCTTTTATATCGGATCCTTATATCCTTTTAGATGTGCGAACACGGGCACCTCTTCAGGAGCCCGCGACTGATGTAAGCACTGCTTTCACCACTTTTCAGTGTGACCAATTGTGGCATTAGACTTATCGCGAGGATCTTGGAACAGGCTTCACGGCAAGTCGAAAAATCTCTTAACCTTTTTCGCTTAAATACGGGTCAAAATAATCTTTAATGGTGTAATTGCCCTTTCAGTCTATCAGCTTCATTGCTGAGCTTATACCCACTCAGAGGGGGCACGGCGTGTAAAAGTGCTATGACAAAGAGCTTGGCAAAGAGAGACTGACAGCACGCAGAATATAGTTGAGGCAGTGAGCTGCTAATCTTAAAGCCCCTTCCCCACTTGTCTGAGCACATTTGCCTCTGGCTTGAGGCTTATCCCTACAGATGTATATCTGTCAACAGAAAGCAAGCGGGGCAGCAGTGGCTCGTTTGGAGCACATTTGTCCCCTTTACTGGATTACCATTTGCAGTGGCATAAAGCACAGCATCAGAGCCAACACTTGGCAGCTGGGAGACAATCTGCAGGGATAAGCTAACCCTCAGTAGCGGTGAACGGGTATCCGTGAATGTAAACCACCTTCCTCTGCCATACCTCGCCTTCAGCTCAGCCAGCTTATTCCTGCTGACTGATTATTCCAACCCACAGGAGATGCGCCCATGCATACACTCACAGGCTCCCTGTGTCTGACATTTGGGGTTTACTTTCGCTTGTGTCCAATATGTATTTTTTTTTTTCAAGAGATTTTAAATACACTTCAATCCGTGTTGGAACAAAACTCCATTTTCAGAAAAAAATGGGGGGGGTGTCAACTGCCATCCTGTATTATACTCAAAATGACAGCATGCAGTACAGTTATTGATATCTATGCACACTGTTGCAATCAAACCTTCTAACAGAAGAAATAACCACACTCCTCACAGCACAGGACACAATACTGTTGCCTGATAGATAAACCATAGACTGTATGTATATAAAGAGCCATCATAATATTTACACACACACACACACACACACACACACACACACACCCCGCCCCCAGTGGTAAGTGAAGTCATCATGAGCATCTCCTACAGTGTTACAGCACCTTTGCAGCTCTATTGTAGCTCCAGCCTAAAGCCCACCCTGATTCGTCTCCTATTTGACTCAAACTGGGAGCATAATTTACAAAACAAATGGTATGTTTTATTAAATAAGATTTGCAACAATAGTGAATGACAGCACATAAGCATGTTCCTATAACTGGACTTCTTTCAGCAACCAGAGGAGGCGCCACCTGCTGGCCATTTGAAAGAAGGCTTCACTTTTGAGACCTGGAGGCTCTGTTTATCTTTGATATACAGTCTATGACTGAAAAACAGATATGTCTGATGTTTGGAAAAATGTCACCAATTATAACAAATAATCACAGAAACCACCCATTTTTTTTCAAGAGCTCTGGTTCCAGAATCCTTTTCTCTTCCATTTTATCCTTCTCAGGGTTGTGGGGGGGCTGGAGCCTATCCCAGCTGTCATAGGGCGAGAGGCAGGGTGTACCCTTGCCAGCCTGTCGCAGGCCTAACACAGAGAGACAGACGACCATTCATACCTATGGGCAATTTAAAATCACCAATCAACCTAACCCCAGTAACTGCATGTCTTTGGATTGTGGGAGGAAACTGGAGTAAACCCACGCAGACACGGGGAGAACGTGCAAACTGCACACAGAAAGGCCCCAGCCAAGGTGGAATCAAACCTGGGACTTTCTTGCTGTGATGCAGCAGTGCTAACCACCATGCCACTGTGCTGCCAGCTGTTCTTTTTCTCCATTCAGAAAACCTTCAGATACAGATTCTGATTTCTACAGGAGCTCATCCCATCGTTTCACAATGTTGTAGCTCGTAGTACAGTAGGTCTACTTTTTGACGGTTACAATATCAATACTTATAATCAAAATCCCCGTGGAGAATATAAATGTTGATCTTTACTTCCAGAATCTCACTGTTGCACATTGTTCACAAATAAGAAACATTTACTATTCACAACACAGATCTGAACCCTCCTCTTTCTCTTACACCAACAGTTTAAAAAGCTATCAAAGACTTTTCAAAGCACTTCTGCATTTTTAATGAACAGCCTCAATTCCCTCACTAATCAGGGGGAAAAAAATTTTCCTGTACATGATGGAATTATTCATCCTCAACCACCTTGTCTCATTTTATCTGTAGTTTTGATATCTGTCATTTTAAATGCATGAAAAAAAAAAGAACCACTTTGGTTTATTTTCTGCTTTGCCCTCATTAAGCCCCCCAACCCAATTCTCATCTCCCATCACACAGACACACACGCGATGGTCAAACACACACCCACGTCACCTGGAGGGTGTACTTGCCAAAATGTCTTACATGATAAGAAATGATGAAAGACTCGGTGCTCAAACAAAAGAAAAGTTCCCTTGGTGGTATGGGAGCTTTTTAGGCTCCGTATGAAGGGAAGTGATGAAACACTTGAGAAGGAGGAATGTCAGACCAAACCAGAGAAGCTGTGGCCCACAAAGAAATGTGAAGATCATAAAACGTACAGTACATCTATGACCCAACCAGCCCACGGGTCTGCAGAGCGGCTCAGTACGGCTACACCACATGGCTAATTAGCATTACTAGCCTGCCTGCCATCTTACCTGCCTCAGACAACTCTGGCTTTATTTGCTGTCCTTGTGGAATAAATAGTGATAGTGTAGTGACGCGCCATCATCTCACTGAGTGACGCAGGTTAACACCAGCACATGGCAACAACATCATCATCATCACACGCAGAGCAGCAGCACAAAGCAGGCCACCTGATAAAGAGCAGGCCATTTAACATATTCTGCCAAAGAAGAAGTTTAAATGTTACAGCAGTCTATAGGCTGCAGTTATAAATGAGTCCAGCTATGAATTTAAGCAAATTCTCATAGTGCAGTTGTCCTTAGAAGGATGAGTCTGCATGAAATAACTCTCAGCATTACAGAGCATGAACAGAGCTGCTGAGGCTGAAGTCGTCTATAGAATCACTGCAGTGTGTGATGCGGAGCGCTGCAATTTAACTGTCGATTAGGCTGTGATCACACAGAAAATGCTCCAGCTTATTGCCTACACTAAGGAGGTTATGCCTCCAGTCCCATTTGTTTGTTTGTCTGTTAGCGAGAGTGATATCTCAAAATTTGTTGATAGAAATTTGTTAAATGGGTAAGCAGTGACCTAGTAAACCAGGTTTCTCTGTACTGGTATATCAGATAGAGAATTCTTTAAATATCTGCTACAAACGACTTTCAAAATAATTCCTGGCACATGCATCCTGTAATTGCCCACCCATATATATATATATATATATATATATATATATATATATATATATATATATATATATATATATATGCACACACAGCCTGATATGTGTTCTGTGTTTTGTACCTGCGTTGGTTTCATTTGTTGCTCGATTTCTCCACAAAGAAACAACTTTATGTTCCGGAGTCCTGGAGCACCGGCCTGGGCATTGCATGCATCTGAACCCAAGTCTCATAACATAAATATTTAAGAAGCCCTTGAAGTGGGCACTGTCAGAGCTCTTGGATAAGATGGTAAAACTGCCCGTGCCCTATTCTCTGTTCATTACCCCAAATCTGATGCAAAGTGGGCTGTGTTCCAGCTGTCTACTTTTACTTTCACAGTTATTAACAGTGTTGTGTTTGATAGTTTACAAGAGTTGAATTACACCTTTGGAGCTCTTGAGTGCCAATTTTAAAGAATATATAGATGCAAACAGGAAAGCATCATTTTGTTTGCAGTTCTCTGAAATTACCAAGAACAGAAATTAGAATACAACAAACTACTTTGTCTCCTATGTCCTTTAAAAAAAAAAGAGAGAGAGACTCCATTAATTTGGTCCTGTCTCCTAAAAGTCAGGTTCCCATATATGAAAACAACATTCTTAATTTAATTTTGGAGGAGACATATTTTCCCGGAAAGGCAGCAACACTATGCCTTTCTACTGGAAATTAGCAGCATGCAGTCTTCAAACTGAGCATTCAATCAATTTGTTCCTACTGTCTAAAAGTAAGTGCTTCCATAATAGGTCCATGTAAACTTTAAAAGAGAGGGAAAAGTCAGCATTTAGGAGACTGTGATACAAACACAGCCAATTTCTGACTAGGAGACGGGAGAATAAGACTTCTGAAGTTTCATTTTCTTACTGTGAAGTATACACAGAGGAACCTCTTGTTTAGAGTTGGTTTGGGTAAAAAGTACACCCTTTTATAACTTCTAGCATTTTGTCAGATACCTGGATCCTATCCATAATTTTTTAAAGGTGAGACACCTTACATGGTTGCTAGAAGCTGCCTAACTTTAAAGCATATAGGCTGTAAGGACAGATTGCATAAACTACCTATGGAATCATTTTCTGGGGGGGAGCGGTTTTCAGTGTGGGGAAGCTTCTTTGAGTTGCTCCCTTATTCACAACAGCAGCAGATGGATCCACATGTTTGATTTGGCAGATTTTTTTACACCAGATGCCCTTCCAGGGATTCGTGCATCCTCCTGGTCTCAAACCAAGGAACTTTCAGGTGTTGGGCAACTCTGTTAACCACTACACTACGGAGTGATGCATCATAGAAACAAGCATTAAAAATCTGCAAAGTCCACACTGAGAGTAGGAGGCTGGGATGGCAGCATAAATCAAATACCGGTGTGTCACCATGTTTCCAACCACTGCTACGACAGACTCAAAACTACTCGGCTTGTTTAGAAAGATGTCCCGGTTTGGGTTCAGATAGATGCTCGGGGGAGAGACCTGAATGACTAGTTGAGCAAATCCATAATGGTGTCCGCTGTGTAAACAAACCAGCATCAGCCTACAATACTGCAATATTCGAATTTTGACTATTGGCACAGTATTGCCCTAAAATGTACTCATAATTTGCATCTGACATTTACAGCATCAGTGCAGGCTCACGCCAGCTACCAGCAGTTTTCCACGTATCCCATTATCACATCCTGCTTTTCCAAAGCATACCAGAGGTTTTTAGACTGTGTGCTCGCTTTCTAGCAACCAATTATTTTTTATTCATTTCAATATAGGTTTAAATTTATTCTGCAAAAAACATGAAATATGCTTAAGAAATTAAATCTGGGACACTGACTTTTACGTCCACGTGTTTGTTCTTGTGGAGTAAGGATCTGTGAGCCGGGAATATGCGGGAAAACTCTTCCGTTCAAAGTCACTGAACTCTTTTTCACCTCTTTTTAAACAGATTTGGATTTTCACATGAATTTTAAACATAGCTTATAACTGCAATGCTTTTCTGGGGGAAAACTCTCAGACTGAATGCACCATTAAAGGAAGGTTTTCCCACTGGTTGATGGTCCAATACCAGGAGACATTTAAAAAAAAAAAAAAAAAAAATCGTGTATCAGCAAGTTCATTTCCAAACTGCACTGACTTGAGCTGATGTAACACTACATAGTTTATAATTAATGGACGGCAGAGCATGCTAAATCACGCATGGTCACTTAACTCCAGTTCCTCTTCAGTGGGGTCACGTCTTAAGGCAACATGGCGGGAGTTGGAAATGGCGGTGTGATTAGATCACAGCTGTACACACCTCATAATGGAATTTCAATTTCCACAGCTCAGTGCGATCAGGTAAAAGTGTGGGCAGGAAATGACAGCGGGAATAACATAAAGCAACATGCATCAAGGCAAATCAAACATTTAAAAGATACATTTCAAAGTCAGTCTTAAAGATTTATCACCATCAGGCTGCCAAGCGTAACAGAGACCTGACTGTGCATTTTATTGGACACATAACAGTCTGACATGGACAAAAACTCCTTGACGGGAAGGAAGAGGTCGTGTCCCTAACAGAATCAGATATTGGAAAAACTGATTCATTTGCGAACTGATCTTTAATGTCATGGTGTAATGTGCAAGTAAGCGTGACATCTGTACTGCTGTTTAAAGGTGCCCTAATGATTTGATGGGCTGTGCTGGTTCTGAGAGCAGCATCCTTGATAAGGGTCCTCAGTGAAGTCACTCAGACATACAGAAACTAAACCACAGGCTGAGTTAATGTAATGAGGATGATCATGGGTCGTTCTGCTTGTTATTATCAGCACAGTGTACTGAATCAGCACTGACGATGTCATCAATGTCATGTGGGACAACGTGTTATTAAACTGGGGAAGACGGGGATACAACTGCTTAGATGTGGTAGTTTCTCATATGAAGCCCCTTGACAGCATCCTCCCCCCACCCACCCCTTCCGGTAGGCGTTATGCGCACTTGTCGCCTATAGGGCGGTGGCTGCGCAAGCATGTCCAAGAGCGGGACAGTCTGTGGGGAGTTGGGGGCTTGTCATGAGGCCACAACGATCCCTGGCTGCAGAGAAGCATCACGCATGCAGCCTCACCTGCGTCCCCAGCCGCCCAACTCTGAATGAGTGACTACATAGTCTGCACGGCCAGTGCCTACATGCATACAAGCACTCCTTGAGAATGCCTCCTAACACACACACACACACACACACACACACACACAAGCACACACACACAAACACACACGCAGACACTATTCTGCCTACATTTAACACAGTGCGCACCCTGAAACAAACGCTGAACTGAAATGCAGCCTTGTCACCTTTATGAATGACTAAAAACGCCCCTAAGAAACACGGTGGTGTGACTTTAGCATGATCCACTCAATGACACCGGACTCAGAGCAAAGAAGACGAAGACCCACGCCACCGGCTACTGTAACCTTTTTTTGTGTGTCTTGCTCCGTCAGTTTGGGGGGGGGGGGGGGGGGGGGGGTGCATCTAAACGGATGAACCGAGCGACAATGGACGGCAGCAGCCGACTCATCCGCAGCCTGATGTTTTATTTGTCACTTAATCCCAGAGGCACTGCCATATCTAAGTTGTCTCCGATGCAAAAACTTGTACAGCCGCATTCTGCTTTTCATTGCGCCGCACAATTCAACTTCCAGGCATTCCAGCACACTCGGATCTGACGGCGAGCAACGACGGGCTTGTCCTGCGCCTAAAACTGCTGCGCGGACACATCATTTCAGAGGAAAATCAACTCACTCTGCATCCAACACTTGCACTCACGTGTGACACGGTCACATATGATCTTTACACTTCCCGCACCCGCCGCCTCCCCGCACACCACGCCCGTCTATACGGCAACAATCCGGTGCTCACCTTTAAAGACGCTCGCGCAGAGGCTGTAAAGGATGAAGATCAAGTACTGCTTGACAATCATATTCTTCTCTTTTCCTTCACAGTTTTACGTCAACACTCCACTCGCGTTTGAATCTTTCTTTAAATTCTGTCTTTGTCTCTTCTCTTGTCAAGACGGACTTATCCAGGTGAACGGCGCAGTTTCTGACTGACCGGAGTTACATTGATGAACTCTTGGCGTTTTCAGAGTCCCTGTGTATTTTCGCAGATCAGGGGGCAGTGATCACTGTAGTGTAGCAGGACGGCAGAGATGCTCGTCGGCAAAGTGCAGATCCTGCCTCCCTTTATTGCCTTTCTCTTTGACTCGCTGCAGAGAGCAAGAGTCCCGCCCACGCTTTTTGACTAATGAAGACGCTTCACCAATGGAGAACACCTAGAAATAGTTGTGATCTCTGGTAAACTGTCAAAACACTTACACCGAGTAACACAGCTGCTTTGATACATCCGTTTCGAGAAGGGACCTGAGCAATCATGTGACGAGGTTTTGTTCAGGTGCGTCATTTTGAAAATGCCAAAGCAGAACAATAGGCCTCTGCGAGAGGCTGCTGATAATTTAGACGTGGAAAAATAAAAAAAAAAAACCTATAAGGAAGCAGTGCTGGCCACCGCAGAGCCTCTATAAGGCTCTTAAGTTGAGGATCCTTGCTCTGTGATTAGTGTCAGTAGACTGAACTGCAAGAGTGCAGAAACCACCGTGCCAGTGATTTAATGTATTAAAATATGCTCACAGCAAGCAGAGTTAATTTAACAATTTTAGACGGTTCTAAACACCAACCCTAGAGCCATAAAAGTTATATGAGACAAACAAGCCTGTAGTCAGTACCAGAGAACCTGAAATAATTGCCACTGCAAAATCAACACATAATGCCGTTTGAAATTTTTTACAATGTAAAGAGCAGCACGTCACAATAACAGAAGGACCTGCGCCATGTGGTGTAAAAAAAAAAATGCCTTTGCTGTCGCAGAGGTTGTGACCTGGCGTCTGTGTGCACGCGCGCACGCAGCGCACAGGCACGCGGGAGGTTAATGGGCACCCGGACATCCCTCTTCCTTCAAAGGTTCCTGTGAGTGGTGCAGAGAAATGAGTGTGACCATCCCTAAAGACAGAGGTGTGAGGAAACGGCAGCTCCAGCCAGGGATCGTTTTCTAAGCCGATGGCGAGGATTTTACACATGGTTTAACATGCTGCCGGGCGAATTTGGTTCAATTTTGCACAGTGCTCCTCTACGCCACTCCCACTTCAAATCAAATTGCTGACCTGGCTGTACCACCTGAGAAAAGCTGTGGTGCTAAGAAATGCTGCCCATGCTTTTAACCCATTTGATTTTCTCTCAGTATGAATAACTGGAAATGACACACGAAGCCCTAACGCTCTTTGTCTAAACAGTCGGTCGGATCACTCATTTTTTATTGCAAACAAGAAGTTAATGCAGTGTTTTCCAGATTATTTCCAGATTTCATTCTGAATGGTTCGAATGGGGAGGCTTTACTTCTGCGGGTTCTCGTGTAGTTTTGTATGCTGATGCTTTTAGCCTTTTAACTTAGAGCCATTCACATCTCTAATCCCTGTGGAACCACTGATGCCTTTCTGAACTGTAAACCTTGAAGGACTGAGTGCTCTTGTGTGACATGCATTCTCTGTACAACGCACTTATAATTCAGAGCAGAACTATACAATTACCATGAGGATGGTGGTAAAGAATCAATCCCACGAGTCCTGAAGGTCAATTCCTCGTCATTTCATTAGATCCTTGAGCGTAGAATTCTACTCATGCACCTTTACAACAGCAAGGATTTATTGACCATGTGAGTTCAGCAGAAAAGCACACAGTGCTGACACAGATCTGTAATGCAGAGGAGCATGCTCCCCTTTGTATTTATCTCCCGGGCATTATATTGCATACCATTCTTTGATTTGTATCATTTAAAATGCCCAGTTGTGTTTGCACCACCAGATTTAACAAGGTCAAGAGCTGCACTTGAGAATTCCAGGTGTGTGTTATGACACGACACACTTTTCTTTTTCTTTTTCTTTATTTATTTAATGTTCAAGTCGGCAAAGTCCACCAGAGATATTAAAACCAGGGAGAAGAAAGTTTAGGTCAAGATGAATTACAATATTTGCACGAACCCGCCCCTGACAGCGCTGATCTCACTGATCGAAAGGCAGCCAATCCCGATGCAGCACGCACAATCAATTTCAGTGAGGATGTGAATGACAGAAGTCATAAAGCCCTGAATGCTTTATCTGAATGATGAAGTGCTGAATGCAGGATCAGGACGTGGACTGTGTAAGTGTTTTTGCCACTAAAGAAATAAAGCCTGCAGAACAGAATGGTGATAAAATATTTAAAATTCGTGATGCAGTTTTGGATATCAAATTTCATAATCCAGTGTAGCAGACATATATTTTTACCCTATCAGTGCACCTCGGGGAAATAACAGCTGTTCTCTCATGCTTTGCAAAGCTCGAACTTTAAAAAATGGCCTACAATGAAAGCTTTATGTTCTTTGTGCCTTTTTCTCATTCCTGTAAGAACATTTGCTGTTGATGTGCTGGTGGGAAGACAATTCCATCTGTTTATTGCCTTATTGATAGGACACAGGGAGCAGATACATTACTGGATACATTAATGTGTTTTCTGCACCAGGCAAACAACATGCGAGTGAGCGCTGAAATTTTCAGCATGTGCAGCAAAATTAGAACAATTAACCATTCAAATGTCTTGTCTTAGGATGTGCATTATAGTGTGATTGTTATTCTGATTACCCTTTTCCACTAAAATGGAAGCAAATATTTGTTTAATTGACTGTCTGATTCCAGCTGCTCCGTTTAGGGATCACCACATTGGATCTTCTGCCTCCATCTCGCCCCTGTCCCCACCATCCTCCTCTGTTACACCAACCATCCGTCAATCCTCTCTACGTTCTTCCTCTTTTCCTCCCACTCAACTCCAGATCAATTATGTAATCTTTGGACCTTTGATGGTCATTCCTCTTTGATGGCCTCATCAGAAATTTGCAGTTTCACAACATTTTTCTGCAATAAATCATAGAAATTTCTGTGGGTACATTTCATTTGGGAAAAAAAAACAAACCATGATTAAAATTCATGGGTTATTGCTGCTGAACTCAACCAAAAAAAAAAAAATACTGTGCAGTAAAACAGCTGATAGATCTGAACCAACAAAAATCTCACAACTCCTGCTTCACTAAGGTAAAAACTTTCTTGTGGGCTGTTGCTCTCTGTCAGCTTTCCATATGATTCACTCCCACTCAGATAAGAAAACCTTAAACATGAAGTCATTTCATCAACATGTGATCCAGCAGAGGGTTTCATCTTCATCTTGCCATGCCATGCAATACACTCCTGGGTAACAGATGAAAGTAACAGTTTAATTTTTTGCTTTAGTTCTTCACAGGATGCCAAATAGTAGAATCCCAAATAGCAAAAGGACTTCAAAATATGACTCGGAAAGCTTTTGGATTTGATTGGATTAGGAGAGCTGATTTTAAGGTGTTGCACAGCTGTGGTTCCAAATATCAATTTAACACTAGTTTTAAATTGTAGTTTGAGCACAACACCACTGACTTGTGTAATGAAAATTTCTGTTGTAATTAGAGTCATCCAAGTATATTCAGGTACAATCCACAAGTGATCAAGATCCCAACACAAAGTCAATAAACTGCGTGTGGAATATTTTTCTTAAATCACTTTGTCTCTGTGTTATCCGAGTAAGTCAGTGAGCTGAAGCCGGCCTCGGGATAACCGTGTTCTCCATTCAAACTGTTACAACCTGAAGTACGCTCTGCTGCCCAGGACTGTTGAAACTTAACAAACTATGAGGCAAAACCTTGAGCAGTATTTTATTATATATAATGAAATGCGAGGTTTTTCACAGGTTACACAGGTGCACTAACATTTACATGTTATTCCCTGAAAGCGTATCCAACATTCCCTCGGATTTCAAATAGCCTAATGTATTACACTGTTGGCTGTGAAAGTGTTTGTGCTTTAGCACCTTTTAATGTGAAAGTGCTTACAAGGACACAGCGGGGCCGTATCACTCACATCACAGAATACCTGAGTGGAAAGTTCACCTGCCTCATTAACTGCAAATGAAACGATTAAAAACAAAAACATAGGGAAACAAAAGACCACCGCCTTGTTTTCTCTTGAAACTTCTACTGAAGGGAGAGTCGTCTTTGGGCGAGGAGAGGTGCTGCCTAATTACTGTATGATTGCAGCACAGCTCCAGGAGTGTAGAGCTATAATAATCGAATCAATATTGGCCTTTTGTCTTAACTTTATAAACCAAGGATCTTTTCAAAGGCACACGCCGAGCCATGTTTAAGCAGACGCTCCTCTCTCCATCTCTCCATCCATGTCCAGACAAACAAAACCTAGTGCCCTATGCAGAGTGAAGTGCTTTGTGATGGGGCTTACGTCCACCATAGCCCACGGCAGCTGGTGTTCTCACAGACCACTGCATGGAAAATGGGCTGATTTCAGGATTTAGCTGCCCATGGTGGATTCCTCACTTGCTGCTCATTGGGGCCAGAATGACTTGTGCAAGATTAACACCGAGGTTTTAAGCTCCCAGCCTCAGTTTTGCTGACATTTTGCTCAGCGTTACTGTTACTTACCTTCATTATCCTCCTCTGACGCAAGCAACGCCATTAGCATACAGCTGTTTGATTTTTGCATTTGAAGACTGGAGCGCAGATGCATCTGTTGTTGTGATAGTTATGACGCCGGAAAGAAAATAAGGCTCATCAGAGGAGGTGAACGTTCCACAGCTTTAACATAAACCTAAATGACGCCGATATCATGATTATATCTGTCAGATATATTGATGTATAACATCTAAACCCAAACAGCTCCATTAATCAAGAAGCTGAACAGAGAGTGCCACATCTGCTGTCTATCAGCTTTTATTCATTACACACTAAATGAGAAACAATGAGCACCAAGTTTTCCAGGCGCTGCACAACTTATTGAGCGGTCTCACACCTTATGAAAAGTTTGGATACTTGGATAACTGTGTTATGCACAGAATTAGAATGCCGGTGTCTCACAGCTCATCAGCACTCTCGGCACCTCCTTTGCTTATCTTTGCATAACTACACATCCTGGTCATGTTTCCTTTCTCCTTCTGACCATCTGTTCCCTGCTGCCAATCTTCTGAACGTGCCAGCTTCTGCCTCTACATCCTCTCCCTGCTGGCTAAATCTTAGTATTGATATCATATTCTCCCTCTCCACTCTGCTCTCTGTTTCTGTCATTGTTCTCTTCTTCTCTCTTTCACACATATTGTATGAAAGAGCTGCAAAGTGGAAGTCGCACCAAGACTGAAAATTACTGCATGCGGTTTATGAAATGTGTCACACTTTTTGACCTCCTTAATTAACTGGCAATTAAAAAAAAAAAAAATCTTAAGCATGGATTAAACAACAACCTGATATTTTTGGGGTCTTCTGAAAGAAAAAAAAAAGCTGCAACAAAGTATGAAAAGGTTCAACTTCTTGTTATTTCTTATTGTATTACTGAGTCTGATGCAGGGGAAAGAAATTATGGTCCCTGCAGTGGTAATAAGTGCTGCTTGCTGTCAAGGTTTTTTTTTTTTTCCCTTCTACTTCTTATTATTTTTTAACAAAAAAAAATAAAAAATTAATCTTCACCCAAATGTGCCTGTGTTTGACTAAGATGATTGCATGTTGCTAAATAAAAAAGCAACCACAGAAAACAATAGCGTACCTGTCCCGACAGCCCTCTGCACTCAGAACTTCCTGCTGGAGCTTTGCGGCTGGCGTGTACTCATATGTGGTCAAATCTCAGCGCTCGCCTCGGGCTCTTAAAGGAATGACTAATACGCTCTTTGCAAACCGCTGAAAGATTGCTGTAAAGCGTCTCAACCTAAACAGAGTGATGCAGCGGTGTGGGTGAAGCAATATATTGTGGTTAACACATTTCACAGAGATCTGCTTATTTTGTATCATGTCGATCGGGAGTGTTTGTAAATCTTGTTGTGGTGTTTGGAAAAGGTTTCGCTTGAGTTTATTTAATACGAGCGTCAGACAGGGTCGTAGTTACAACTGGGAAAAATAATTCTTAAAAAAAATGAACTTTTAAGAGTTTTGTTGTGGAGAAAAAGTGGAATTCCAGCAGTGCATTATGCATAACTAATACATAATTCACTCGTAAATGAAATTTTCATCAAGGAAACATGATGACCGAGGTACACGCAACTACAAGCCTGGCTCACATCAAAGTGGGGAAAAAAACTGATATGAATAAGTGATGGTATATAAGGAAATGCATTCAGGCTAATAGACGCTCCATGAGAATCCAAAGTTGTCTAATGATGTTTTTGGTCAAGCGCACTATCCCACTGACAATTTAATACAGTATAAAACAGTCTGCTGATGTTTAATTTTTTTCCCCCCCAACCAGAATTTGTGTTTCGGCTGGTTCAGACTTTAAGATGCGTTGCTTGAATAGGTTGGCAGAACACAGCAGCATAATTAGAGATTTGTTTGTGCTGTTTGCAGACACGAGCAATGGCAGGTCCACACAGGAGGGAGCTGTGACAGCTAGAGAATTACCGTGTGAAAGCCCTGGACTGGACTTCAAATAAGAAAATTAAAGTTTCAGTTCTAGATTTACGTCTCCTTTAAATACACTTAGCCAACACTTTATTAGGTACACCTTCCAGCTGGAGTTAGACCCACTGCTGCTGTCAGAACTGCTTTAATTCTTCGTGGCACAGATCCAACAAGGTGCTGGAAACAGATTTTGGTCCATACTGACGTGACAGCATCACACAGTTGCTGCAGATCTATCGTGTGAATTTCCTGTTTCATCACATCCTAAAGGTGCTCTGCTGGATTGAGATCTAATGACGGTGGAGGTCACTTTAGTGAAGCAAACTTATTGTCATGTTCAAGATACCAGTTTGAGATGATCTGAGCTTTGCGACATATTCGCACAGTAAACTCATCCTCTGATGGCTGCTTCCATCTGAGGATGGGTCTGCTGTGGTCATTCAGGCATGGGCGTTTAAATGATGTTTGGTTGGTACTACAGGGCCCAAAGTGTGTCAACAAAATCAACCCCCACACCATTACACCACCAGGAGCCTGACCCTTCAACAGGATGGCTCCATGCCGCTCGTGTTGTTTTTGCTAAATACTAACCCTACATCTGAATGTGCCAGCAGAAAGAAAGTGGCACCCAGTGTGGCCTTCTGCTGTAGCCCTTCTGCTCCAAGGTTGGACTTAAGAGTAGCTATTTAAGATAACACTGCCTTCCTACCTGCTCAATACAGTCTGATCCTCCTCCTCTGGCAACAACAAGGCCTCTTTACCCAGACAACCGCCGCTCACTGGATATTTGCTCCTTTTGGACTATTCTTTGTGAACCCTGGAGATGGATGTGCAGGAAAATCCCAGCAGATCAGCAGTTTCTGAAATACTCAATGCCACATTCAAAGTTGTCACAGCTTGACAGACAAACTGGAAGGTGGCTCCAAATGCAGAACCAATAGAGACACAGTTTGACTCTTTACACACAAACAAGGGAATAACACTGAGGAACATCTTAGGAGCAACACTGGGTCCAGATACGAAGGGAAGGTCCACTGAGAGAAGAAGGAAATAAGCATCAGTGTCTGAGCCACTATTGTCCACAAAGAATGGTGAGTCGATGTAGGTTTGAGTATTTGAGCTTACTTGAAATGATTCTGAAGCCTTCCTGAGAGAGGGGCCAGGTGCTGGTGGAGTCCGAGCAAATGTTAACGTTGGAGGGTGGGCGGGCAGGCGATGAACTAGCTGAGAGCGATCCGAACAGGAAGACCCAGAGAACCAGCTTGCAGGGCTGACGCTGGAGAAGGGTAGTTGAGTGCACTAAGGTCGATGAGAGAAACACACTGGTAGAGGCAGACTAATCTGGTGGGGACTGGCTGGCACCGCTGGTCTATTAACAATGGAGTTGATGATGCAGATGATGACAAACAGGAGGGTGTGACTGAAGAAAGAGCAGGAACCCCAAAACTCCACCCACAGGGGAGGAGGATACCTGCAAGGGCAACAGGTCAGGAGAGGGACTCCAACCAACCAGCATCCACCATGATAAAAGTCACTTAACTCACCTTTTTTCCCCATTTATGATGCTCGGTTTGAATTTTAGAAGGTTGTTTTTACCATGCCATTGAGTTGCTGCCATGTTATTGGTTGATTAGATAATTAACGAGTAACGAGTGTTCAAACAGGTGTACCTAACAAAGTGGCTGGTGAGTGTACACGAATCTTTATATGAGAACATTATCACTCACTGCTTAACTATTACACTGGGTTTTATTTCCAATTTAACTTTTTCACTTTCACAAAGACATCTGGTTTAGAGGTGAATTAGCCTTTTTAGCTAATGGCTAATTCACCTCTAGAGTCTATTAGCAGGGAGCGCTACCTGCTGTTTCTCAAACTGTGCTGCTAATTTTAGACGACTCTCCGGTTGCTGTACATGTAAAACAAGGTGAACCGCAAACACAAAAGCATACTGAACACAAAGCTTGCATTTTCAGCACAGAGACACAGAGACAATTAAAGGACCTCAAAGACCTCAAAGGCTGTCTATCAAAACCGATTTTCCAACTGGTAATTTTAATACAATTATTATGATTATTATTTTACGATAAAGCACCGGAAAGCAAACCTATTCTTGCAGATAATAGCAATTTCCCCTCAGTATTAGCACCTCAAACACGGAAAGAAAAAAAACTGAATAAGTTTTCCTGTTATTGGTGCTGCGCTCTGATATATCTCATTTACCTGATGAATATTCCAGAGCCATTCGTATAAAACTTTTGATTTCAGCAGTTCCATTTGACACATTTAATATGCCCTTTTTGCTGGTAGATTTTGATTGATTTCTCCAAATGAAATGTCAACATGTCATGGATCAAACCAATTTCTCTGTGTTCCCCTTGTTCCCTGGGAAATTGGGAAGGAATTTACCTGACAAAATGAATGTATTTTTGTGCATGGGTGAGGCAATACATCAAAATGCTGTGATTCTTTTGCCAGACAGAAAGCAAACACTGATGTTACTTTCAGCATGCGCAGGATTTCATTTCGCCAAGGAATTTGTCAATTATCTCGATACACTCTCTCTGTCTGTGCATGCAGGGCGAGATTCGTGGTCTCGACTATTATGAGCCAGAAATCTGTTGTTTTCTGTGAGGTACATAGCAATGAGCCATTTCCAACTGTGCTTAAGTTTTTTTCAGATTTTGCCTGAGGAAATGAAATGCACCCCGTATCGCTTTGAATACATCTCATTTAGAACGAGGATTACTTCAGGTGATATAAACTATAATAAATCTAATAGTCTCGTGCAATATTGCAGTACGGAGGGGGGGAGGGGGGCTGGTTGCAGCAGCTAAATCTACTGTGCTTCCCCCAATCAATTAGATCTGTGAAATCCATTTCTCTTTGCATGTTTGTTCTTGTTTGCAATAATTACAACCTCCACCCCAAACAGGCATGATAAACACCCCCTGATTTAGAAGTGTTTGTTCAGATCGGCGGGACCTGCTGCTTGTCTTGCTGTTTATAAACCGTGGAAATCTACAGGGATTACACAGGCTCATCACCATCTGTGGCATTACTCCAAAACAGGTCTGCACTGAGAAGAGCCCTATCGGGGCACCGAGAGGAGGAGGCAAAGGCAGACTGACATATAATGGGCTGCTCTCACCTCATCTGCAGAACAATGTCATCGCCATTATGGGCTGTTAGCAGAGACTCTCTCTCTCTCTCGCTCTCTCTCACACACACACACACACACACGTGCGCGATTTTCCTCGTGTTCCCTTATAAAGAAGAAACTAGTTTTAATATCGTGTATTAAGAGATTCAGAAGGAAGGATAAACAAAAGGAGTATCAAATGTATCAAACGCTGTCATCTGTTTGATCAAAACCAATTGCAACTGCAACCCAAAGAAGTTTCACACATTAAAAAAAAACACAACCAAGAACAACAAAAAAATCAGGATACTTATCAGACGCAGCTCTTCTGCTACTGATTTGCTTTTTTTTTTTAGGCTACAAATAACATGATTGACTTTTGATTGACAGCTGTCACAAAACATACTCATTATGATTGACAAACGCTGTCGACACGTCTGACAGTGACATCTGGCAGTGACAACTTTGGTAATTTTTTAACCTGACAATAATAGAACATTTTGCAGTAAACGTCCTCTGTTCAGGTATGAATCCGTATCTGCTTCTAGGTCATTTTCACTTCGGAATGATATTAGTGATGAACTGAACAGTTACAGGATATGAATGTGCTCAGAATCCATCATTAAACAGTAAATGACCAAATGGACCATTAGATGCGCTTTGCATCTGCACATGTTCTGCCAACAAAAGCGATTTAACAAAGTCTCAGCAGAAGGACCTGAATACATATGAAAATAATAGTGAATTAGTATTTATTAAATAATTTAGGCTTTTAATGAAATTGTAAAATATCCCATAAAAAAGTCAGTTTTTGCTTTAACACTGCAGAGTTAATTAAATAAATATGTTTTATTTATTTATTGATTGATTGAGAGCATAAGCTTTGGATGCCACAGTTAAGTACACAACCCAACAAATGGTGAACTAGCCAATAAAAACTGCTTACTGGTTTAAGGTGATCAACATTTAAGTTGGTTGTTCCATCTTTAAATTGTAAATGCACATAGATTGTAATAAACTGTAGTGTCACCCCAACTACGAGCCTTGGAGGAAGGCAGAGGACTGTTATATTCCCGTTGATTGTAAAGACAGCGGGAAGAGCGTGTTTTAAAGCTAATGCTAACGTTAGCTTTAACCGATAATCTTAAATGTGCCTCATGGACAGGACATCGACAGGCTCACAGAATGCATCACAGACTACATTAACTTCTGTGTGGACACCTTTGTTCCTACCAGGATTGTAAAATGCTACCCAAACAACAAGCCGTGGGTAACAAAGGACATTAAAGCACTTCTCAACAATAAGAAGAAGGCCTTCAGGGCTGGCAACAGGGAGGAGGTGAGAACGATCCAGAGGGAACTTAAAACAACAATTAGGGAGGCTAAAAACAATTATAGGAGGAAGCTGGAGCTGAAACTCCAGCAGAACAACATGAGGGAGGTATGGAGTGGAATAAGAACCATCACTGGCTTCAGGACCAGCAACAACAGGGGAATGGAGGGCAGTGTGGACAGGGCCAATGAGCTAAATCTGTTGTTTAACAGGTTTGACACTGCAGGCTCTGTCATCCCTCGTCCAGACAGCTCTGCTGCCGGTCTCCAGAAGTCCACTCCACCCCCACCCACCCCCACACTTCACAATAGCCTGCTTCCTTCCTGTGATGGCCCTCTTGACGTCTCCACCCCTCCCCCACCCGCCACCTCTACAGTTAGTCTCACTGCTGACCAGGTGAGAAGACAACTTAAGAGACTCCAAAAAAACAAGGCTGCAGGCCCTGACGGGGTCTCCCCCAGGGTGCTTAAAGCCTGTGCCACCCAGCTTTATGGAGTACTGCACCATGTCTTCAATATGAGCCTGGATCTTCAGAGGGTCCCTGTGATGTGGAAGACATCTTGCATCGTTCCGGTCCCGAAGATGATGCGACCCAGTGACGTCAAGGATTACAGGCCAGTGGCACTGACTTCCCACATAATGAAGACCATGGAGAGGCTCGTCCTGGATCAGCTCCGGCCCATGGTCCAGTCATTTCTGGACCCCCTCCAGTTCGCCTACCAGCCCCGCCTGGGAGTTGAGGACGCCATTATCTACCTGATAAACTGAGTCTATGCTCACCTGGATAAGCCGGCCAGCACTGTGAGGGTCATGTTCTTTGACTTCTCAAGTGCATTCAACACCATGACAAATAAACACTATCTTATCTTATCTTATCTTATCTTATCTTATCTTATCTTATCTTATCTTATCTTATCTTAACACCATTCAGCCTGCTCTTCTGGGTGATAAGTTGACAGCGATGCAGGTAGATGTCCCCCTTGTGTCCTGGATTGTTGACTACCTGACTGGCAGACCACAGTATGTACGCCTGCAGCACTGTGTGTCTGACAGAGTAGTTAGCAACACTGGAGCCCCACAAGGGACTGTCCTCTCTCCCTTCCTTTTTACCCTCTACACCACAGACTTCAGCTACTGCTCAGAGACCTGCCATCTTCAGAAGTTTTCTGATGACTCTGCAATAGTTGGATGTATCAGCAGGGGACGGGTGAGTACAGGAGGACAGTGAAGGACTTTGTCACATGGTGCAAGCAGAACCATCTAGAGCTCAACGTGACAAAGACAAAGGAACTGGTGGTGGACTTGAGGAAAGACAAGGCACCGGTGGCCCCTATGTCCATCGGGGGGGTCAGTGTGGACACTGTAGAGGACTACAAATATCTGGGAGTACACACTAACAACAAACTGGAGTGGGCTAAGAACACTTCCCTATACAGGAAGGGCCAAAGTCGTTTCTATTTTCAGAGACGCCTGAGGTCCTTCAACATCTGCCGGACTATGCTCAGGATCTTCTATGAGTCTGTGGTGGCGAGTGCCATCCTCTATGCTGTTGCATGCTGGGGCAGCAGACTGAGGGCAGCAGACGCCAACAGACTCAATAAACGGATCCACAAAGCCAGTGATGTGGTGGGAGTGGAGCTGGATTCGCTTATGGCAGTGTCGGAGAGGAGGATGCTGTCTAAGCTGCAGGCCATTATGAACAATGGCTCCCACCCACTCTACAACACAGTGATGGGACACAGGAGCACATTCAGTGCAAGACTCATCCCACCAAAATGCACCACAGAGCGCCACAGGAGGTCATTTCTACCTGTGGCCATCAGACTCTAGAACTCCTCCCTTAATAGGTGACATTGTGGTTCATCAGTGTCATTCATTTATCAGTATTCAGTTGTACATAAAATTGTTTAAATTTCCATATACATTGTACATACACTATATACACTGTACATACACTTATACATTGTACAAAAAAGGACTGTGCATATATATATAATGACACCTATTTAAAAAATGTTTGCACTCACAAGTTTCATATGTGTATATAGTCAAATTATCTCTTTAGTCTTTATATTTTTATGCCTTTAGTGTATGTTATTGTGTTTTAGGTTTACTCGTTTAAATGAAACGGTTGCAGCTGTAACAACAGAAATTTCCCTCTGGGATCAATAAAGTATTCTGATTCTGATTCTGATAGTAGAACACGGATATCAAGTAAGTGTAATGTTCATCCCTTTGCTTTGTTCATTGTTAATATTTAACTAGAACGTCTTAATTCCCTGTGAAAAGCCCAATATGTTAGAAAATTATATAACTATATAACATTATGGCATCGCATGACCTTTGTTCTAAATGCTGACTAATTAGAAAGTACTTGTAAATCTGAACACATATTTTCATTTTTGCTGCACCCCTGTGAATATGTTCCTAGTACCGTATTACTACTCAGGGATCATAAACCCACAATGAGAAGCTCCGCCTTTGTTTCTGCAACCATGTTTCTCTCATTTTAAAGACACAATCAAATTCAACTCCTGTGACATCATCAAACAATTGAAGCTTTTCAAATGGGCCGGCCTTGCAATCTTTCACTGGTTCAGAGGCCAAAGAGGAAATGACAACTAATTCACCCTCTGCAAACCTGAACTTGAGACTTGTGGAGATAATCATATATCACTCTTTGTAATGGGTCTCTTTCAAAGCAGCCGAGCAAATTTGAATGGTGGCATGAGGCCACAGAAGGAGGTCTTTAAAGTGTGAGAGCAAGCGATGAATACTGAATGGATGGTTATTAAACTGCCTTTTATCACATAAGGAAAGACTTCATAATTCCTGAATCCTGTTGAGAGAAACAAACCTCATAGTTAACCACTGTGCCAGTAATGGCACCAAGGGCTCGCTAATTTTTCAATCAATTCTTGAAAATGTGAGATTGTAAGTTCTTAGAGCTGCAGTCTTTTTTTCAGGTATTTGACTCAACTTTTTAAAGTGTATCATACTGAATGTAAGGCTGACTGTGTGGACTCTCTCTCTCTCTCTCTCTCATGGATCAGAGAGTTTAAAGAAATTAAAGGCGCTACACCACTAAATTGCTTTGCCCAAAAAATATTTAAGAAGAGAATTTTGTTCAAATAAGGTGCTCTTCTGGAGAAATAGCTCAACACATTCTTAAATCTCCAATAAAAATTTTAAAGGGCCACGCAGCACTGAGAACGGCATTTTAAAGCAACAAATGACCTTCTTTCAAAAGTGTATGCTGGGGAATGTTCGATCTTAATCCTTTTAGACCTCGGTGAGGCTTTTTATACTGTAGATCATGCAATTTTAATTGACTGCCTCAAGCACTGGGTGGATATCAGAGATACAGCACTGTGCTTGCTCAGCTACTACATTTCCCATAGAACCTTTTCTGTCACTGCAGGCAATTTATCATCCTCCTCACCAGTCATAACTTGTGGAGTCCCACAGGGTTCAGTTTTAGGTCCTGTCGTCCTGTGTTTGCTCGTGGCCACGACATTTACAAACATAATGTGGAATTCAGCTGGTGAGACTGAGGGTTTCTTAATTGTAGCTCCCTTTATAAAACTGTAAAATGATGGCTAAGCCAACTGAATCTAAAGCCTGATTTAAAGTACAGTGAGGTTGGAAGTGTGAATTGAAATAGCACTTGGAACTGGATGACTAAGGTTTTACAAAAGTTTGTGTAAACAGGTAAATTAAAAGGGGGGGGGGTCTTGCTTTTCAGAGTTTTTAAAACACTACAAAATAATCTTTGTTATCCTTGCTTTTCAGTGTAGTACTCAGCAATGTCAAATCATCAGCAAATCTTTTCTACTACATACCAATTCAGCCCAAACAAAATATTTTTCTGATTAATTTTAAAACATGACAAACATCGCTCTGTTAATAATTTATAATCCTTCACAACCATCACCACTAAACACTGCTTGTTCTATCTGCAGGCGTGTGTTTTAATCGACAATATAAATGTTGTGTGGATTTTTGCTACCACAATCACTTTTCCTGCTGTTTTAACTTGGTGTTCGGAGCATTTGGGGTATGAATGTTTCACATTATTCCTTTATGTAGTATATAGTGTTACATATTTTACCCATATATTAAGCTTTAAAAGATCTTCACTACCTTCTGCACTCATACACTGAATTCTGCACAGCACAGGCTGGGAGAGAGAGAGAGAGGCAACTGCTATTTCAATGTAGCTATTCCCTGTTTCCTAATATTTGCACTGAATTAAGAAATGTCTTTCCTCTTTTCCTCTGCACTGAATAAGATAGAGTACACACACAGACTTTACAGCATGTAGGTTTGACTAGAAACAGATGGCCATCAGTATGGTTTGGCTCAACATCGGTATTAAGTAACTAAGAACAGGAACTCAGCAGTTTTAGAGAAAAACGTGATGTGGAATCGTTGCATTTTTAACACTGTCCTTTCACAGCAAGAAGATCCTGGGTTCTGCTCCAGCCTGGGGCCTTTCTGTGCAGAGTTTGCATGTTTCTCTGTGTCTGCACGGGTTCTCTCCGGGTACTCCGACCTTCTCCCGCAGTCCAAACACATGCATGAGGTTAGGTTAATTGGTGATTCCAAATTGGCCGTAGGTGTGAGCGTGATTGGTTGAATGGTTGTCTGTCTCTGTGTCCGAGGTGTGCCCTGCCTCTTGCCCTATAACAGGGCTATTCAAATCCAGGCCTCCAGGGCTGGTGTCCTGCAGGTTTTAGATGTGTCCCTGATCCAACACACCTGAATCAAATGGCTGAATTACCTCCTCAGTATGCAGCCAAGTACTCCAGAGTCCTGGTAATGACTCCTATATTTAATTCAGGTGTGTTGAAGCAGACACATCTAAAACCTGCAGGACACCAGCCCTCGAGGCCTGGAATTGAATAGCCCTGCCCTATAACATGTGGAAAAGGCTCCAGCTCCCCTGCGACCCTCAATTGAGTAAGTAGAAGAAGACTGGATAGATGGATGGATGGATGGAATCATTGCTGGTGTTATACTGTATTTCTAAGGTTCTAAGGCAAATGCAAAATGTGAATCTGAATTAAAATTGAATGAAAATTCTGTGTTTACCGCTGACCTACATTAACAGATCTAAAGACAGTGTCCCTGTGCTGGACTGGGGACCCATTTTGGGATGAACCTCATCCCTTGCCATCATGGGCATGTACAGCAAAATTATGGGTACTTTATTGGACATTAGTGAATTTAGGTATTTAAAGCATAGGGAGCACATACATCAGTCACTGCAGGACTAGTTCAGTTCCTTAGTGTTGTCTGATCACTGTTTAAAATGTGTAAAAGGAGCCTGGAAGCCTAACATGAAAATGTTTGCTTCATTATCACTTTGCAGTTTAAACACCATTTCTGCACAACATTCAAATAAGAAAATCAGAGGACCACACCAAAGTTTCTTTCTTCGGCTCATGTCCTCTTTGAAACAGAAGAAGAAACCCAACAACATTACTTTGAATATCTATTCAGTCTGTTGCAGTGTTTTGGTATGTCTTCCTGAACAGCAGCATCGAGCACAAATATGAATTATCTTCTATTATGTCTGCTCAGATTAGGTGTGAATCTACTGTGTTTTTTTTTTTTCTTGTCTTTACTGAGAATTGTTGTTTTTGTTTCATTGCTTGATCTTGAAGGGCTGTGGAAACAAATGCACACTGAGAACTCAATATAAATACAGCGCAGTCATTCATCGTTTGAAGCCTCATTCATCTCGGCAATAAAATGGAAATTGGACACTTATGATTTAATACAGTCCTGTTTCAAGGTTTAGTCTCAGAGTCGAAATATGGGTTATGTTGATTTTTGAATCTAATCTAAAATGTTTCTTTATCCATTTCAGTGTTTCAGTAGATGGACTGACTCCTTGAATTCAAACCTTTTTGATCTGAGACGTAATCACACGGCATAATGCCATGAAAAAATACACTGCTCAGAAAAATTAAAGGAACACTCTGAGAACACATCAGATCTCAATGGGGGGAAAATGCTGGATATCTATACTGATATGGCCTGGTTAATGTGATAGGAATGACAGGATGACACATCGTTTGATGGAAATGAAAATTATCAGCTGACAGAGGCTGAATTCAAAGACCCCCCCCAGAAATCAAAGTGAAAAAAATGATGCAGCCGGCTAGTCTGTTTTGCAGAAATTTCATTGCAGCAACTCAGAATGGTACTCAGTAGTTTGTATGGCCCCAGCATTCGTGTGCATGCCAGACAATGTCGGGGCATGCTCCTAATGAGACAACAGATGGTGTCCTGGGGGATCTCGTCCCAGAGCATCTCTGAGCTCCTGGACAGTCTGAGCTGCAACCTGGTGGCGTCGGATGGACTGAAACATGATGTCCCAGAGGGGTTCTGTTGGATTTAGGTCAGGCGAGTGTGGCGGCCAGTCAGTGGTATCAATCCCTTCATCCCCCAGGAACTGCCTGCATACTCTCGCCACATGAGGTCGGGCACTGCCATACACCAGGAGGAGGAACCCAGGAGCCACCGCACCACCAGTGAGTGACAGTGAGTCCAAGGACTTCATCCTGATACCTGATGGCAGTCAGAGATAGTAGAGGTCTGTGCATCCTGCCGTGGATATGCCTTCCCAGACCATCACTGACCCACCACCAAACCGGTCATGCTGAACGATGTTACAGGCAGCGTAACGTTCTCCGCGGCTTCTCCAGACCCTTTCAGGTCTGTTACATATGCTCAGGGTGAACCTGCAGTCATCTGTGAAGAGCACAAGGTGCCAGTGGTGGACCTGCCAAATTCTGGTATTCTCTGGCAAATGGCAATCAGGCTACACAGTGCCAGCCAGGCAGTGAGCACAGGGTTCCCTACAGGCTGTCCGGCCCTCAGGCCACCATCATGAAGTCGGTTTCTGAATGTTTGGTCCTGCTGATGGGTTAAGGACCTTCTACGGCCCTGTGCAGCTCTCCTAGAGTAACCATCTGTCTCCTGGAATCTCCTCCATGCTCTAAGACTGTGCTTGGAGACACAGCAAACCTTCTGCCACTGGCACGTATTGATGTGCCATCCTGGAGGAGTTGGACTACCTGTGCAGCCTCTGTAGGGTCCAGGTACACTGACACTGACCCTAGCCAAATGTAGAACTAGTGAAAAACAGTCAGGAAAGTCGAGGAGGGAAAAATGTGAGTGTCCTCCACTTGTTAAACCATTCCTGTTTGGGTGGGTTGTCTCATTGTTGCCCCTCTAGTGCACCTGTTGTTAATGTCATGAACACCAAAGCAGCTGAAACTGATTAACACCCCCCCTCTGATACTTAGTGACCACATCAATATCCCAGAACTTTAATTGACTTGATGCTGAACTCTGATTAAAAAGTGTTCCTTTAATTTTTTTGAGCAGTGTATCTAAAATATGGCAGGTTTCAGATATGGTGGGATTGTAATTGTCATGGAAGGCAAAAAGGAAATGTATTCTCAAACTGTGCATGCAAGGCAATAACAACACAGCACGTACTGAATTAGTCATCAGGATATGTGTTTTCTTTAATACATATCCTCAGGGTTTTTGGTGTTTTCTTTAATACCGAAAGGCCAGTGTAATTATTTTTCTCTAACCTTACTTGACGAGCGTCTCATTGTTTCTGTTAGAGAAGTCCTGACTTCCCCTTGCTGAGGCCTGGCTGAAATTCAGCCTTTTTGCCCTCTTCCTTTGACGATGTCCCCTGAGCCCTTTCTGCTTGATTTAAGCCATTTGGCCTGTTATATTGTGAGGTCAGGTGTTAACAATTCACTTCTGCTGCAGGGGCTGACTAGTCTGAAATTCATAAATGAGATTTGCCAAAAACCCTGAGTGTGCCGATCCAGGTTCTGCTTCCCTCCTTGTGTCCTCAACCTGTATCAGCAGCTGTGACCACATCGTGTCACATATTTCAAACCTCGGATCATCCGGATAGCTTTCAACCCCACAAAGTGTTTTGTGTATCTTCAGAAACTATCCTTAGCACATGCTCTGTGTTCAGCCTCACATACCGATACCAGTGCTCCCGCCTGCTCTAATGACTCTCATTAAAGATCTCTATCCTCATGTCAGTCTCTGGTCCTTTCTGAGATCCCTCCATCCTTGAAATTGAAGGCTGGAGTGAATCATATCACCTCTCATTAGCCTCATTCCCATTTCTCTGGTTCCCTTTATTGCTCACTGCTAACCTTCTCACTTGGTGGCATTCATGGTGCAGCGTCGTCCGTCTTTCAGAGGAATTATGTAGGTTGCAGTATTTCGGCACACTGATCCCTGACATCTAATTTGATTAATAGAAGGAGGCTGTCTGTTACATGTCTAAATCATATTGCTAGACTCTGTTTTACTTCTTTCATTCGTGTTTTCCACTTTGCGTTACTTCCATCTCTTATAATAAACAGTCTTATTTATATAGCTCCAATTTCCAAAGATGGTTTTAAAAGAAAATACATTGTGAACTGCATGTTCATGGACAGTAAATCACAAAACATTGTGAACATAATTGTCTGATGAGGAATTAGCTAATACTCAATTCCACAGACTCTCGAATCAGTAGCAATTTGAGACTCTACACTAAATGTATACTAATTATGACGTGGGCTGAATGCAGCTCCAGAACCACTAACTTGTGTTTTTATTATGTTTGAGTAATGTAGTTTGCACTGATGCAAATAAAAAAGCCTTTTTAATCCTCTTCACAAACAGAAGGACTGACCGTGCTCCCGTCTCGCAGCTAAACTTCGGAGATGCCTTTTGATTGGAAAATATGCTCCCTGAAGAGGTCTTTTCTCCATAGATTCCTGGGATGCAGCGCACACACAAACACAGATATCCTACTCATTATCCAGAATGCAGCATCTCAATCTTAATCAAGTCTAATGCAAACAGTTTCAGATCTACAGTCCATGGAGACTGTATTTATTTCAAAATATGGATTTTAATGAAAGGCTCGAGCATCCAAAATTAATTTATATTACTGTTGAATTGATGTGTCCTTTTCGCCTTGCCATTTTGGCCATGACAAATTTGGATTTCCATATGATCACTAGCCCTTCAAAAATCTGGATGTTCTCCGCTTTGTTTTTCTGGTGCTCATTAGTTTACTCAGTACTGGGTTTTTTGCATGGCCATCAGATTCATTGCACATTAATTTGTACATTAAACTGTTGACTCATCACCTGCAACATTTGTTTCCAGCTTTCTTTAGTTACAAATAAAATAAATCAAACATTTCTTTTGTCTGTTTAAAAATGTTTCAGCTTCTCCTCTTTGTTTCCTATTGTTCCTTAAAAACATGCTTTTAGAAATACAGTCATTCTGTGTCATCCCTGCTCAATTCTCTATCTTCTAACAGCTATAGTTTTTGCCCTGGATGTGTCTTCTACTGGTTGAACACCCTGGAAAGTAATTCTCTCAGCTTGGAGGCACTATAATGCTTTGATGAATAATTACAGGTTTTGAAAGACTAATTGTGTTTTTTCATTTCAAATAATATCAGTGCAGCATGCTTGTGTAGTCGCGTCAATTTAGTTGAATGAGAAGGTTGTTTGTGTCAGCTTCTATTAAGTCACACAGAGCTGGCATTTCAGTTGTGTTCTGAATCTCTGATGTGATGTCTTTCTGGTTCAACACGATGCTGTGGCGGGACATACAGCTCAGGAGGAAACGCTCAAAACCCAAGAATATTTAGGGCTTTGTCTTCAGATGTCATTTGAATGCTTGAGAATGAATAAATTAAAACCACCCAGGGTTGGAACAAGTGTCTTGGGAAAGTCAATATTTTCGTGGGGTGAAATTTGGGTGAGAATGGAGGCAGGAAAGAAGGGTTTTCTCAGGAACCTGCAGTGCTATTTTGATGCATAAAGCCATCAGATGAGCTCATCAGCTCATCAGATTGATTTTGACTGATCAAAGCAGAGCAGAGGAGCCATAAAGCTCCCTTTAACCAGGCATCCTCAAGCTGTAGACACAGCAAAAATATCCTGAAAAGTGACGTCTCTCTAATAACAAGAATATGTGGTGCTTTTGTACATTGCTCTGAAACAGTATCAGCCCCCTTCCCATACTCCTTATTCTTTTGCATATCTGATAAAACTTTCATGTTTAAGATCATCAAACAAATTTTCATATTAGACAAAGACAAAATGCAGTTGAATTATGGTAATCTATCAGTCTGGAAAGGATCACAGAGCCATTTCTAAGACTCTGGGACTCCAGCAGACCACAGTGAGAGCCTTTATCCACAAATGGAGAAAACCTGGAACACTGGTGAACCTTCCCAGGGATCGATGATTCATCCAGGAGGCCACAGAAGAACCCAGAACAACATCCAAAGAACCGCAGGCCTCACTTGCCTCAGTTCCAGTCAGAGTTCATGCTTCAACAATAAAAAAGAAACTGAGCAAAAATGGGAGAGTTCCAAGGCAAAAACCACTGCTGACCAAAAACAACACAAAGGCTCGCCTCACATTTGACAAAAAACATCCTGATGATCCCCGAGACTTTTGGGAAAATAATCTGCGGCCTGGCGAAACAGAAACGGAACATTTTGGAAGGTTTGAGTCCTGTTACATCTGACAAAAAACTAACACAGCATTTCATAAAAAGAACTTCATACCAACAGTTCAAGCATGGCAGCGGCAGTGTGACGGTCTACAGAGGTGTAACGGTTAATGGGAGAAGCCACGGATCACATGGTTACTATACCAAAAATGAAACAAATAGATCTAAACAAATTAGAGTTCTGTTTGTGTTTTAACCCTCTGTACCTCACAGAATATAAACCAAATGCAAAGGCCCCTGTGACATCACCAACTGTGACAATTGACCCAAAGGCGGCCGCCATATTGGATCGCTCCCACAGTAGCACGAATGAATGAAAGCCTGCACTTATTTATGAAACTATTTTTCCTGCTTGAAAGCAATTTATTCAATCTGAAAGTGACCCATTCATTCACACAGCTCTTATAAAAGCCTCTGGTTTTAATAAAATGAAACCTGAGTATAATTATAAACTATTTAATGTGCAGCAATCAGTCTCAGTGTGTGCACGTAATGCACATGTGCAACAAAATTAGGATGCTTTTATGACATGAGTCATCGTTATCGAGTATCTAGCATTTTCATGATTTTGCAATTACTTGTGTTCTCCTGGAAGAGAGGAATAATTTAATATAATATAATAGCTAACCCAACTAATCATTCATGTAAACAGGACCTGAGCTTGTACTTACATGTCCTTGTCTTTCTCTGGGTAAAAAAATTATAACTCCTCTGTTCATTAATATTTTTTTATTTAATGGAAGCCCCTGAGACTCAGAAGCACTAAGCTTTTTGTGTTATTGAAAAATTCCCAAAATTGACTGAAATATGGCAACTCTAATGAGAGTGGCTCTCATCTTTTTTTGTCCCAGACTTTACATTGCAGAAGTGCAATAATTATAATAATTAAGGCCGGGTCCTCATATGTAATCCTTTCTAGTTTTGTCAGTAGTCATCAGAATAATACAAAATAATGCAAAACTTTGGCCCTGAGGTTTTTTTGTTTTTTTTTTGGCATGGCAAATCATCAAGGAAACTAATGTTGGGTCACACCCACATGTTTGTATATTGGTGCATTCAGTGATAGTGATAAAGTGAGGCAAACTTTATCCAGTGCAGGCTGTAAGATCATTGTTTCCCTCATGAAGCTTCCAGAGCTGTTTCCTCTGGATGAGGCTGTAAAACTTTGGGGAAACGTCTGAAACGAGTCGATGAGTGAGAGAAGCTCACTTCTGTCCGATGACACAGTTAGCTACTGTTGGCCGGCATTACTGGTCTAATGTTGTCAGACTCAGACACTGAAAGCATAAACTCTCATATGGTGGTGCAGTGGTTAGCACTGTTGCCTCACAGAAAGAAGGTCCTGGGTTTGATTCCACCTTGGAAGAGCTGCTGTGTTGCATTTTGAGTTTTAGTAGTGAAGCAATAACAGACCTCTCACATGATCTGTAGTAGACACTGATCAGCTGATCACCAGTTTTTTTTAAACTCAATTTTCATTTGTTTTCTAGTCAAATGTGTCTTTTATGTTTCATGAAAGTTATTTTTTGTTTTATTTGCAAGGAATAAAGAAGTTCTGAGTTATTTGTTTGTTTTAGTCACATAAATCATCATTTGATGCAGCAATAACTATTTCATACATGTAAATGAACTGAACTGTGGATTTTTGTACTGTTACACTCCTAACGGTCTGGGGCTGCTTGGCTGTTTCAGGACCTGGATGATTCGCTGTAATTGATGGAACCATGTATTCTGATCTCTACCACAAAATCCTGAAGGAGGATTTCTGGCCATCAGTTTGTGTCCTGAAGCTCAAACGCACATGTTATGCAGCAAAACAATGATCTAAAACACACCAGCAAGTCCACCTCTGAACGGCTCAAAAAGCAAAATGAAGGCTTTGTAGTGGTCTGGGCACAGATATAAATCCAACTGAGATGCTTTGGCATGACCCTAAACAGGCCGTGCATGCTCGAAAACAAATGGGGCTGAATTAAAACAATTCTGCAAAGAAGAGTGGTCCAACCCCCACACACACACACACACACACACACACACAGAGCGACGTGACAGACTCATCACAAATGCTTGATTGAGGTGCTTGTTACTTTTTCACACAGGGGCAGGTAGGTTTGGACAGCTGTTTTGAAATCATCATTAAGGAACTGCATCTTGTATTTACTCAGGTCACGTTTGTCTAATATTAAAATTGGTTTGATGATCTGAAACACGTAAGTGTGATAAATATGCAAAAAACTAAGAAATCAGGAAGGAGGCAAACTTTTTACATGCCACTTTAAACCATGTAATACAAACTGAACAGACAAATTTATGCTTATTGTCAATTAGACCAGTTAGTATTTCTACCTTAGTGAAGTATTTCTTTTATTTATTTCTTTTTTAGCTCAGACTCTCCATTAATCTTGACTTTTTGGGACAAACTAATGCCCTGTCAGACGCCTTTTATTAGTTTCTTGTTGCAGTCAAACACACAGACAAACAGTGTTGTGAGCTTTGCAGAATTAATGATTGTGTCTGTGAAATCTGCTGGCAAAACAAATATCACTTTTAGTATTGTGGGAAATGAAAAAGGAAACCCATTACAACTAAAAACAATGTCTGACTTAAGCCAACAGATTGCTTTGAAATACAATGTATCATTAGCTCGTTTGCGTATACTGGTTGCAACTACTTGTTGCAAGTTAAGATCTAAATTATTAATTTTATTTTTTGTCTGTTGTTGTCACTGAGTCATCTGTCTTTCCATAGATATCTATAAACACTTGTTATTTAGCTGTGAATCAAAGAGACAACATTTATTGGCATAACCTTCTGGGGTGGACAACAACACACTTGTTCCATCTATTACCAACAGATGGCTCTTTAGAATGACACTCGCTTTATGACCTTTAGCTAGGACAGTTTTATTTTGTGACAAGGACAACACTTTCAAGAGCGGCACTATTTCTTCAGTCGGTGTGCATATTTATCAGCCTTTTCCAACAGGGATTTAATCTAAATTACTGCAAGGTTATCCTTGAGTTCAGGATAGTTCTGCCACTTCTGTGAAGGAGTTTGTGCTAAAACTTATTAAGGCCGCAGGTAACTAGATGAAAACAGTGTGAGGAAGATGGGTTTACACGACAGGAGTGAGTGGATGCTGAATCTGTAGATGGAAACATACAGTGGAGACCAGCAACAGCTAACACTCTCCTCAACCACCGCCTCACAGACACTAATGCTGCTGTGCTCTTGTGGGTTTGTTTCAGTGTAGCTTCATCTATTTATATGACAGCCGGCCTTGACACAAAACAAACATTGCCACATTTAAAGCTTGCCACAGGATCTACAGAAGCAAATACCACAGAAGGGTCAGTTATATAAACGCTGAGATACACTTTTACTATGAAGTTAAGCTCAGAAAAGAAAGATTACACACAACACTGCATTTATTTTTATTCACGTTTCCTCTGTGATCTGCATTTATGTAAGCATGGCTCATGGCCCAGCGTTTTACTTTTACAAATCCACCAAAACACGTGCCTAGTTATGAAGAAGCACTCTATAAAATGTCATTCAGTACTGTACTTTCATTTTTTTTTTTTTTTTTTTAAAAAGGATACTGTAAGAAGCTCCAGCAGTGGCTCTGAGAGGAGGTGCTGTGCATTACCCCTCACATTAAAGCCGTGGACATAAAGAACAAGCTGGTTTTATTTTTAGGACTTAACAGCAGGTGGACTTAAAATTGCAAGATGAAGTCGAGAGAGTTTGTTTCCTTAGAGATCTGAAAAATATGATTGAGAGAAGTCTTGTGTGAAGCTGACATTTCTGGTAGTAAGTGAAAGACTCACTGAGTGTCCACAATAAGAGGGGGCTGAATGAATGTGGATTACAAATTCATTAAACACACAAAAACAATTTCATATATTTTCAGTGAAAATTGCAGCCTAATGGCTGCTCTAGAAAGAGATATTTATCACATAGGAACTGTGAACTCCAGATAGTATTTCACGGATGATGATGGGAGTGAAGGAAAACCTGACATTGGCCTGCACCAGCTTGCAGACAGGAGTTACCGTGCCCTCCACAATTACTGGAACACAGACACAATTTTTTTAGTTTAGCGTCTGTACACCACTGTCTGTGGATTGCAAGTCGAACAATCAATATGTGACTGAAGTGCAGACCTTCAGGTTTAATTCAAGGGGTTTTATGAAAATTTTGCATCAACTGTTTAAGAATTACAACCATTTTAATGCACAGTCGCTCATTTTCAGAGGTTCGAAAGTAATGGGACAATTGACTGACAAGCAGTTTCATGGCCAGGTGAGGCCTGCTCCCGTCTTATTTTATGGCAAATGAAGCAGACATAATATGGTCATCCATCCATCCATCCATCCATCCATTCTCTTCTGCTTATCCGGGGTCGGGTCGCGGGGGCAGGAGCCTAAGCAGAGAAGCCCAGGCTTCCCTCTCCCCAGCCACCTCCTCCAGCTCATCCGGAGGGACCCCAAGGCGTTCCCAGGCCAGCCGAGAGATATAATCTCCCCAGCACGTCCTGGGTCTACCATGGGGCCCCCACCCGGTGGGACATGCCCGGAACACCTCACCTAAGAGGCTGCCAGTAGGCATCCTAATCAGATGCCCAAACCACCTCAACTGGCTCCTTTCGATGTGGAGGAGCAGCGGCTCTACTCTGAGCCCCTCCCGGATGGCCGCACTCCTCACCCTATCTCTAAGGGAGAGGCCAGCCACCCTTCATAGGAAGCTCATTTCTGCCGCTTGTATTCGAGATCTTATTCTTTCGGTCACTACCCAAAGCTCGTGACCATAGGTGAGGGTAGGAACGTAGATCGACCAGTAAATCGAGAGCTTCGCTTTTACACTAAGCTCCCTCTTCACCACGACAGACCGGTGCAGCGTCCGCATCACTGCAGAAGCAGCCCCGATCCGCCTGTCGATCTCCCGCTCCCTTCTCCCATCACTCGTGAACAAGACCCCGAGATACTTGAACTCCTCCACTTGGGGCAAGAACTCGTTCCTGAGCAGGAGAGGGCACTCCACCCTTTTCTGTCTGAGGACCATGGCCTCAGACTTAGAGGTGCTGATTCTCATGCCGGCCGCTTCACACTTGGCTGTGAACCGTTCCACTGCGAGCTGGAGGCCACCCCCTGATGAAGCCAGCAGGACCATCTGCAAAGAGCAGAGATGAGACTCTGAGGCCACCAAGGAAGAAGCCTTCCGCCACCTGGCTACGCCTAGAAATTCTGTCCATAACAATTATGAACAGACTCAGTGACAAAGGGCAGCCCTGACAGAGTCCAACACCCACAGGAAACGAATCCGACTTATTACCGGCTATACGGACCGAGCTCTCACTGCGGTTGTACAGAGACTGAATGGCCCGCAACAACAGGCCAGACACCCCATACTCCCGCAGGACCTCCCACAGGATACCCCGAGGGACAAATGCCTTCTCCAAGTCCACAAACTCCCACGCACACTCGAATATCCTTGAGAGGATAAAGAGCTGGTCCAGCGTTCCGCGACCAGGACGAAAACTGCATTGTTCCTCCTGAATCCGAGGTTCAACTAATATGGTCATTCAAAGTGTTGAATTTGTATTTAAAGTAACTTTAATTTTAAATATGACGCCCAAACAGCTGAGACATGCCATCATTAAGCTCAAAAACCCAAATAAAGCCACCAGAGACACAGCAAAGACTTTAGGAGAGGACAAATCAATGATCTGCTGCACTGTTAAAGTAAAGGAACGCACTGAGCAGCTCAGCAACACCAAAAGGCCTCAAAGACCACAATCATTTCCACGGTTAAGAAAAACAACTTCACAACATCTAACCAAGTACAGAACAGGTGCATCACTGCCAAAGTCTACAGTCACAAATGGAAATGCAGAGAGTTTACAGGACTAGGAAGGTCAGATGAGACCTTCTCCTTTGGAGAAGGAGAGAAACCTCTGGTGAGCCAAAGCATGCCACATTATCTAACGTGGTGGAGGCAGCATTACGGCACGAGCATGTATGGCTACCAGTGGAACCGGGCCACTAGTCTTTATTGATCATGTGACTGCTGGTAGAAACAGGATGGATTCTGTAGTGTACAGGGTTGTACTCTCTGCTCAGATTCAGCCAAATGCTGTGAAACTGATTAAACAGCACTTCTGAATGCAGGTTATTATCCTCTCAATGGATAATAACCCAAAGCATTCTGCAAAAAGAACCCGAGAGTTTCTCAAGGTCAAGAAATGGAATATTCTTCAATGGCCAAGTCAGACACTTGATCTCAGCCCAACAGAGCAGCTTTTCACTTATTAAAACTGAATGCAGAGAGGCCCACAAACAAGCAGCAACTGAAGGTGGCTGCAGTAAAAGGCCTACCTAAACAATTTCCCTTGCAGAATCAATAAAGTAGCTGTCTCTCTGTCTAGCTATTGGAGTAACTCAATGGAGGAAACATCTGGTGATGTCATGGGTTCCTCAGGCAGACGCTGGCTGCAAACTTTTTTCATCCAACTATTCAAAAAACTCTTTACATTTATAAACAGCTGATGCTATTTTTTTTTTTTTATAAAACCCCCTTAATTTAAAGCTGAAAGTCTGCACTTCAGTCACATATTGACTGATTTATAATCCACTGTGGTGTGTACAGAAGCAAAACTACAAAAGATTTTTTTATTCCCATAATTATGGAAAACACTGTGTCTACTAAGCCTGTTCCAAATACATGTGGCCAGTTGTTGGACAACTCCTGTTAGTTACAGCTGACCATTTATGACAATAAAAGTCCACATTTAGCCAGCATGATAGCAGGTTACTTGTCAGGATACTATCAGCCAAGTGACAGACCATCTAGGCTAATGCTAAATCCAACAGTTGACTACCACATGTTTCAGCATCTGTGCTGTTCTGATTTCCGTGCAGATGGAACTTCATTTGAGCCACAAACTCAGGTAAACCCACAGCCTACAAAGCTGTTCATGTGTATACAACATCCTCATTTCCCTCTGACGCGCCAGATGCTTCCTCTGCCGTCACTTTAAAGTTACACCGCAGCTCTGCGCGCCTCAGCCGCCTCATCTCTGACCTGCTGGAACTCAGCACGTCGCGATGGGACGGGCTTGGCATGCGGCGCCCTGATTCGCTGTCGTCTCCGGATACTAAAGCCTCGCACACGGTGCATGCCTGTCCTCTGTTCTTTAGCTGTCAGTCCGTCCGGTCGGCCAGCAGCAGTCGGCGCTCGATTGGTTTTGTCTGGAGAGACCATGGCAGACCTGGGGGATAATGTTACAATTCCTGAGTTCAGCTTCCTTCTCCAAATGGATCCCTACCTCAAACCATACGAAAAGGACTTCAGGAGGAGGTAAAGCGCGGCTCAAAGGGCGGTTTTGTAAAAAATCAGTCCCCAGGCAAGCGAGCAAGACCCACGCTCACAGTGGCATTCGTGTCTTGCAATAAAAACACACAAACGCTAGATAAAAGCGGTGTTTGCAGCACATCAGAGGCTCGCCGTGTCTTCACGTTTGACATTTTAAACGGAGAGAGGTCGCAATGTTCCCCACTCGTGCACAGTGGCTCATTCCCCCCCCTCCCACCGAACAGCTGAGTAGCACGCGGGGGAGAGAAGAGCTGCTCAGCTTATGCAAAATATAATAAACCGCGACCAGAAAATCTTCGTTTTATGTGACAAGTTGCTGAAAAAAGCGAGTTGTTTCCTGACTTCCTGTGTGTGTAGGCACGTATTTCTCAGTCAGCTGACGTCCACGTTGCTTCCTGAGGTGGTGCTGTCGGATACGTGCCTGTTTATGTGGTCCAGCATCTTCAGAGCAGCCTTTGCTTTCTACAGGCCTTACCCTTTATAATAATCATGTTCCCTAGTATACCCCCTCTTCAATCTATCCGCGTGTTGTCAGGGCTTTATTTTAGTGTGTTGGATCCAGAGTAGGATGCTTCTTGCAGGAGAGGATGCTGCAGCAGCTGATGGTTTGTTTTTGCAGTGTTAAAGGCTTTGCTGTACCAGTGACCCCTTCATGCACTGTGCACTAGGCTGCATGATATTTTTTTCCAGCCTAGACTTGATCTGTGGACAAGGTCATGTCTGAATCAAGGTCTTCAGCACCTGTGTGTGTGGTATTTGTAAAATGTAAAGTGTGTGTGTGTGTGGGTTCATGCATTAATTGAGTAGCAGTTTAGTTCATATTATATTGAAATGCACATAGAAGAAGATTCTAAGACTTTATGCCTGGGCTGCACTGAGAGTGCCTCTTACAGGGCACACTAAGAGGGCTTGAACCTCAAAAAGTTATTTCTTAGATGCAAAGCAGATTCTTTTCACTGCCTCAGCGACTGCTGTGCAGTATCCACAGTACTGCAGTTTTCATGCAAACATCTCTAAAAAAACACTTGTAATTCAGTGAAACTTTACTTCATGAAAATGTCTGTTATTTATAATTTAGCATTATTCTGGTACCTCAAATCTAAATTTATAGAAATAACATTCCAGAGGCAAAATGACTCTGATGCAAACTGGATTAAAAATAAATAAATAGTTCATCCTCATGTGACACTTTATACACAAATAATACTCTTTTTCTCACTGAAGACCAGTGGAAACTCTCAGGTTGATCATAATAAACATTTAAATTGAGAATAAGTGTACAAAAACAGTTTGAGTGCCATTTATGCCAAAAGCTTTCAACTTTACAGACATTTCATAACTGGAAACATTGTGACACACTGAACGTTACGTGCGTCACGTGTGGTTGTGACATGTGTCACAGCAAATGGTGAAGGGTGAAAACGCAATTCTAAAATGGAGCCAAAGTAATAATCATGTAATTCCCATGGTTTCCTTGGCCAAATACAAAATTATATCACATTTGATTTCAAAATTCATGGAGGACATTCTCTGATCCTAAATAGTTCTCTATAACTTTGTTGTCTGCTAAATTTGTGCATACTTTTTTCGAAAATTACAACTTTTATTTGTATTTTAAGTTCTAAAAATTATTTGTACTCTTCACAGTAAAAAATCCATCTTTCTCTACCCAGATTTAATGGGGGTTTTTTTTGTTTGTTTTTTTTGTGAATTTTGGTCAAATGTTATGTCAAAATGAAAAAAAAAACCAGTAACTGCACAGTCACACATGCAAGGTTGTGCTGAAAAACGTGATACCAAACCAGGCAAGGTAAACAGATTTTAAGGTGAAATATAAAAGTAAAATCGAAAGTAATCAAAAATAGCCAATTATGCCCTCGACTCCTGAGGGGTAACAGCAAAAAGAGTGAAATTTCCTCCATCTAATCATGTGGAAGAATTAAGAACAACTCAACTTCTGCTAAAACCACAACTCCTTATTTAGAAGAGATCTGGTGTGGTCTCCTAATTACCTCTAACTGGAGTCCAAAGGTGCAGAACATGGCTTCACCCCATACATGCCCGATTGCCATTTTTTTTTCCTTTCTCTGAACCCACGTGAAATGAAATCTGATCAGAATCACTTGACGACTTAGAGAAGTCATTTACAGTTCAGTATCTTAATTTAAAAAATGAAAACGCATAAAATATATTATTTAAAATTAATAAAACCCTACTTCCCCAATTCGAACATGTGACAAATGACTTTTTTTTTTTTTTTTTTTTGGTGGCACACGTAATGCAACATTTTATCTCTGAAAACTATGAAACTGACAACAAAACAATTGAATTCTTTTTTACTGATATTAAAGTTCACAGAATTTTAGCATTTTTTAATTTTATTTTTTTCCCCATTTAGTCTGAATGTGACACGTAACTTCCCACTGTCCTAAAAATAAATAGAAAGGTATACCAAAATAATAAAGTGATAAAAATGCTTAATACTCAGATGACTACATTTTACTGTAAAATGTTTGGTTAAAGACCTTTCCATAGCAGTCAAAAATATGACACAGATAACGTGAAACAGGCCATGGGGGTCGCACCCATGAAAATCTTGCTAAATCTGCTACTGACTCTTGTTCAGTCAGTGTCATTTATTGGACTGGATGATTGAAGTCTGAAGAAACAAGACATATTTCCATCTCAACAATTTAACAAGCCGGGGTCTCAGCAGCATGTGGAAGAACCACACACAGCCACAGCAGCCCGGCACCTCCTCCTCATGCTGGTCACCAGCTCGGTCACACACTGCTGTGGGACGGCATCCCATTCTTCAACCAGCATTTGTTGGTCAGTCTGGCACGAACTGCACACCTGAGCTGATCCCACAGTGTCCAATGGGGTTGAGGTCAGGACTGCAGGCAGGCTCGTCCATCCTGTCCACTCCTATTTCTGGAGGTAGTCTCTGATAAACCTCGCTCTGTGTGGGTGAGCGTTGTCCCAGACTGTGGAGATGTGGGGTACCCTCCGGTTGCAGAAGCTCATCTTGATGTCTCTCTGCATTGAGATTGCCTCCAATGATGGCGCGCTTGATTGTCAGCACCTGGGGTACCAGAAGCTCAAAACAAGAGTCAATAGCAGAATAAGCTGTTTGGCTTTGGCAGAGAAGATTTGGCAAGTTTTTCATGGGCGCGATCCACAAACTCAATTCTGCTGCACAACCCACAAAAGCATTTCCCTACAAATGTGGCTCCTTTTTAAGGGGAAATAAACAGGTTTTCCAAAAGCATCAGATTTATTGCCAAGATGGATTGTTACCACAAAGAAATGATCAACCAAGCACACATTTCCTTACTTTTTGTATTTGCTTATTATGATCACTGAAAGTAAAAGTAAAAAGGTTTAAATTTCTGCAGCACTTTACAGACACATGGTACAAAAGGAGGAAAAAAGACTTGTCCTTTGTTGGTACATGCACTGGCCTCATGTACACTAACCTCCAAGAGTAAATAGACACTGTAAAGTCAATAAGTTGTGCAGTCTCTCTGCTTCATACTTATATGTCCGATTTGTTTCTAATGAATTTTTAATTGTTGTGAATGCATTTTTCCCCTGATAATCAGGCTAGATTAAAAGGAAGGGATGGCAGAGTAGTAGGTACACAATGCTGAAAGCTGATCATACTGTAAGCTGTTTTGTGGCTGTGAGAGCATCAGGTTTATTTTTATTCTTTGGCCCTGTTCTCCACCTCAGCCTAAATGAACCTTATGCTGGTTTAATTCATTTAAAAGGGGCATTTCCTGCTTATGTACTTTTTTAACTTACAGTCTAACGCCGATGATGAGCTACAGCTCAGATTACCATGGTGTCTGCTCACTGCAGGGTCAGACCCTGAAACTAAGCTTTAAAACTCTGCTTAGGGACTATATAGTTTTATCAATTTTCATTGCCATGTCAGATCTGGTTTCTAATGTGGCAGATAAGGGACCGCCTGCTTTGTATTTCAAGCATGTAAGCAGGGCTCTAGCCTTGCAGACAGATGAGCGTGTCAGCTCCATCTCAGACACAGCTTGGGATTTTTAGGCTTCACCGAGCCTTAGACGTGTCTCAAACACCTGTCCCGCTGATGAAAGTTGCACATAAATTATTTTACATATAGGATCGCTGCTGTGTGAAGGTTAATTCTTGATAAGCCCCTGGTGTTCTGAGGCCCAGAGTCCAAACACCATATCATGAACACAGGCAGAGAAATCAGGAGCTTTCTCAGGCTGTGGGTGTCACGCTGTGTCCCAGTACTAAGAATTTAGCTGGCTTATCAGAAAGAAACCTATGACCACAGAGGCTGATTCTTTAGATTTCACCATGATGTCATTGCTCAAGGCTGCTCAGGCTGTGGTTTGTTCAACTGTAGTTCAAGCCAGATACAGCTACTGTGCACAGACAGTTGAAATGATTCCAGTAGATTTTGCAATTCTGCCATTCTAATTAGTTATTCTGTGGTTGCAGGCGGCTCTCATTTTATCAGGACGCTAGTTTCAGATTGATTGTGAAAACAGCCGTTGATGTTGCATGCGGGTTACAGCCCCAGTGAGCAGTGCCCTGTTGATATCCTTCATTATTTACTTTTCCTGTTGCGCAAGTCTGCAGGAAGTGCTGCTAGGATTTTGCAGCTTTGGGCCCTATGCATCTCTTAAATTGGATCAAATGAAAGTAGGGAGTATTGGGAATGCCGCTTATTACGGCAAAGATTTGCGTATGTCATCAGAATTCATTTCAAAGCAAAAGGAGTTATTCTCAGTTTTCTGTGTGTGATGGTGATGTAATATATTTAAAGAAAAACTAATTATTGACTTTGAAGTGATGACTAAATGCACACACTCAAGTGAAAATGTAAAGAAGGAACTGAAGGTGGGAAAAGGGATAACGTGCACATTCTTGGTTAATCCATTTGGTCACAAAGGAATTTTGGTGGAAAAAAAAAATTTATCTTCTGTTTACATAATCTTTTTAATTCAATTCAATTCAATTTTATTTGTATAGCACTAAATCACAACAAACAGTCGCCTCAAGGCGCTTTGTATTGTGGGTAAAGACCCTACAATAACACAGAGAAAACCCAACAGTCAAAGCGACCCCCTATGAGCAGCACTTCGAGACAGTGGGAAGTAAAAACTCCCTTTAAACAGGAAGAAACCTCCAGCAGAACCAGGCTCAGGGAGGGGCAGTCATCTGCTGAGAGGGGAGAGAGACAGGACAAAAGACATGCTGTGGAAGGGAGCCGGAGATTAGTAATAATTAATGATTAAATGCAGAGTGAAGTATAAACAGAGAAAATAAGTGAATAAAAAGAAACCCCCCCAGCAGACTAGGCCTATAGCAGCATAACTAAGGGATGGTTCTGGGTCACCTGATCCAGCCCTAACTATAAGCTTGATCAAAAAGGAAAGTTTTAAGCCGAATCTTAAAAATAGAGAGGGTGTCTGTCTCCCGAATCCAAGCTGGGAGCTGGTTCCACAGAAGAGGTGCCTGAAAGCTGAAGGCTCTGCCTCCCATTCTACTCTTAAGTATCCTAGGAACCACAAGTAAGCCAGCAGTCTGAGAGCAAAGTGCTCTATTGAGGTGATATGGTACTATGAGGTCTTTGAGATAAGATGGTACCTGATTATTCAAGACCTTGTAGGTGAGGAGAAGGATTTTAAATTCTATTCTAGATTTAACAGGGAGCCAATGAAGAGAAGCCAATATGGGAGAAATCTGCTCTCTCTTTCTAGTCCCTGTCAGTACTCTAGCTGCAGCATTTTGGATCAGCTGAAGGCTTTTCAGGGAGCTTTTAGGACAGCCTGATAATAATGAATCACAATAATCCAGCCTAGAAGTAATAAATGCATGAATTAGCTTTTCAGCATCACTCTGAGAAAGGATGTTTCTAATTTTAGAAATATTGCGCGAATGCAAAAAAGCGGTCCTACATATTTGTTTAATATGTGCATTGAAGGACATATCCTGGTCAAAAATGACTCCAAGATTTCTCATAATCTTTGTATGTGAAGAAGACTCCCCATTTACATGAACTATTAGATAAATATGATTCAAACCACTGCAGTGCAGTACCTTTAATACCTATAGTATGCTCTAATCTCTGTAATAAAATGTTATTGTCATTAGTATCAGAAACTGCACTGAGCAGCTTTTAGGTAGGAGATGTCAAGAATAAATATTACAGGACAATCTATATAGAAAGTGATGTACTCAGTTGTACACAGTGAATGGATAGAGCAGGTTTGTAACAATGCCTGTTGTTTTAAAATGAATTCATGTTTTATGTGCCTTCTTTAAAAGTAGCTTTGGAAGCGTTTATTGTCTTTGCTTGAGGGTCAGCAAAGGTGCGAGTTAAACATCTTGAATTTTGTTTCTGTCAATCAACTTCTGAACAAATGTTCAGCTCTCTCTTTAGCCTCATTAATGCAATTCACTAAGAAGGACATTAATGACATTAGTTGATATTCACCTTGCTCCTGGCCTGTATGGAAGCCCTTTTTGATGTGAGCAAAGATAAAAAGCATAAAGCCTTTTTCGTGTCTTTCTCCAGGCTATTGCAGACTTCCTTGACACTTCTGTGCTTCAGCTGTCACCATCAGTCATACACAACACAACAGACCTTAACAGTCGCTCTAAATTTAGATGTCCAGTTGTATAACAGTGAGTGTATGAAAAGGGTACAGAGTTCAACTCGTCTGTGGAGAGAATTTCAAAACGCAGTTTGTAATCAGACAGCAAATATTAATCTGTGGCTTTAACTTGGTTAAGATGTCAAAGTAACAGTCCTTTTTATGGTTCCTAAATCCATCACTCAAAGGAACCCAACAAAGTTGCTGCAGAGAATTTTTAATCACATAAAAAATATTTACTTGCAGAAACACAAATACAGAAGATGAGGAGCCCCAGCAGGGGGAAAGAAGGGAGAAGGCTTTGAACCAGCCGAGCATTGTAACATCTTCAGTCTGACAGGCACATTGTGCTCGCCATTCCACGGGGGGAATGGCGAGCACAATGTGCAGCACCGTATGGCAAAAGTGACGTCACGTCACATCCGCTGGCGCCGCTTTGGTGTTTTGGGAGGTTGTGCCCTTCTCAATTTTTTTAACCTTGCTCTTTGTGCTGCTGCTGCTCCAGCCGGGATGGAGACAGGAGTGTACAATCATACTGGTTCTCACCGCCATTTTAATGATATATCAGTACAGAAGCTCAGGGATCCACAGATTATACAGAGGAAGATGTTACAACAGAGTGAACAGATGACTTTCTGTAAGAAACTCCTTTGCTTTCTGATTTTGACTTCTTCTCCTCCTGTACCAGCGCTGATGTGGAGGTTTTGTCTGAGCAGTGATACCTATCATTCAGCAGAATAATGCAGCTGGTACTCGTGCCCCAAGTGCTGGTATAAATGGTATGAAACTGTGGCGATGTCATCGTCGGCATGCAAAGCGACCAATGTGGCAGGGTGGTTAGGGTTAGGCCCTTAAGTGTTGAATAATGGTGGTGCATTATTCAGCCCGACAGGGTCTGGTCTTTTCTTCTGACTTCTTCCTCTAACATGCTTGACTTTAGTGTTAAAGAACTCTAAAAACAACACCCAGCGCGTCAGCTGCTAAACCACGATTGGATAGTTAGAGCTGAGAGGGACATCAAAGTGCTTAAGTGCTAAAATCAACATGACAGCCTACTTTTCAGTTGTGCTTCACCTCATCAGTGCCATCTTGTAACAGGACTGCACCAGAATGGCAGCGTAAAAGATGGCACAGCACAGAGGGTGGTGAGAGTCAGGAAGGCATTAATGCTGTCAAACACACAATGGAAAACAGAGGACTAAGTGAATTTAGCCTTTGGATTCAACATGTCAGTGAGCGGAGCAGCAACAGCAGGAATGTTCTTACAGGATCTTCTGTAATGGCCCCAAAAAGCACGAAATCTCATACCTGGAGGAGGGTGCTGAAAACAGCATGATTGCTTGTGTGTCTATTTATCTCAGATATGCTCCTGTAGTCTGTCCAGACTAGGCAGTTTTGCCAATTTACAGTCAATATTTCGCCTCGCCCAGTCCTTGAAACACTTCTCTCAGCTGTCCAGTGTGCTGATTCTAAGAGGTCAAGTAAATAACATCATTCAGATATGTTTCTCACCCAGGCAACCCATGCCAAAAATATGTTGCTTAGTCTCTGAAATGTGGCAAAGGACTCTATTTTAGTAAAAGATCTGGAGTCACAAATGCAGACACTAAATTGCCAAAAGTATTCGCTCATCTGCCTTCACACACATATGAACCTGAGTAACATCCATTCTTAATCCACAGGGTTTAATATGATGTGCCCCCCCCCCCCCCCCCCCCCCCCCCCCACACACACACACACACACACACACACACCCTTTGCACCTATAACAGCTTCTGCTCTTCTGGGAAGGCTTTCCAAAAAGTTTAGGAGTGTTTATGGGAATTTCTGACCATTCTTTCAGAAGCACATCTGTGAGGTCAGACACTGATGTTGGAGAGAAGGCCTGGCTCACGGTCAAAATGCCTTAATACTGAAGCATTAAGAGTTCCATTCACTGGAACTAAGGGGCTGAGCCCAACTCCTGAGAAACACCCCCACACCATAACCCCCACTTCCACCAAACTTTACACTTTACACAATGCAGTCAGACAGGTACCGTTTCCCTGGCAAGCACCAAACCCAGACTCCTCCATCAGATTGGCAGATGGAGAAGTGTGATTCATCCCTCCAGAGAACACGTCTCCACTGCTCTAGAGTCCAGTGGTGGCGTGCTTTACACCACTGCATCCAATGCTTTGCATTGAGCTTGGCGATGTAAGGCTTGGAAACCCATCCCACTGGCACCTGTAATATCCTTTTGGGAGGTCTGGCTTGGTTGCCAACACATTGCCATTTTAAGGAAGAGGGTAGCAATCCAGCTTTTGTGACACTGTTGACCTACCTATACAGAAACAGCCACACCAATCAGATTTGTCAGCCACGAGAAGGTTAATGTCATGACATTCAAGCATGAGCAGAGTGTCCTGCATGAATGTCATGCTAGAAGATATGAGTTTGGTTTGGCACATCAGAAACCAAAAAAGCTGCATTTATAAGATTTAACACCTCAGTTTGGTGGGATTCAGTCAGATGCATACAACAAGAGTCAAGCAGCTTACCTCCTCACTAGAAATGACCAGAGAGTCAGAGCAGAACAGAACAGAATAGAAAAAATGACGTGGTTGCAGCAGACGAAATGTCAGCACCTGATGAAGACACAAGGCGGCTTTCTGATTTTTGACAAGTGTGTGAATCAGACAAACCTTCTCTTGGTCATGATATGGTTCCAGCTTATTGCTTGCTGGTGCAGTTGTCTTCACTGCAACAAATACGATGTGGCAATATTCTAATTTTTTGTCCATAACGTAGGGGCTGCTGTAACACTGATGCGAACTAGAGAAAGGAATGGGCAAGAAAAATGACAGTGGTTCAAATTTCTGCTGGCTTCGGAGCTTTTTTGTCAGACCAACCTTTCATTGTTTCTGTGCTGCAGATACATTTTGTTTCCCCAACAAGTTCAAAACCGTAAAGACATAGACTTTGTGCTCGATTGCAGGAGTTTGAGAGGCCCGCACACTCCACCAGACTAAAGCCAAGCGACTCCTGAACTACTTCCCATACGCCAAAATTCAGAAGATGACCACCCTCACCGCAGTCTTTACCAATCTCAATGACTGACTATGACCTGAGTTATAATGTTACATTCATCCATTCTTGCATGGACGCACACGGCAGTTTTCACTTCTGCACGTCGATGCCATTTTTCCAGAAATATCCAGATGCTTTGTTTGCAACCTCTTCCTCAAGCACAGCAAGGCCAGACAGGTAGTCAAGGGAAGAATCACGACTCTGCTCTTTTATGAGGTATAGTGACAAATGCACATCGCCTAGACCTTCACTCAGAGCCCATCAGGCTCTTTAACAGACGGAGGACTCAGAGAACCATCTCCATCTACTCCATCATGAGAAGACGGGAGAACAAATAATTTTTCCTGAGTCTGTGTGAGAAATTTTCTATGCCGCTGTCAGCCCTGAAACTAAAAGGTTTTCCATCATTATCCAATTATAAGTCACTCATTGTACAGTTGATAGCTTAAAAAAAGACATTCCAGGAGGTCTGTTTCATAAATAATGAAGATTAGGTTAAAATCTTTCAGCTGTTGGTTATCATCGTTATGTTTCTGGTCACCACCAAAAGTTGTTCTGCATTGTTATGTTTTTATAATTGGAGCTTTGAGGCAAGATAAAGGTTTGTGTAATGTCTAATCGAGTGAAGGTGACCCTCAGATGTACTTTGAGTTAACTGCTAATTAGCACACCGGAACACTAAAATAGATGACTATGTGGTAAACATTAGACCTTGTAACGTTAATTAGCATTAGCAAATTAGCATTGTCACTGTGAGCAATGAGCATCCTAACCCGCGTGTGTGTGTGTGTGTGTGTGTGTGTGTGTGTGTGTGTGTGTGTGTGTGTGTGTGTGTGTGTGTGTGTGTGTGTATAAAGTACTGTGTGTACTTTATATATACAGACTGATTGTGCTTTTGTCCAAGTCAGGAAAAAACCCTGTTGCCAAACGTCATCTTGATTTAAATGCTGCATGTTGTGTACAGCTGTGTTGTTCACGTGCTTTATTAATGTCTTAATTATTGTAACTGCTCAGGTATTTCTTTGAACTCACTGGTTTATTTTCTCAATTTCAAAAATTAACTGAAAAACTTGCTGCTGACGCCACAAACAGAAAAGCATCACATTAAGCTGCTCCTGGTGGCTGTTAAATTAAAAGTGTTCAAGGATAAAGGATAGATCCGAGGCAAAAGGCTCTCAACCGAGCCCACGTTTTGTAATTTAATATAAATGAGACAAAATCTCCAGAGAGACGAGTCCCTCTGGAGCGATCCTCCTGTCCAACTCCCAAGAGGGGAAATACTAGTTGGCATCCACTGCTGCTGGTGGGCATGGGAAGATGCCAGCTATTCAACTTTTCTTTGTGTTTTTTTTTTTTGTCGTCATATTATCCAGTCTTCATGTTATGCTGATCTTTTTTTGCCCACTCCACTTCAGCCTCCTGCAGGGTTTGTTTCTTTTGTGGCCCAGAGGAGGGGAGATCTTCTCCCACTGGAGATGATCGATTCTCTGCTGCTTCTCGCTGTCCTTCAGAGCTGAAGTCAAGTTTCTCCAGCTGTTTCTGAGCCTCATTTCCTGTATTCAGGAGTGTCCCCAGCTGGTCTGCTTTCTTGGACAACCTCTGAGCCTCAGATTTCTCAATGATGAGGTTTTTTTTTCTGCCTTACCTTCTCAAGCACCTCCTAAATGCTAACTTAGATTTTTTTTTGCCAGCTCATTAGCCTTCTTTTGTGCCTTCTGGACTTTGGTCTTGGTTTTCTCCCTCAACATTTGTGAAATCACAGCCAGCTCAAGGCTTCTTAAATTACCCACAGGGATTGGTGCCTCAATGTATTTGAGGGTAGCACAACACAATAATACCCCCCAAAATTTCATTCATTGCTTTCAGCCCAATAGTTTTAATTTTCTCGACCAAGGAGGTCATGTTTTAGGCAGCATTTGCTTCTGTGCGTTGTGTTGTTCTGTCTGTAAACACGATAGCTTGAAAAATTTTGAATGAATTCTGATAAAACTTTGTAGGCGTGCAGAGTGGGGTCATGCTAACAATTCATTAAAATTTGGTGTATATCCACTGAGGTCTTCAAGGTCAACTTAATGATTTATTGGTCAACAACACTGACAAAAAGCCTCATAACTTAGTAACTATAATTCTTACAGCTGTGGTGTGTGTGTGGTCAACATATAGAAAGTACCATATAAAGATTTAAAATATCCTGTCACATTTGACCTCTGACCTCATCGCATATTGCACTTCTTTTAAGTTGACCCCAAAATGTGTTCTATCTTTAAAGAAAGTGTTGCCAAGAGGAAGAGAATGAGCTGCCGAGTTAATTAGAAATATACTGTAGAATAATGTTATTTAATAAGCTCAAGTTATTCAAATCAGTGCCCATTATCATTACCTACTCCTACATAATGCTTGTGTAATCAGAGTAAACATGTCACATCTAATTTTTACTGCACTAAAAACTTATTAAAGTACATTTTAAAAAGAGCCACAACAATTAAAGGCAGACTGTTATTTTTGTTGCCATATTGTAGTAGAGTAATTGCCATTAAAGATAATGGTACAGCACCACAAATACTGACTTTGAATTTAAACAGAAAAAACATTAGCCTGAAAAGGAAAATACATTTTTACTATTGAACAGAAAAGACCAAAACATGAACAGAAAGCGGTTTTTGGCAGATGGAACGGACGTAAGACGCCCGAAGCTTTTTGGTCCTGGAAGGCACTGATCAGCTGATTTTAGAGCCTCCTCCACGACAGCTGGAGGAACTTTAAAGCTGGAAAACTTTGAACATGAAGAAAACTACAGATTATGATTTCTCATTAGATCCCAACTGATCCTGTCTTTGCGTCCTGAATAATTATTATGAATGATTGATAAAATTCAGGGTATTGTGCCACATTAATGTGTGCAGTTCACGTGCTTTGGTTGTGATCAGCTGGTCCTCTAAAGCTGCAGGTATTTATTATATGCCTGCTGTTTAATTACGTCACACATATCCTGAAGTCTGAATGGACTTCTCTTTGAGCTTCATCTTAATTAATAATAGAAATCATTGTTATGATGATTGAAACTGATTGATGACCTGTACTCGGTGCCCTAGCACAGCATGTAATGCAGCTGGACGTAACGACAACAGTTTCCTTTCAACTAAAAATTGCGGAGTGAGTATTACAGGTTTTAATATTTGGCTAACTTGATATTTCGAGTGAAAATACGTTTTCTTTCTGACACTGTCAGTTATTTGACATGAGGCTGAGAATGTTGCTGTGCGAAGCGGTGTTGCAGTAAGTGTGATGTCTCAATTGTGCCACAGGATATTTTTCTTTTCCAGTATCTTTGTAGCTGGAGAAGTTATCCAAACCAAGAGAGATAAGAGATCCAGGACAGAAATCTGTTCTTCAGATCTATAATCTCCTGCTGCTCTATTACCACTGAATGGGAGACAGGACAAAACACTTTTGTAATTTCAAGCCACAGGGATTAGTAGTGTCCCTGGTCACGCGCTGCCTCAAAATGAGCAGCAGTGTATGTCACTGAACCTGAAATATTGCTTTGTACTATGGAAAAGTCTTTCATAAAATTCAGCCTGATCGTTTGATGTTGTGGTTTTCAGTGATGATAATGATAAAAATGCACATCATTCAATTACTTACGCTTCATTACTTTGCAGATCAGATATTCATATATCATGTTGCTTTATAGATTTTCCATAACCTGCCAAGAAATGTAGTTTTCAGTGAATGCAAGGAGGAAGACCGAAGTTTAGACCTTTACTTGCAGTTGTGGTACTAATCATGGCCGACAGTGAAGAAAAAAGGTTGCAGATTAATGGGAGGATGTTTTCACAGGGGAATTTTGTCTATATACAGTCCTGTACTGTACTATTGGTACTTTAGTAAATGATAGAATTTGTAACTAATGTAACAAATTTGGAAATGTATAGAAATGTAGAACCAGTGCAAGGATCGAGGAGAAGGACTGGGCACCGAGGGGAGCTTCTGACTGATTTACTGCTGGTAGACTTAAAGATTGTTTGTGCTGTACCTTTTGTCTTTATAGGCACAGGTAATTAATGATGTGGGAACTGAGCTCATCCTATTGTTGTGATCTAAAGTAGAAACCAATGTTTCCACACATCACTGGATTTTGGCTTTTTGAATCCCTCCATCCAGCCTCCTTGAACCCATTTGTAATGATAATAGACGTGACTTTCATGCCTTTTAATGCTTTGGCAGTGAAGCTCTGCCACTGTGTGAATCCATCCTTTGTCCCTTTTCTCAGTGTATTCTTGAAACAGTGACAAAATGGCAAAGGAAGCATGTGGCAGCATTCGTTGGACTTAAAAGGTTTACATTTGGCAACCACAGTCTGTACCCACTATGCTCAACACAGGGAGCAGCTGCTGAGAAATGGCGCTGTTACTTCAGCCCATCATCACTAGCCCCAGGGCATTCATAGGCCAGTCTGAGCTTGGCTTCGGGGCTATAGGGGAGGGAGTGCACTTAACTCTGCTGGCTGAAAGAGGCTTTCTGTACCGGGAGGGGATCTGATATGGACACCAGCTTGGCTGCAGGAACTTAAGTGAGATAAATTGCAAAGTAGTTAGTCTGTCCTTTGCAGTTGAAGGTAACAGACAGGTTTATCTCTCAGGATATGTCTGTAGTCACACATTCTTGAAGCAATGAGGCAGGTTTGCATCCTGAGGGTAGACCTTGAAAACATAATGTTAGCATGGAAATGTTATGAGGCACTGAATGCGTTTCAGTTTTGTTTTTTTAATGCTGCAAATATATGCTAACAAATGCATACTGATATATGCATGAAGTGTTTAAGCATTAATGTGGTTTAAAAATCTTTTTACAGTCACTAGAGTAGCATGACATGAATGAATGGTGAGTCCATCTACTGTCCAATCTAACTGTCTAATGTGACAGCCAGGAATATTTGTGCAGAGCGATATCACTGAGTAGGGGCTTCATTTCCTGGTAATGGTGCGAGTTTGCTTTGATAATTTGGTGTTTAGTGATGTTTTTTTGTCTGCTTATAATAATAATTTAAAAAAATCTCAGTGCAATCACAAATGTTCTTTTTCTTTTATGACCTGTAAAATGTAGTAGCCTTTGTTTATAAATTAATATATGGTATGCCATGTTTTTATATGTAAAATGTAACGCTAGAATAAAGCCTTTGTCATGCACCTTACAAAATACAAGGAAATGAGGAGAGCTACTCGTGGTTGGGGCATTAAACAGTTACTTTACTAACTCAAAATAATCAAATAAATACATGAATAATAATCGCACAGTGAGAATTTTTACAAGAATTCTTTTATTGCCTGTTTTGAAAGTTACACAATGCTAATCCATCCATTAATGTAGAATAAGCATTAATAAAATGACAAATATTAAAGAGCAGTTATTAACCAGTTATTAAAGACTCCAGAGTTTACTATAAATACACACCTGATGTTGTCCAGGGACAGGTATCTGGGGGGGGAAAAAAGGGAGGAACATGCAAGCTGATGTAGAAGCAGAGGAGGCAGCTCGATGCAACGGGAGGAAAAATCAATTACAAGTTATTCTGTGCAGAATTCCTGAAATCTATTCAGCATCACTGAATCACGATATACTGTATAACATCAGATCAGATTGTACATCACGTGGTGGATTTCCATTCATGCATTTTTTTTTTTCCCTGTGGTTTGAAGGTATGACCTGCTACAGAAGCAGCTTTTCCAGCTGGAGGAGGCTGAAGGAGGCTTTGACCAGTTCACACGCAGTTACAATACCTTCGGTGTGCAGCGAAGGCCCGACAACAGCCTGTATCTCAGAGAATGGGCTCCAGCTGCAGAGGCCCTCTTCCTCACAGGCGACTTCAGTAAGTAGTCTGAGGAGAACTGTCTGATCCTGAATGGCATGGCACCACAGCGCTGTGCAGGTGATATCCAAAGTTGTTTCCTTTAAGCTTACTGAAGTTTTTCATAATTCTTGGCACAATATGGATGTGGACACCCTTAAAGCTCAAACTTGTCGCTATAACCTCAAAGCTATATGTCTTTTTTTTTTTTTTTTGGGCCATCACTTCACAAAATATTGAGTCTTATGTGCTGGGCAATCTGCATTTGCTTTGCTCCCAGCAGGAATCCTCGGTGTGCTTTAACAAAGCATAGGGCATGCTGATGTACCCTCTGCATTTCTACAGTAGCAATCATTTTCCAAATATAAATTAAAATGCTAAAAGGAAACTAATTTAAAGCTACGTAAACTGTTTGGACCAAAAGGGGGAAAAAAGAGATTTCAATGCAGACTGAAAGGTTGCATGTCTTCATGGTGCATTAAATAAGAAATTTGACTCTTTTTTTTTTTTTTTTTGCACTCCTGAACACAAAAGGGCTGCAAATTAAGAAACCGCAGAGTGTGTTGTGGTTCAAGGGTGTCATCGCTTTTAATCAGCCAACCAGGGAGTAGGAAATGTAGAAGATATTGATTACACAGGATAAACTTGCATACTGAAGGGTAGCTTTTGAATGTTGGGAGTGCTTGTTAATATTTTAGGGGCTGGTTATTTCATCATCGCTGGCAAAGTTGTTGAGAGAGTGCAACCTCAGTGTGTGCACTGAAATCTTTATTCCCTCTGGTCCCAACTCTGAAAGTAATTTCAGGTTAATAGACTTTTGGATTTTAATTTTAGTTAATGATTTATTTTATTTAAAGTAGAAATACAGCAATGTTATTTATCTTTATCATTATTTAACTTGGTTGAATGAGATTAGGTTTTTCTCTTTGTCATCATCATCATCATCATTATTATTATTATTATTATTATTATTATTATTATTATTATTATTATTATTATTATTATTATTATTGGTCCCTGTTCTCCCCTCTGGTATACAATCTCCCCAGACTTATTAATGTCTGCAGTTAATTGCTTTAGTACTTCATACAGTGTGCAAAACTGCACATGATATGCAAAAAAAATTGGCCATTTGTTTATTGTCTGTGCACATTTTCTGTGCTGCTTTGTTCTGTCTGCCGCCCCCTTTTTTTTCCCCATACTTCCTCTGTTCTGTTTCCTCCTTTAATTATCTTCCTAGGACCTTGGGCAGCAGCTCAATTCCAACATTCAATTCTGTGAAAGATTACATTTTGACACGGCTCAGTCATATTATTTGATTTCAATTTCATAGTAAATGTGGAAACACCCCAGCAGCCCTAGACATGAATATGGTGCAGGTTGGGTGCATAATGCACTGTTTTTTTTGTTTTTTTTTCTTCTTCTTCTTTTTTTCAGAGGGGTTTAAGCAAAGGGAGATAAATAAATTGTTAAAAAATATGACTTGGCTTCCCTGTGAAAGTGTTGGCGGTGTATCCGGTCACTTCTGGAGCATCTATTTTGATTTATTCTCTATCCTGCAGCTGTTTTTGCTCATGAATAACAAGATGATGTGGGTTACAGAATGAAACATCCTAAAATGGCATGCCGAGGTGGTCACTTTACAATAAATGTTTTGTGTCCTAATGTATTCTTGTCAGTCAATGGCAGCTGGGAGTTTGTGGGATCAACACATTATGAATATGCCTTTCTGTTGTTGTTGTCTCAGAGATAAAATTCAGTGAGCAGAGAAGTGGTGCTTTATCAGTTTTTCTTTTAGATGACTGAGTCTGCTGCTTTTATTCACTGCTGCAAAAGTCACAAAGATACTTTAGAGGGAAAAAAAAAAAAAAAAAAAAAGGAGGAGGAATTATGTAAGAAGGTTTGGGGTGGTGGGGAGGTTAAATGGTGCAAAGACAGATTGTACAAGTCGGAAAAATAAAGAGGTGCTGTGACCACGGGGGGGATATTGAAATAGAACAAAAGCCACAGTGATGACTACAACTACAAGCTGTTGTTAGCACAAGGCAAAGTGGCAACACACTGCAGTAATAAGGAAGACTAAAGCTGCTAATTGTTATATTTACTATTAAAATTAATGAAGCGCCCTGTGGACTGACTCTGAAATTTCTCATTTTGCCTCCTCCTAGTGGTTAAATAAAATAAGCACAGGCATGGGGGGGGCATACATTTGCTGTGAAATAAAAAGTATGCTACAAGGTGCTGTTTTCACAATTTCAAAAACACCACAAGCAAGATGAAAGTGAGAGGGCGGTATAACCTATGTGGTGGGTGTGTGTGTGTGTGTGTGTGTGTGTTAACTAATTGGCTGCTGGAGTGTCCAAGACTCAAATTGCAGTACTGTCAAAAGTCCTGAGCCACCAACCTCTCAATTTTTTTTATATCTTTATAGGATAATGGGAAATGTGTGTGTGTCATATTGCAAGCGTACATGGAGCACAGGAAATAAGGCATAAACAGTTTGTACAATTCTAACGAGCTTGAAAGTCAATATTTGGCATTCTTCAACCTATCCTGAACTCTCTGAGGCAGCGTTCTTGTAATTTCTTTAAGGAGTCTTCAGGAACAGTTCTCCAGGCTCTTCTTTGGATGCTGGCTGTCTTTTCATTGTGTTTTCTATCAACATGTTCTCACACTGCTTCAGTAATGTTTCGGTTCAGGCTCTGGTGAGGCCAGGCCGTGACTGATGGCGTTCCATTATGTGGTTTTTGGTTCAGTTGTGCTTTTACTGCATTGGCAGTGCATTTGGGATCATTGTTCACTGACTACAATTTGAACCAAAGATTGGAAATTTTGATCATCACTTCACAGGATCTGTTCACAGTTCAGTTCTTGTGTAATCTGGCATACATCAGCCTTTTCTCCCCACTTCCCTTCCCTTAAGAAAGGCCTCTTAATAGCCACTCTTCCTCTGAGATCATCTCTGATGAGACTTTGGCAAACAGCAGATGGCTCAACTGAAGGGCCAGATGCATCTCTCGGGTCCCGTGTCAGGATTTTTTCCTATTTCTTCTGAACGTGACCTTCGGATACTGTTCATCTGCTCTAAATGGTTATTGAGGCCTACCCTCTTCTTCTTTTGGACTCCACTTTTCTCATATAAAATATATAACGTGCCAAGTTTTCAGCTAACAGTAACAACTTGGTGATTTCCAAAATACTATTTTATGCTTGTCAAACTGTGTTATCTTTGGAGTTTTTCACCTGAAAAATGGGAACAAATTATGTGTTTTTGTGACAGGCTGCTAGTAACGAAGTGCCTAAAGAAAAAATTTTAATTTGGCTCTTTGCTAAGTTGTCTGTGTAGACACAACACTGGTTCATCGCTTGAGTTGGATGCTTTATTTTTTTAAAAGCTTGAATGATTAATAGGTCAGTGTTTAAAACACTTTGTTCTAGACCAGTTTAAAAATTACAAGTCTCACTCCCTGGAAGCAAAATATAAAAAAATGAGGGGTTGTTATGCTTTTGGTAGCGTTTGGGGGCGTGTGGTGTGTATCGTCAACATGTAGAAAGTACTGTATAAAGATTTATATCATGTCACACTTGACCTCTGACCTCACTTTTACATTTCACATCTGCCTTTCTTTCAATGACCACAAAATGCATTATATCTTTAAAGAAAGTATTGTCAAGAGAATGAGCTGCCTAGTTGCCTAGAAATATAGTATAATATTTGAAAATAACCAAGTTATTCATGTCCAGTTATTTACAGATCAATAGCTTTTATCATTACCTGCTCCAACATAATGTTTGTGTAATCAAAGGAATCATCTGTCATGCTTTCCTGATCTGATTTTGGAACACAAACTTCTTAAAGTTTTAAAAGAACGAAGAAAACAAAATGAACAGTGTGGGCATCCCTGGCAGAGGTTTGTGCTCTTGGAGTGCTTCTTGTTTAAAATAATAACAACTTTTTGGAGTCGCTGGGTGGGGTGCTGGAGGGTGCTCCATCTGGGGACTCCATAGTCTTCCTGGGAGACTTAAACGCTCACGTGGGCAATGACAGTGAGACCTGGAGGGGCGTGATTGGGAGGAACGGCCTGCCCGATCTGAACCCGAATGGTGTTTTGTTATTGGACTTCTGTGCAAACCACAGTTTGTCCATAACGAACACCATGTTCGAACATAAGGATGTCCATAAGTGCACATGGCACCAGGACACCCTAGGTCGCAGGTCGATGATCTATTTTGTAATCGTATCATCAGATCTGCGGCTGTATGTTCTGGACACTCGGGTGAAGAGAGGAGCTGAGCTGTCAACTGATCACCACCTGGTGGTGAGTTGGATCAGGTGGCGGGGGAAGATGCTGGACAGACCTGGCACACCTAATCGTATTGTGAGGGTGTGCTGGGAAGGCCTGGCAGAAGCCCCAGTCCGGGAGATCTTCAACTCCCACCTCCGGCAGAACTTCGACAGCATTCCGAGGGAGGCTAAGGACATTGAGTCCGAATGGACCATGTTCCGCACCTCCATTGTTGAGGCTGCTGCTCAGAGCTGTGGCTGCAAGGTGGTTGGTGCCTGTCGTGGTGGTAACCCCCGAACCAGATGGTGGTCACCGGAGGTGAAGGGAGCCATCAAGCTGAAGAAAGAGTCCTATCGGGCTTGGTTAGCCTGTGGGACTCCGGAGGCAGCTGACAGGTATCGGTAGGCCAAGCGGAATGCAGCTCGGGCAGTGGCCGAAGCAAAAACTCGGGTGTGGGAGGAGTTCGGTGAGGCTATGGAAAAAGACTTTCGGACGGCATCGAAGCGATTCTGGCAAACCGTCAGGCGACTCAGGAGGGGAAAGCAGTGCTCCACTCACACGGTTTGTAGTGCGGGTGGGGTGCTGCTGACTTCAACTGAGGCTATAGTCGGACGGTGGAAGGAATACTTCGAGGACCTCCTGAATCCCGCTGACACGCCTTCTGTAGTGGAAGCAGAGTCTGGGGACGAGGGAGATGACTTGACCATCACTGGGGGTGAGGTCACTGAGGTAGTTAAACAACTCCTTGGTGGCAGGGCCCCTGGGGTTGACGAGATTCGCCCTGAGTTCCTGAAGGCTCTGGATGTTGTAGGGCTGTCTTGGTTGACACGCCTCTGCAACATCGCGTGGAGATCTGGGGCAGTGCCAATGGATTGGCAGACCAGGGTGGTGGTCCCCATCTTTAAGAAGGGAGACCGGAGGGTGTGCTCCAACTTTCGGGGGATCACACTCCTCAGCCTCCCCGGTAAGGTCTATGCCAGGGTGCTGGAAAGGAGGGTGCGTCCGTTAGTCGAACCTCGGATCCAGGAGGAACAATGCGGTTTTCGACCTGGTCGCGGAACGCTGGACCAGCTCTTTATCCTCTCAAGGATATTCGAGTGTGCGTGGGAGTTTGCCCAACCAGTCTACATGTGCTTTGTGGACTTGGAGAAGGCATTCGACCGCGTCCCTCGGGGTGTCCTTTGGGAGGTCCTGCGGGAGTATGGGGTGTCTGGCCCGTTGTTGCGGGCCATTCAGTCTTTGTACAACCACAGTGAGAGCTTGGTCCGTATAGCGGGTAATAAGTCGGATTCGTTTCCTGTGGGTGTTGGACTCCGTCAGGGCTGCCCTTTGTCACCGATTCTGTTCATAATTTTTATGGACAGAATTTCTAGGCGTAGCCAGGTGGCGGAAGGCTTCTTCCTCGGTGGCCTCAGAGTCTCATCTCTGCTTTTTGCGGATAATGCGGTTCTGTTGGCTTCATCAGGGGGTGGCCTCCAGCTCGCAGTGAACGGTTCACAGCCGAGTGTGAAGCGGCCGGCATGAGAATCAGCACCTCTAAGTCTGAGGCGATGGTCCTCAGCCAGAAAAAGGTGGAGTGCTCTCTCCGGCTCAGGAACGAGTTCTTACCCCATGTGGAGGAGTTCAAGTATCTCGGGGTCTTGTTCACAAGTGATGGGAGAAGGGAGCGGGAGATCGACAGATGGATCGGGGCTGCCTCTGCAGTGATGCGGACGCTGCACCGGTCTGTCGTGGTGAAGAGAGAGCTTAGTGTAAAAGCGAAGCTCTCGATTTACTGGTCGATCTACGTTCCTACCCTCACCTATGGTCACGAGCTTTGGGTAGTGACCGAAAGAATAAGATCGCGAATACAAGCGGCAGAAATGAGTTTCCTTCGAAGGGTGGCTGGCCTCTCCCTTAGAGATAAAGTGAGGAGTGCGGCCATCCGGGAGGGGCTCGGAGTAGAGCCGCTGCTCCTCCACATCGAAAGGAGCCAGTTGAGGTGGCTCGAGCATCTGATTAGGATGCCTCCTGGCCGCCTCTTAGGTGAGGTGTTCCGGGCATGTCCCACTGGGAAGAGGCCCCGTGGTAGACCCAGGACACGCTGGAGGGATTATATCTCTCGGCTGGCCTGGGAATGCCTTGGGGTCCCTCCGGATGAGCTGGAGGAGGTGGCTGGGGAGAGGGAAGCCTGGGCTTCTTTGCTTAGGCTCCTGCCCCTGCGACCCAGCCCCAGATAAGCGGAAGAGAATGGATGGATGGATGGATGGATGGATGGATGGATGGATGGATGGATGGATGGATAACAATAAACCTTGTATTTGCACAGTATTATCTTTCCCAAAGAAGTTAACCTTACTATAACATTCTGGACAGTTTTAGCTTCCTAAGCTAATGTTAATTAGCATGCTAATGCTCATTAGCTTGCTAATGTTAAACACTAAAATATCGTGCTTGCGTGCTAATTGAGTGATAGTGAACATTTAGATGGATAATTCTTGTCACATATAAACCAGAAGAGTTACTCTTACATATCACACATTCAGCGCGTCCCATAGCGCCGTTTCTTTCCACTAATGGGTTTGCAGAAATCCCGTGAAAAATGACATAAATGACATAATTTTGCTGCTTTTCTTCAAGGCCTCTCACGGCTCCCGGAATTTAATGTTTGATAGGAACCTTGAAATTGTAATTTGAGCCCTTTTTCCTCTTCTTGCCCCTCGCCAGGTGGATTTGCAATCCACCTGGCCGTGCCTGGTGGTGGATTGCAAATTGTGTTGAAATAATACTGTAGTGCAGCAATCTAGCGAGAGAAAAGAAATCAGAGTTCGGTATCGGTGACGGGGCGGAGTGCGCGGGGTGCCTGCCAGCTTGCTAATTGCAGCAAACCGGAACGACCTCAGCTTGGCGCGACGCCGGGCGATCAACCGCTGGCTGGAACCCTGCACAAATTGTGGCCTGTTTTTAGAATTTTTTTTTTTTTAGAAAGAAATCCAGAAATCACATCCCTCCTGCAGGTCTGTGATCAGCTCATAGCAAAAGAGGCCAAGATCCATAAAAAAAAGAAGACATATTTGGGCTGCATGTTGAGAAGTTTTCTTTCCACTGCCTGTAACTTTCTTTAATCAGGCTGCAGCTAATTAGAATTAATGTTTGTGTCTACATTGTGAACCAATTAATATGATGTGTGTAAATTCTGTCTGTTTCCCCATAGATGGCTGGGACAAATTCTCCCACCCCTACACCAAGAAAGAATTTGGCAAGTGGGAACTGATTCTTCCACCCAAGCATGACAAGTCTCCAGCTGTGGATCATAACTCTAAACTCAAGGTAGAGAACAAAACATCTTCATGCTTATTTTCACACCCTCAGTAGGTGTCATCTTGCCTCAGTGGCACAGGGACTTGTCACTATAATGTTCGTGGGAGATTCCCTGTCATGTGTGGTGTCTTATGAACCAAGTGAAAACCTGGCGTGTCGCCATCAACAACATGTCATACTCACAGTGCAGAAGGGAGATTACTGTATGTACACAATCTGCACAGTGGAGAGTAGACACACCTGAGGAGCCCGACTGATGGCTCTTATTTCTGCTCCCATCTGTTGCGGGGATCCCTCAGGACATTGTGCTCCGTTTGTTCGGTGCAAAACACAGCCCACAGTGGGTGTACATGATTGGTTTTAAGCTCTGGTAAATAATTCATCAGGGTTAAATGCAAAAGATGCACCCTCCTATTATGCATTGTCTCCCAAACAAACAGCGTGGATGAGAAATAACCCAGAAATGAGATGCCAGGCGTGGAGTGGATGGCATCGCTACGGCACTCTCCTTGGGACTGGGTCATCGTTGGCAAGCTCCTGCGCCCTGGACAGGCTGCCCGGCTCCCATTGTCAGCGGAGGTCAGTCTAAGGACGATAAGAAGCAGATGGAAACGCTGGCACCTGGCCTTTCGTTGTGCACCCCTGCTGCCTGTGAATGGCGGCCTTGCTGTGAGCCCCACTTTAGAATTAGTTCCACAGCACTCCCTCGTGGAAGCACAAGCCTAGCTCCAATCGCTCTCATGTAGAGCAGCTTGCCCTTCCATCCCCTTTGTTCAGTGCCCAATTTGTCTCCATAAACAAGCAGTGTCCTTTTGTGGGTACAGTATTTACAATCAGCCCTTTGTGATGCAAGTATGCAAGATTGTAGAGAATGAACGGAAGCATTATGGAACCAATCAAAAATGTTTTTCTGTCCACACCTCCACGCCTCGCTTCTTGCATATTGTCCAGTTCTTGGTTGTTTTTCCTGTTTATGCACCCCCTCAGCTTCACCAGCCATCTGATTTTTCTTTAATGTGCCTAATGCTGGCCAATTTGTTGTGAAGGACCACCACTCTGTCAGGCTTTATGCCAGTCCATTTATCCAACTATCTTTTCCTAATCCTATAAACTGTGAAGCATGTCATAAGGGGAGCCAGGCAGCTAACCCCAGGTGGCCTGGCCATAATGAAAAAACCCCAGAGGGGAGTCTGGCCAACAGCTCACAGGCAGGTGGCATTGGAACAGTCATTACTTCACAACAGTAGCCAGAATTAGTCGGGTTCTAATGCCTGTTTCTGCAGGGGACAAAACAGGGTGAACACATACTGTGGGAAACACTACAGGATCGATTTCTTAGTGGGTTTTTCCAACTCTCACGCTGGCTTTCTCCTTTCTTATTTGACTGATGGAGGCAAAGTAACTTGTCAGATTTCCAAACTATATTTATTTTACCCCCTTCCAATCCTGAATTGCAGACATAATAGATGAGAGGCAAAGGATAATGATTTAGATTTCCTATTTTTCTAAATTGCTCCCTGGCTCAAATCCCCTCTCAACATGGGTCTGTGGCTTTGTTAAAACCAATTAAAGAGCTGCACCCCTCAAAATACAACAGCATAAATCACCACTGAATCCAAATTTACTGCAACAAGTTTTCAAGTCAATACTGTAGCCTTTTTGTCCCTTACATCGTGCTATGTATCCTGCAGAGAGCCATGCATAACACTTTTAAAGCTGTGAATTTTGCATCGGAGAGTAGGAATTGGGTTTCTGGAAAAGGGGCGGTTTTCATCAACAGTTTGCACCAGCTTTCTGTATAATGGATAGGAAGCAACAGCACAGTTTTATGATGTAAGCATTTCATGGCTAAAAGATGTAAATACTGACTTTAATGCAGGAAGCGCAGAGGTTGATGTTTTCTCCTGTTTTTCCCACTTCTGTAGCTTTGTCTTTCACTTTAGATTACATAGTCATCCTTCATCCACGTCTCCTGTAGGTTTTTAATCCTCACCTCAGTGCACGTGATGGTGTCTGTTATCCTTTGTGTGCTTATTAGACGTCCGTGCTGCTTATGTAAAGTGACTGTCATGCCTTTTTTTAACAAATTTTATTTAAATGTCCATTGTTTAGGTGCCCTTGCTGTAACGTAGCGCTCAGTTGTCTTGTTTTCCCAGGTGGTAGTTCACACCAAAGAGGGGCAGCGCCTTTACCGGATCTCGCCTTGGGCAAAATATGTGACCAGGGAGGAGAAATCTGTCATCTATGACTGGGTTCACTGGGATCCACCTCAGCCTTACATTGTAAGTTAATAACTGACAAAATTTTCTTTATTGCAGTACTAAATGTAACAAATATTGAGTGTCACAAAATGAAAATTAAATGTACATCATTTAAAAAAGTATTTTTTTTTTAATAAAAAGCCTTGTCACAGTGCTAATGTTTGAATGTTATGTCACTAAAACCACAGTTTGCTTAGTGCTAGCTCACAAAATACCCTCCATGCTTCATTCCTTCTTGCAATGAGGACCAGTCTCATTGTAAGTCAGCTTTGCCTCCCAAATGCAAAGCTGCTGTGGCCATTCTTAACGTGGGTGCTCGATGCTGCTGATTTGAGTGGGGCTGAATGTCTCTCAATGCTACTTGATGTCCTTAGCCCAAGAGTGCACAAGCAAAACAGTGAGAGGCTATTAAAGGCCACCTTGCCTTCTTTATCACTTGTTATTTGGCACTGTTTTAATTAGAGGGGCCCTTGTACTGGTAGTATATTTGTTTTATTTACAAGTAGTTCAATCATGTGCTTGAAATGGTGCGTTCGCGAGGCTTGGTGGGTAGCCATCGGGAAATAAGCACTATGTATAAAACAAATGCTTCTCCTGTTGTGCAGCACATTGTTTTACATGTGCGGAGCTGTCTGTGTCAGCGATGAAATATTTGTACAAAAACCCACACGTTGTATTCATGGGTCATAATTGCTCAGCAGATGTATTTTATTTTTAGCAGTTTTTAGGGAAACAAAGCATAAACTCTGTTGTGATTTTGTTAATCTTAATTTTTTTGGCTTCCTGCTCAGCAAGTCCACCCTCGACCGAGGAAGCCCGCGAGCCTGAGAATATACGAGGCTCATGTGGGCATTGCCTCTCCGGAGGGGAAGATCGCCTCATACAGCAACTTCACAACCAATGTGCTGCCTCGCATAAAAGACTTGGGTAAGATATTAGAAAACCGCAGCTCTGCAAGATTATTCTTTTGGCTCGCTGTAAAAAGTGTACAGCAGTCATCGTGCTGTGAGCCCCTTCATCTAAGAGGCAGTGAGAGATTTTCAACTGGAGAACATTTTGTACGTTCTCCAGCAAGAACAGAAAGGAAACGGCGCATTAGGACATTTATGGATGTCACATACCGCCATACGTGTCAGTCCTGAGTCAACTATGGATGTGGTTGAAAAAATATTTTAGGGGGTTTTAATATCTATTTCTTTTTTTTGGTAACTGCCATTGTCTCTGTCAACACTAGTCCATAACATAGTAGACACAGACCCAGTGGAGTACTGCTGTTCCTCCAGGACGAGTATTTACAGTGGCAGACCTGTCACACTCTGTCTGGATAAAACCACGTCAGCAAGTCAACATCCTGTTTACTGGTACGACTTAAAGGGATCACTGACCAGTGGGTAGTGTTTTGTAAAGGGGGCTCCACAGCACAAGCCCAACTGCACAGCAGTTGTGGATCTAAAACTGACAACTTGTTACCATTTTTTTCCCCCCCTGCTCATGACTCAGTCAGTCAATACTGGAGAGAAGCTGTCTGCCTGCCCCCTCCTCTCAGTAACAAATCACACTTATGGTTGGACGTTGGCGTGGTGACCGAAACGTTTTCATCCTTAAAGTTGGCACCGATTTTTTTTTTTTAACAGTATTTGTGTGTATATATGTGGAACTAATCGCTTTACAGTTGGTCACCGCAACTGCTTGTAAAAAAGAATTCAGTGCAATCCCCAATTTTTCTTAGTCGCAAGGAAGTTATGACCCTGTTTTCACTATATTGTGACTGAGATGTTCACAAATGAATATACGTGAACTTACACTGTAAAAGGTCGCACAACTTTTCACTCAATTTTAAGCAATCAATTCCCGAGTATCTCAATAATAAAGAGCAGTGTTCAAATGTTGCTTCAGCCCTATGGAACATATAGCTGTCTTACTTCTGCCCCTGTGAGTTGCGGCCTTATTTGCATTCAGGAGCGTCGCGCTGCACTGACATTATTAAAAGGCACAGACACGACTGACACGCCAAACCAAGAGAAATGTGATCAGTGCTGTTTTCTCGGTTGTGTCATCTTGTTTAGCGGATAAGGAAGCTGCCAGAGTAAATGCTGCATTAGCCGAGGGATTCTATACAATGAGGATTCTCCGGGAGGCTAAACTCCACCGTCTCCAGTGACAGCTGACTTTACCTGCCATTTCATTTTCTTGACTGAAAGAGAGTGTATATATAAATATAAAAAAAGACAAACTTCCTCTCACCCCAGTGCTTTGTCACAATCCTTCAGAAGGCAAAGTTTTTTTTCTGTCTCTCTAGCCTGAAAAGATATAGCTATATATATAAATAAATCTGTTCAATGCAACAGTGAAAACCGCAGGGCCTCCCTCTAGAGTCCTCAGTGGCAGTTTAAAAGCCTGTTGTTCTCTTATTCATAGAGGCAGTTTTTGTAGGTCGTTTCGAAATGTGGTATATGACCTCCTGACTCTGATAGCTAGTGTTTCCCTGTTGCCACAGCTTGTCTTTAGGATACTGGAGTTTGTGTGAAAAAGGAAGTGCCTGGAGCTCATACATACAGTATGACTGACACAGGTCAAATAGTATCAACTCTTAAAGATTTTCAGCTGGTTTCTGTACCAAATTGTGGCCAAAACACTTTGAGAAAGACAGACTTTTTAGAGCATTTTTCTAAACGTGTCTTATTCTGTGTGGACAGCCAACCCACACATGATGGGAAGTATTTGCATTTTTTTAAGTCACGTTTTAAACACAAGCTGAACGGCAGGGGTTTATTAAAATGAATCGTTAGAAAAGAAGAAGAAGATTGCAAGATTAATAACCCCTCTAGTTACTGCAGGGAAATTAAGCTATCCAAATCGACTTAATAACAAATAAGCACACTGTATCCCGCTGCCATGCATGCCTAACACATGTTTTTTTGATGAATATTTTAATAGTTTAGCCACAGCTAGATATAGTTGGCTATTTAATCTGGTAAAATATGACTTTAAGACGTGAAATGGTGATAATTTCAAAACATAATTGCAGTGTCTCCTCTCTTGGCCCAGGTTACAACTGCATTCAGCTGATGGCTATCATGGAGCACGCCTACTATGCAAGCTTTGGATATCAGATTACAAGTTTCTTTGCTGCTTCCAGGTAAATGTGATCAATTTCAGATAAAGTTTCATATAGAGTATTATGTGTAATTATATATTTGTCTTGTTGAGAAGAAAGAGGAAGTATACTCCTACCTGAAATGATTTGAAAATGATTTGAAAAATAAAAGTCTGAAGGATTTTGACATTAAGGTTTCCAGTGTCACCGCTTTACCTGCCGAATGTCTTTAAAGAGACTCGGCGTGCTCTTTAAAGCAGCTTTAAAGTTGTTTTATTTTGAGGGTGGAACGAGTGTCACAAAAACAAACTGAGTGAGCAACTTTCTGCTGAACTCAGGCACCTCAAATCAAGGTTAGGAAGTCTGACACCAGCAATAATCTCTCTGTAAATACATTTCCTGTTAATCCACAGAGTGGGGAGAGTCGTAGATAAAGGTGGACTAGTCTGAGTCTTTATCTTCTTTCAGAGATCCTTCTTGCTCAGAGTAGAGCATAGTATTATTTTTTATTTTTATATATATATATATATAAATTTTATATAAAAAATCAAATTGTTCTCTTTTTTTTTTTTTTTTTTTTTTTTTTTTTTTTTTTTTTCACCCTTGATTGATCTCTTAGTGTCATTTAAAACTTTTGAGGTTGAATACCATAAAGCAGGATAATCCTGTCACTACGTGTCCTGTTTTTTTTTTATTTATTAAAGGAAGCTGATATGATGGGAGGATCAGATGTTAGAGATTGGATAGTTCTGAGCAATATAAAGAGCAGGCGCGTGTGTGTGTGTGTGTGTGTGTGTGTGTGTGTATGAATATGTATACATACAGTTGTAAAGTTCCACAGTAACACTTTGGATGGTGTCAATAGGCTGTAAAAGAGGTTAATATAAAAGAAATGCGACTGTGTTTGTAAAATAATTTGCTGCTGAATGCTGTTGTGATCATTTGAATTACAAACATTTTAATGAAAATATAAATTCAGCGTGTGCTTGTGCTTAAATGGGCCTTTTGTGGCTGTGACAGCAGTTTGAGAAAGAATAAAACCAACGAGTAGGAGTTAAAATCAGCTTGACAGGTTTATTGTTAGAGAAACTGAAACAACTAACAAAATATGTATAATTTGGGCCCTTGAAAAAAAGTCGTTTTTTAAACACTGTGTTTACATATGTGCATGCTGTTAGTCATGTGCTCAAAATAGTCCAATTATAGGGAAAAAAGGTTAGTCTGACACATGACATATGTCGGTTGTACATATGCTTTTCTTTGAGTGGTGATTTTGAATAAACCTGAACTTCAGAGTTAAGATTATGTGGTAACCTAACATAAATCTGTATTCGTAGCCGCTATGGGACCCCCGATGAGCTGAAGCAGCTGATTGATGTGGCTCATTCGATGGGCATTATGGTGCTCCTGGATGTTGTCCACAGCCACGCCTCCAAGAACACCGAAGACGGCCTGAATAGGTTTGATGGGTCCGACTCTTGTTTCTTCCATTCTCCGCCGAGAGGGGAGCACAGCCTGTGGGGCAGCCGTCTCTTCAACTACTCCAGGTGCTCTTTGTCCAGAGTTCACTGTGAACGGGTGTACCTCATCTTAAACTTAAACTTTAAATTTTAAACATTAAACGGGGTTTGTATAGGTTTACCTTAATCCTTCATGGCATCGCTTCAACAAGGTGAGTCATGTATCATGTCAACAGGGTCTGTCATATTCAAACTCACTTAAATTGCCAAATTCTGACTCTGGCTCCGAATGATGAAATCGAGACCCGTCGGGCCAGGACGCTTTTTTCCAACCTTCTATTGACCAGTATTGATGAGCCCGTGTGACCTTTAGCCTCAGTCTTCTGTTCTCAGCCGACGGGAGAAGCAGCCGGTGTGGTCTTCTGCTGCTGTAATGAGTTGTGCGTTCAGAGATGTCCTGCGTGCTTTTCTCCTCTGACCTCTTGCATTAACGCAGCATTTTTCCCCAGAGATTTGCCACCCATGGGATATTTTCTCTCTTTAGACCGTTCTCCAGTGATGGTTATGCGAGGAAATCCTAGCAGATCAGCAGTTTTTGAAACGCTAAGCTTTTCACGCTACGTTCAAAGTCGCTTAAATCTTCCTTTCTTTCGTGTTCTGATGCTCACTGTGAGCTTCGGCAGGTCGTCTTCAGCACGTCTACGTGCCGAAATGCGTTGCACCGCTGCCGTGTGATTGGCCGATTAGACATTTGTGTTAAAAAGTAGTTGAGCAAGTGCACCTAACCAATGTGCCAATTAATGTCTGCGCACTGAAGCATAACAGATGATGTGTGAGTCAGTTTGATAATGGATCATTTTGGGAAAAAATAACTTGAGCAGGGAACATTAACAAGTGTTTTCAAGTCTTGAAGAGTTTGCACAATTTGATTAAACCATAATTATTAATAATTACGGTTGCAGTGAAAATGGACATGCTGTAGAATTTGTGATATTAACAGGAACTAATTTACTTTTGTTCTTTATACAGTTTTAGTTTATTGTGATTAACATCCTCCTGATCCAACATCCATTTTTTTTTTTTTTTTTTTAGCGCGATTTGAAAGCACACGGCCCGGTCAGTTACTGCAGTTTGAACTCCTCCATTATTCTCTAGCTGCAGTGCAGACTGGAATGTTACATAAGACACTGAACTTATGAGAAAACACTGTGTCTGCATGAGCTACATATAACTATAAACACATGCACAGATTGATAAATGAGGATAAATGGGAAGCTGACATACCACTTGTTATATTTTCTCAGACTATCTCGTACAGAGAGATTTGTTGAAGGTCAAAAGCGAGACATGCTCTCAGAAATGGCAGATTACATCGCTCAACCAAATGGCCGTGAAGTAAGGCTCGCTGTTAATCTGATATGTAGGTGAGGCGTAGAACGAGTGGTTAACTGCGAATCTAAGTTTCCTTCAATTACCTTGATTTTTACCTTTTTGTACGTTTGTCCAGGCAGGTGTTGAATTTTAATGTGCTATGAATAATGAACCAATGTCACCGCGCTGCAGAAATCTGATAATTTTTCACAGTTTCGGCTAATTGCAAAAGTGTTCGACAGCACGTGAAAGGTCATAAATGGGCAGCTTATATTTTCGGTCTCTGCCGGTGCTCGCTGTAAACCAAAACTATCGACTGGCGTTGTTGTTGGCCCCGTTAATTAGGTGCCTCTCTTGCCTCTGTACCCTGAAAATGATCCCAGCTCGCATTAAAGAGGAACAGGCACTGTTGAGTCTATCAAATGCCTTTTTGAACTCGCTTTTAATAAGTGTGTGTTAGTGTGCAGCGGTTTCCAATATATTATACAATGCTTAGTGTCAGGCAGGGGGGGCTATAATAAGAGAACAAGGTTCTTCTTTCATTAGTTATTGAACCCTCCTCGTATCAGAAGCACTCATTAGACATGGTGCAGACATACGCCACAACTGGGAGGCATATGAGGAGTCATTTGTAAAAGCCCAAAGGAGCTCTGCAATGTCATAGCCAGTTCATTTGTCTTCTTTGCCTCTCGCAGGATGTTTGGACATGTCGTTTGTGTCAAGCTTTCTGTTACTTTCTTTGGAAGGAAATGAACCTCAGAGGCTCCCCGTGAACCTTGTGGGATACACAGTCTGTTTTTAATCAAGCAGACTCGCTATCAGCCATCACAGTCCGACCATGATGTTCTTATTAGGTTGACAGAAGCTGACTGATACGAGCTATTGGAGCAAAAACGCACTTTCCTTGTTGCTAGCTGCCTCTTCTGCTTTGCTTCCACTTGTGCATCTTTATCAAAGAACACCTTTTTGTTGTTGTTGTATGTGTTCCACTTCAGTTTTTTTCCCCTCATAAAACATTCAACACAGTCCAGAGAGAATGCTGTTTAGATAGATGCCTGCTACCCAATTTGTTAACTTGAGTTGCCTCTGAGTCAAATGTGTCTGCATTCAGTATTAAGAATGTCTGGCTTTGCAATCATTCGTTCCAGGCTGCAGGAATGCTAGACGTGGCTTCTGCTGTTGCTGAATACAAACCTGGCTGCAGAAGAAGTGAGCTGCATTGAAACTATCAGGACAGGTGTTACATGCTGGTGGCTGTAGTTTAGCATTTTTAAATAATGCACCTCGTGTTTCTGCTTGCTAAGTTGAATCGAGTAAATGATAAATGTACAAAAAAAAAATATTTAACGCCGTCCACCTGCTACCACCTTAGCTGTAGAGGCAGCTGTCTAATACTGGATGTGTATATGCATCTTAAATAGTAAATAGCTCTTTGAATGTTTGCTTTCATTCTAATCTACTTTAGCCAAAACATCATAAAAAATGCTTGAATATTTTCTTTGGGCTGAAATGTCTCGGATGTTATTAATACATACAGGGAACTTTGCTTGTACTTCATAAAGGGACCTATTATGCTTTTTGTCATATAAATACTTGGATGGATGCTCGTATTAAACGTGCACAGCCTTTTGCTGGGGCCAGCCATGGTTTGTTTCAGCTAACATGAGGCTGCTCAGCGTAAAAGAGAACAAGATAAATATGGATTGCTCTATTAGCTGCCCTAATATAGTCCAAGAATTAAAATTTGGAGCATAATAGTTCCACTTTAAAATCTATAAACTATCAAGAGGTAGTATATGTGAACCTACAAGGTGTGTTGCCCAGACGCACAGTGATGTGATGAGCAGAAACTAATTAGGGGATCTCTACATCACTCGTTGGCGACTGTTTCCTTCGTAAACCCTTTCAAATACGTCAAAGTCACCTTGACACAGTGACCGGGTAAGTGGAGCGCTTGTAGGGGGTTGGCAGCCAAAGAAGCCAAGCCTTTTTGCAGATCAGTAGTGAGAGTTCTGAAGAGCTTGATGTGGGCCCAGTCTATAATCCCCCCCCCCCCCCCCCCCCCAACCTCTCTCAGGATAATTTGCATCCATTTTTCATCAATTTTTGTGTGAATTCTTAAGATATGAAAAACAGGCTCGGGGCTAGGCTTTTGAAAATGCTTTTTAACTTTTCTCTATGTTTTCATGCTGAAAGATCGCCCCTGTGTTTGAGGACTAACTAGTTCTCACTTTGAAAAGATTATTCTGTTTTTTTTTTCTTTTCTAATATTTAATTAAAGATGTTTGCGTTGGGCAGTATATACCTGTGTGCTCCTAAATCCTAAATTAATGGAGAAAAAAAAAGATGTCTTATAGTCATTTTACTAAACGGGATTATCCTTCCTGGGTTGTCAGTATATTCATGTATTCAAGTACGAGAGATCAAACAAAGTAGAATCACATGATTTTTTTATTTGTTTGTTTGATGTATAATATAATGCTCAAACACCGATCAAAATATATAATTAGATTTGAATCCATGTAACCCCCTACCGTGTATCCAATAAAACTAGCTACACAATAAATGATGCAATTTCCTCCTGAGCATGAGATGATGGTATGAAATCTGTTACCAGCTAAACATCCTTTTTTTTCTTTTTCTTTTTTTTTAAAGTTCTAAAATAAGAAAACAACACACAAGAAAAGACATCCAGGGAAGCAGGGAATCACCCTGCTGATAACCGGCATGCTTTTATTTTAAAGAAACGAAGCAGAAACCATCACAGAAGAAACACAACAACAAAAAGAGATCCAGCTCCCTCAGGAGAACTCATGTTTTTACATACTTGGACCAACTTTGGGCCGTAGCTGGGGCTCGGGTGCTGCGTGATCAATCGATAAACTCACACTTGAAAACTCAGTCATTCAATTCAAATGCACTCATTCCAGTATTTAACACCCATGAGTTATTTCCCCTACCCCATCAGGTCACACAACAATGGGAAAAGCAGTTTTTCCTCTCTAGTGAGCTTCAGCTAATGAGCTCAGCTTAGCAGTAGGTGTGCGAGTTGGCTCCTTGGAGCTGCCTGTACTGCTACCAGTAGGTGCTGGATGGAGCCACTGAGTAGGAAGATGGGAGCATTACACCTTCATGCCCTTTAAAACTATCTGACAGATAGGAGAAAAAAAATATATAGTTTGTAAATTTTGAAATTGAGTGTTGGGGTTGCATAGCAGTGCAGCGGTGCCTCGCAGCAAGAGGGTCCTGGTTCTGATGTGGGTTCTCTGCATGTACTCCAGCTTCCTCCCATGGTCCAAAGACATGCTTGTTAAGTGAATCAGCCACAGGTGTAAGTGTGACGGTGAATGTGTGTCTGTCTCTCCGTTTGTTTGGGTGTCGACTGACGCAAACGTGCGGTCTTCCAAAAACCCAGCAGTTTGGTGTGGATGACGCTGTGTGAAGGTCAAATGCAGACTGGTTGTTTTCTCCCAGGTGATAAGGACCAGCAGCACTAGTGAGACAGTGTCATCCTGCTACAACATTTAGCATGCAAGTATGTTGGAGCCCTTACCCTGCAAAGGACTGGCAACCTGTCTAAGCTGTACCCCCACCTCTCTCCAGCTGGGGTGGGCTCCCTCCCCCTGCGGCCCTGAATTGAATAAGTGATTAAGAGGATGGATGGATGCTGCAGTTAGTCAGCTAGCTAACTGGCTAACAAAGTTTTGGAGACCAGTAATTAAAATGATTTGTCACTGTGGTTATTAAAAGAACTTTAGTGATTTTTCTTATAGAAACACCTCCTGGATGTCCTGCCACCACTAAAATATGGTCCACTGGAGAAAACTCTGGAGAATTAGAATAAGCTTGACAGACAGCCACTGATTCCTGAAAGACAGCAAGTACAAAGTGATACTAATTACAGGTTGCTAAACATACAAGCAGTCTCACAGGCAGCAGAATATTCCTCCCAAGATGCCAAGCGAGAGCAGATAGCTGCCAGGCTGCATAAAAAAAAAATGGCAGATATCTAACACAAAGCAAAGCAATACAGGGACAGGCTGTCAGATCTCTAGATGAGAATTTACCCAGCAAGGCAGCCAGTATTACCAGACTGCTGGAATGGCTGCTTACGATGTGCTACACGGTATAAAGATGTCATTTCTGCACAAGTCCAACACGGCACCTGTGTGCATCCAGACATGTGTTATATGGCTTACTGAAATCACTGTTATACTGCAGAGCGGTTTAACTGGAAATACAAAAGCAAACTGTGAGAACATTCAAGCGCACACTGTGGCCACAAAAGTAGAGATGCAGTACAAGGAAGTCATGTTCTTCAAAACTCGACTGCCCATGTCTCTATTTAATGCATACAGAGCTGAATTATAGAAAATCGATTGATGAATAAATCAAGCCTAAACCCAGAAATGTGGTTTCATTGTAGTTGACACTGCCGTCAGTGTCTCTATTCTCTGCTGGCTGCAGGGACTCTAGAAGATTTTGAAATGCGTTAAATGAGGCACCTCATTTGTCCTTTTTGGTCTAACGAATGCACGCCATCCATCAAGCTGTCTGGTGGCATAGTTTGGGCATCACACTCCTCGCAGAATGACCTGTCAGCTTCTTAAATTTATTTGGTCTTATCTGCAGCTTACCTGTGATGTTGTTAAAACAGGGACTTAAATCTTGTGGCAAGTCGCCACGACCCCTTATGCAAAATTGACTTCTAGGAACCCAACGAGTTATGACTTCCCTCAGTTTTCAAACCCAATGTAAACACGTACCATGATATGGAGCACAGTTGTGGTCAGCTTGAGGGGGAAATGAGCTCTAATGAGGAGCAACTAAACATGAAGCTTATGGGTTTGTTTTTTTTCTTCTGAATTGATTTGGGGAGACTGCTGTGGCTGTGTGCACTTGCAGGTAAAACAGAAACGCATATGATAGATCACTTTATCTTTCTCTACAAGCAGCAATATTAGGCTTTTACTCCATTAGTGCTCCCTAACCAGGTTTCCCTGTCATTGCTGAGCTTTAGTATGAGGACAGTGTGTAATATGCAATTTGCTTTTGCATTAACACCACAGACTAAGTGATAACTTCATTGAACTGCATAGATAAGCGGTGCATTGCATTGGGTATGGAGATCTAACTTTCTCACCGTAATTGGACTTGATGATGAATGGCATTGTGGGTCCTAATGTGGCAGTATGGTTTCATCTTGGGCCTCTGGCTCTCACTGGCTATTATCTCCATCCCGTGAGGATACATTGTGTCTGAGCCTTTGTTGGCTCTGCGCAGTGGAGTGGAGGACCTAATCTATTTATCACAGGGTCTGCGTGACCACCCAGCCAGCCTGCTATATCGGATCATACCAGGCTCTCTTGTGCTCTTTCTCTGGGGAAGGAGGAGGTACCGATGTAACATGCAGCTTCACACCTGTCAAACAGTGCTGGTGTTGGTCATCCCTGAGGAGTGGAGCACAGCAGGGAACGCATTTAAATGTATTTTGTGTCACGGTTTTCTCGGCCAAAAGAACTTGGGATTTTGTCTTTTGCCACAGAGGTGTAATCCTCAGGCTTTAGCGTTAGATAAATCTATAATGCTTTTTTAAAGATAAAGCATTATTAAGGATACGGGTTGCTTAGTGTTTGCGTGAAATCTTTCAGTTTAGGATGTTACTGAAGTGTTGTTGAAGCATGAATCTGGGTCTTCTTGCTGCTTCACCAATTTTTTGACATGATGAAATTGCAAAAAAAAAAAAAAGAGAAAAATTTGAAGGGCCCCTCGGTGTGGTGTTGAGACTGGGGGGGGGGGGGGAACTCAATGTCCATCTTTTATAAGTCAGGATACTGTCACTCAATAATACATTAACGTTTTAATTGATGAAAGAATTCAGCTTTACAAGCAGCTTATGTGGTTCACTCCATTTAGCTAGACAGTGAAATGGCCCTCTGTGCCACCACAAGAATGATGTTGATGAGGTGAAACATTTGTCAGATTGGAGCATCTTCCACCGCCGTGCGCCACAGCCGACTCGCGTGTGCGTCGCAAATAAATATAGTTGAATTATTGCTGTTGACAAACTCTTAGCACGCTCTGTCAGTTGAAGCCGATGTGAAGCTCAAGAAGACGGTGACCGCTGTCCTTCCAGGACACTCCAAAACCAGAAACGTGCATTAGAGTTATAGTTATTGTTTTATACATATCATTACGAGCATTGTCGGTGTATGGAGAACAGCTGGCTTCAGCCTAAGCAGAGGCAGCAGTTCCCATTTAATCAACGTCATGAATGTCATTCGCCTCACATCCCTGGGGCGTCGCTGCTGCCTCCCAGTTTGGCATCCATGTATACAGTGTTTCATTTGGTGCTCCACACACACACACACACACACACACACACACTGCATATAGACAACCAAATATTGAGTTTTTAACTGATGTTTCCATGGTAACGCACCTCCGAACGGAAAGAGTTGAGGTGTGTAGTGTACTTTGCCTTGAGAGGCTGTTAGAAACCGGATGACTCGCCCAGTCAGGAGCGGGGAGGAGGCGGGGTGGCTGGGGCCATTTATGGAATCCACCTCCTCTAGCCTCCACCGACACAGTCCAGTCAACAGGCGCAGTGAGCATTTGCATGCTTTGTAGCACACCGTGGGCTACAACACAACCACAATTTACACTTTCATACTCGGGTAGTTTATTAGCTTCTTATTTCTGTTGTTGCCCTTTTGGTTGTGGGACAGAGAAGCTTGTCAAACAGCGAAGACGAAGCCAAAGCGAGTAGAAGCGCCTGATTCATCTCGTCCTCGAGAGAGAACTCAATTCCTCTGTATGCTGTTTCTTTACCCAAGTGCAGCATAAAATCCAAACAGACAGGGATGGGCTGAGCTGGATGAAATGCTTGTCCAAGTGCAAGTGAAGTGATGGGAATCAGAAAAGCTCAGTGTGTACTGGAAGCCTCTGGTTTCTCATTTTGACAACTGGTTATTTGAAAGACACGATCCCCTCTTTAAATTAGTGAGTGTACTTGGTGAAAACACCATCTACTCTCATTTATGCTCCATCTCCAACATAACCCCAGTTTGGTTATCAATATGTGAATGTCCTGTAGGGGTGAAAATTAATCTCTGGTGCCTAAAGTGCACAGTGAGATGTGTGAATAATTTACAGCTTTTACTTTGTCTGACCTTGAGTGTGTGTGTGTGTGTGTGTGTGTTTCTAGTTGGGAAGTGTTGCGATTCCTGCTGTCAAACCTGCGCTGGTGGATGGAGGAGTACCGCTTTGACGGCTTCAGATTTGATGGTGTTACTTCCATGCTGTACCATCACCATGGCATCGGTAAGACTGGTTTGTGTGCGCCTTATATTTCGGAGCTGTACTGTGTGTGTGTGTGTGTGTGTGTGTGTGTGTGTGTGTGTGTGTGTGTGTGTGTGTGTGTAAAGCCTGTCATACTGTTCTTGTTTATAACCCACAGTGCAGAGTGCAGCTCAGACTCTGGAGGGTTAAAGATGAATTTGAGTTTTGTTGAGAGGTCGAACTTATCCCGTCCATCACGAGGTGGATTTTTATGTTTGTGTTAATTTATATAAACATTATTTTGTTTTTTGTTTTTTATGTGAAGACACTTTCCATTAACACTTTCATATAAAAGGTTAATATAAAGGTGAAAAATATTATCCAGATGATATTTAAAGAACAAGTTCTGGTAAGACAAAAAGACTTAAAGTAAATTACATTAAAAAATATACTCACTGAACCTGATTTATTAAATTATAATGTAGGAAATAAAGTGATGCACCAAAGCAAAGGGAGTGTTAGAAGAGTTTTCATGAAAGCAGGTGTTGTCTGCTTTGGAGATTTTGCAAAATATGTGAACTAAAATATCTGATTTGCTACAATTTTCAAATTTCTTTCTTTCTGTTTTTTTTTTTTTTTTAATTGTATGCCTATATTCATTGTTTAGGTGAATTTTAATATAAATTGTCAGCTTATGACTTCTTGTGTGTTTGTGGTCACTTTGTGTGATATATTTCAATTTTCTTTATTATGTAACAGTTCAGAAAAAAAGTTCTATATAGAGATAAAGTAATGTGAAACATATTAGCTAGCATAGTCAGGTTATAAGATAAGAAATACTTTATTTTTGCTGTTTTTGTATTTTTGCTGTTTTTGTAGCATTTGAAGCAACGACAGCAAAGATTATGATGTAGTAACAGCAGCGATAGTGGTAACAAAATTGATATTAATAACTAAATTTCTTTAAAATCTTGTCTGCCTGGTCGGGATGTTGTATCATGGAGAAACATCAGTTTCATCACTTACTCAGAATATTATGACACGTGTTGCTATAGAGGAAGTTTCTGAGTCACAGTACTTTGAAAAGCATCGCTGCTTGTCAGATATAAATTAATATCCTTTTTTTAAAAAAAAAAAACATGTAGCTGTGCTCGACAGCAATCATTTTCCGCTTTTGTGGCCCAAAAATAATAAAGTTTGCATGCCTTTTATTTCTGAAGTGTTTTGAGTGTAGACCACAGTACACATGAATAATATCCGGTGAATAATACTGAATGCCCACCTTTAAAAATAAAACTTTAATTCTCATTACACAAACAAAACACATTTTTAAAAATCCCATAATAGAAGGGGATATAAAAAATATTCATCGATATTTAATGTTATTAATAATTCCCGAGTTTGAATCTCTTTGAGTACCTCGCAAGTTCTGCTCTAGTCGCCGGAGGGGTTTTTACTAGTTTCTTATCCAAATGAGCCTTCATTAAAATTACATTAATTTCACAATATTAAGAAATTTTAGGAAGATGTCACAGAGGTGATGCCCACAGGTGTGAATGGGAGTGTGAGTGGTTGTTTGACAGGTTGGCAACCTGTCCAGGTGTACTCTCCTCCCGCAACCCTGAAAAGGATAAGTAGAGATGGATGGATGGATGGATGGATGGATGGATGGATGGAGTAAAGCAGTTGCATCAGTTGAAAAAAATCTGAGGCATGAAAGGTTTTAGAAGTTTAGGTGGAAACATGATGAGTGTTCACTGTGTGGGCGTTTACAGGCACAGGCTTCACAGGGGACTACAGTGAATACTTTGGCCTACAGGTGGATGAAGACTCTTTGGTTTACCTGATGCTTGCCAATCACATTCTTCACACCCTTTATCCCGATTGCATCACTGTTGCAGAGGTAAGAAATACGCTGCTGCACACATCTTTGCATCCAGTAACTTTGCAATGACACTGCCCACAGCTGTTATTAATTAAAAGCACTTATTAGTTAGGCATAGCTTACTTAGGTATTCATTGCTGTAATTAAAAGGTAATGCAAAAGGAAATGGGGTGTCACTCTGCTTTTTGCCTGTGGTGCAGGAATTTCACTCCTTATTGTGTGAGCTCGGGGGGGTGGTATCGATGTGATCTTTGCTGAAATCACAAAGCTTAAATGTGTGATATTAAAGAGCGAGACTTTTCTATAGGATGTGTCAGGGATGCCAGCTCTCTGCAGAAAAGTGGAGGAGGGAGGACTTGGTTTTGATTACCGGCTGGCAATGGCGATCCCTGACAAGTGGATTCAGGTGAGGTGATTTACTTCCTTTAAATCTGTCTTTGTGCTCTTTCTGTATTTTTCCACCTTGACCGCTTTTACAGGTGACGCTGATATAAAGTTAGAAAAGCTACAACACGCAGTCAGAGGACAAAGCTGAGTCTACCGGGAGGCTTTCGTGGCCTTAAGGAACAAATGTTTCTGTACACTGTTGCGCTTTTATGTAGCATAGACCGGGAGCCTTGATAAACCTGTAAAAAAAATAAAAAATGGTGAAGTAGAGAACCGCGTGCAGTGATTGCAGTGCAATTTATTTCAACTCAGCACTTAAGCCAGCATGGCAAATGGTGAAACCATACTCTACGTTCATTTTAAATTTCATGGCAGAAATAATAGTATAATCCAGAAAGTTGTGTGATTCGAAAACACACACACACGCATATACACACCTGTTGGATCTTCTCACGACTAATTAGGTTAATTAGTTACAGGTCATTAGCATGATTGGGTGTAAGAACATCATCCCACAGAGCCAGGGTTTCTCTGAAGGGGGGAAAAAAGCATGATGATGGGTTTACTGTTCAGTGAAAGACTGTGTAGGCAAAATAGTTTAATTTAAGAATAAAACCGAGAGAATTTGGGGGTTTCATCATTTATGGTGCACAATATCATTAAAAGATTAAGCGAATAAACATGACTCTCTGTACTCGAGGGATAAGGCTGACAGCTGATACTGAATGACTGTGATCTTCGGGGCCTCGGGCAGCTCCGCGTTAAAACACGATCCTGTTGTGGAAATTACTGCGTGGGCTTAAGAACACTTCTGAAAACCGGTGTCAGTGAACGTCCCTGCATCCACACACATAATGATTAAAATTATACCCAGAAAAGAAAAAAACTATACACACATAAACAAGATTTACAAAGACTGCCTTCTTTGGGCTCAGTCCTAATTTATGATTGACTGAGACGCAGTGGAAAGCTGCTGAAGACGATGAATTAAAATTTGAAATTGTTTTTGGATCATTGAGACTGCAGCCTAAAGGCTAAACGGGAGAAAGGCAGTCTAGCTTGTAGTGATGATATAGTGGTTAAATGAACGTGACGTGGTTAATTTCCACATCTGATAAAGCACCTTCAGTGCCAAACAGCACGTACAGGTTTTGGAGGAGCATATGTGCCTTTATCCAGCTGTCTTCATCAGGAAAAGGCCTCACTTGGCTCTGCAGATGTAGAGTGTGGGCTCTAAACCAGCCTCCCTGCAGTTCAGCCCCGAAACACTGAAAATTTAAACAAAAGGAGCTCTATGCAGCTGAAATTGGATATCAAGCAAGAACTGAAAAGCATTTCACTTTCAAAAACTACAACAGTTGGTCCCCTCGGTTCCAAAAAGAAGGTGATGCAACACAGTTGGAAACATGCCCCTGTCGCAGCTATTAGAAAACATGTTTCTGCTGACGGTCTCAAAATGATCAAATACTTTTGAAAAGGTTAAAATAAAATAAAATCAGGGATTCAACATTTTTTGTATGTTGTCTTTGTTCCAATTAAATCCAGGCTTTAAATGGTTCATTGCATTCTGTTTTATTTACATTTGTGAACTTTCCTGGAAAAAAAAAAAAGCTTTTTGGAGTAACAAATATGCATTTGAGAGAAAAATAATCCAAACTTACCTGATTTCTGAAACACAGGAACGGCTGCGACCCTTCCAGGGTTTACCATGAATGCTGACACCCCCTCCCCGTGTGATAAATACCGTAATGAAACAGACGGTTTGTTAACGATGGTCTGTTTTTAGTAACGGTTTCTGAAGACGTGCAACAGTTGCCAAATAAATGCTGGACTGTGAGGCCTGAGGAGGATTAACTTGGGAATGTAATGTATATTTTCATGAAACCGATAACATTGAATCTAATTCTAAAATCATATTTATAAATAGGATTTCAGGGGATTCAAACTGAAGAAGGCCTTTTTGGCCTTTTCTAACCCCCCCGCCCCCCCTTCTTAATCCTACCCACTGTGCGAGTGGGAAGGTCAGTATTTATCTATCCAAACACTGAGCTATGAATAAATGATGGAAGCGACACAATTGTTATTGAAAAAGAAAAGCTTTTGACTTATTCATTCATAATGACCTTTTTCTTAGATCAGTAATTTTTTAAAGAGTCCCCTGCATGGATGTGTGGAGATTTTTTTTTTTTTTTTTTTCCTGTGAATGGGAAGAAAAATGAGATTTAATAATGTGAAGGTCATCTAGTCACTGATCTAGGCAGAAATTTCTTCTGTGATGGTTTTTTTTTTCCTAAGTGAAGCTTTAAATAGGCTGGCAGCCACCTTTGCATTTCACATTATTCATTATTCACTCTGAAATGTCTGTCATTGGCGTGGCTTATATGATATCAATGCGAGGGTTATTTTTCTGTTTGTGTTCAGTGCTGATTCAATTCTCCCCCCAGACACTTATACAAGCTTAATTGTTAAAAAGCAGAAACGGTGCTTTCCCATGAAAAACGGTTCATCTGGAAGGTTCATCTCCCCCCCCCCGACTGTCGGGGTACGCAGGCAGAACGAGGGGACAGTTATTGTCATCTGTGACCAAAGACAGGGAGCTGTAGAAAATGTGCAAAAGAGGCTTTTTTTAATTACATCACTATATTTCCGACAGGAGGGAGTGGATATTTAGTTTCCTCAGTGGGTCTCTGCACTTCAAGGTTCATTGGATTATTTGTTATTTCCTTAAAGAAATAAGCAAATAAATTGTCTCACAGAAATCTTTGTTCGTGTTGTCGTAAATTTTCTTCAGTGAGAACGTTTCAGGTCACTCCTGAAGACTCAAACTGAACTTTTTTTAAGGAATTTAATTTTGTTAATTATTCCTGCTCTCCTACTAGAGTAGAATTTATTGAAGATATTTTAGATTTTAAGTTAATTTTTGCTAATTCAGACAAATATTGCAGCAGAAGATTACAGTTGCAGTTTGGTATTAAGGCCCCCGAAGTCCTCACTTCCCACAAATACAATAATGAAAGAAACTGGGAAGAGCGTGCAGGTGGATGCTGGGGGTGATGGCGGGGTTGAAACAGCGGGACGGGATGCAGGGCGGCGGCAGCAGCAGCGCTGAGACGTCAGAGGGAGAGATGAGGAAAGTGCAGCATAGACAACCAAACTGTGAATGTGCGTTTGATATATGACATGAGGAAAATCGGGCATGTTATATATGTGTGTGTTATGCAGCACAGCTCGAGTGTCTGCCAGAACTAGCTCGCAGGCTTCGCTCCGTTTTTGTGGTGCTGTATTAAGAAAGGCCTTGTGTGGAATGGTGAGGTCCTTTTTACCTTTTTTATTAAAGCAGTTTTTGTTGCCTACTGAAAGAGGTTTGTGTGTGTGTGTGTGTGTGTGTGTGTGTGTGTGTGTGTGTGTGTGTGTGTGTGTGTGTGTGTGTGTGTGTGTGTGTGTGTGTGCATGTGTGTGTGTGTGAAGGTTGCTCTTATAGATAAAAAGGAGACTCAAAAAAAAAGACTTAGTTTCCTGTCTGGCAGGTGGCTGTACTAAGGATGTGTGTTGTACTGTATATCTGTAGGTATTGGTCAACAGTATGGATGTACTGTGTATATTTTTAATATGCTAATATTCTCTGAGTACAAAAACCAGTAACTTGAATTTCTAACTTCACAAAAGCAGCTCTGTGGGTACTTCCAACTGCTTTTCATTATAGGCCAGAATGATAACACTATCACAGTGCTGGGTGATAATGACGTGTTATCATTCAACGCTGCTTCAGACTGGATGGAAAATTCTGGGCACCAAATATTCTCATTTCTTCCACAACAACTGCTGAAGCACCCTTTAGCTTGGCACTCCAGCCCAAACTGCCACTGTGAAAGTGTTTAATGGCCCACACTGGAAAAACATTGTTTATATCTGTTCAGCCATCAGGTATAAAAGTCCATAACTATGTAACGCTGAAGCCAAATAGCAGAAAGCACATGCCCGCCCCACCACCATCCACCCAGAGACAAAATAAGGTTATTATGGCTTTTGTTAAATTATTTTCTTTGTTAGCTTATTTTAGCGTCTCTCTTTGACGGCTCCAGCACCCCGACGAACGCGGGCAGATCCAAATAGCTATTTTTGCTTTTGGGAGCTGTGTGTGCGTCATTTGGAGGACTTGGATACATTTACAGTACTTGGGATCAGCACGTAACTTCTAATTTATTTTCCTGACCCCATTTGTGTTTTGATGATAAAACGTGTTTTGATGAAATCAGCAATTATTACTATAGAAAGTAGAGTTGCAGGAGCACAGACATGCAGCAGGTTTTCTCTGGGGACGTCTGTGTGTTCTGCTGTTATATGATTGTGGACTCGGGTTTGTTGTTGTTGTTGTTTTTAATCCCATTTTTATGGCTGTATGTGAATGCATGCATTTAGAGAGCCAGCAGATGCTTTCTCTTCCATTTTAGGAAAATGGCTGTATGCAGAATGCCTAAAGAGGTTGCCTGTTTTAAAATTCATGTAAAGCTGTGCCTTTTAAATGTATCCACTAGCCCACACTAGAAGTCATATTTAACTCATATTTCGGTGAAAAAGCAAAATAAAGAGTCTGACCTCGGCACCGCATGCGTCCTCTTGCTCTATGGTTTCTTGTGTTCCTCAGTGGGGGAAGTCAACGCATCGTTAATCAAGTCTGTCTCTCTCAGCAGTGGGTTTTACTCAGTAGTGGGGATGGAGGTAGGGGAGAGGGGGAGAGAGAGATAGTCCCAGACTTGACCTTCCTCTGTGATACTTGCAGTAGCTATGCAGCAGGCAGTGCTGTACCACAGAGGTTTCACAGGATTATCCTCGGGATGCCTCTGGAGAAGATCTCGCTGCTTTTACTTTCCAAACAATATTGCTGGCAATGCAATATTTGTTTAGATTCTTCTTCCGGTTGCATTTTTCAATTAAATTCGTTGCCTCCCTCAGGAGACTCGAAGCTGGAGGAGAGCAAGTGAGCAGCGAAAAAAAGAAAATTTATTTTTTTTTTGTATTTCTGTGCAGGGAAGCATTCATATGAACATGCCTTGGTATAGTCAGTGGAGTGCACTCAGGGCTAGCCTTGCCTCTTCTCACAGAGTGTCAATTAGGGAGGGATTTGAATGGACTGAAGTGGAGCCTCCAGTGAGGTGTGTGTTGCAGAGAAGGAGACATGAAGTGCGGAGGGCAGGCATTCAGACAGACCCAGATCGACAGACAGGCAGGAAGAAGCAGAAGGAAAGCGGGACAAAGACGCAGGGCAGCAGAACTGCGAGCTTATTTATAGATTCACATGTGTGCAGATGAATTTCTCCCAGCTCCTCGGCTGGGACCTCACGCTGTGTTTCGTCCTCAGCATGACTGATTGATATGACTCATTTACTGGCTGCACTAGGCTGTTAGGACCAACAGACTGTGAAAAATTAAGATATCCTAATGAGAGGACCAGATAAGGCGCGCAGCACAAGTTTGGTTGATTCGATCTGATTATCACCATAAAATGCTGTCACTCCTAATGGATAATGTTACAAAAGCCCTTTAATTTAACAAGCACCCTTCCCTCCAGCTACAGTGGATTGAGATGTAATTGAAACAATTAGAGGCGGCAGAGGTAGAGGGCTCCGTGGTTGCAGCTTGGATAAAAGAAGGTGACACAGAGACTGCTCCAGCAGCCCTCTGCTTCTCTCAGCTGTTCAACTTGAATGACCTCTGAGTCAATTGTTCCAGTTCTTGTTTCTGTTCCTCCATTTATTTTAATTGAATGAAAATATCAGTCCGCACACCTCTGTCCTTATTAGTTTCAGGGGAAAAAAAATCTATTTCTAGTCCACATACTCTGCTCTGCCCATCACAGCAGAAACACTTTCAATTACAACGACTTAATAAAATCCAGGCCGCCCGAAAGCGAAGATGTTCTTTAGCCTGTTTATGTAAACATGTCAGCCATTTCTTTGCCAGCCTTAAAAGGGCGCCCACTCCGTGTGACCCCCCTCTGTCAGCGTCGCGCTCTGCTCGCCTGCTTTAATGGCAGCAGCATTTCAGGTTCGTCCTGCTTTATTTTATTAGCTAATTGCACTCTCAGGCCGCCCTTGTGTGGTGTTAACTGGCGGTGCAGGATTTCTTTAGCGAGGGCTTTTGCAGGAACACTGCGAGGTGAGCTAACAAGTGTTTTTAGGTACAGACGAGACATTTCTGTGGGCAGAAAGTTCATTAATTTTCAAAACAGTGAAAATATAAAGATGGGACGAAATGAGCTTGATCCGTGGGATTGAGAGCTGCACACCTTTGTTCCCTTTTTACCTCTGGGGGTGTGTGTAAAGAGAGGATGTGCCCATAGCAACGCCAACTCAAACACACTTTCAGCAAATGTGATTGCAGAGAGAGAGCAGAGGCAGGATGCTCAGGCCAGCCATAAAATGTAAAACAAGAGCTTTAGACTCACATTTCCCACCGAGTCCTTCCCAGCACGGTGCGATGGTGGAAGAGAGCCTCTTGAATCAGTCACAGCATGTCTGTGACAGTGAGATGACCTCATCTTGTGCTGCAAGATTTTTTTTTTTTTTTTTACAATTTTATTTTTGGCTCTGCCTAATTAATCTGGGCACTCTGGTTGGCTCCTGACAGCAGGCTTGTAAAGTAAGATTTGTGCACTGCTCATTATCATTGATGAAGTGGAGTGTCAGTGGTGCCAGGAAGCTCGGCTGGTCGGGGCTGATGTGGGTGAGCTGGTGGTAGAGAAGTCGTCAACCCATTCACTCCTGTCTCCGCTCCGACAGTCCCACTCCCAGATTAATTGCTCCCAGACCACTTTTGTGGTTGAATTGAATTGTAATGATTCATAAGGAAGTGTAAAATGTCTGATTGTACGTGGATGTGGAAGCAGCTACCATGATCTCTGGGGTATATCCTGTAGATGTGGTTCTCTAGCTTTTATACTGGAGCTGGAGGTAAAAAGAAAAAAAAAAGAAGGAAGATGCCAATCTTTAGACATATTTAATACTTTTTTCCAAAGGTGCATGCCTCTACGTGCACCTCATCATGTGTAATGTTTTTCCAAGCTTCACTTCCATGTTTGTTTGCCTTACAATTATATTTTTCATTATTTCACAGATGCAATTGAAAAAAAACTTAATGCCATGTTTTCCTTTTGTCATTTTGTTTTGCTTTGATTGTAAATTTTTACCTTGTAAACATTTTGACACAAGATTTTGTAAAAGCCGCCAGGTTTCCTTCCTCCTTTGTCTTTAATACATTGTTTTAATACATCATGTTTTTCTCTGATTGAATATTCAAGACTAAAAAAGGAGTTTAAGAGCCAAAATTGCTAAAAAACAAACGAAAAAAAAAAAAACCCTAAAATAAAATCAATCGAACTCCTAATGAGCAGTTTGATTTGGCATCTTTAGAATCCATTTGATTCGGGGAAATGGCCGTTAGATTAAATTAACTGTGTCATCAAATCAGATTGAAGTTTGCGGCTCGTGCGGTCAAAAACATTGGAAATGGTTTTTAACCTGTGATTTTTGGATCTGCTGTTTGATCAGGTTTGAAGATGACCTCAATCCACTGAGCAGTGGACGAGGCTCAAGTAAAAGCATCTGAGAATTTGTAGTTAATAAGTGCCTTACTGAGGTTTTGTGGTAGCATTGGCAATGACTAATATGGCCACACAAGGCTAAGGTGAGGAGAAGTGAATGTGAACAGATGGTGATAAATATAGAGCGGGATAGCCCCTATTTACGTGGACCAGCCAGTTCATCTTAGACATATTGATCGGCACAATTTACTCTCTTTACTCAGAGGATTATGGCTCTGTAGAGTAATATAAAGGTTTCCTGACATGTCAATCAGCTGTCACTGCCAATTCCACAGAGCAGACCTCAGCCTGTCACTGAAATGGGTTTTCTCACTCTCCCACTAGTCAGACTGGCTGCGTGTCTATTGCCAAGGGTTCTTGGAGGGCACTGTTTCTTTTTTTTTTTTTTACATTTAGAAATGATAATGTAGCTTTCTAGCATCTCTCTTATTTATTAAATCCTCTCTCTGCCAACTGCACTACATATAATTATTTCTGCTCTACCATTATTTGTTAATGGAATGGCAATTACAGCCAGTTAGTATGACTGTATAGCAGCATTCTGTGGGAGGATGTGCTTTGGGTGCATGTTTTGGTGACCCCCCATGTTTTCTTCTGACCTCTGTAAATGACTCCTTTGGCAGAAAGTGTGCATGTAGGCAGGCCAGCAGAGGGGCATTGATTCCATGTTTGGATTTATTGTTGAATCCCTCCGTTTGGATGAGAGGCTCTGACCTTGCCCATCTCAGGTGAAGAGAGCTGATGCCTTACTACCCATGGGCTGTAGTGAAGTTATTAAAAACTCCATTACCACCATTCAAAGATAGACATAACTCACAGTGCGGATATAGAGATGTCAAAACAGAGATTGATCTGAGAGAGAAGTGTAACCCAGAGAAAACTCCAGAAAGACTGCCAGAACTGAAACACTGAGCTTCAGGCATCAGTCAGAGCCTGAACAGCTCTCTCAGCTACACATCTATCACACCCTTTTTCAATAACCCCTCTCTGACACTCTTTAGATCCTGAAGGAGTTAAAGGATGAGGACTGGAACATGGGCAATATCATCTACACGCTGACCAACAGGCGATATGGAGAGAACTGCATAGCCTATGCAGAAAGTCACGATCAGGTAGACTTTCTGCACCATCCTGCATTGTGCCAGTAGAGTCCGCATTAGTGCGAGTGTGACTAATGAAACATGGACTGCCTTTTCAGGCTCTGGTTGGCGATAAGAGTCTGGCCTTCTGGCTGATGGACAAGGAGATGTACACCAACATGAGCTCCACGATCCCCATGACACACATCATCGACCGTGGCATGCAGCTGCATAAGATGATCCGCCTCATCACTCATGGCCTGGGTGGAGAAGGCTACCTCAACTTCATGGGTGCGTCACCATCCTAATCCATAGAATCTAACACTCCAGGTGCAAATCAATAAATTTAGGTTTTAAGCATCTTTGTCTTTTAATAGGATCTTTTTTGTGGTGTCCTGTTGTATAGTTTTGTATTTTGGTATTTTTATGGTACTTGGTCTTTTTCACACAATTTTTTTTTCTTTAAATCCCTAATATTCTCTTTCAATTATTCAAGTATGAGAATTATAAAGAAAAAAACCCTCTAATATCCTTTTCACAGTAATGTCAAGGTTTGCATAACTAAGTGCAATATTTCTAGTCATATAAATTCAGCTTTTACTTGTGTATGCTGAACACTCAAGAGGTGATGAAGGTCATGATTATGAGGCAGCGCCCCTCTGTTTGGCTCATTTTTTTTTTTTATTAAAACGGCACAGAATCATTTCAGATCCCACTCATGCATCGTCTTCCTGAATTTGAGCTCCTTCCCTCAGGCAGACACAACAGTCCCTCAGTGCTCACTGAGCAGATATAAATGCACATTTATTCTCCTGTCCATCCAAGTGTTACACAGGCAACGAGCGGTAAGAGGCTTTAGGATAAATATTTAATTGATAAGGCTATCCCTACATAGTGGTGTTATTACTATAGCTACAGTTTTTCTGTGTGTACCCTTGTATCACGGTGTGTTTTTTAGTTTCAGGGTAAAATTGGGGGGGGGGGGGGGGGGGTTACCATTTTACCAATGAAACTGCAAATTCATCAAGGCTAAAAATAACTCAAAGTAGCTCGAGCTAATTATTTTTCATTCGAGTAAAGTGCTCATTTATATGGTTTGTTGTATTGCCTTCATGGAGCTGAAGTAGCTCGGTGCCAGTAAGTCAAGGCTGATGGGAAGCTTTGCAGCGCTGATCGTAAAATACGGGACAAAAGCTGTCAAACAGGTCGCCATCTTTCCTCGAATGGATCAGCTTCTCGGTTATCGTTGAAATACTCTCCATTTTCAGCTCATCATCTGAGCCAGGTCATGACTCTGTCAAGGCCTGCTGGTAAAGATAATAAAGTGGTAATGATGATGGAAGTTGACCTTGGTTAAAAAGAATGCTTTTCCTTGAACGTGCCACTCACTAGCTTAATGTAAACACTTGATCCACAGCATTTTAGCTCCACCTGGTGACCAGGTGCTCCGGTCAAACAACAAACACAGTGCTGCCTGTTTGAATTTCCCGTCAGTCTCTATTCACCAAGATTTCCAGCATTGATAGAGCAAAAGACTGTTAGTGGATTGATATGTTCGGTGAAAGAAGCGCAGTCAAAACAGCTGTCCTTAGTGGACACTCATAACAGGGCGGATCATAATGAGTAGAACGTCAGAAAAGACAGCTGAAGGAGAGTTGATGGTAATTATATCTGATTCCCTGGCTAAAGTACAGCTCAGTGGCACTCTGTGCTGCACTCTGTGCTGCACTCTTGGTGCTCGTCTCGCATGGATTTTGCTGCCACATTTACTTTCAACCACTCTGGCAGCTTTAGATTCACGGAGAGTTGATGAGAGAAAACAATACTTGAAAAATCGATTTGACAGTGATTTCATTAACTCAATCAGTCTCTCTACAAAATTTGCCTGGCCTGAACCCACCCACTGTGCAATTTTTCCATTGATTAGAGGTCAGAATGGTGCGTGTCTGTGTGGGCTGAAATCCAGTTAAAATTTTGGTTGAAAATGGAAGGTTTAACAGAGATCTGGATCACATCTAGCTGTCGCGTGAACACCGTTTCAACTGCTTTACGTTTAAATAAAGATTACAGAAGATCTCGATGCACGATCAAGGTGAAGCAAGAAGGTTCTTGAACCAAGAACCTTTATGCTGATGCTGCTGACTTTATTGTTCATAGTGAAAGGGCAATGGTGTGATTGTTAGGTTCTCTGACAGTCAAGGCGCCAGTACGAATAAATCTGCCACGAGACATGGATTATAATGTACTTATATACATAATGACATATATTTGTGTTTCATTTTTGCTTTTATAAATGTGTGACAAGCAAGACTTTGTTTTTGGAGTGGATGTTGTGCAGCCATTTGATCAAGTAGACTGTAAATCACATGATAATTAAAAAAGAAACTTTCAATTTCATTATCATTCAGTAATATATTCTGTCCACTTTTAGACCAGTCATCTGTTAATTGTTTCATGTTTTTCTATTATGCATCTATGAACATTCATATTTGGGTTTCATTTAGTTTTAAATATATAAATATGCAATATTTTTAAACGTTGTAGACGTGTTTGTTGCAGGAAGAAATGGTTAAAAACGGGATGTTCACCAGCAGGAAGTGTTTGAGAGGAAAAAAACAAACAAACAAAAAAATGGCATCCCCTTTAAAATTGGTGGAAAAATTCACATCAACCAGTCAAAAAATGATATAGCAACGTGTGACATTTGGTTGCTGAGCAACAGGTGTAAGTTGTGAGAGTGACGGGGAGAAAGTTTGTAGCAAGTTTTGAAATCAGAGATTTTAGTGTGTTTTAAGTGTATAGTTAGTGTGTAGTGCAGTGTGTTTAGTGTGTTGTGTAGTCTGTGCTATGGCTGTTTGATTATGGAAAAAAAATCATAATCACAATTATTTTGGTCAATCTTGAAATCACGATTATTTAACACGATTACTCATTAACTTTGTAAACGCTGCATTTTTTACACTTAAAGAACGGTGAATACTTTTGCAATCTAAATACTAAATTTAAAATAAAATTCAGAATACATAAATAAAATAAAATATAAATAAAATAATACAGTATATTGCAATATAAATGAATGCATTATAAATGAAACACACAAAAAACTAAATAGATAAATAAATGTAAAGGTAATGCCAATTATCATGACTAATAATACTTGGAAGAAATAGGACCAAGTTATTAAGACCAAATAAATTTGCTTCCATTTTAGTGCTGCAACATGCTGACAGATCCTGTACATGTATTCAAAAGGTTTGGTATTAACATTGGTAGGGACGTGAGCCCAAACGGGTAATCAGGGTCTGGCGTGGTGCTAATTACCCCTGTGGAGCAAATATTGGTAGGGACATCTCCCTGCTGTCCCTTGCTAATCATGGTCCGTAGGGACATAACGGAAGTTATTTAATATTTTTCGGGACGTGCAGGTCGGGTTACGGCGTTGATTTCCCACTCGATAATTAACGGTAATTAACACATAATGCAGCTGCACAAGCGTAAGTGCTGGCAACATCACTGGCCACTTACGTAGGTTACATTGTAGGGCCGCAAAGACTCAACGCTGCAGCGTAAACCAGGGCTAAGAGTATACGGAGCGTAATGTGACAATAATAATAATCATTTATTGTTGATTACACTGTTGACCAATTTTATTTACATCATACTTGCTTCCCTTAGGCAGTGTTATTAGAAAGCATTGGATACATTGTCATTTTTTTGCAGATGATACCCAGCGTTATCCATGAAACCAGATGAGACACACCAATTAGTTAAACTGCAGGGATGTCTTAAAAGACATAAAGGCCTGGATGACCTCTAATTTCCTGCCTCTAAATTCAGATAAAACTGAAATGATTGGACTCCGACCCACAAATCTTAGAAACGTGGTGTCTAATCAGATACTCACTCTGGATGGCATTACCTTGGCCCCCAGTGAGGAGCACTGTGAGGAATCCATTTTTGACTAGGATATGTCCTTCAGTGCACATATTAACCCTTTAACACTGGGTGATCACCACCGATTCACCTGTTACCTGCCCTCGCTGTGAACAGCTGGTTAACACTGAGCGTATCCTTCTGAGACGTCAGATCAAACATACTTTGAATTACTGTAATTACGCCACCGTTTGCAGCAAGAGTACTGACGGGGACGAGAAAGAGACAGCATATTTCTCCATATTGGCTTCTCTTCATTGGCTCCCTGACGTACTTGGGTATTTAAAGGTAGAATGGGAGGCAGAACCTTCAACTGCTCCCAGTCTGGATTCAGGAGACAGACGCCCTCTCTATTTTTAAGATTAGGCTTAAAACTTTCCTTTTTAATAAAGTTAGGGTTGGATCAGGTGACCCTGAACCCTCCCTTAGTTATGCTGCACTAGGCCTAGGCTGCTGGGAGGTTCCCATGATGCTTCATTTGCCTCTTTTCACTCTTTATGTGTTTATACTCCACTGCCAATTTGATCATTAGTTATTATTAAGCTATGGCTCTCTTCCATAGTGTATCTTTTGTCCTGTCTCTCTCCCCTCACCCCCAACTGGTCGTGGCAGATGGCTGCCCCTCCCTGAGCCTGGTTCTGTTTTCTTCCTGTTGAAATGGAGTTTTTCCTTCCCACTGAAACTGCTTGTCAGTCAGCTGACAAATTACTTTTGAGCATCTGAAAATGGGGGAATGTGTATAAAAAAGGCTGTAATTGCTAAACAGTTGATTCAATCCTTTTGTTGAACCCCTTGAATTAAATCTGGAAATCTGGACTTCAGTCCCATCTTGATTGTTTGAGTTAAGATCCAACATGGTGATAACAGAGGCAGAATTACAGAAGTGTGTCACTGTATGGGTCCATCACACAGACACCGATACCTAAATAATATACAGTTAAAATGCTACAGTTTCCTTTACCAGAACTGGCTCATACTAGCTGCATGGTCTGTTGGTAAAATTAACCACACAGGGAGAGGACGCATTTGTCACATAATTGCATTAAAAGGTAAGAGCACCGCGGACGCAGTCCAGAAAGCCTCTTCACAGACTTCAGTTATAAGAAGTGATGGCAAGCACATAGCTAGCAGCTATATTTGATCTGTCTGTATCTACCATTCACAGCAGCCACACCCTTAATATTGCATAACTTTGAGCCTTAATACAATTTAAAAGAAGAAAAAGCCCTAATGCAATTGTCATGATGGGGAAAAAATGGCTTTAGACATCAAAAGAGTCACCAGACTGTAAACATGTTTATTTTTTTCTCTATGGCATTTTTAACATAAATATTGACATTTGAAGGCAGTGGCAGCGCTCTATAAATCTGTCATAAACCATAGCCAGATCTTAATCAACTGAAAACAGTCTGCCTGTATTAATAATGCACAAATCATTATGATGTTCTTCTCCATATTGATTACATTATGCAAACATCCACAGTGTATGTTGCAATAAAATATCTCTACCCCTAGACTAAAATTACAATCATAATAATTGGAGTCACAAGTAAGCAAACCTGGAGTTCAGTCAATAAATCAACATTGAAGGCGTGGGTTAGAATTACTTATAAATATAGCTGAACCAGTTAGCTGTTCGTTATAGGCCGATGTGGCTGTAGATTAGGGAGACTCATCGAGAACAGGTAGTTTACATAAAGGCAGAATATTAAAGAGTATTCAGAGTACTCAAAGAAGGTTTAAATTCATCCTCATGAATTGTGTGTAATTGGAGTTGGTACAGTATACAGTAGTGTTGTGGCGACTCTCCATCAAGCGCACACTTACACATAAAAACAAAATCTCTCTCTTGAAAATTGTCACAGCTAATTCAGTTCCACTCCAGAATAAGACAAATAAGACAAACCCAGAATTCAAACCTAAATGTAGACCATTCAGTCAAGTCAAGACAGTCCAGTCAAGTAATGCTCAGCGGTTTGAAGAGCTGATATATGAAAGAAGACCAGTATAAAGGAAGCAGAGAGAGGAATATTGTTCTCTTTTGAGAACCGCTGTCAGGCTGACTAAAATAATTGTTCTATCATATTATGATAACTAATAATGGGTGAAAGTGGTTTTTTCAAAAGAATCTAAAATCAGGGAACTGATGAAACATTTTTTAAGTCTATTAAAAACACGCGACAGCGTTCAGGCCAGTAGAAGAGCAGTAGAAAATGCTCGGGACCAAAAAAAAAAAAAAAATCCAAGTAAATCTGAGATGACATGCGGTGTCAATGGATCAATGATGGCAGAGTCATTTAGCCAGTGCTGAGCAAGAGCAAATTGTTTGAGCAAGCAAATCAATTTGAAGTGCCTAGGCTAGAAAAACCCATTTATTTACTCATGACCAAAAGCAAACACTACACAGCAAGAGGACAAAAGGAGCATCCGCATTTTGAGGTGCTGAGAGACGGATACTGTAAAGGATGTTGGAGCGTGAGTGACATTAAAGCGCCAAGTGGCGTGGCAGTAATGAAACGCTTGAGTGGTTTTATCATTACATCAGCAGGGACAAAATGGAAGTGCTCTCACTTCCTGACTTTCAGTGCACACAGAGACTTAAGATAACCTTGCAGATTTACAGTCTAAATTATTGAGCTAAAACTTCTCCGAGCACTTTGCATTCATAGGGAGCTACATTGCAACAGGCAACCATTATACTGCAGCCTTGGACAATGAATTGAAAACTAGCTCTTTCTCCTCATACATTTCAAATACATAATCCCGCTGAGAGCTAACTGTGCTTTCAGGCCTGTGGTTTGGGGCGACCGTGCCAGTCCCACCTCTGCTGTTGCACCAGTAAAGCTTATTTAATGTGCAAACTAGGAGTGGGAGTGTGCATTAACACAGTAACAAGAAATCAATCTGGCAGGTGCAAATAATTATTGAATCATGTCTGCAGCTTTGTTTTCCTTCTTTCTGTTTGGTGCTGCATCTAAAACCTTCTGTGACTCTTGCCTTCTGATTCACTCATTGATCTTACTTTGCCAGAATCCCTCCACTGGAAAACACATTGATCCTTGGCTCCTTCTTGTGCTGCTAATTACTGAGGGGACTGTGTCACTGTCAAGCCCTTATCTGATGCAGGCCTGTGTTAGAGGAGTAATGGAACGTGCCACCTAAAAAGCTGTCTGACATAACCTTGTGTAAACACAGTGGTCCTCCATTAATCATATCATTATTAGGGCCTTCATAAATTTAAATATCAACATTATCCAACAAGCTTTTTGACACTTTTTCAGCATTATGTGTACAAAAGCTTGCATTAGTGCAACTATATAAATGGGCTCTTTCTTAAAATATTCAAAGATTCATCCATCCATCCATCCATTCATGCATGAAGCCTACCTGAACTGTATCTATTTGAATCTGACTGATTTATCAGCAGGCCAAAATTCTTAGTCAATATTAGCTATTGGTTGATCTCTCAGTATTAGCATTTATAACAGCCAATAACAGGAGAAATGGCCTTCAACCATGCTGAGCTTTGATGTTACATAGTTTGACTTCCAGGGGGCGCTCTGCAGCCTCTCTGTTGGTAACACTCCACAAACACAACAACCAGCTGATCTGAGAGAGTGTACATGAAATTACTACGTGTAACAAAAGTTCAGGAAATCTGTTTTGCCATGGATTGTCCACAACAAACACCGTATTCAAGCATAAGGGCACCCTAGGTTGTAGGTCAATGATTGATTTGATGATTTTGTAATCGTGTTGGCGATATGTCTTGGACACTCGGGTGAAGAGAGGAGCAGACAGTGTAAACTGGAGGTGAAGGGAGTGGTCAGGCTGAAGGAGGAGTCCGGTCAAACTTGGATGGCTTGTGGACTCTGTCGGCTGTGGGGAGGCTTCAGTGAGGCTTCAGTGAGGCCATGGAGCAAGATTTTTGTTTGATCTTATGGTGATTCTGGCAAACTGTCAGGAGACTAGGGAGGGAAAAGCCGCTTTCTGCTCACACTGAGATAGTGGAGATACTGTTGCTCACTTCAGCTGAGTTGGGCAGTGAAAATTACTACTTCTAGGATCTCCTCAATTCCACTGACGTGCCTTCTTTGGGGGCAAGCAAAATGAAAGGGATCACTTGGCCATCACTCAAGGCTCCGGATGTTGTGGGGCTGTCTTGGTTGGCATGCCTCTGTGACATTGCGTGGAAGCTGGTGACAACACCTCTTGATTGGCAGACTGGGTGCTGGTTCCCCTTTTCAACAAAGGGGACTGGAGGAGGGTATGTTCCAAATTCAGGGGAAATGCATTCTTTAGTCTTCTCAAGATGTCATGTCTGCTTTTTGTAGATGATGGAGTTCTCTTGGCTTTATTGAGCCATGACCTCCAGATTACACTAGGACACCCCCCCTACCCGAAGAGCTAGAGGCGCTGGACCAGGAGAGGGAGGTGTGGTTTGGGTTAGGGTTAGTCTGCTGCGCCCGTAGTGGCAGAAACATATATTATATTATATTATATTATATTATATTATATTATATTATATTATATTATATAAAAACTAGGCTTGTCATCATCGGTGGCAATCTTAATCCAGAGAGATATCAAAATGAGATTCTGCAACCAAACCAGTGGCAATCCCACATCTCCACAGTCTGGGCCCAAACTCTGTCCTCCAAGATGACCACGCTCACCCCCACAGAGCAGGTTTATCAGAGACTACCTCCAGAATTTGGGAGTGGAGAGGGTGGAAGGAGCTGCCTGCAGTCCTGACTGTGGGATCAGTTTGGACGTGCTGTCCGTGCCACAGTGACCAACACAACCACGCTGACCCACTTGTGACAAATGCTGGTTGAAGAATGGGATGCCATCCCGCAGCAGTGTGTGACCAAGCTGGTGACAGGAGGCACCAGGCTGTTGCAGATGTGTATCGTTTTTACCCTGCTTGGTTTTTTTTTTAATTATTTTTTGGCCTTTTGCATCTTCATTCGATAGTATGCAGCAGAGAGAGAGAGGAAAGCAGGGAGACTGGGAAGTCTCAACCTCGTGATTCTGTCTGACGCTCTTCACCTCCACAGCACTCTTCATATACCCGTCCTTCAAGATTACCCCTACTGCATTTCACTTCCTATCTACACCATTGTAGAATAGTTTCAATGGTCCTGGCCTTGTTCTCAGTCATACATGTGCTAATGTTAGTACTAACATGCTCCCAATGACTGTTTTAGTTAGTTTAGTTTAGTCTGTAGTTCCGGCCTTTCGAGTTTTGATCTACCGGGTTCATTTCTTATTTTAAGCAGCAGCATCACTCAGAAAGAAACACGAGTCAGATAATCCTGGATTTAAACGAACGCCCAGGTTAGCCGAATTTGTTCAGAGAGAAAAATAAAACTGGTAGCCCACATAGTCATGTAAAAAGTCCTGGGTAAACTTTGACCAGTTATACTTGTTCACATATACTTGTTCATCCTGCTTCTACCTCTTATTACTTAGTACTGATCTAGCACAATGATTGGAAAGTTTTTACTTTGGTTTTGCCCCGACTTTGCTTTAAAAAGCTGGAATTATCCTGTGTAATACTAAAACACCTCACAATATTTTTTGATGACACACCGCACCTTTTAATATATTAAGATTTTATTTATCTGTGTATTAGGGTGAGAATCCATCATATTTCTTCGTTGAACAGAATGTGCTATCTGGCCTATTTCAGCCGTGAGGAGGCAGAAGAAGGTGATTATCATGGTGATTAATGCGGGCATATGGGAGGAACTTTGCCGTGTTATCGTAGAGGAGAGGGAAATGATTACCTAATGGAGGTGTGTCTAATGTGTTGCTTTAAAGCTGAAATCAAAAGAAGAGTCAAAAGCTTCCACAGGTTACTGAATCAATTTCTACAGGAAACCAATCATCTCCACTAGACTTTATAAAATAATAACACTGGAAAACTGGAAGTAAATAGGCAAAAGAGGCCTGTGCACTTATCCCGTTAATGAATGTAGCTCTTTCAAGAGCTTTTATCAAAGCACCAGCCAGTATCCTGGCTTTTGCTGTCTAGGACCGAGCTTAGCAGGCAGATCACGTTCTTCTTCTTTTTTTTTCTCCTTCCCTCTAACCCTGGTGTTTTTGTGCATGCAGGTGTTTGAACGTGCCCTCCCTGCCTCCATATGGCACCCACGCTGCCAGAGAGAGAAAAAAATGTATGACAAAGAAAAGCTTAATGCTGCTTGCTCATAAAATGAAAGGAAAAAAAAATCCATATTGAAAAATCTTTTCCAAAGTTAGCTAAATATTGTGCATTTCTGGGAAGATTTTGTTGTGTGGTGTTTTATTTGTGCGGGTCAAATTTGTTGCGATGAATGAAGTCCCATCATGCTGAAATATTTCAGATACAGCCTGGTGTAAGAGCTTCTTTAAATTGTTTTTGCCACCTGTGCTTTCACTAATGCTTCCTCATCCCACCGTGTAACATAATGCCATCTTGGCAGATGCTTCCATTACGCACATGGTGTCCTTTGACACCGATGCCGTGACCCGTTGGCCTCTGCGGTATCGGCCGCTGAGAGGTGACGGTCGTGATTTTAGAGACCTACTAAGTTCACATTAGGAGGGTGGAGAGGTGGTGCCACTGGAGTAAGTTACAGGTTTATCAGTCCTGTTGGGACTTTTGTGTTTTTAGGTTTTTGCTTGCCTGCTTGTTTTGTTGTTCGCTCGCTTTTTACGTTTACTTGCGCTCACTAATTGGTTTTAGGCATTAAACTGCTACTTTATAAATGTTGGGCCACTATAAAGTACTCGGTTAGGTTTAGGAAAAGATTCATAGCAGTTACTCTACTCATTTACAAAACTCGAGTTTGTGGTGAGAGCCGTCTCACTGATGGCTCAACCCAATGTGTGGGGATGAGAAAAAAATCCATTATTTCCTTTGGGTTCTAGTCCATTTAGGGTTCACTGTTTCTGTCAAAAAGGCCAACTGCTGTAGTCTTGGTCATGGTCATGTGGACTGATGGGTAACGCATTCATTTAGCAGTTTTGGTGATAGATTGTGCATTGTGTATGTTATGTAGAATTTCTTTGACTAACTGTAACATCATGTTTACTGTCTCACGTTTTCCCTTAAAGCTTAGACAAGGAAAAACAGTTGGTTATGATCAACATTTTAGAGTGAAATGTAACTTTATCTGTCACAAATAAGGATGGAAGGTTAGTGAGTTTGTACTGCAGTACGATTATGTTGTTACCATAAACAGCAAATGAGTAAAATTGTTTCATTTTGCATTGTGGCCTATGAATGTGTCACATGTCTATGATGATTATGGCTGTGCTATTTAGATAAGATTTATTTGTCACATGCACAGTTATACACAGTGAAATGTACATAGATATATGGACATAATGGTGTTGCCAAAAATCAGAGGACCATCAAAGTTAGTTACATTCATCTTAAGTGAAACTTTTTACCATATTTATGGTAATGAATTTAATTGTTACTGAGATGCTTCTTTACAATACAAAAATGTGAGCAGGCTTCATGCTTTAGAGGCCTTTAATGTCTTTAGAAGCCTTTTTGGTCACTTTAAAAATCTATTGAAAAAGTGTTGATACATTTTGCCACAGTTTAGTGTCTTGGCACTTACTTGGCTACAAAACGTCACATTTAGAAATAGTCTGTAAAGGTGCAGCAGAGCTACCAGTGTCTCTGCCTTGGCCTGCAGGGCCCTAATGTTTTATGGAAGACCCTCAATAATGCATGATCTTTGATAATAATTTTGCAAGTGTGAGTACACTACATACTCAGAACTGGCTTTGAACTGTGACACTGCTGAATAGACTCTCATACACATGGCCCATGGTGGAATACCTGTGTAAAGCATTTGTAGCTTGTATCTTTGTGGATGTGTTCTCAGCGGTGTATGAATTACAGCAGATTCTTTGGCTTTTTGCAGTCTGAGCTGTGCATTGTGCGCCACTGCATTGATCCATTCCTCCCCTTTGCTTCACCAGAAAAATGTACAATGATTCTTTTGGTGCTCTCACTCCCAACACCTACCCATAGCGTATGCAACATACTGCAACACAGAGAGAGCCGTTTCCCCTGGGCTTGTTGAAAATCATTGTGGGACATGTAGGAACTCAAAAGTTGACAAGCCAGGCTGAGGGTGGGTACAGCAAAACAGTACATTATGCATCAAACATAAAATATTGACGTTTGACAGTGAAATATCATCTAAATTTAGATTTTTTTTTTTTTTTTCTGAGGAGGAGGAGTTCCTCGAGGGGCTCAAAACATTTTAGAGTATTGCTTTATGCCTCTTTACTGCTTACTGTGGTGACATTTCTACAATAAAGGAAGGTTTTGAAAATACTTTGATTTATCTCATTCTCCACGATCTCCTCTTTGCCATTTTAACTGAGCTGATGACGTACACAACATATGTATGTTTTTATTACTCTGGTTCTCTATATGCAAGCCATACAGTCTTACACTGAAAATGCATTCATGAGCTTAATTAAAAGAGCTCCACTTGTAAAATACAGGACGGCACTCTGCCTTCCTTTCTATTGTAATCATTCAAACAATAAAATGGTGCAAATGGAACATTTTGAATGCTATTTAAAATAAAACAATTTAAAATAAAATTTCTGAGTATAAAACTGCAAATATTTTAGGATTTCTTGTAATCAGTGGTACATGATGTCATTAACAGGAGTAAGAAAAAGGGGACAAAGGAAGGACTCTGTAGAGAGTTATTGCAGTGCCTTCAGGCGGCACTGCAATAACTCTGCATGGAAACACTTCCAAAAGCATTCTGTCATTTTGCATCACTCAGTCTGAGCCTTTCATTTAACTACTCATTAGTATGTTTGTTTGTTAAACTGAACAGTGTGCAACTATTGAGCAAAGAAAGAGGATTGTGTGGCTGCATCAGGAATGCTCTGGAAATGGGCCATTTCTTCCTTAAGCCTCAGAAGACGCCTGATCACTGGGGAGATTGACGTTTTAGGCGGGGGAGGCAGAACACTCAGAAGAACTTGTCCTTTTGCTTAGGGGCAGTTCATGCCAACTGACATATCCATTGCCACCTGTGGCCAAGGCCACGACACAGCCTACAGCCACTGTAACATCAGTGGAGGAATTGCCCAGTTGTCTTGACTGATAGAAAAAAACAAGTCAAAGGTGATGTCCAGAGGAGAGCCTTAACCTCCTGCCTTAATGCCTTCACACAGTGCTAGATTTCTTTAGCTCACAGGCTGATGAAAACTGGCTACAGGTGTCTTATAAAATAAACTCAGGAGGGCGACAAGGATAAATTTTTGGTGTTGATTCTCTTAGACACAAACTTCAAAACCCCGGGGAAGTCTCGCCAACTTTTCTCACCCTACACACCAAAATCCAAAAGATTGTAACGTCATGACTGAGAGCAGCCAGCATGACTGACGTTATCAATGTCGGCAATGGACGTAAACAAAACCAGATGATGTCACTCACCATCATACCCTTCCAGAGGTTTTATAGACTTGTGCTAATTGGCTGAGCTTGACTCTATGTTCAAACCCAGCATCAGAATTGGGAAGAAAGGTGATTTTAAGTGACACTGAACGTGGCAGCTGCTGTCAGGCCGGCCGGTCTGATTATTTCAAAAACTGCTGATTCAATGGGATTTTCCAACATAATCCTCTCGAGGGTTTACAGGGAATCCTCAAAAAAAGAGAAAGTTCTCCAGGTCGTAAGAACCAAGCCATGCAGAAGAGCATCTCTGAATGCATGAGATGCTGGAGATCAAAGGGGATGGGCTGCAACAGCAGAAGACCAGATAACATGAAATTGTGGCTACAGTTCACACAGGCTCAGCAAAATTGGACGATAGACGACTGGAACAAATGTTGATTAATGATGAATGTTGTTAGGGCCAGCATTTATTGTTTGGAAAGAAAAAAAAAAAGAAAAGCATGGATCTGTCCTACTTTGTATCTACAGCTCAGGGTGACACTGGTGGTGTGATGCTCTGCTGGATTTTTTCTTGGCACACTACAGGCCCCTTTATACCAGCTGAGCACCACAACACCACAGCCTACCTGAGTATTGTTGCTGACCATGTCCATCCTTTTATAACCACAGTGTATCCATCTTCTGATGGCTGCTGCCAGCAGGATAACATGTCATCATGTCACAAAGTTCAAATCATCTCAAATTGGTTTCTTGAACATGGCAGTGAGTTTAGTCACATGACCTGCACAGTGGGATGTGGTAGGACGGGAACTTTACATCATGGATGTGCAGATGATCAATCTGCAACAATTGTGATGCTTTCATGTCAATATGGACCAAAATTCACCACCTTGTTGAATCTACGCACAAAGAATTAGGGCAGTTCTGCAAGGTGTACCTAATAAAGTGACCAGTGAATGCATACTACACTATACTTATTTGCCACAAAATTAGCTGGAACCTCCTGATAGTGTTACATGTTCCACTTACTTTTTGTAATTTGTGACCATCGTATCTGAAAACTCGTCCGCTGGTCTAAAATGAAATCTTTAGATACACAGGAGGAGAAACCAAGATGGCAACCCCCAACCATCCTTAGGGTGCTGCATCAGGTCCAAACTTTTAGAGGTCCTCATATGTCAAAAAAAATGACAATTTAATATTGCTGCTGTTACACATATTATTATTTGACCTCGTGACTTATGCTGTAATACCACCATTCCCAGAAAGCATTTAGAGAATAAGAGTGGTTCATTGCTGTACTCTCGATATTAAAATTGTTGATGTGAGGCCACCAAAATGCTAATAGAATACCTGGGATGTAGTATTTAAGTGACTAAAACTGAATGAATAGTAAATGAAATGAATGAATGAATGAATGTATTCACAATTTGATATTTAATCATATTCAGCATTAAAATGGGGGGAAATAAATGATTTCATCTTTGACTTGTGTACCTTTGCATAATGAACATTCAAAGTCAAACCCGTGCAGTGCACAGTGTTTGAATTCCTCACAAATCTGTAACTAAGTGAAGTAATAGGTCCTCTGCTTTTAATATATGAATTATTAGTACAAGAATTTGAGATACTCAACGGGGAAGAAAGTCTGTTTTTGACTGGTGGTGCTGAGGTGTAATTCTCTCCTTAACATTTCAAGTTCACTCGTGTGGGAGGCTTGTTATTCATGCAGATGTCAGAAGAAAAGGCGCTCTCTCTCGCTTCCCTCCTCTTTGTCTCTGCCTGTCTCGCTCTCTCCCTCTGTCTCTCTCTCTCTCTCGCCGTATATCTTCACTGCCCTAATTCTCAGGCAAGTGCTGCAGTGTGCTTGTTCTGCTGGCAGTTCATGTCCTATTGTTTGCTACTTCTTTAACACCTACATAATGTATTTCATTAAAATCTGCTGTCAGTTGCTGCCAGTTCCACTTCATCTCATCACTCAGTTTTTTTTTTTAATATTTGCTTTTTTTTTTTTTTTTTGCTTTTTTTAAAATTATTTATTTATTTTTGTTACCATCATCATCTGTCTCTGGTTTGTCTTTCTTTCGCTGCCAGGAATTCAATTATCCTGGCTGTTGTTTTATGATGTTGTCATGACATCCAGTGACGGATTCATTATCTCATCTCCTGGCATGTCACGGTAGTAGCATCGGGTCTGTTTTCAGCACTTGCAGCGAATGAATCCAGTTTTCTCGAGCGCATACAGACCGAAGATTTTGGCATGTTTTTCCTAATTAACTGAAAGATGGGGAAAAGATACATTTGAGAGTAACTTAGATACTGTATATTTTCATAAACATGAATTAAACAGTGAGGAGAGAGATCTGATGATGAATCGGTTTATTGTGGGCTCGTTTGTGTGCGAGTCAACACCAAGTTGAAATGTCCTCTTTTTTTTTTTTCTCTATGAAGAACTAAGATTTAAATTCTGATAATGAAAATATATTCCAATTTTGCACAAACTGAAAGAGCGATGCTCAAATGAAAGCTGTTGGATTTAGGCCAGGTTCTTGGGTTACAAGATGATTCTCACTTGGTAAAAATTCAGCAAGCTCTCTTTAAAACAGGAAAGTACTATCCTCTGCTCGGGTTATGGAAAAAGGTGGGATCTCTATCTTTTTTTTATCTTGTTAAAAATTGCAAAAGACCTTAAATGCACCTCATATAGCACAGCATAATAGAGTATTCTAATTCACAGACCGTGTGCCTTTCCCTTCATTACATGCTTTCTTTTAATAAAACTCTCTGTGTTGCAGGAAATGAGTTTGGCCATCCTGAGTGGTTGGATTTCCCCAGAGAGGGCAACAATCAGAGTTACCACTATGCCCGGCGGCAGTTTAACCTGGTAGATATGGATCACCTCCGCTACCGTCAGCTCTACGCCTTTGACCGGGACATGAACCGAACCGAAGACAAGTACGGCTGGCTGGCAGCTCCACCTGTAAGAACGTCACACGTGAGCCATGCAGTAGGCTTTATGCACACAATCGGATGAAAGCGTTTGCTACAGCAACTTTTCCAACACGTGCACGATATTTAATAGCCCGTTATTGTCAGTCAGTTGTTTATAAATCATTTATCTGATGATTAAATGTACTCTCAGCTCACTGTCTTCACATGCCTGTAAAGTCTTGCTGCAGACATTAGAGTTCATTTTGTAAATGTCTTGTTTCTCTGGCTGCTGTCAGGTTGAACAGTATTAGATTTCACTCTCGTGCTGGAGCTTCATGCAGTTGAAGCCTATGGGAGAAGGAAAAAAAATTTTTTTTTCTCTCGAGGTGCTGGTAGCAAAGTAATGGGATAATGCAAATGGAGACTTTGGCTAAATTGACAGGGATTAGAAGTGAGTGTGTGTAATTGATTCAAAAATACCTTCCCTCACATCCCTGGGAATCAGTCCTCAGATTAAAGCTACTTCACCTTGCTGTGTTACACCCTGTCCTGCGGAGTGCTGCTCGACAGACAGACAAATGCAGCCGAGTAGAAAAAATATCAGAGGGCATAATTAGAGACATGCCTGGTTCACACGGATAATTTCTGCATATTGGTCTATCAGTCAGAAGTGTGTTCTGACTTACCGGAGGCTCCTACAGCCTTTAGAAGTAGATGAGAGACAGAGCTTTGGAGGAAAGGCAAAGGAAGAGCACAGCCTTACTGATTTGTGTGCTGCCTTTTGGGGAAATGAGAGGGAATGCTGATCCCAAATGATGCTACTGGCAGGCAAAGTGAATATATTTGGCACCAGCGCTGACCTGCTGCACACTGTGGGTGCTGTTTTTCTTTTAATGGAAAAGCATATAGTAGATCACAGCTATACAATGCATCCTTTAGACTTCTGATCATAAAGTATGTCTGTAACAGTAGCTGTGCTGTGGTCTCCAGCCAGGTGAGTGTGGCTGTGTGTGTCTCTTATGGAGGGTCAAAATCACTGAGGAAGAATCCACAAGAAGCTTTTGTCTGATCTTTAAATAGTCGTTCAGTTCTCTCAACATAACGAGGTTATCTTAGGGAAAATAAAATGTCATCACAAGGTAATACAAATTATAAGGTCGTATCAACGAGCGTCCTCTGTGTATAATTCTGTAAAGTCTAATTAATGGTTCTTGTATCCAGGTCAGTTTTGAGCTCTCTTAAACTGAATTTGATTTTTGTAAGCAGAACCTTGATCAGAATCAGCTTTACTGGATGTGTACAAGTTTGATCTCAATGTACAGAGTAGACACACAATAACAACATGAATATAGCACATTTCCAGATTTATACATGCAGTGGTGCAGAGTGCTGGAATCCTTATGGAATAAATAAGGGCTTGCTGTATATACAGTATGTACATGAGGACTTGACAGATTGATGGCCTGTGGAAAGAAACTGTACAGATGTCTGGCTGTTTTGGCGTACATTGCTCTGTAGTGCGTACCAGGGCGGAGGAGTCAGAAGAGGTTGTGCCCGGGGTGTGATGGGTCTGCGGTGATACTGCCTGCCCGTTTCCTGATTTCGGTCCCGATTGGGAGAACAAGTCAGCACCAGCGGCTGTCCGCTGTAGTCTAATTTATCAGTCAAAATGACTGATCCTGATACTACAAAACACTTCCACTGACAGCAGACTGACAGATTTGGCGGGCAATAATAGTCTGTTTCTGCTGCTGCAATCTAAGGCTACAAATCAGCTAATCAGAATATGTGCCAACAAATAAACTGGCAAACAGACATCACACCCAGAGCTGAGAAGATGTATGAGACATTCTCGCACTTGGATTGGACGCCATAGAGTCCGGACTTTAACCACACCGAGAATCTTTAGGATGGAGAGTATGTTACGCAGCGGTCTGATTCTCCCGTCATCGATACAGGATCTTAGCAGAAAATTCAGCTTTGGATGGAAATGAATGTTGCAGCATTGCATAAGCTTATTGATATGATGCCACTGCTAATGTGTGTCATCGTCAAAGCTAAAGGTGGCCCAATGAGTTGTTTTTTGTTTGTTTGTTTGTTTGGGGTTTTTTTGGAGGGGGGTGGGGGTCAAGCTGCCTATATTCTGCAGCACATTAGCAAATCCATACATGCAGCATCATAAAGCTCTCTATTCAGCAACAAGCAGAACGAGTCCTGCAAAGATGGTTGTCGGTCTAGTGTTACACAGAGAGACGGGAGCTGCTGAGACGTCTACAACTACAGTTTTATTGCTAAAGAGTAAAATAGCCCTAAATATTTTTGCAAACTATATCTAAATACAGAACAGTAGTTTCGACACACCTTCTCATTCAATGTTTTCATTCATATATATATATATATATATATATATATATATATATATATATATATATATATATATATATATATATATATATATATAAAATATTATATTCCATGGACTTAGAGTTGTAGCACATGTAGCATGTGGTTTTGCAGTGTCCTGCTGAAATAAGCAAGTAGTTGTGTGAAAAGCAGCACGTGGTTCAGTATTAATGCATTAATTAATGTAGTGTTAAAGCCTTCAGAGTAACCAGTACTCTGTGCATTAATGCATCGCCATGCCATCATGTTGAAATGATCTCCTGCATTAATCCAAGATTCCCAATATGTTTTAAATGTATTGCTGCAATTTAATTTATTATGAGCATATATTTTGTAGTTTGTAGTATTTAAATGATTTGCTAATCATTGCACTCAGTTTTTAGTTTGCATGATATACTGTGACCAACATTTTTGTACTTGGAGTGGTAACAACATGTAGGATTGCATCAGTTAGTCAGTACTTTGATAAAATAGCACACACAGATATTATCTTTAAAAAGGCAGCTGCTAAGGAGAGACGTTAATCAATATAGGCATTATGTAAAACTTAAGCTACTCATAAGATATTGAGTAAGTGGCCTGAAGACCAGACGAGAGACGATAAATCAGCTCTAGTGGTTTCTGTAGCTGACCCTGCGCTCCGGTCTCTGCTGAGACAGGAAATTCTTATTCACAGAATGAAACAATACCACAAAAAGAACATCAGAACATCACTCGCAGATAACACCAATAACTGTTCAGAGATTCAGCTGTAACGACCGGACGAGTCTAAAGCCTTTGTAGAGCTCATCAGTGACATTGCCAAGGTAATTGTTCTTAGTGGAAAAATTCTATAGCTCAGTTAGTTCAATATTTCACTGTGGTGGGAGGATCCAAGGGCGTTTTGTAGTTAAAACGAGAAGCGTAAGATGATATGTCAGCAGTTCTCCTTATTGTCCCAGGTGTAAATGAACTAAGCAGAAATGGAAACATGTGGGGACTTTGCTGAAAGGTGAGATTTGTGCACACGTCTTTGAAGGTGTGCATCTGTGAACTCTAAAAGGCCCAAAGTTTGGACTTGAACTCAAACTCCTCTTGGTGCAGAGATGGTATCACTTAAGGTGACCGGTGTACACTAGCAAATAAACCCAGGATACCAACAAGACTTAAAGGCTCTGACACCAACCACTAGAATTACAAGATACTTAATCACTGATAATGTAACTTTGTAATTGTAAAAGCAATCTATGTATCCAGCTTTAAGAAATAAGGAAAATGCACTTCTTATGTATTTTTCCCCCTAATAATGAAGTAATTGGAATGAGCAGTTTGGATATGAGGCAGTGATTCATTCACATAGTTTTCAATAGCAAACCTCGGGGGCAAAAGTCAAATCATTATTTTTGCCTTTTCCAGCAGCAGGTTACATCTTCAAATGTATTTTCGATGTCTCCTATCTCTCCAGAAACGGAAAATGTTTGCCTGTGGCATATCCAAAGTTAAATCCAATTTTTCTGCCAACTGCGCTGGGTGCGCTGGACTGCAGCTGACTTAATATAAGTTCCAGTGAAGAAAAGGAGCCGAGAAGAGGATGGCATTTTGTGCAAATATTGGATTTTAGCAGTGGACTAGCAAAAATTTACTCATTCAGATTGCTGACTTCAAAAATAAGCTCTTATTGCCTGGCTAAGTTTCAGTCAAAACAGTTCCCAATCAGGGCGATTCTGCAGGCGGTGACAGAAATTTGACAGACTGTGACCTAATGTCATACTAGAAGGCTTTGCTTTCATATCAGGCGACTACTTATTGGCTCCTAAATGGGTATTTTTCTTAGTGCAAACTAGAAAATGATTAGATTATCAGTTTTATTTTTCTATGAACTTTAACAGATTCTGAATATAATCACAATACATTTAAAAGCACCAAGTCAGGCAGTTACATTTCTGTTTAGTCGTAAATAAAAATGGCCATTTTTTTTTTTTTTTTTTTACACGTGTTAATTTGGCCAAAAAACTTTATGGAATCAGATTCAGTTTTGCTGTTACTGCCGGTCAGTGAAACTCGGCATTACTTTCAAGTTCTCGTGCAGAAATGGACTCGCTAAGAGACTCCAGACTGTCAGCTCATTCCTTAACCTCCATCCTCTCTGCCGGTCCAGTTGCAGGGGTGCTTATCTTCTCGTTCAGCCGTGAATTTGCTGCCCTGAAATTGGCTTGGGGAACAAGGCACTAAAAATAGGGGGTGGGGTGACATTGATAATCTCTGCTAATGACACGTTAACAGTAGCTCGCTCCACAGGAGAGTGGCGGCTTTATCATGTGCAGCTGTCTAAAGCTGACAGTGTCTGCCTTGCACTACCCAGGGCCGCTGCTTTCTGCTGATGATTGCCACCCGAAAATTTGATGTGGGAAATGTCTCTTAGTCTATTTGGAAATGTGTAGTCCACTGATATAATGTGCTCCATTATAACTCTCTAAATCCAAGATGAGAAAGGTAATGACTATTCATGAAGAAATACTTTATTAGCTTTTCTTTTCTCTCTCTTTTCCCCCTCTAGGCCTTTGTCAGCGCCAAGCACGAAGAGGACAAGGTCATTGTGTTTGACAGGGCAAATGTGCTCTTTATCTTCAACTTCCACCCCAGTAAGAGCTTCCAGGACTACAAGGTGGCTGTAGAAGTTCCAGGAAAGTATCCTTCACATGCCTTTTTTTAATTTTAAATCTTCAGACTGTGGCTTTCCTCTGTTACACCACAGTGCACACTCAGTAATGTTGTCCTCGTTAGTTACTCCCTTTATATAATAACACGACTAATCTTTTGAGCTTGACAAATCACTAACTGACAATATTTCAACCAAGACAGTAATTGACTGCTAAAAGGGAGACTGAAATGGAAAGCTGGGAAACGCACGATCCGCACCGCTCAGCCGATATATGATCTGTTTTGGGGAAGGTGCTTCTTTTCTTGACATTATTTTACCCTGCTGGATAAATCTTCTCAACCCTGGGCTTTCTGTAAATTTTGAGCATTCCCCATAACTCCATTCTCCACCAAAATTGGATGTAGTAAAACAAACAGCTGGCCAAAGCCCCCCTCCCCAAAAAGATCGAATTAGTCTTGGTCTTAAATAAAAAAAAACCAATGAATTAAGTTTTAGATTGCTGGGCTCTGCAGTCTGAAGCAAACGCCATGTAACAGGAGGAGTATAATGGATACATTTTTCATGGGAATGGAGACTTTATAATAAGTCTCTGTTCTTTTGCCAGCTTCACTGTGTGTGACCTATTCCAAAAAGTAGCATTTTTATCACATCAGTTCAGGACTGATTCATCTCAGTTTCCTCCTTTGAGATTTGCTGTGGGTTACAGATTTCACTTGACAAGTGTCCAGTGTGCACGAAGCATCTATAAACAGACGTTTATTAATATATATATACAGAAGCTTTAGGTAAGGGACAAGAAGCTTTCAGTTGTTGTGTTTCTGTTTGTGATCCAAACACATTCATACAGATGTTGGTCCCATGCTGGTGAGTAGTTTGTGTTTAATGCAAAGAAGGATTCAGTTTGTTTAAACGTAATTTCTAATCTATCAGTTTAGATATGTGCAGCATACGTGGTGTTGTCCCCAGTGGTTAAGGCAGCAGAATAGCCAGTGGGATCCAGGATTGCACTTAAGCTAACCTGCTGTGCAGTAGTCTATTGAACAGTAGCTGTTTCCACAGGTTGGCTGTATAGGAGGGTGTTGCAGTGCTCGGCACTGTTTGGAGTTTGCATGTCATCTCGCTGTGCCTGTGTGAGTTTTCTTTGGGGACTTCAGTTTTCTCCCACAGTCGAAAGACACGCTTGTTAGCTTAATTGGTGAATGGTTGTCTGTCTCTCTTTATTAGCCTTACAAGAGCCTGGCAACCTGTCTAGGATGTACCTTGCATCTCACCCAGTGTCAGCTGGGATAGGCTCCAGCTTCTACCCCCACAGCCCCGTGACCCTGGATGGATGGATGGATGAATAAAACTGAAAAAATAAAACATAGAAACTGAAGACTTAACAGTATTCCCTGAAAGCCCCCTCCTGTCTGATCATTTCTTAGTAACATTTACATTTACTTTAATGGATTACACAGCAGCGGGGAATAAGTTTTATTACAGTAGAAGTCTTTCTGAAAGTGCTGTAACTAAGTTTAAGGATCTAATTCCTTCATTGTTATGCTCTTCAGTGCCATGTGCCAACACAGTGCAGAGCAGCTACCTAAACTCTGCTCCCAGTGAGGTCGATTATCTCGTCAATAATTTTACATCCTCACTGCGTATAACTTTGGATACTGTGGCTCCTCTGAAAAGGAAAGCTTCAAATCAGAAGTGCCTGACTCCGTGGTATAATTCACAAACGCACAGCTTAAAGCAGATAACCCGAAAGCTGGAGAGGGAATGGCGTCTCACTAAATTAGAAGATGCTCATTTAGCCTGGAAAAAAAGTTTGTTGCTCTATAAAAAAGCCCTCCGTAAAGCTAGGACATCTTACTATTCATCATTAATTGAAGAAAATAAGAACAACCCCAGGTTTCTTTTCAGCACTGTAGCCAGGCTGACAAAGAGTCAGAGCTCTGTAGAGCCGAGTATTCCTTTCACGTTAACTAGTAGTGACTTCATGGATTTCTTTACAAATAAAATTTTAGACATTAGAGAAAAAATTATTCATAACCATCTCAAAGATTATTCTTCATGTTCGGCTGCTTTCAGCACTGCTGGTATTTGTTTAGACTCTTTTGCTCCAGTTGATCTTTCAGAGTTAACTTCAATAGTTACTTCCTCCAAACCAGCAACATGTTTGTTAGATCCCATTCCTACTAGACTGTTCAAAGAAGTCTTTCCAATTATTGATGCTTCAATCTTAAAAATGATCAATCAGTCTTTATTAGTTGGCTATGTACCACAGACCTTCAAGGTGGCTGTAATTAAACCTCTGCTTAAAAAGCCATCACTTGACCCAGCTGTCTTAGCTAATTATAGGCCAATCTCCAACCTTCCTTTTCTCTCAAAGATTCTTGAAAGAGTAGTTGTAAAACAGCTAACTGATCATCTGCAGAGGAACGGTTTATTTGAAGAGTTTCAGTCAGGTTTCAGAATTCATCACAGTACAGAAACAGCATTAGTGAAGGTTACAAATGATCTTCTTAGAGCCTCTGACAGTGGACTCATCTCTGTTCTTGTCCTGTTGGACCTCAGTGCAGCTTTTGATACTGTTGACCATAACATTCTATTACAGAGATTAGAGCATACTATAGGTATTAAAGGTACTGCACTGCAGTGGTTTGAATCATATTTATCTCATAGACTCCAATTTGTTCATGTAAATGGGGAGTCTTCTTCACACACTAAGGTTAATTATGGAGTTCCACAGGGTTCTGTGCTAGGACCAATTTTATTTACATTATACATGCTTCCCTTAGGCAGTATTATTAGAAAGCACTGCATCAATTTTCATTGTTATGCAGATGATACTCAGCTTTACCTATCAATGAAGCCAGATGACACACATCAATTAGTTAAACTGCAGGAATGTCTTAAAGACATTAAGGCCTGGATGACCTCTAATTTCCTGCTTCTAAATTCAGATAAAACTGAAATTCTTGTTCTCGGCCCCACAAATCTTAGAAACATGGTGTCTAACCAGATACTTACTATGGATGGCATTACTTTGGCCTCCAGTAACACTGTGAGAAATCTTGGAGTCATTTTTGACCAGGATATGTCCTTCAATGCACATATTAAACAAATATGTAGGACCGCTTTTTTGCATTTGCGCAATATTTCTAAAATTAGAAACATCCTTTCTCAGAGTGATGCTGAAAAGCTCATTCATGCATTTATTACTTCTAGGCTGGATTATTGTAATTCATTATTATCAGGCTGTCCTAAAAGCTTCCTGAAAAGCCTTCAGCTGATCCAAAATGCTGCAGCTAGAGTCCTGACAGGGACTAGAAAGAGAGAGCATATTTCTCCCATATTGGCTTCTCTTCATTGGCTCCCTGTTAAATCTAGAATAGAATTTAAAATTCTTCTCCTCACATACAAGGTCTTGAATAATCAGGCACCATCTTATCTCAAAGACCTCATAGTACCATATCACCCCAACAGAGCACTTCGCTCTCAGACTGCTGGCTTACTTGTGGTTCCTCGGATACTTAAGAGTAGAATGGGAGGCAGAGCCTTCAGCTTTCAGGCGCCTCTTCTGTGGAACCAGCTTCCAGCTTGGATTCGGGAGACAGACACCCTCTCTATTTTTAAGATTAGGCTTAAAACTTTCCTTTATGATAAAGCTTATAGTTAGGGCTGGATCAGGTGACCCTGAACCATCCCTTAGTTATGCTGCTATAGGCCTAGTCTGCTGGGGGGTTCACATAATGCACTGTTTCTCATTCACCTTATTTACGTTGTTTATACTCCACTCTGCATTTAATCATTAATTGATATTAATCTCTGGCTCTCTTCCACAGCATGTCTTTCTCTCCCCTCAGCCCAACCGGTCGCGGCAGATGACTGCCCCTCCCTGAGCCTGGTTCTGCTGGAGGTTTCTTCCTGTTAAAAGGGAGTTTTTCCTTTCCACTGTCGCCAAGTGCTGCTCATAGGGGATCGTTTTGACTGTTGGGTTTTCTCTGTATTATTGTAGGGTCTTTACCCACAATACAAAGCACCTTGAGGCGACAGTTTGTTGTGATTTGGTGCTATATAAATAAAATTGAATTGAATTGAATTGAATTGAATGAATGAATGAATGAGCTGAATGAGTTTAAGATTAATCATAAACTGTTTAATCTTCACTGCTGACAATGAAGCTCAACATGGCTCTACATAAAACTCCAATAAGTGCATTTGGTATGAAAAGATTTTAGTGGATCAGACTTGATTTTAGTGGATCAGACTTGTTAAAATTAAATGTATCTTGTAAAGACCCGCAGCTTTAATGGCAGTGTTTTCTCTAGAGCTAGGACTTTTCTTGATATAATTTTAGCAGTTGCTGTTGAGGGGAATATGAGTCGGTTGTTTATAGTAGTGTTGTTATGCTATTAGAGAGAAGTAATAGCAGAGCCCAGTGATTCAGAAAGCATTCTCTTTAGCAGCACTAGCTGTCAGAAATTTAATGAGTCCCACAGTTGTGATTACAGCAGGCTTAATGATCAGGAATGTGAGCGGGGGACAGGAAGCTGACAGATTTGTATTTATTATAACGGACATCGCTCCCTTATGAGGCCCACTGTAGCTCACACCAACGGCTTCCCGGACGGATATGAAGCTGTGATGCATTTCCAGCTACGACTTAAATAATTTGATGGTGAGTCAAAACGCGAGACGGAGTTTGGTGGTTTTCTCTGGATGCCAGCAGTTCGGATTATTACACATGAGAAATTCTGTCTCAGATGGTAATGATTCGATTGGCTGACGTCGAGGGTTTTTAAACAGGAGTTATTCCTATTATTTCTGCATCGTTTTTCTTTTATTTAGATGGATAAGTGGTTGCCTCTGGCCAATAAGTGAAATAATGAAACTCTGTCAAACTGTAATAGAATATCATAAATGAAAACAGCATAACAGATGTGACATTATCACAATCAAAATCATTTCAGTGGGAATTATTATGCCTAATTGTGTTATTTGTAATTATCATATATAGTTACATACAGTAAATGTTTAGGTTACATTGTCATTGTCGTAGCATAAAAAAATGCGGTTGCAATCCCACCAAAGAACGGTTCCTATCTATTCTAGGTGTTAATGAGCACGCTATCAAATGTGAATATTGAGACAAAACATTAATCAAGTTTATGTGATGATTAAAAACCAAGAGAAGTAACCTCTAATATTTTAATATCATCTTTTAATTGTGAGCTCGTTTGATGTGCAGCGATGCCTTGTGTTTTTACTCTGCCTTGATCGGGTGAATCTTGGGCACAGCACTAATAGCCTTGCTTCACAGTGTCGGTAACATCGTTTTTGAGGGTTTATTTTCATTTAGATGCAACCACATCTTTTCCTCCTGGTGCTTCTTTTGATGTTTAAGGAGAGGCCTCAGACACTGGGTGGGTTGAGAGGAAATGCAAATAAATGTGAGGGCAAAGCTTTGCCTGTCATTATACAGCGAGGCGGTAAACACATAAAGGCAAATGTGCTGTGTGTGTGAGGAAGGTAAATGTGCCGTGTGTATGAGGAGATGCAGATCCTCCGATGGGAATGTGTGCAGAGGATCCAATTAGGCTAGAAGACAGATGAAAGTGCCACTCAGAGGCAGAGGAGGTAAACAAGACGAGCTCAAAGAGTCCAAAAGTGCTTTTTCATTACACTCAGCCGTCATATACTTAAACTTTCTTCTACCTGTGTGAGGGTCAGGGATGTCACGGTGGAGCTCTGCACCACTGCTGTATCTGGAAATAATAGCTAGATGCAGGTGACCATGCTGTGCACCACTGAAAATTGATCCAATACAGGATGTCATTTCCTTTGGCAATACAGCAAGTACCGTATTACATCAGAGGATGCCCCTCTCTAGCAAAAAAAAAAAAAAAATGTTACCTTCTTTTGGCCTCCATCTCATGTTGCGTGATTGCAAAGCATTTAAATAGATTTTCAGGTGTTTATTCTGGCGTCTTCCATAATTATGTTATCAGTTAAAAAATAAGCACAATGTTGCCTTAATAGCAAAGATATCACCAGGTCTGAATAACTCGTCAGCACAACTGAACACTGGAAAATAGTTGTCAATGTAGCAGCAACAGTGTAACAGTTTTATTCTCTGAGATACGATGCAAAACTGAAATTCTGCGCTATAGTAATCCCTCCATATTCGAGCCGTTCGTCCTCTTCATATTTCTTAGACCTGCTTCTTTTAATTGTTCTCTTTGGAACGTGTGTTTGTTTCCCTCTAAGAACAGCAGTGAAAGTAAAGTGAGGCACCTCACCTAAAAAAATTGTTGCCCATTAAAATGCAGTCAATGTCAGGTTTTTCGACAGGCACTCAAGCCGTCGGTGATTTTTATTATTTTCTCTCCGAATCGTGGTGGACACCTTCTTCAGGCAGTGGTCTTTATCTGGCTGGTTAGAGTATTTGAAATCCCGGTTGGATCCTGTCATGAAAGCTGTAGCTGACAGGGCTGATTGGTCTTTGATTTACACTGTGCCAATAGGCAGTTGCGATTGTGTCAGGTCATCATTTTACTTTCCTGTCTGAGCTGCTCCCAGAATGCCATTTGGGATAATTCAACTACAGGTGTAGTGACACTAACTGACTAACTATGCATGAGTGAAAATAACGTGCTCTGATATTATCTATAATATTCCAGGTGAGGTTTCTGGGGAAAAAAAAAAAGCAAATGTTCATCCATTTCTTTTTAATGCAGCTCTTCGCAGACTGCTGTAAGATAAATGGAGATGTGGCTGCGTGGTGTTCCATTAGGTCGTAACTCTAACAGATATCATCCACAGACATCCTCATCAGTCCAGAGGCCTAATCTCTGATTCCAGAAGATGTTCAAATGCTGTAGACAGATAGAGGAGCTGCTTTATTTCAGGCATTAAAGGCGAGTTAAACTCCTTGGGTTTTATTTTTGTACTGTTGGCTGTCGTTTCTCACGTTTATGATAGCATTGTACTCAGTAAGGTAATCCCTGAGTTCTGGAAACAGACTGATTATTATCAAAAGTATGTTGAGGCAAGAAACGTGAGCAGGCGGACGATAAGAGAGGCTGTAAACAAACGGTTTGACCAAATTATCTAAATAAACCTCGGCCCAATCTGCATCCCACTAAAGCTCTATAACATGTATGATATTAGTATGGCACTGCCTTTTAAGGTGCTATCTGCAGTACCAGGTACACTGATAGGAATACATAAATCAGCTACCAGGTGCACGAACAATAATCTGCAGCTAAAGACAGCAAATCCTTTGTCATTTAATCTCACTTATTTAAGGTGTTCATAAAGTCCAGTTCTGTTATCCGAAATCACCGTTATTCAATAATCTTTAACCAAGCTAATCATGAAAAATGAACCCAGAAATGTACATTGGAATATTATGAATATTATGTTTATTTACATACAAAGCTACACTTCTAGATAAGAAAAGGGAAAAATACTCTGAGTACAAACATGTTTGTTTAAATGTAACTAATCTGACTCAGGAACAGCACATTTTCTATGCAAATATGTAATTTAATTTTTAAATTAAAACTAATCTTTGCCACCTCAACAAAAAGTATGACAAAGATATTTTTGGATCACCTCAAAGTGTAAAAATGAAACTAAGCTGTAAATTTAAAAAAACAAAAAAAAACCTTTAAATCATACTTTTTTATATATGAAGTGATAGAATTTAAATGCGTTTTATTTTTATTTTATAGCAATATTCTTTAAAGCTTCCTCTTTGCATCAGTTGGCTCAAGCTGCCTCAACATTTTCCGTCACAAAGGAATCATTTCTTCCACTCTGATGAAACTTGCACCAGCTGAGCGGCAAGCCGGGTAAAAATCGACTCTGAAAAAGGCAGGATATTTAGGAGGCTTACAAGGCCGTGCCACATTCTCCAGATGTGCCCATGCCGCTCGCTCTGCTCTTGTTTACCCTCACTGGGGTGCTATTACTTTCATATGTTTTTTTTTTTTTTGGGGGGGGGGGGGGTGAGTTGATGGAGAAACTAAGTGGTGGTGTGATCTGCGATCGTGGCCATGCCAAGATTGTTTTCAGGTCATCAATGACTCGAATCGTCTAGCTTCAGACTGCCTTTCTGCTCATTGGGCAAAATTGATTGTGTTCTTTAATCTTCTCCTTTATTCACACAGGCTGTATTGATTACAGTACTGTAAGCTGTTGTTGCCGCCATCTGCAGCCACTAACAAAGATGTAATCGCTCAAAGCATCCAACTACCAATTTGTGCCAGTTTTCACCTCCTTTCAGAGAAATTTGCCAGAGACCTGCGAACCATTTCCAGCATGCACTCTGTGCCATAGAAACACATACGGTGTGTATATATGGAAGGAAGGAAGGAGCACTGCAGTGCTGCTCGCGCTCCAAATCTGTTCTGAAACATCCTATTGGAATATTTACAGTTCGCAACCTTATTACATTCACTCAGTTGGGAAGTTTTTTTGCATTATTTGTATTAGAAAGATTAAAGTTTCACACATCACATCATGTATCCAGTTTCCCAGAAGCATTATAGTGCCTGAGAGAATATTTCTGTTTTTTGGGTTTGTTTTTTTTTAGATGGGTATTGCAAAGCCTCCTTTTGCAGAATGAGTTTGCTCTGTCAATAAATCACCATAGTGGCAAGTTGAGCAGAGGAGGTGTGGAGGAAGGGATCTTTCTCTGGAGCAGAAACAATGCACAGAGGAGAACTTCTTTTTAATCATCACTATCAAAGCAGACAAGCAGAATTTTTCAGGGCTGAACGAGGCAGCGTTTGAGCATCATGCTAAAACTCGGGAATGTCGCCTCTGGGTAGATAAGGTGATTATTCAGCCAGCTAATTAAGGGGTTGTTTGCATGTTTATCCCGTTCTCCTGTTGTAGTTCGACTCTTTATAGTTCCCAATCCTGAGATACACGATTGTTTAATGTGCAGCACGGATGTTTGCAGGTCTTTACATCAGCATGGACATGATGGCGACCGAGCATTATTGACTGGTGGGAAGTTTTTAGATTAGAAATACAGTACTGAGCAAGGCTGTTGCACTGAAGTAGTCTTCAGGAATAGTTCTCCAAGCTTCTTAGAGGGCATTCAGAGCTCTTCTTTGGATGCTTCTTCCTTTTGTTCAGTTCCCTCTCTGTGCTGAGATGATCCCACGCTGCTTCTGTAATGTTGAGGTCCGGGCTCTGGGGGGGGCCAATCCACGACTGCTAGTGTCGCACTGTGTGTTTTTCCATCCAGGGATTCTTTTACTGCATTGGAAGCATGTCTAGCCTGCAGATACTTACTGCTGTACCTCTCTCCTGACCTCCCCTGTACGCACTGATTATGATTTGAACCAAAAATTTGAAATTTGGATTCATCACTCCATAAGACCCGTTGCCAGTTCCTGTGTAATTAGACACGCCTCAGACTTCTCGACAGCCACCCTTCCATTGAGAGCATGTCTGATGAGACTTCAGTGAAGTGAAGTCTGGCTCCTTGGAAGCAAAATAAAAAGAAATGAAGGTTGACTCAATACTTTTGCACAGTACTGTATGTACTATACATTTATATGTTTGTCAAAGTGCACTTTCTTTCATTTTTAAATCCAGTTTTTAAAAAAAAATTCTCTGACATTAATAACAGCCCTGCAACTAATTCTGACACCCATCCTTTCTCAGTTTTTATTTTTTGTAAAGTAACAACACGGGCATCGTGCTCACGTCAAGCAGTTTAAGAAATAAAGGAGGGCTTTTCTAAAACTCTCCCTGGAAGGCTGATTCTGGCTCTTTAACAATATCAGCCTCACATTAGGCAGTATTCTAGATTTCCCACAGCTGAAGGCCATAATTACTCATGTTATCAATTTGATGTTGCACTTCTGCAAAAATGTGAATCTATACTGAGCACATAACACGACTTGCGTATTTTATTTCATCCAGTGTCCTTCTGCATTGGTTTGTTTTTAAGAGCCGTGCAGATTTCATGGTGTTATTCAGTGTCTGAGTCCTTTTATTTCACAAGGACAGCGGGGAGAGTGTGCTAAAAGAAGGTAAAGGTGGCATCACAGGGATGCAGCATCCATGCATCCATACATGCGCTACCTGCAGCTCTTGTAAACGTCGACACAGATGTTTACATTTTCCTTTTTGACTATTTCTTTATGGAAATTGGTGCTTGAACCACCACATCCCCTCACCCTCTGTGGCGCTCATCATTTTTTTTTTTTTTTTTATGACTAGGCAGGACTCACTGGGACTTCTTTTTTTGGAAAATCATCAAAAAATATATAAAAGATAAGCTTTATCTTCCATATACAGTGCTCGTATGCTAAAAATGAGAACTGATTGCAGTGTTTGTTTGGCTAGTCTCAGATTTAAACATGTACATCTGCTAAATACTAACCTGAGTGGGCTTGAACACCTTGGCTGACTGAATATTATTTTGCAGTATTTAGACGAGTCTGTGGTGATTTGCTGAGTTCTTGACTCGAATCAGTCTTTTTCTCTTGTCAAGTTGTAAAACAACAGACTATGAACAAGTCCAAGAGGAGGAGAGAATATTCTTTTATGATCTCTGCTGTGTATCTGTTGTCACCCATTTGGATCACTTTCTTTTTAATTATTAAATTCATTATTGATGCAGTGAATTGGATAAATCAGAGATGCGGGCTGGATGGTTGAGCCGCGGTGAATCACTTCTCTGTTTATGTTAATTTCAGGCAGCGTTGTCCTCATCTGTTCGGGCTGCGCGCTGTCACTTTGCTGTGCTGCGAGGAAGAGAGAAGGGCTGATGGATGTGAGGATTTCAATGAGTATAAACCAGCTGAGCACTGCCGAACCAAATCTGCACACCAAAAGCACCTGTGCTAAAACTCCTCCTGCGCTTCTTAGGTCTTCAATCTCATAAGCTAGTTTCCCACTGCTGTTGTGCCTTAACCTCAATCTTTGCCAGATACAAAATCAAGCTGGATTCAGATGCGGCTCAGTATGGAGGTCACGGACGGCTGGACCCCAACACAGAGTTCTTCACACAGCCTGAACCCTTCAATGGCCGCTCCAACTCCCTTCAGGTAAATACCTGCGGCATCACATTCAGTGACTTATATCTTATATCTAGATGTAGAGCAGACTACAATTGCAGTCTCTAGACCACTTTTCTAATAACCTATGCTGCACCACCGTCACCGTTTTGGAGGTTGTTGTACATTCGTGCTGAAAGACTTGACAAAATTAAGCATTACTCAGAAATGTCAGCGCGCATACTAAATCACTTTTGAGTGTGCTGTTGATAGGCACTATTGTCCCACAATGCAGTGCACATATGTAGGCTAATGGAGAAGTTGCCCACAGCTGAAAAACATCAAAAGGAGTTGTGGGTGGGTGATGAGAGAAGGAGACAAACATTCTTCTTTGTTGTTGTTACCAAATTAATTTAGCTCGTAGCATTACAAAGTCACTTGTCTCACATCAGTTGCTTTTATTACAAAAGTATAACAAATATTACAAAAGTGCAACCCCCCCCCCCCCCCCCCAAAAAAAAGCAGTTTCAAGAACACAAAGTGCTGAATTTCTTCTTCTCCTCCTGTGAATTATATCTCTCTGTAATACACAAAATCTCTCTGTTTGTGTCTTTCTTTGGCTGCCAGCACTTACACAATCACACGATGAGTAACTTGGCACACAGGTGCATCTTACCGTAGGCCCCTGGAGGGTCTTATCTGTATCGGCTGTTATGACATCATCAGCAATGGGCTAAAACTGGCCTCTTTTTTAGCATTTAGGCACCTACAAAACTTTATGAAAGCATCCTTTCATTTTCATTTCATGACCGTAGCGTCTCATTTATATCCAGAACAGCTGAATTAGACATGATATATTATCAAGTCATCGTGTTGCCTAGCACCCACCTAGCAACAGGTTAAAATGACCCATTTTTACCAAATAAACAGCACCTACCACTCATACACTTAATCACAAGTTTTTCTCAATGTGATTAAGTAGATCAGTTTATCAATGGCACGAACAGGCTGAACAATACTGTGTCATGGGTATGTCTCTGTATGTAAGGGTCAAAGGTGAAAACCCAGCTCTGAGTGTTTGTGATCGTTTGGCCCTCTGGAAAATAGACACAATTGGGGAAGTTGAGGAAGACTTCTCAGCTTTAGCACCACGTCCACAGATGAAATTTAAAACTCTACCATGCGAGTATGTTAACAAGATGGGTGTTGGACTCCATCAGGGCTGCCCTTTGTCACCGAGTCTGTTCATAATTGTTATGGACAGAATTTCTAGGCGTAACCAGGTGGCACAAGGCTTCCACCTCCGTGGCCTCAGAATCTCGTCTCTGCTCTTTGCGGATGATGCGGTCCTGTTGGCTTCATCGAGTGGTGGCCTCCAGCTCGCAGTGGAACGGTTCACAGCCGAGTGTGAAGCGGCCGGCATGAGAATCAGCACCTCTAAGTCTGAGGCTGTGGTCCTCAGCCGGAAAAGGGTGGAGTGCCCTCTCCTGGTCAGGGACCAGTTGCTGCCCCAGATGGAGGAGTTCAAGTATCTTTTTTTATGAGTGACGGGAGACTAACTGATGGCTCGGGGCTGCATCTGCAGTGATGCGGACGCTGCACCGGTCTGTCGTGGTGAAGAGGGAGCTGAGCATAAAAGCGAAGCTGTCGATTTACCGATCGATCTACATCCATACCCTCACCTATGGTAATGAGCTTTGGGTAGTGACCGAAAGAACGAGATTGCAAATACAAGCGGCAGAAATGAGCTTCCTCTGAAGGGTGGCTGGCCTCTCCCTTAGAGATAGGGTGAGGAGTGCAGCCACTTGGGAGGGGTTCAGAGTAGAGCCGCTGCTCCTCTACATAGAAAGGAGCCAGATAAGGTGGCCCAGGCATCTGACTAGGATGCCTCCTGGGCGCGGTGTTCTGGGCATGTCCGACCGGGAGGAGGCCCCGAGGCAGACCCAGGACACGCTGGAGAGGTTATATCACTCGGCTACCCTGGGAACGCCATGGAGTCCCCCCCGAGGACCTGGAGGAGGTGGCTGGAGAGAAGGAGGTCTGGGTGTCTCGGCTTAGGCTGCTGCTCCCGCGACCCGGCCCCAGATAAGCAGAAGAAAATGCACTGCAGGTGGGGCGCAGATGACCAGGTGAAACACACAAAATGAAACTGATTTTGAATAAATGTGTCAAGGATTGATTAAACGCTGTGGGGGTCTGTGGCCTGAGCTTTCTTCATCTGGAGTGTGGGACATTCACCCGTGGCTCAAATGTCGGCTACTGTTAGATGGCAATTGAATAGAATGCTTTTATTGTCATTATACAGGATGTACGATGAGACTGGAGAGAAAAACTTTAATTTCTTTGGAGAACTTGCAATATTTTATATATATTTTATATTTATTTTATCGTCTGCAAAACATAGTAAAGCACTGTAAAACCATGGGATGACAGAAATTACCTGCATTATGTTTGGTTTTACAGTTTAGTGTGTGTGTGTGTAGGGGGGGGGTGCAGGGACATTTTGCAACTGCATACAAAATGCGATGAAAAGCTGTCTGCGTGCTCATGTTTTGTCCTTTCATGTTTTATGTTTAATTTCACAAATCATTTTAATTAGCCTGAAATGGGTTTTGTAGTGAGAGGATCTTTCGAAGCCTTTCTAATGAGGTTTAAGTGTGCTGGGATGAAAGAGGGCTGCTTGTTCTGGCAAAAAGCCACAGTTTCCCTGGTCTGGGACTCTCAGCTTAACAACACCAATATAATTTAGTATCTTGTTGATTAGCGTGATTATTTTTTTTAATACAATATTTAATACACTATCAAGAAAATATAGTTCTACATCTAAAAATAAATAAATAAAGGCTAGATCCCCACCAGGGGCCAGTTCCTGTTGTTTGGGGTCTCCACAGTGCTCAGCTTTGTTTGTGCATATCATATTTGGCTGCTATGCATTCACTCTGCTCATGCTGGCAGCTCTCCTGGAGTCAGTGAACGTTATGTGAATCTGATATCTACGGCTCTTTCACATTTCACAGCAAACAATGTGCATTATTCATGGTGCTAGAACTTACCTTTTTCATGTGCGCACCACTTAAGCTTGCGCGGCATCATGGAGGGGAGAAAAATGTCTGGGAGAACGAACCACTGGGCTTCCATCATGAAGACTGCTTAAGGCTAATACCATGAAATAAGTCTGTCCTTGAAATATAGAAAGAAACACTGATATGCATTTTAAGCAGGGTGCTCGAGGATCTTCCTCTTGTTTGCCTTCCTTTTTATTTTCCTGATGTTTTTTTTTTCTTTATTAAAATGCTGAAAGCCAATAAGATGTTTATTAATAAAGTCAGGAATAAATTAAGCGAGCATCACCGCAGACGCCTCAAATGTGCACGACTGATTGCATGCTACATCTTATGCTAATGAATCCAATTAATGCATGAGGACAGTGATGTCTGTGAAGTGGTCTGCAGAGTCATCATCTCCTTCTGTGTGTGTGTGTGTGTGTGTTTTTTCTTCACTGCGTTTATTAGATTAAACATTTTGAGGCAGTACTTAAGTCCTCTCACTCGGTACCAGAGTTGACGTAGCACCTGATGAGGTGTTTGTGTATCTGAACTCCGCTTGAACTTCCTCAGATCAATACTGAAAGTGTTGCAGTTAATGGATAGAGGATATTACTCGATATTAAGAGTTGGACGGAGCACTTTAATGCATCAAAAATGTGTTTGGCAAAGCTCGCGCTACTATTAAGAGCATCAATTCAGCTTTATTTAAGATTCTGTCGACCCCGGTTTAAAAGCCTCTTCTTCTTTCACGCAGACAGTGATCCTCCATCGTATTAACTTAGGTTTCATCAGTTAAGGACGCAAAATTCCACAATCTCTTAAATCTTTTCTAACTCTTATTAATTCAAACACTGCTGCTTCACCCACATCCCTCTTGGCCAAAATGTGAAGTTTAGTTAACAAGTCATCTGCTAATTTTGGCACCATCATAGATTAATGGGGAATGAAAGGAAGTGAGAGGGATGGCGCCGACAGAGAGGGAGGAAGAAGGCAAGCGGGGACCCTTCATACTGTATATCCTTTATAGGCTCCTTCGTAGAGATTGCACAGCGAGACTGTAGTCTTGCATAAAGATGCTTTTCTCCTCCTCCTCCTCACACCTACCTGGTTATGACAAGAATAATCAGACAAGAGCCTCTGTGGGGGCTGCGAGAGGTGCCCACACCATCCATGTTTTATTTAACAACTTTTGCTTTCAAAGTCTGCACAAACTTGGTTTCTCCTGTCTTTTTAATGGGTCTGTCAGTTCTCCAGCTTTCTCGTTACAGTGTGATAATAAACTCTCATATCCTCCAAGAACGCATCACACCTCAGACTGAGAATGCACATAATTGGATTAAGCCTGAGTCTTCTGCATCCTGGTAACATGTTGGGTTGTGAGGAGCACCGTGTGACTGTAGCGCCCTGTGTCTACAAATCTGGTCCTGGACTCTTATCATTCGGCATCTCTTTAGCCCTTCCGGTCTGACCCCTTTTTCATCATACAGTATATTTGTAAGTTATATGCCATCTTAATAAGGTATTGCCATGCAGGATAAATAGCCTTTTGTTAGGGACAGCTGTACTAAAAAGTAGCAGGACACAAGCTGTTTGCAGAAGCACAAAGAAGCAGGCAACACTGAGGAGCAGAAACATTAGCCAGGTTAACTGAGTGCATTTTTTTTTTTTCAAAACTGCAATGCATAAGATTGCCATCACTTCAAAACTGGCAGAAAACTGACTTTACTGCATCCATGTACAGTCAGGATCAGACCTGGTCTTTATAGAAGAATTTTTTTTTTCCAAAAAGGCCATTCCTCTGATGTGGAAACAAAAAAAAAAAGCTTTGTTTCTCCACCAAAAAGCTTGAAAGCACTCTGAGGATGAGTGCCTCAAGGAAACAGTGAAGCATTTCTGCATTTTGCCAAAGGTCAGAACTGGTTTTACAGTTTGTTTGTTTTTTCGTTTTTTTTAATGCAACAAGCAATACCATGAAGGAGGCTTCTTACTGGTTCCAAAATTCATTCTGCAGACAGATGATGTCAGACAGATTCATAAAAGAATAGTGTATCCTGCACGGCTCACATCATGAAGAGAGGCGGCGCCTGCATCCATCTATTCAGGACTTGCATGTCCTGCACCTTTAAAGAACTTTGCACATCTCTTTTACATTTAATTTCCATGCACCAAATACTAATTTCATCGGGGGTTTCCTGTTACTTTACTACAGCTTGCATGAACTTAAATGATAAACAAATACTATTCATAGTTTTTTATTTTTTTAAAGTATCGTCATGTAAGTCCTTAAAGCTTTCCCGCAGACAACAGGACTGTTTAAATTGTGCATATTTAAATGGCACATATTTGTCGTATAAAATATAAAAGTACTTCTCTGTTTAACATGTGGGACATCTTTAAAAGCGTGTGTGTGTAATCAGCCGTATTTAATTTTATCCACATTGTGAAAAGAGCGACTGTTTGAACAGCCTGCCATGAAGCTGCTTATGCAGATAAAAAAATAACATAAAATGACACCCTGGTATCCTCAGCAGGCTTTTCATGGGAATCGCGTACATCAAGAAGTGCCGCTGCTGAACATTTAGAGCTCATTCATTTAGCAGGACACATTTTAAACAGTCACAGAATAAAATTTCCCCAAGAGAAGAAACTTATTATAGATGACCCCCTTCGGGTACGCGTCACACGCGCAGTTTTGTTTGGGTGTTATAATGTCAGAGATGTAATGCTAAGAAACGCTGGTGAATAATTAGCCGCATCAGAACCTTTTGATAAACTTTGTGTGCTTCAAAGGGGTTGTCGTCTTTGACAGTTTCACAAAAAAGAAATTAAGCTGAAATGAAAAAGGGAAATAAGAGAGCAGAGCGAGCTTGTGGCAAATGATCAAAAGATGTACGTTTCCATCAGTGAGATCTAACACCTGATGTTGATGAGCAAGTAGGAACTAACAGAAACTGTGACACGGCATAAGGGGGACCTACTTAACACTTTTACATATAAATATCTATGTATGTATCTATTTTTTCTGAACTGTGCGCGTTACAGTTATATGATGAATATGTCCTTGAAGACCACTCTCGGCTCAAATTTTGTCATTTTAAACAAAAATGTTACAATAACTGTTGACAAATTACATACACTGTCCCACACGACCGTCTCTATTGTTTACATAGACTGGTCTGAAATATTCCGCGAGCGGCAGCTGTCTGGCAAAAAAGCCTCATTGATGCCAGAGGTTAGAGGACAGTAGCCGGACTGCTTCAAGCCGACAGGAAGGCAACAGCGGCCACTCGTTATATCAAAGGTGCAGAAGGGCTACAGCAGCAGAAGACCACACTGAGTCCCGGAAACTCTGCTGCGACACGGTGGGGGTCAGACGTCGACATAAACAACGTGAAAGTATGAATCCGTCCTGCTTTGTGTGAGCGATGCTGGAGGAGGTGGTGGTGGTGGTGGTGTAATGTGTGGGGTCTGTTTTCTTGGCACGCTCTGGGCCCATCAGCAGCAACCGAGCACAGTTTAAACACCACAGCCTACCCGAGTGTTGCTGCTGACCATGTCCGTCCCTTTATGACTCATTTGAGTTCACTGCACTCAAATGGCCTCCAGAGTCACCAGATTTCAGTCCAATAGAGCAGCTTTGGGATTTGGTAGAATGGGAGATTAACATGGGAAATGGACTGGTTCGTATATCGCACTCTCCTGCTCCAGCAAGTTGTAACTAACAAAGTGACTACTGAGTGTATGTTGAACAATTCACTCAAAGGCTGTTTAAAGCAGGGGTCTGCAGATAATCTTAAGGGTAGCATTTGTATTTGAAGGCTCTAGCGATGCAGCTCTCTTGATAAATGTATATAGAGATATACAGATGAAGTACTAAATATCAATACAGCTGTCTTTCAGAAATGATGCTGCTTAGCGTGATGTTCACATTTCTCTTGAAAATAATCTACAAATTGGAGCCTTAGCTGTAAACAGAGTCAGGTATAATTCTTTAGGTCTTCGGTTCAGTTACTCATCCAAGTCAGGTTTGTTTTGTTACCCTGTCAGATCCTTGGACTTGGCCTAAAGTACAACTTACATGTACACAAGTGTTTACAGGGAGTTGATACTTGTTAAGTGAGTAATGGAGCCAAACAGAGACATGTCTGGAGAGTTAAAGTGCACCGATAGCCTATAGTCAGGGCAGTCCTCTAGCTGTGCGCTGGGGTCTGGAGACAGGGTGGATGATATGTTCCTGTGAAGCAGCTCATGAATCCTTTATCAGCGTGTTTGAACATTGATCAGATTTAGTATTAGCCCAAAGGCTGGAGTCTGTCCTGCAGAATCCAAATTCTCACATGTGAGCTATAAGGCAGAGTTCACCACAGAAGAAGTCAAGAAAGGACAAACAGCCAAGCTTTTTTTTTTCTTTCTAATTCAGTACCTCACAAACAAAATATTGTCATATTGTGTATTATTGTGTCCTTTCCTTTGCAGTTCCCATGCATTGCTGCAACGAGCAGCAGCATGTGTGCATTGGCCGGATGTGCTGTCATTAGTTTTTGATTTTTAGTTTTATGTTTTTGCTCAGCTCGTTCCTGGACTGCGTTTCCTCATTTAGGTACATTTTTGGCTCATCCGGCGAAGGGTCGATGAGCTCATCGACCCGTTAGGTGCCAGTGATCACCTAATGGGTCTTCACCTAAATCACGGTCACGGTTGCGTTTGTGGTTTTATGGCCACTTTTCATGTGTTCACATATATTCACGCTTTTTGTGGTCCTGGTTACTCCTGAACTCCTGAAGTCAGTGGTGAATGAGATGAATTTGTCCTGGATGTGACTGTCTTGATGGTGAGTCAGGTTACTGTCTGAATATGTTTTAGTTTAATTTTCACGAGTTTCAGTGTTATGGAGGATAATTGTCAGGGCGTTTTGTTCAGAGGTTTAAACTATGATATGTATTGCAATGCAAACACAACACCTTCTGAAGGTCACTGGCAGTCACGTCTCAGCAGACGGTGACAAATTTGATCACGCCGGGAAAGATTAATGCTAAATAGGTTTTCTGTCATTTCTGCATCATTTTAGCTAGTTATGAGTACTTAAGCAGGTCTAGTTCGGCTGTGCATTTTATTTATATTTATAAATATATGCATATAAAAGGAAGTATTTGATGGCATTTTTCGCTTTCTGGTCTCCAGTGTGTTCATAACAGTATGTCAGGTATGTATGTGCCTAACGATGGAAGGAGTAATATGCTAATTAGAATGTCTTCCACTAATTGCTGTGCCAACACTTGAGAGTATCTGCTGGTCCTTTTTTTTTTTCACAGATTCATTTATAATTTGTCACTATTTCTGTCTGTTTGGTGGAAATAAAAGCTGTTGACATATTCCAGGTTAGACGCAGTGGTAGCTTTTGTCTAAACAGGTGCAGTGATTCATTCTGCCTTTCCTTCTCTCTGCGGCGCTTCTGTATGGAGACTCTCCCACTGTGACTGTTTAATTAGTCACCAGTGTCTGTGTCAGTGTTCCAGCGCCGGGCTGCTCCACTCCCTCGGTGGCAAACTGTTGCCAAAGAAGCACATCCACAGTAAGCTGAGATCCACTGATGCTGAGGGGCGACTTGAAGAGTTCAGGGGGTGATTGAATTGTTTACAGCTCTGCTGGCTTTTTTAGATTTCTGTTGGGAAATATAGCATCATTTATGCCTGCTCGGCTTTTCCTTTGGCATAAATCTGAAATGACTAATGGTACACGGTGGCTTCTTGCTGCCAAATGACACTGCGAATATCAAACGGATTGATCAAAGACTTTATTAGCTCCTTTTTCGTGCTATATATATATATACACATATGCATTTCAAGTCTTTTCCCTCTGTTTGTTCTTTTTCCCCGACATGTTTCTTCTTTAGCCCGGTGAACTCAGATTCTTTTAGAATTACATTATATCTGAAGAGCATTACAGATTTCCACTTGATTCACAGTCCAATGTTTAGAGATGATGAAACTACTGCATTGATTAGAGAGTTCAGAAATTAAAATTTGGGAGTGCGCCTCCACTTCTGGCAAGATGACTCATTTGCAGATTGTTCAGTTCAATGCACATGCTTTGAATAGAATGCAAATTTAATTATATGTTTTTAGACAGATGTAGTCCACCACTTCACAGAGACAGATTTAAGCAGACACCTCTCCTCATCGCTGACACCACTGCCACCCAGTGTAGCTGCAGTTCTGTCACACTTAAAATATACTTTCCTCCCAGTTGTCTTCGACCGAGACTGTGGTGCTGATCTGGAGTTCCCTTTCTGCTGATATGTGAATATAATTCTATCCCGTCCTCTTCCTCACGTTCCTTTTTTTCCCTATTCTGCTCCCCTTTGTTTAGCCGTCACGTCGACCCTGAATGTGAGATTGTGTCCGGCCGTCACGGCACCACCTTCTGAATTCACTTCTCACTACTTAAAAGAATGAACCTGAAGAAAACTGGGTGATCTTGTTAATATAGTCTCGAGTGCTTGAAAAGAAGGCAACTGCAGAGTCCCGGGTGTTTAACCCCTTGGATCGTGTAAGTCGTCACATGCGCGCGGGGCATCCTTGTGCTCGTGTGATGACTCAACGACCCTCAAGACTGCCTCTTGCACGAGAGGTGAAATGTCCTCACGAACCTAAAGAAGTCCAGTTGCGTTTTTTTTTTCTTTCTTTCTTTCTTCAAGCACGCAAGACTACCATGACCTGGATGACTGAGACATCTAGTTAATGTCATTAATCTTCAGCTGTCATCTCACTTTTCTCCCCACTTTCTCCCCTGCTGCTGTGTTTCTCTTTCTCTCTCAGGTCTACATCCCCTGCAGAACAGCTATTGTCCTGGCCAACGAGGAGATAGATTACTGTTATTAGAGGATGATTGTCTCCACAGAGATCGGGATTGAGAATGGATTCCAAACTCAGACTGAGTGTTAACAATCACCTTCATCTTAATGTCAACCTTGCACACCACCCAAACCTGCTTTTTTGTGTTTGAGCCTTTTTCTAAATGGGGAAATAGCATCGCAGGCCTGTGTGCTTTCAAACACCATCTGCAACCTAAGACGCCGTGTAACCCCATTTACCACAGATTGGTCCATTTGGGAAGTGTCCAGCCTAACCAGCAGCTAGATGCTCAAATTCAAAACCCTGCCGAGTGCATCCACCACTAGCCAGCAGCCATTTATAGGTACTCTTGCATTTGACAGATCATCTGAAATACATGAACAGCAACTGTGTCAGAGGAAAGCAGCAGCATAAAAACCAGGATTCATTTATTAAAACATAATACAAGCTCAGGAATGTTGAGTGTGTTTAAATACAGCACGGTAGGCTTTTAATTTTGTGTTTAAATATAACTAACATTATAGTTGCACAGAGAAGGCGAGATGACTTGAATATCAAAATGTGCAGGTGAGCTATTTAATCGCCGCTGTTGTGTCTTTGTTCATTTACACTGTGGGACATTGTGGGTATAAAAATATATTGTAATTTGCACAATGCAATAAACTGCTTTGAATTACTGTACTTTTTAACGAGTATGTAAAACCGTTGTGTTGCAATGTTTGAATTTATGCAGCTACTGGGAGCATTTAAGTGGTTATTTATGGCTCAGTTATTAAGCCACTAATTTGCAGCTAAAGCACTGATAAAATCACTTAATTTGAAGTGTTCAGTGTGTTGCATAATACGCAAGCAACATTTGGCTGAATTAGGCCATTTTCCCCACTTTGTGTAACACATTGCATCGTTTTCTCCCACACTACATCACATTAGAGCAGTTTATGAATTTTACGTTACGCCGTGCCGCAATCGACTGGAAGAGCCAAACTGCTGAAGATCAGTGTGTCCTTTTGTGTTAGGGAAGACAAGGATGACTCACACACTTGACTACTAGGATATGATTTATGTGCACCGTGTTCATTAGGCATTCCTCTGGGAATATTCCAGAAAAACACAGGAGCGGCCTAAATTCACGCAGAGCACCGCACGTGCCTCTTCCAATTAGCTGCGACTTCTGTGACTTTTGTTGCAACTCAGTTGATGATTGAAAATCTCAAAGAGCAGCCGCGCTCCTCGTTCTGTTATAGAATCCATCACAGTTGCTATGAGAGATGGTTATTAGTTAACTAAACCACCACAACAGGTGACTGCTGAACTCACCTGTAAAAATGTCATCACATGTTTTTGGCCTTCTTCCGGTCGTTCTGCGGTCTTGTTTCTCCTCCTCCTTAAAGTTGCCGTATAAAAAGGTGCATTTCTGTCCATTTTAAGCATTTTCTGCATGTTTTATCAAATCAGCACTCGGCAGAAGGGAAACGAGATGACTTGATAAAGCAAATTCCTGCCATTGATACTGGGATTCTGTCATCCTCACCTGCAGCATTATTTCAGATTCAGGGTCATTTAACCGCCGCGTATTGTAGCTTATGGCAGGTTTTGATGTGTGTCCCATGCAGCTGGAAAAAAAAACACATTAATTTTCAGCACCACCCGTGTGTGTGTGTAGCCAAAAGTGTCATGAGCGTGTCATTTCTTTCTGTGTAAAATCAAAAGTGTTCAAAAAGGCCTTTTCTCCATCTTTCTAGCAGCGCAGAGACGATCACTCTGCATATATTTCAGACGACGAGGTTATGAGACTGAATTGGAGAGTATAATCATCCCTCATCTGACCCAATGTCATTGTCACTTTACCACTGCCAAAATGAATTGTCTGCATTTCTTCTCAAAAGTAAAATTGATGTCTGATATACTGTAACAATTTCAGCAGATTTCTTTCATTATTACTAATGATAATAAATCAGCCCCTGTCAAACCACAAGAATGTGAATGAACTCCACATGCTGTCTGACTACTGATTCTGTCCCAGTGCACGCTCGGGGAAATGTGGAGGCTCCAGCAGCAAGATACTGTAACGCGGTACAAACGTGCAGTCTGGGAGGTCATCGTATTTATTTTAAACTGTCACCTGTCTGTCAAATCCATCTACCAATTTGAGCTCCCAAATCTGTACAAAACTGCTGGGACTTATTTGTTTTTCTGATTCCTTCAACCAAATCTATTAAAAATGGAAATATTGTTACCCTCCAATCACATTTTCTGTTGTTTCTTGGTATTAGTTCTTTGTATTTGGATATAAGTTGAAGGTAAGTGAAGTCCCAAAAGGAGATTCTGATGTGTTTACATTTCTTTGGATTTTCAGAGTCCTGATATTGAGTCAGTTTGTTCTTATAAAGTGCTTCTGTTTTCAAACAAAAGTATCAAATTGCAAGAAATTCTACTGTATATCACAGTCATACACAATAGTGTGCACAACTTTGATACCTTGCAGCTTTTCACACCAACAAACTAAGGGATTAATTATACTTTTGTTAAAATCCATTTTAATTGAGTTTTTGAGGGCAGCTGTAAACCTGAGCCGTGTGTGTGTGTGTGGTTGGATACTGGACCAGGAAAACCCCGACACCTTTAAGATGACAAAGGGAGGAATTCACTTCTCGCTCTGCACTGCAGAACATAAAGTTTCCATTTCCATTTGGTGACTAGGGGAGCTGTGAAATCTTGTTACATGACTATACAGAGCAATCGCCTCAGCGATTCCCACAACATGATGTAAGGGGGATGAAAGACATCTCATCAGACAATAATACTTCAGTTTCCATTTCCTAGGCGTCTGCAGTTTGTGCTACTTACACCAGATTATGTGTCTTTGTGCGTTGGTATTGATACAAGCAGCAGCTTCTTATTAGCAGCTGCACCATGAAAAGCAGTTTGGGAAGATCACTATGCAGCTTTTCTTGAGGCTTTTTCACAAAGGTACTGATTCAATTATGTGGTTATTTTTGAGGCGTCTGTTTTCTGGGTGTTCTCTCTGGTATTTGGCTCGTTACCCCGCACATGTTGAGCCTGTGCGTCTGAGCCGGGTTTGGATTCGTGTTTTGAACCTGCATGAAATGTCTCATGCAGCTTTTCTTTCTCCTGTAAATTGCCAAACATAATAAGCTTTTCCTTTCTTTTCATTTTATAGTGGATGGCTTTCATAATACTATGCAATATAATATTTGAAATCAGCATGATTAGTATAACAGAAAAATGCTTCATAAGTCTAATGCAAAATACAACAAATTGTGGCCTTAGGGATGAGTTGTCTTTCCAGAATGTCGTGTGCTGAATTTTACAGATTACATTCAGTGTGCCCATACAGTATATGCACTATATTGCCAAAAGTATTCACTCACCATCCAAATCATTGAGTTCAGGTGTTCCAGTCACTTCCACAGGTGTATAAACCAAGCAACTAGGCATGCAGACTGCTTCTACTAACATCAGTGAAAGAATGGGTCTCTCTCAGGAGCTCAGTGAATCCCAGCGTGGTACCGTGATAGGATGATACCTGTGCAACAAGTCCAGTCACTGCTAAATATTCCACAGTCAGCTGTTAGTGGGATTATAGAAAAGTGGAAGCGATTGGGAACGACAGCAGCTCAGCCATGAAGTGGTAGGCCACGTAAAATCACAGAGTGGGGTCAGAGGATACTGAGGGTCATAGTGCACAGAGGTCACCAACTTTCTGCAGAGTCAATCACTACAGACCTCCAACCTTCATGTGACCTTCAGATCAGCTCAAGAACAGTGTGTAGAGAGCTTCATGGGATGGGTTTCCATGGCAGCTGCATCCAAGCCTTACATCACCAAGCTCAATGCAGAGCGTTGATGCAGTGGTGTAAAGCACGCCGACACTGGACTCTAGAGCAGTGGAGACGTGTTCTCTAGAGGGATGAATCACACTTCTCCATCTGCCAATCTGAGGGAGGAGTCTGGGTTTGGTGGTTGCCAGGGGAACGGTACCTGTCTGACTGCATTGTGTAAAGTTTGGTGGAGGGGGGGTTATGGTGTGGGGGTGTTTTTCAGGAGTTGGGCTCGGCCCCTTAGTTCCAGTGAAAGGAACTCTTAATGCTTCAGCATACCAAGACATTTGGGACAATCTGATGCTCCAACTTTGTGGGAACAGTTTGGGGATGGCCCCTTCCTGTTCCAACATGACTGCACACCAGTGCACAAAGCAGCTCCATAAAGACATGGATGAGCCAGTTTGGTGTGGAAGAACTTGAGTGGCCTGCACAGAGTCCTGACCTCAGCCTGATAGAACACCTTTGGGATGGTTTAGAGCGGAGACTGTGAGCCAGGCCTTCTCTCCAACATCAGTGTCTGACCTCATAGATGTGCTTCTGGAAGAATGGTCAGAAATTCCCATAAACACTCCCAAACCTGTGGAAAGACTTCCCAGAAGAGCTGAAGCTGTTATAGCTGCAAAGGGCCCACATCATATTAAAGCCTCTAGATTAAGAAGGCAGATGAGTGAATACTTATGGCAGTAGTGTATGACTGCCATGAAATATACCATACTTACATGTTTTCCTCTTATAGTGAACATTTCACAAAGAAACTTTACAACAATTTGTCTTCTTGCAGCGGCTCACAGGAACTGGAGGTATGACATGGCCCTACAAAAGTAGAGTTCACCATTCAGGAAGGCTTTTTCTTTACTGTGAATTAACTATTGTATTAACCTGTATTGGCATCGGCCAAATCAAATTTAAAGCAATAAGATACAAATAGATGTTATTAGATATCATAATAAAACAGGTCTGCAATTGCTTTCCCTTCCTTTGATGTCAGCAGTGTTCAAACAGCAGGCAAACCACTGCCTGAAAAATGTATCAAGTAAGTTGTTTCATATGTAGTTTGATATATGATCTGTGCACCAGGAGCAGGAAAGGGACTGAATGATGTGCAAAATGGTGCCTGGCATATACTGTAGTGACTGGATAGGATTTATTTTTTCCAGAGGAATATTTTTTTTTTAAAGAATAATATTAGGAAGTAATATTTGGCTTGGGTTTCTGCTGCACTGAGGCAACTTAAAATCGCCTTTGACAGATTTAGATCATTCGTTCCAAGAACCATCAGACTTTTTAATGCTTCACTCTGGGGGATGTTAATTAGTTACTTGGACATACAATCATTATTACATGTGCTGAAAATTGGTACTCTGTAATTCAGACACTTTATTACTGTGTATTACTGCACTTGCATCGTTGCAAATCCGTCTCTGCACTGTTATTTGTATATGTATACTGCACCATTGGACTCATGCACGTTCCTGTAATCCTGTTTGGTTTTGTTTGTTTTCAGAGCACTAACATCTTGTACAGCTTAGTATAGTTTTTATATAGTTAGTTAGTTTGTAAAGTTAGTATAATTTATACAGCTACCTACATTGTTTATATTTATTGTGCGTCTTAACCTGCTTGATGCCCTAATTTCCTTCAGGATCAATAAAGTATCTATCTCTCTAATATTTTGCCCCTTTATTTTATTGCTCATTTATGCTGAAAATATTCACATAAAATATATTTTGGTTATTGAGTTTTCTTGAATTTTGACTGAATTGTGTTAGAGAGGACATTGTGTGTTAGGTTTTCTTTGTTTTGTTTTGTTGTTTTTATTATGAAAGCTGTTCTCCACTTAACTATTGACCTCAAGACAAAATCAAAAGTTTGTGAAAAGTTCCTGTTTGGGGGGAAAAAAAGAAGCAAATATTAGAAATGTCCTGAATGCAATAAAGGCTGTTTGCTTTCATGTTTCTACAGCAATCTTTCCCTTATTTGATGTGCCAGGCTTTGCAGAGTGCATCCTCTCCCTCCAGGGAATCCTTTAAGGCTGTCCTGTCGACCTTTTGTCAGGTTCGATCAAATGTGAGCGTTGAACCCACTCCAACACAGCTTCCTGCTCTTTGGATAGCAAATTACACAACATGGAAATATCAGAGAATATATGTTTTATTTCTAATCGTTAATAATGGACCTGTATATTTAACACATATCGCTTTGTTACTAGTGAAGTTCAGCTGTTCAGTCGAGATCATTGCTGCTTTGTTCTCGTCCTTGTTTTTGAAGAGAGAGAGAGAGCGCCTGTGGCTTTTAGGAACAATCCTCTCCTGCAGGTTTGCACACCTGTGGCACTCAGTGTGAGACCTGATCCCATTTAGACCGGCTAGTTCTGGGGCATTAAGTGCCCTCCACAACCTAACTTACTACTGTATGGTGTGTTTGTCCACATGCTGCGCCGATTACAGTGATGATCCAGAGCCAGGAATCCTGTTTTTCTTAAACAAATAACATACTTGCAACAGAAACCTCTGAGACACTCCTAACCCTTTTGGATGAGTCACGTTGCAGCCGTGGACGGTATTACATTTTTATACTGCAGGATCAAGAAGATTTTGCCATCTTCTGATGGTCTTAGCAGCATTTCCTGCTTTCTTGCTTTAAGTTGTAGCCACTGAGCACGCCCATAATTTCCCACTGCAGTTCTTGTTTGGATTGAGAAGCAGAAAATCAGGATATGGGTCAAATTTCTTCTGCATTGTGTAGAATATTAATCTTGTCTAGAGTTTTAAAAGATTATTTTTAGGATAACGTATTAAATATTAATGGGTATTGATGGTTTTTTTTTTCCTTTCCTTTTTTCCATGGATCTCTGGCTACGTGGCTCAGATATAATGTCAATGCACAAAAGGCACAAACTGGATCTTATAACACAAACAGCTCTCTGTTATCCTTTTTTTTTTTCTTTTTAAATAGACTTCTAGTATTTGTGTCATAAGCAAGATCAAGATATTTCTTTACTGAAAGCTTAAAGATGTGATTGATACCAGTTTGTATTATCTAACTCTTTGGAAGAGAGCAAACCAGTGAATTTGGAGTATTCCTCAAATGTCACCATGAAATGCTTGAAAAGGAAGGATCTGTTGCCTCCTGGGTCAAACTGATTTGCATCTTTTGCTTTTAACGCGACTGATATGATTGTAAAATCTTGGTGGAGCCCTCTGGCATGAGCGAGGGAGAGGGGAATATCAATGTGTGTGATGGTACTTTTGTCAGGCCCAGCAGAGAATAACAGGAAATCCACTCAGTTTTTTCATCTTTATGCAGAACACTGACAGTGACTGGCTCCAACGCAGATCTTTGGGACTCAAAGTGCCACTTGTTTTCTATTGAATAAAGTAATTAACTGCATTCTCCTGGTATCTCATGTCTATTCGATCCTCATTAAACAGCTTGAATGAAAACCATCAGTGCTCAAGCTCCTGATAACCACAGCTGGGAAACACTGGCCTATAGTGGCAGACTGATTTTAATACAGATTCCAGAAGATCCTGTTTATTAACGTGGTTAAGATAAGACGTCTGAATACTCCCAAAGAAAGGGACAGACGAGTATTTCTTTCCAAGTACTTCCTCCTCAGTTTCCCAAAAGGACTGCATTGCTTTAAAATTGCCTAAGACCACCCACTCCCATTTATCAGGGCAGGCTACAATTGGTCCACAGGGTGAGCGGCAGTCAACCATAAATCTAGAAATGTCAGATAAGCCAGTGTACAGAGCACTTCTCTTACCAATTATGTTTTAGAGAGGTTTGATACATGTAGTAGTTACAGTCAAAGCAAAGGAGGGAATCTTAGAGCAGCTTGATCTCAAGAACTTCTGCAGCTATTTTCAGCAGGACCCCCCCCCCCCCCCAAAAAAAGACTGCTGTGCTTGGAAACTCTGCAGTGTTGATCTGTGACTTCTTTTTGCTTTGACTTAAGACGCCTTTACATTGATAATCCCAAATCGCAGTGTACATTTGTATTATGTATTAAGATCCAGACTAGAATAAGAGGATCACCACATGATGCCATCGAACAGCCTCAGCAGGAAACTCCGAGCGTGGAGTTTAACGGCTTTGTTTTCCCAGTGGAGACTTTTGCAACTTCACATGCAAGCCATATTCATCCAGTGTTGATGTGACTGTTTGTATGCAATGATGAAAGGAAGGAGGAACCGCAGGGGGAAAATGTCAATGTATGCACACTGATTTAGGGATAATTTTAAAATTAACACATGACTGCAGGGTGTGTTGTTGTGTCTGATCACCATCAGGGATGCCTTGGGAGAAGATGCTGAAGCTCTTACTTGTAAAGAGTGCCATCTGGTGCTTGCAAGGCTGCTTTACAGAGACGTGGGCGGAGCCACAGATGGGTGGGCTTCTCCCTATCTTGAGCGGCACACCTTCCCTGGAATTAGTTGTAGGAGGAAGCCTTTTTTTTTTTTATGTCACCGTTGTCAAAAATGGAGTGTCTTAACTAATTTGCATCTTCTTAAACTAGGTAAGACCTCATAATTAGACTTTTATTATAAATAAATTGATTAGGCTGTAACAAAACAGCAAGAGTTTGCTTGCTTCTCAGCCTTGAGTTTAGAGAAGCACTGCACATAGTGCAAAATGTCAGGGAAGGCTGATGCAACCGCGTGGTATCTCGGAGCATACCTTTCTGTTCATACAGCACACTTTAACGTGGTCGAGTGCGTCGCAGTTATTGATTTGTCCGCTGGTTTAGAAGGCGATTCTAAGAGTTGGTGCGAAGTTTGCGCTTGGAAAAGTTTGGTCTCTGCATGCGGGGGAAACGTTGCCTTTTATAGCGCCACATAACTCCAGTGTGATTTCCAGCAGTCTCGTGTGAACCCACGCTGGAAATAACCAGAAAATACAGTATGCACATTTTAAATCTGTTTTATTCATGTTTTGTGGCTTAATAACATGGTTAAAGTTATGATTAAAAAAAAACACTAAAAATGAAATTTAATTAAACATATGTTGCATTTTGTAATCATGTGAAGCTGTGTTTTGTTTCTGCAGACAAAACTGTGATAGGATTCATGTTTATTAAGAAATATTAAGAATCTGTTTGGCACTTTTATCATTTTTCCAACAACGGATTTAGAAAAGCAACTTATCAATGTTATAGGTAAAAATAAATAAATGAAATTAAAGAGAAGTTATCCTCTTTTATGGAATGATAGAGCTCTGTGAAGTTAGTGTGTAAACTTTTCACCGCTACATATCAGTAGATCGCAGATTGCGGTCAGCTGAGTTCTGCTTTTTCACGATTAGAGCCTAAAATCGTAGTTTAAGGATTATCTAGAGGACAGACAAGTTTTAGTCAGCAAAGAGAGCAAAAACATCAGATCCGGACCCCACAGCGGCTGCGTTTCTACTACTGTTTGTGTAAAAAGAAAAAAATGCGCAGACTATATTTTAACATATTTGAATAATACCAACACTTAGCAATAAATCATGAAATAAAAAACGGACATGGCCAGTTAACAGTGAGTTAAATGTTTTGCGTATTTTACCTTTTTACCCTGGATGCACCTATACACAGGTAGGCTCCGCCCAGTTTTTTTCTCTCTCTGAGGCTGTCAGTCCGCTGTTTACCTCAGCTGTCCACGCTGGGTGTCCGCCTTTAACGAGGCTGTAAAGCTTTGCGTAAGGAGTCCAGTACAAATGGTTGAGTCAGTGTGTGATGACAGCCATACAGAGGTGAGCTGATTAGCCTGTTGCGTTTGCCGCTGTTAGCCTCTGTTAGAGAAAGTGCCTTTGGAGTGGAGCTCACGCTGTTGGACTCTGACGGTAGGTGAATAAACTGTTGCGGTTGTTGTTTAGGCGGCTCATTGTCAGCTGGTGTCTAATCTGCTGACAATAAGACAACATCGGGAATAAATGAGCGCGTTTATTCACGTTTTCCTGTGTTAGAGCTCTGACGTCAGTTCAGGAGATGCGGAAGAGGCTGACACTTTACTCAGATGCTGGTTAAGTTCCCTCTTTCCTTCACATTTTCACTTCTTTGATGAAGGGGTCCCCTTCTCCGACAATAATACATAGGTATGACCGTACATAACTTTAAATGTCCTTCCACAGCATGTGGATGCCTACAACTTCTCCACCTTAGATGTACTGCGTACAGTATGCGGCCGGTCTCCAGCCACCAACCTAAAACGGGATTAGACGGGAGGGAGATGTGCTTCCCGGCCACTGTAGTCAAATATGGTGGGGGAACATGGGGGGGGGGGGGGGGGGGGGGGCTTCTACAAACTGGATTAATTATAAATTTATAAGAATACATCAGTTTGTTGGAAGATGTGATTACACACTAATCTATGTATGTTTCTTTAGGTTGGCCTGTGTTCGTTCTTATGTAAAAAAACACAATTTAAAAGCATAACCTGGACATACTGTAACTGTACTTCATATAGGCATTACTGTCCAAATTAAAAAAAACAAAAAACAGGACTATTCAGAATTAAGTTTGTGGGGTGCTGACTTGACATGAATTTCCACGATAAAAGAGCGTTTCTGTGTGTGGACGTCTTACACGTAATCAGTGTTTGTTATTCTGCCTTTTATCTTAAAAACAAAGAGAAAAATTACTTTAAAAATTGCATGTTCCCAACTCGTTAGCCATTTAGGCACAAAGGTGTTCTTAAAACATGCAAATTAATCTGTGTGTCCAAGGATAACTGAATTTATTATTTTTTCAAAGCCAGGATTCAGATTTTTAACACACTTCAGCATTTAACTGCGTGCTTATTTTTTCAGTGTAAATGTGGTAGTTTTGATGCAGTTTTGGTGTCATATGTAACATACAGTATATGAATTCATGAGTACAAAGCATCAGTGAGAAGTCTGTAACCTGCATTTTAACAAAGGAGATGTTAATGACCTTAAACCAGGGTGTCAACATCTCACAATCCCCAAGACTGTACTATTGTTGATTATACTGTTTGTGTAAATTATTTGTACCAAATAACAGGTCTCATAAGGAGCAACGCATTATTGGGTGAATCTGTTTGTGTGATCCACAAAAAAAAAAATACAAATCAGTCGTGTCACCGCGTCTATCTCCTGAGTAGCAGTCTGTATAATCTCTGATTGAGCCCCTGTGAGAATCTACAGTTCTGATCATGGGCATGGACGCCGTGGTAATTTTGAGGTTTTAATGATTTCTTTGAACTGTTATTTTTCCGGGGTAGAATGACTGCACCGCATGCATCTTTAATGACTTTATAAAAAACAAGAACTGGGTGTACAAGTTTAAATTTATTTTGGATTTTCTTTAATCCGCTCAGGGTCAAAAGCAGATCTTTTTAACTGTTACCAGAATTAGATCTAAGCATGCTGAGGGTGCTTATAGTTCCTGTGGTGCTGTTCTGCAAGCAAGCAGAAAACCCAAAATAAATGTAAACTTGTGCAACCAATTCTTGTTTTGTTTTTTTAGTCATTAAATATGTTTGCATTACAATCATTGCACCCTGGAAATAGACCAGTTCAAAGAAATCCATAAAAGGCAAAAATTACCATGACATTCATGCCTGTGATGATTATATGTAAACCTCTGACCACAACAGTAGCAGGTGATTGTCCTTAAAATGAACGCTCTGCAATGAAAATTGTTATTCGTGCATTTATTTCATCACGACTAGATTATTATTATTCTTTGTTCACTTGTTTAAGCACAAACTCCTTGAAACGTCTGCAGGTTTTTCCGAATGTTGTTGCGAAGCTTCGCGATGTCATCTGGAAAGGTGCTGTCAGGTGTCCACGATACAGGTGCCACGATTCCCTCGACTCTGAGATTTCCTCATGTTGCAATGGATGGCAAAACAAAGATACGAAACACAGGAAATGTTCCAGAGTGGGTTTATATATATATAATTGTCAAACATGTCCTTGTGCAATTTCAGTGAGCCGTTAAACTAAGAAAAACCGTCACAAAGAAGTGAAAAATCTTCAGGTCGAGTCTGAGTGGTTTGGGGGTCGTTCGTGTCGCTGTTTCTCGCTTTTTTCTACAAGGTCAAGAAACAGTACCGCAGTGTTTAAGCAGAGCATCATTATTTGAAGGCATGAACTTCTCAAGACAACTAAAAAAAAAATAGCACAAACTATATTTTTAATATAGTTTGGTTGTTTGTCGTGCCTTCAGAGTTACAAGGTCAGATTCCCCTGGAAAGGAAAGTTAGTATCTGTCTGTTTTATGACCTCCTCCACGTGCCGCTTTTTATACTTGATCCCCAGTTACATCACGAGGGCGGATGGGGTTTTTGTAGTGCTGCAAAATGACCCTTCAGATGCCAAGTGGTTACAGGTTGTCTGAACTGGCTGTCGTAATCTGTTGGCTACTTTTAAATTCAGGCAGACAAAAATAGCAGTTAAAGAGAGTTAACGGCTTTTCTCAAATTCAGGTTAAATAATGACAAGTTGGATACTTGGAGCCCCAGGTAATTTGTTTTTTCAGGCACGGGTGATTTTGAAGGTGTATTATGTAATGGATCTGCCATTTTAAGCCAACAGTGGGAGTCCTAATCTGGGACTGGGGTGCCAGTCAAACATATTTCAAGGCTATAGTGTTATCTTCAACATCAGTGTGTGTGGAGAGAATCATTTAAAATGTGGTTTCTGTTGGAATTGGAATGATTTATATCTAAAGTAACACCAGAAAGTCTTTCTCGGCACTTTAAATACCTGAGCCACTTTACCTGTGAAGTGAGTTTTTAGCACTCAGGCCGAAAACGCTGACGGGGGTGTTGTTGTCACCGGGGCGAACAGTCAACTTTCAACGTGAACGTGATAACATGAGAACAACCTAGGATATTCATATTCATGCCAAAGATGCATCCACTAAATATTTTGGACAGTTTTGAATCTCGATGACCTTGACCTCAAGGTCAGAGGTCAAGTTTCTTGAACGTCATGTGAACGAGATCGTTTGAAAGTGATGCCTTTGATGCGTTTTTAAAAACCTCGGATGACTCAGTCCTCACCATAATAATGCCAATCAGAGAATGACCTTATTCTCAGTGGCTTATAATTATTATGATTTTAGCATTTCTTAGCCCTGGTTCTTACTTAGCCGTTTGCAGGTCACTGAGGCTCATAAGCACCCCATTAAGATCTACTGAGCTCTTACTGTTGCTCTCCTGCCATCCTCGATTGTATCCTCAGCGTCACAGCATTTATAAAAGGCATTTGAAGGAGCAAAAGTATTTTGCCTGCAGTCAAAAAGTGAGGAGCATGTGACTGACTTCTATTCCAAATATACCCACGTGCCCTTGTGTGCCATGAGCAGGTGTTGTGCTCATTGATTGGCTGAGAAGAGGGCAGTGCCCTTTCCTGCCCACCCTCCTTTTTTAGCTCAGCTGCTGCACGTTCCATCATGTCCATGCCTCAGTAGGTTTCTGTAGTTTCCTCTGAACCACTGGCTGCTGTCACCTTTTTATTCCAGGAAAATGATGTTTGTTTTCCTCTGCGCACCTTATAAGGACAAATTCTTTCATGCCTTACTACTTTTAACAGTTTCCACTCACAGCAGATAGACTCACTTCCTTTTTAGCTTCAGCTCTATTTGTTTTGGCAACCACGTGTTGTTGTAGTCACACCAAAATGAAATGTCTAGGTGACCAGGTCATCACAACCTAGAAAAGCAGCTCAAAAATGTCAAGTTCAGACTGAGGTTTATCTTTAAATCTGATCTCCAATAGAACTTTCTGACTAGTGGTGGGAAATAGCCTAACCTGACATGGCAGATAGTTTATTACACAGATCCATCTGGAAGTTTGTCCTTGTAAACTGTTTGGAAAAACACTAGCACTCTCAAAAAACACTTGGCAGATGATTAAACCATCTGTCTGTCACCATCAGCTTCAGCCAGTCAGAGCAACAAACTGTGGGACGATGAGCAATCTGAGGACATTTGAAACCCATCAAGGAGTCTTTGTAGCTAGCTCTGTAGTTAAACAATTCATAATGTGGAAGTTGGAAAATATGCACATTTAAATCACTCACAGGTTGCCACTTTCCAAAAATACTTGGCCTTTATGTTGTCACACCTAAGCAGGTAGCTGCAGGTAGATGCTTTTGCACACGTTTGGTCTAAACCAGCTTGGTTTGGCTACAGACTTACAGATTAGCAAAGATGGATTTTCTTGGGATCCTAATCTTACAAGAATCCAGCTGGTCCTCCAGATCCTCAGTTCCCCACTGTTAACGCATGTATCCGCTCATCACACAGTTAATTTAGACTTTTACCGTAGTTCCTAACACAGGGCAACCTGAACTCTTTGTTGAGGAAATTGCTGTAAGAGGGTGAAACAATATAATGGGGTCATAATTTCCTGGCCATCTCGTGTTCTTGAATTGATGATAACCTGCCGGAGTGTGTTTGTTTAGCCCCCAGGGGATTAGCTCTGGCTTCACAGCTGCTCCTGAGGCCATGTGATGTGTCACTGTTCTATTTGTGAGGCAGACACCTGAATGTTTTGTACACTATGAGGCATCTGTGTCACATGTCAAACCAGTGCTTGCAAATGTCTCCCCCAACTCTATTCACTTGAAACTGACTCCAGAACTAGAGGGAGAAGTTGTGTGGAGCTCTGAACTAAAAGCAGAGCAGCTGAGTTCATCGGTAGAGGCAGAAGATCCTGCTTTGTACTGTGTTGTAAAAGTGAGTACACTTCAGTGCTGTTTGGCAGATCTATATCTGTCTCTGCTGTGCTGTTTTTAACACAGACTTTAAGATTGAGCAATCCACTGGCAGGAATCGCAGTAAGCGCTGGTCTGACTTGATTGGGAGTGTCATGGTTTGGCTTAATGTTTTTAAATACGTAAAATTGCCATTATTGCTGACTATCATCTTGATTCTGCATTGTTTTACTTATTACTCATGTTATTTACTTAGCATTTGTGTATTGTGAACCATCTAGCATAGGTGCAACCATATTGATTGAGCTAAAATTGATTTGTAATGTTTCCACTGTAACCTGGTGTACAACTTGATAATATATAACAGTAAGTGAACAGAGCAGAAACAGCCACAGAGGTTAGTCCAGTCTACATATTTAAAGTGCATACAATTGACAGATCGTGTGTAGAATGCAGGCTTTAATTCATACTAGGCTGTGTGCACTATATTGCTGATAGTATTCACTCACCATCTAAATTATTGAATTGAGGTGTTCCAGTCACTGCCTTGGCCACAGGTGTATAAACCAAGCACCTCGGCATGCAGACTGCTTCTACAAACATCAGTGAAAGAATGGGTCGCTCTCAGGAGCTCAGTGAAGTCGAGTGTGGTACCGTGAGTCCACCTGTGCAACAAGTCCAGAAATTTCTTCGCTACTAAATATTCCAAAGTCAGTTGTTAGTGGGATTGTAACGAAGTGGAAGTGATTGGGAATAATAGCCACAAAGTGGTAGGCCATGTAAAATCACAAGCTGTGCCCAAATTCAGGGGCTGCATCCTTCGAAGTCCACATCCGTAGGCCGATTACATCACAGCGAGGCAACGGAGGCTGTCCAAATTCGAAGGCTCCTCCAAATGTGTCCTTCTTTTACCCAGATTTCAAGGATGGGGCTGGTGTATCCTTCGTGGCCTACCGTGGTTCATTGTGCAGCAAAATTCAAATGCAGCAATGGCGGAGGAGAGGGGCCAAAAAGTTGGAATATGACTCTTTCTGTGACACAAAATAAACTTTCAGGATGTTTTCAGGAGAGAATGTAGATGTGTAAGTCTCATATATCTGCTTGATTTATCAAGCTATCGCTTAATTGTATAAGTGTTCCAACTTTTTCGGAGATATCCATTCCCGCTGGTCTAAGAGCAGCTTGCCTCACCAGCTGTCAGCTGACCGGGCGGTCAATGCTCACTATACCCGGAGAGAACGCCTGACTCCCAGCACATCCTTTTTAAACTTCCGCTGCCTTTTGCTGTCGAGTGGAAGTTAAACACAGATATAATTCACTCAGGTGATCTCTAATGACAGATGTTTGGTTTATTTCAGTGTTTCATTTGTTCCTGAGCCAATCGGTTGGGCTGAGATTAAAGTTAAGCTTCATAACAGGATAGTTTTGAGCTGTCAGTATATTTGAAACTGAATCATTTGCTCATCTTTATTCTGTGATGTTGAAACATGTTATACTTGTTTTAACAGCTTATTTTGAATTAAGAGCTGAAACCAAAACAAAAAAGGAGCAGGGCTCCATTTTTACAGCTTCTTTTCCACAGCTATGCTTTGCACTGTCAAGGTTGCTAGACGAAAGGAGCTACTCTGAGGTAAGGGCCGATATGAAGGTTAGACCGGCCAACTTCACATCCACTCACTTACGGCCTTTCTGGTCTTTGTCATCCTTCAAATGACCAGGCCTACGTAGGCCGGGTCCTTCGAAGGATGCAGCCCCTGAATTTGGACACAGCAAACAGTGTGAGGTCAGCAGTTGCTGACGGAGAAGTGTGATGAATCACGCTTCTCCGTCTGGCAATTCGATGGATGAGTCTGGGTTTGGCGGTTGCCAGGGGAACGGTACTTGTTTGTTTTCATTGTGCCAAGTGTAAAGTTTGGTGGAGGGGAAATCACGTTATCGTTTTTCAGGAGTTGGGCTCGGCTCCTCATTCCACTGAAAGGAACTCTTAATGCTTCAGCTTACCAAGACATTTGGGACAATTTGATGCTCCCAGTTTTGTGGGAACAGTTTGGGGATGGCCCCTTCCTGTTCCAACATGGCTGCACACCAGTGCACAAAGCAGCTCCATAAAGACATGGATGAGCCAGTTTGGTGTGGAAGAACTTGACTGGCCTGCACAGAGTCCTGACCTCAGCCTGATAGAACACCTTTGGGATGGATTAGAGCGGAGACTGTGAGCCAGGCCTTCTCGTGTCTGACCTCACAGATGTGCTTCTGGAAGAATGGTTAAAAATTACCATATAAACACTCCTAAACCTGTGGATAGACTTCCCAGAAGAGTTAAAGGTGTTATATTTGCAAAGGGTAACATCATATTAAACCCTATGGATTAAGAATGGGATGTTACTCAGGTTCATATGCGTTTGAAGGCAATAAAGCGAATGCTTTTGATAACATAGTGTCGCTGTTTTTAGACTTCTTCAGAATAAATACTGACGCAGTATAGTCAACCTTGGTGTGATGTGACTTTTCAAATCTAGGACCATCAAGTAAGCCTAGGCCCACATGGACTGACTGTCACTCGAATTTTCATGCAATCATTTGGTGATTGAATGCATTCCTTAAATAAATGATGGCTGTTTTTGATCCTTATGTGCTGCCAAGTGTGCTAGAATTGCAGCTGCTAGAACACAGATTAGAAAATTGATCAGTCTTTTTATATGCTATTTATCACAACAAATATGTAATCAATAAAATTAATTTCACTTTGATCTGGTTACAGACTTTAGTGAATTCCGGGTCTGCTGTATTAGGCTGTGGGAGAATGTCCTAGTTTTAATGTTTAAGTGTATGCAGCTGAGTTCTGAGTAGCTGGAATAGCCTGGAACAATAAATATATATTAACTCAAGTTAAAATAAAAATATTAACTCAAGTTAAAATAAAAAATATTAACTCAAGTTAAAATATGTAATTTACCGCTCTGTTTGTTTGTGATGATCAAATCATTAGATTAAAGATTTTCTGTAGCATTAATCTCTTCTTATTTGCAGAACAAATCGATTCCTTTTACCACTATATTTTTAATAAACTTTCACTATATATTTAGAACCTTCATATACCTTTGTCTCAGTCATCTGATAAGCACTACCTATTCCAATCAGACATTAATTGATCCATATTGTGCAGAAGTGTGTTGATCAGCCCCTTTTATATGAGAGTGCATGGAGCTTAATGCAGAAGCTCCGGGTTACCATCACCACTGTGATAGCCGTTATCTCTGACTAGGATTTTAGGTTTTGTCCAGCCAGCTAAGAAGAAAGCCTGGCTATGTTAAACTTGCTTTGTAGTATGGCCTCCAGGTCAGAGCTGCTTAAAGCTTTGTTAGAACTAAAAATAGACCTGCAATAGAAACAAATCGAGGAGCACGCGTGTGAATAAAAAGTATTACGTTGAGTCCATGTAGGCCCCAGCTTTTCAACGAACGGCGTTAACGAGCTGGGACGCTCAGGTGGAGTTAAAGAAAATGTTTTTCTAGCATCCAAAGCAGCAGCGCTGTTCCTGTAACCACCATTAAAACCTTTACTGGAAACAACTGGTGGGAGTCCTTCATCAAACCAGCTGTTCAACAAGCTCTAAGGTGAAGAAAAGTAAACTTTGTAGCTGCTCCCATCCACCACTGTTTGTTTTACACAGCGAGAAACCTGCAGTAAAGCCACAGAAGTTCAAATGAACCAAATGAACCGTTTTAACTGATATTTAAATAGGGCAGCTGCTGAAGGCTGTTGGCAGCGTCCTACTTTCTGCCACAGTGAGACCTGCAGGTGAGGCTCATAGTGGTGAATCTGAAGGGGGGACATGGGGAGGTACCAGACCATATTTATTTCAGAAAGAAATATTTTTATTTATCTTTTATTTACAAACATTATTTAATTAAGATTAATAGATTATAGATTTAGAAAATATAATATTAACATTTAAAAATATAAAATAAAAGCTTTTTTTTCCCCTCTCTCTGTTAGGCCAGTAAAAATATACATGGGCCAGTAAAACTCAGAGCCACTGACCTGGGGCTGTTAGTTAGGACACTGAATTATTATTAACATTAATTATTAACATAACTTTTTTTAACATGGACACCATTTTGAACATCCGTTTTCATCGCATCAAAGCACAACGAGAATCCCACTGCTGAGAATGTTGATATCCTCGCTTTTCTTGATGCTCCTTTAAAGGCTTACAGACATAATGACTCATTCATTAGCGCACTTAAAGATGCACGCACACACGCACACACGCCAAATTTACCTCATCTAGTGGATACAACACTGTCAGACAACAACACTGTCAGAACTCGGTTTAGCTGTGAAGACAGTGAAGGCTGTTTTATCTTACGCCTCATTAAGTTTGTATGTATATCTTATTGTATTTGACATTACTGTACTTGTGATTATTTATTTTTGCATTTAAGACAGATTTTTTTTGATGGATGTTGTAATCAGTTAAACTATTAAAATGGAAACCAATGAGCAGTTCATTTTAAATGACCTGTGTGTTTTTCTCCTCTGTATATTTGTTATTGGTCATTAATTAGACAAAAGTATTTCAGTCTATAGCTGCAGCCCTGTTTCATTTGCAGTTACGTGGACTCTTTTCTTAGTCTGTCCTTATTCCTGTCTTGTTTTCTCAACAGGTATCTACTGTAAAAATTCTTCAGAGTGTAAGCCAAGATGATTTTGTCATCATTAAAAGGCATTGGGAAGAAACTTCTGAGAGTGAAGGTTGTGGACAACAACACAGAAGACTCCCGCTTGTCTCGATGTCTTAACACGTTCGACCTGGTGGCCCTGGGGGTCGGCAGCACGCTCGGCGCTGGCGTCTACGTGCTCGCTGGTGCTGTAGCCCGCGAGAATTCGGGACCTGCCATTGTTATCTCCTTCCTCATAGCTGCCATGGCTTCTGTCCTGGCCGGTCTGTGCTACGCCGAGTTCGGAGCACGTGTCCCCAGAACCGGCTCGGCGTACCTCTACAGTTATGTCACAGTTGGAGAACTGTGGGCGTTTATCACAGGCTGGAATCTCATCCTCTCCTATGTCATTGGTGAGATACTTTAATAAGGAAGGAGTTATCTGCCATTCTTGATATTGTTAAGTTTACATGGATGCTGTTTGCACAGGAACTTCGAGCGTGGCCAGGGCGTGGAGCGCAACCTTTGATGAGCTTATTGGACGGCACATTGAGCTGTTTTGCAAACAGTACATGCCCATGAAAGCCCCCGGATTCTTGGCAGAATATCCAGACATATTTGCTGTCTTAATCATCATCATTCTGACAGGTTGGAAACAAATGTATCTCTCTCTTATGTTGTCCAATTGTTTTATTATTATGTTCTTTTAATCGTTCATGTGTTTTACTCCTTGCAGGACTGCTTGCAGTTGGTGTAAAAGAGTCAGCGATGGTAAATAAAGTATTCACCTGCATCAATGTACTGGTGCTGGTGTTTGTGGTCATCTCTGGCTTAGTTAAAGGAAACAAAGAAAACTGGAACTTGGATCCTGAAGAAATTCTTAATGCCAACAGAAGCTCTGGTGCTAAGTGGGTGAAATAAAGACCTTATTCCCAAAATGTCTATATCCCTAATGATTCCTTAAATAATGAAATGTTTCTGTTATTTTTAGTGTTTCTGATTTCATCCCTGACGAGAAACATCTCGGTAAAGGCGGCTTCATGCCCTTCGGTTTGACTGGAGTTCTTTCCGGTGCCGCAACCTGTTTTTATGCCTTCATAGGGTTTGACTGCATTGCCACTACAGGTGAGAGAGAATACATTAAACTGAGGACTCAGACTGAAGCTCTGTCCTCTTAACATGCCGGGTCATGTTCCCTCCCCCAGGAGAAGAAGTGAAGAATCCACAGAGGGCCATTCCTGTTGGGATTGTGGCCTCTCTCCTCATCTGTTTTGTGGCGTACTTTGGTGTATCTGCAGCCCTCACTGTGATGATGCCTTACTACATGCTGGACAAGAGCAGCCCTCTTCCTGTGGCCTTTAAGTATGTGGGCTGGGAGGGAGCCACTTATGCAGTGGCGATTGGCTCTTTATGTGCACTGTCGACCAGGTAAGTGCAGTTCCCGCTGCCTCTCAGCACGAGCACTCGTGGAGGACTCGTAATTGTTTAGCACACCTTTTTTAGGAATGAATAATTCATATCCTTTATAATTTATGCTTCACACTTAATAATATTTTATTATGACTGTTGTTTTTATTTTACAATTTGTTGGATCTGTTATTAAATATGAAAATAAGTGGCAAAAACCATGAAAGGTATTATCTTATGGAGCTGACTTGCAGAATGAATTTTTTATTAATTTAAGGTGATGTTCATGAAATACATTTGCACAAATAATCCTGTTTGGTTTTTTTGAAAGGTGCCCTGTGGAGTTTTCCTGTACAGATAAAACTTTGTATATTTACAGTTTAATGTTCTTTATGTCTAACACGTACATTCCCTGATAAAATATTAAAATCTTAAAGAATATTTTTCTTAAAAAGAAAAAAGCCTGCACTGGGGCATTGTTGGCTGTATTTTTGATATTTAGGGGTGGCTGTAGCTCAGGAGGTAGAGCAGGTCACCTACTGATCGGAAGGTCAGCGGTTCGATTCCTGGCTGCTCCTGGCTGCGTGTCAATGTATACTTGGGCAACATACTTAACCCCAAGTTGCTCTCTGACGCAACCGTTGGAGTGTGAATGTGTGTGAATGTTAGATAATTAAAGCACTTACATTAGTTAATCATGGAAGTGCTTGTATGAATGGGGTAAAAGTAAACGTGATGTATAAGCACTTTGAGCGCTCAGACAGTCCATTTACCATTTACCATGCTGTGCCACCTGTAGTACGAATCTGTATGGAAGCAAAGCAACTCCACAGGGTATCTTTGGGGGAAAATTTTTTATCTCAGGAAATTTCACAGACATGTAATGATATGAGGGGATAAGTGGAAGAAAATAGGTGGATGGATAGACGGATGTAATGATGTATTGTGTATTTTTGCTTGTGTCTTGTGTATATGTTGTTTAATAATGGATTATTTAAATAATATTTACTAATTGTTAATCATACTAATTGGCATGCCCATCCTTAAATAACTGTTTGGCTAAAACTGGCTATTTTAAACAGTAGCATGTTTCCAGCTAATTGGCAACACAGTGAAAGGCCTTTTTCTGTTTTTGAAGTAGCATACGCACACTCACACATACACACAATACACACAACAACACACAATCTGAGTGTGCTGTAGGAGTGCAGGGAGCCCGGACTTACATCCCATCAGCACCTCTGGGATAAAATGCAAAGCTAACTATGAGCCAAACTAGGGCTGCAGCGGTTCATCGAGGAACTCGATTTACAAAAATTCTCGACGCAAATTTTTGCATTGATGTTTCGTTCAATCCGCAACTGCAGCGCGCGCACACACACACACTCACGCACGGCGAAGAGCAAAAAGGTGGAGCCAGTGAGCTCAGGTGGAGTTGAAAGAAAACATTTTTCTAGCGTCCAAAGCAGGAGCTCTTCCTGTAACCACCATTAAAGCTTTACTGGGAACAGCTGGCAGGAGTCCTTCATCGACCCAAACCATCAAACACCAAACCAAACGAGCTCCAGCAGGAGCAAAGGAGAACTTTGTAGCTGCTCTCATCCACCGCCGTTTGTTTTACACGGCCAAAAACCTGCAGAAGTTCAAATAAAAGATCCAGACGAACTGTTAACTTAGTCTGATACAATGTTTGCATTCAGCAGCTCGCTGAAGGCTGTCGGCATTACATGGCAGCGATACCTGCAACAAGCAGGGCTGAGTCTAAAGGGGGCATGGGGTGTACGAGACCATTTTTATTTCAAGGCTTTAGTAACTTTGCAGATTTAGATGAAGATGAATATAAATAAAATATTACATTAATTTAATTAAACTGTATTATATTTTAAAAATATATTTAAAAAAAATAAAAGTTTTTTTTTGTTTCTCCATAGGCCAGTAAAAATATAGTAAAACTCTGGCTGGGGTTGGACACACTTATAAATGTTGCATCAAAATAGGACAAACCTCAGTTCTGAGAACAGGGATGTGCTCACTTTTCTTCATGCACCTTTGAAGGCTTACACACACACGCGCACAGACACACACATGCAGTGACTCATTCTCTTTAATCACACTTAAATGAGCTTTTATTGTTTCCTGCTAATGTAAGAAAGTCTTCCAAGAAAAGAGTTGAAGCTATTTTATTTTATCCCTTGGTTTAGGATATATGTATACCTGATAGTATTTAACATTGACTTGTGATTATTAATTATACGTGAGAAAATATGGCACATAAATACAATGAAAGGCTTTAGTTTTCTGACAGATGTTTGCAGCTAAATGATTAAAAATGCTGTAATTTCTAAAATGGAAACAATTGAACAGTTCATTAAAAAAAAAAGGTGTTTTGTCATTTGAATATTTCTTTTTGCTCATTACTAAGAAAAGTATTTCTTACTATTACTCGATTAATCAGTGGAATAATCGATAGAATACTTGATTTCTAAAATACTCGATCGCTGCAGCCCTAAGCCAAACCTTACCACCCAACATCAGTGGTACTCTTATAACTGAATGGGATCAAATCTGCTCTGCAGTCATATAGACCTACATTTTGAATTCACTTATATGACATGCATTCACTGTTTTTCCCTTTTTTATTTTGGTATTTCCCCCAGAAACGTGTTATATTTTCTGACTGTATGGATTGACCTGCATGGCATGCTTTTCTTTTTCTCCTTGTACTAGTTTAATAGGCGCCATGTTCCCAATGCCCAGAGTGATCTGGGCCATGGCAGAAGATGGCCTGCTCTTCAAATGCTTGAACAAAATCAACCCACGAACCAAAACCCCTCTAACAGCAACAATAACATCGGGTTTTACAGCAGGTGAGGTCACAGACTAAACTAACTGGCTGGCTCAGGTTCCTTTCTTACAGTCCTGTAAGAGTTTCGGTACTCAGCCTTAAACGCACTAACGCACCCTTAACCGTGTATGACCGCAGCATCATGCTGTCAGGATGTTGGGCTGAGAATGGCTGTGGCCTTGTGTGAAATCACACTTCACCAACATTCCTTCAAGTTATAAATCTGTGCCTCCTCCTCCTCCTTCCTTCCTTTTACCCTCGGCTTAGTCTCCTTGGCTCCATGTTCCCACTCCCACGCATTATCTTTGCTATGGCTTGTGATGGTCTGCTCTTCTCGTTTCTGGCGCGTGTCAGCGCGAGGAAGACTCCCATCATCTCCACCTTTGTGGCAGGGCTTTTGTCTGGTAGGTAGCTGAGGTGAAGCCAAAGGCAACAGTGCCCCCTTGTGGAAGGAGGATGGTGGCAAAATCAAGTTTCTAAATAAATTAAGCTGTACAAGATTTTAAGAGATTTTTAGTATGTCTGTATTGTTCTTTTGCCTTTTGTAAACTTGTTGCTAATGCTGCATTTTGTTCACTTGTGTGTCCTGCAGCTGTGATGGCATTCCTGTTTGACTTGAAGGACCTGGTTGACCTCATGTCCATTGGGACTTTGCTGGCCTATACTCTGGTGGCTGCTTGTGTGCTGGTCCTCAGGTAGTCCTCATCACTCAGCGTATTTGTCCAGCCTTAGGTATTTGGTTTGCTATTTTAAACCAGCAGGTGCATACCAGGGCACTCCGGTCTGACCTGAATTTCCACAATGATGTCAGTCAATTAGTGTTCTAACACAGACTAGTCTGTTACGGATAAATGTAGAAATGGATGTAATGGAAGTTATCAAAAGGTAAATACACCATGAGGACTTCATGTCCATCAGTGGAGCCTGTACTCACAGATTAAGATCATGCTGTGGATACAGGACGTCAGGACTTTGTGCTTGTCCTAAAAGCTCCCTGAAAAGCCTTCAGCTGATCCAAAATGCTGCAGCAAGAGTACTGACAGGGACTAGAAAGAGAGAAGATTGGCTTCTCTTCATTGGCTCCCTGTTAAATCCAGAATTAACGTTAAAATCCTTCTCCTCACATACAAGGTATTCAGGTAATCGGGTACCATATCCCCCCAATAGAGCACTTTGCTCTCACACTGCTGGCTTTCTCGTGGTTTCTAGGGTATTTAAATTAGAGCGGGAATCAGAGCCTTCAGCTTTCAGGCCTCTCTTCAGTGGAACCAGCTCCCAACTTGGATTTGGGAAAAAGACACCCTCTCTAATTTTAAGATTAGTCTTAAAACTTTTCTTTTCTTTTTTTAAGTTTATTTGAGTGCAGAGTTTCACTAATACTGGCTGACAGCACTTACCGAGAGAAAATTTTAGGAAATCCTCATCAACTCAGCTCAGTATCAGTGTCATTGGACAGAAGTGAGCTTCACTGACTTTCACAAAGTTTTACAGCCGTCTCCAGAGTAAATAAAGGTGGACACTTCTCAGCATTGACAGCTCAGGTAAATAGTGGACTGACAGCCTGACACTCACTTCACTGGTGGCCAAACTTTTTGAGGTGACTCGGGGGTAAAAACATAAAATGCCACAAAATATTCAATTGAATATTAAACATATCCGTTATTTATTTCATGATTTATTATGTTTGAGTGTTCCATTACTTAAATATGTTAAAATGTAGTGCGTACAAACACGCCGGCGTTATGGGGTAAAGTCTCTTAGCTGACGAAAAGTTGCATGTCCTGTAGCAGCCACCGTACACAGGACTATGCACTTGAATTGGGAGGAGTAAGAAAGCAGATCTTAATTGACTGCAATCTACTGACCTCTAGTGGTGATAATTTTACACACTGTAACTTTAAAAATATTAATTAATAATTATTAATATGTAAAGATGAGCCTTTCTGTTGAATGTTCTTGTGACCCAGACAGCTGTGCATGCATATTTAGTCCCTTTGAAACCGCTGGCCCTCTCCACAGTTACAGAGAGGTGAACGTGAAACCAGCAGCTAGATGGCACAGTGCAGTCTGGAAGGCTCAACGGTCGCCCGTTTCTCTCTTGTTTTGCGAAGGTACCAGCCCGGACAGCCCACTGTGGGCTACGAGATGGCCAATACCCAGGATGAATCTGAAATTGCGTGCAGTGATGGGAATGTTGACATCTTACCCCAGCCAGAGGATCACTTTACCTTCAAGAAACTTTTTGCACCTCGAAACACTGAGCCTTCACCTCTGTCTGGCCTCATCGTCAACATCTGCACCAGTATACTCGGTGAGACACGTTTGACTCTCTGGATAAAACTGGGTAAAATTCCCAGTTTTATCCAGTTTTATTTGCCCGATTACAGATCCAGTACTTCATCTGGTGTCGTCTCTTATTTTCCCCACCAGGTGTTTTTGTGTGTGTCTTCAGTGTTGTAGCAGTTCAGGGAGGGTTTGCACACTGGTCTCTGTCTGTCCTCAGCATTATAGCTGTTTTTTGCCTGATTCTAATCATTATTATATGGAGACAGCCACAGAGCAGAACCAAGCTTGCCTTCAAGGTGAGTGTGTCCTTTTATCACACACTTTTGTCACACTGTGTCATTGTCACACCAATCATGTGACCGCGCCGTTTCAGATACTGTTGAAAGTAATTTCATCCATGTGACATGCTGAAAAGATGACATGCTATTGCTCCAATAAAAAGAAATATGAGGTACAGTATACTGCAGGGGTCCTCAAACCCAGGCATCGAGGTCCGGTGTCCTGCAGCTTTTAGATGATCCAACACACCTGAATCAAATGGCTGAATTACCTCCTCAGTATACAGTCCAGTTCTCCAGAGTCCTGCTAATGACTTCTATATTAGACTCAGGTGTGTTGGATCAGGGACACATCTAAAAGCTGCAGGACACCGAAGCTCGATGCCTGGGTTTGAGGACCCCTGCAGTATACTGTATATACAGCACGTGATGTGATGTTAGGGACAGAAAAAAACATTTTTACTTTATGTTTTTGGTGTAAGCATATATTAAAGAATAGTTAATGTAAAGTTGTATTCTTTTACTCATTAAATACTCAATCCGCAGGTCCCCTTGGTCCCATTGGTCCCAGTCGTTAGCATGTTTGTCAACGTGTACCTGATGATGCAGCTCGACAGAGGAACCTGGCTGCGTTTTGGTGTCTGGATGCTCTTAGGTACTGTTGACCAGCAGTAACGGCTAACATCTCTGCTGTCATCATGTTGTTAAAAAGTGACTGATGTCCTTTAATGAATGTTTCTATGGCAGGTTTCATTATCTACTTCAGCTACGGTATTAGCCACAGCACAGAGGCGTCCTTGACCAGGTCTGACACCTACGGCGCCAGCTGCACAATGAAGGACGAGCACACGACCACAGAGAAGGAGGCCTTCTTACACGATACACAAAACTCCACACCAGAAGATGAAGACGATTTCTGAGCTAAAAAAGTTTGTTTGTTTTTTAAAGTAGGGGTAAACGGCATTAGGTGGGAAAATATGAGGAAACTGTTTGTCAGATTGTTACAAAGAAAGTATGTCGATTTCAGGGAGAGGCGAGGCCAACAAAAAAACAAAACAGCCACATCTTAATGTAAAAATGCCATCAATAGCTAATTTAGACAAAATGAAAATTACAAACCCACAATTTGGCTCCCCAACAACTCACAGAAAAAGGTCAGAATTCAAACGGCAGCTCTCGTGTGCGAGCTTTCCCTGAATAAAGATCAGCAAGCAAAACGAGCTAACATAAAACCTAACCTCAGCTTAGCATATCATAATGCAAAGCCAAACAGAGAGCTCTGAAAGTCCATAGAGAGCACATGGGAGGGGGGGGCTCAGCCGTCAGCCAATGACAAGACGGGTGAAGACACCAGGAGCTAGTAAGAGGACCGAGGAGGAGAAGCCAGAGAGCAGGAGCTGGATGCAGCAGAGTGTAGCCTTTACCCTTTTCTTTTAGGGGACTCTAACTTCTGTACTGTCAAAGAGATTCATTAAATTATCTGAAAAGCTGTAGCTGCACGTTTGGGAGACACATGAAGCAAAACCCAATTATCATGCCAGCCAAAAAATGTCGACCACCTGATGATTGTAAAAAGGCTTCTTAGCCAAGTATTTTAATTGAAACAGTATTAGAAGAGCAAAATTTTAGTCAACAAAAAGCTTTAAAAAACTTTTTATCTGAGCATAAATGCGTCTACATAAACTTCAGTTTGGTTTCCTAACAGCATATCAGATTTTTAATGAATGATATATTTGAAGCTCAGAGCGTTGCTGCTTACCAAGCCTGAAAATGCTCGACGTTTTTATATGTTGATGGTGTGAATTAGCAGAGGAGACACAGGTGAGGATTTTACCGGATCATCGGTGCCTTTCGTGGGAAATTTGAGAAATCTTAGTTGTAAATGTACCTCTAAAATACAGCTTTTGGAGTTTTAACCGTATGTTTTGGTATTGTATAGCTCATAAAAAGACAACATGGTGCTATGAGTAATGTTCACAGTGCATCTGTGTGTGAGCAGGTCTTTCTGATCGGTGGTACCAACAGAAACGCTTACCAGCGTATGACTGTTGTATATTTTTTACTCAGCCAAAGAAAAAAAAAAAGCTGCTTATTTGAATTGAGTATATATTTTAAGTGCATGTTTCCCAAATGAATTTTTAGAGATATGATATTCATCTATCACTGTGTGCCTATACACACATTTTTATGTATATAAAGTAAACTTAAGATTTAAAAAAAAGCCTATATTTATAAGTAGTTCACGTTCACCTGATGAGTTACAGTCAGTTTGTGATATTGTCCACCTACAGTTTACATGGCGATATCACTCACTTCTTTTGCTTGCTTTTATTTTGAAATGCTAAAGCCCATAGTGCATATCCAGAAAGAGTGAAGATCAAGCAGTCGTGTGGTTGTTACCCCCATCAGGCCTGAAAAAGCCTGATGGGGTACTGCCGAGCGTGCAGGCGGTGCGGACGATAACTCGAGAAGGCGCTCTAAACCACGCCATGGGTGTATTTACTCAGGAAGGATATCATTTAGGCGTCTCATGTTGATAGCTGAGCTGCATCAAGTGACAATCTGACACTCTGGAATTTGGCAACGTCGACACAATTTGTGCATTTTCTTTATTGTGCAGGTTTCTCAGTGGTACGGTGTGATCTGTAGCTCTATAAGGAGAGTTGACGTGTTTAAACAGACCTTTGACAAATATAACAAGCAGTGACTAATCAATGTTTAGTCATCTATACTGCCATGACAATGCAGAATACATTATGATTAAGAGAGCATTAAGGCTTAATAAATTGTGTTTGCTTCTGGTGACAGAGGTGTTTCAGGGGTGACCCGGCAGGCAGGATCTTTACCTGTCAGCCTAAAAAGACTTGCGGGGTATCGCTGCCACCCCGGCAGGCAGGCAGGCAGGCGGCCGACTTTCAACTTGAATGTGATAACTTGAGAAAGATGTGACCTCAGATGTTCAAATTCATACCGCAGATGCATCGACTAAAGATCTCAGACAAGTTGTTTCTTACCAGAAAGCGACAGTATTCTCAGTGGTTTATATGATGATTTTAGCATTCCTGGTTCTTACTGTTCACTTCTGAATTAATACAGTGGATAAAGTCACTGAGGCACATATGCACTCCATTAAGATCTGCTGATTTGCACTGCCTAAAGATTCTGCTGCCAGGAGGCTGAGAGTTTACACCGGCAGTATTTTTATTGTGAAGGTTACTTAGTTTTGCCAATAAAAGATTAATAAAAGATTATGACCATGTGTCTGAAACTCACCCGGCAGGGTCACCTAGTAAAACAACAGCACTCATTTCCTTGTGCGGTCGAAAGGATGTGTTTTTATGTTCCTGCGTGCACTAATAAACATTTCAGTAACAATCAACAGCTTAGGTAAAATCTTGTTAAAGATATGGAAACCAGTATCAGAAAAATCAGTCATAATTATTTGATGTTTCCATTTGATTTCTGTTTTAAGTCTGAAATGTAACTGACAGGAGGCTGTTGGGGGTGGGGGGGGGGGGGGACTAATATGTACTCAACAGTAACCAGCTGATGGCAACAACACTGTGAGGCTTTTTTCAGCTTATGGTCCATTTGAGGAGATGTGTCAGAATAATTTTCATATTCCAGTCGCTGTAGATGCTTTACTGGAGTAGTGTCAAAGTTCAAAATACTCACCTTGTAAATAAACATGCAAAGTCTATGCATCAGAAAGTTACTTAGCATTGTTTACGTGGCTGCTTGTGAGTCAGTAAGACAAAAAAAAAAGCATTTATAAAAGTTTGCTACATTTTTGTGGTCTTTGTAAATACATTTTCAGCATACTTGGGTTACTGCCTTTATGTAATATCAATGGGTTTGCTGTACTTGCTGTGGTTACATGTCAGAAGGTCACATCGTGCTTCATCTGTGCTTTGCATGCTCCATAAATGCATTTTATCATGTTGATATTTCATAATGTTCACAGTGTACCATGGGGTGAAAGCTGAGCATATGATGTGATATCGGTTATGCTTTGTATAGTTCCTGCTGTAAATAAATATTTCTGAAAGCTAAAGCAGACTTTGATTTATTCCAACACGACTGACCGGGTCCATCACTGTTTTTGGTAGAAATTATATTATTATTATTATTATTATTATTATTATAGGTGTAGTAGAGTCACAGAAAAACCAACCAACATTCATGATATGCACGCTCCTGAGTCTGTGTAACTGAATCAGTAATTGAAAGGGGCGTGTTTAAAGTAAAAGCAGTGGGGAGGATGCAGTTTGCCCCCCAAACACTGGAGTCAAGCCGCAGTACGCTCTGAAGACTGAAGCATGCTGAGGATGTTTCTCTTTCTGTGGTGTCGGGCCTATTTATCGCATACCAGGGATCATGGATCGGTTTATGTATATCAGAGTACTTGAAGAGGTCATGTTGCCTTATGCTGAAGAGGAAATGCCCTTGAAACGGCTGTTCCAACAAGACGACCCCAAACACAGCAGTAAGCGAGCAGCATCTCAGTTCAGACCAACAACGTTAAAGTTACGGAGCGCCCAGCCCGATCCTTAGACCTTAATCTGATAGAAAACGTGTGGGGTGCCATCAAAAATGCTGTTTCTGAGGTAAAACTGAGAAATGCAGAGGAACTGTGGAAAGTTTGATCACTTCAGTTGACCTGATACAGACTGCCGAAGTGCAGAGTGCTCTCACCCAATGATCTCAGCTGTCATCCATCCGTCTCTGCATGGAGTTCAGTGCACACAGACTGATGTTAGTGTACAGGGTTTAACAAATTTATTAGACCACCATCCAGTGTGAGGTTTATGCCACAGCACTGCATTCATGTGTAGCTCTGTCTTCTTTCAGCTGCTCCACACATCTGCTGCCATCTCACCCTATAGCTTGAACCCTCTTCTGTCACATGACCCTCTGCACTGTCCTTCACTGCATCCGTGAAGCTTCTCTGTGGTCTCCTCCTTTTCCTCCTGTCTGGCAGCCCCATATTCAACATCCTTTGCTCATTTTATCCACTATCCCTCCAAATCATCTTGACTTTTGCCCTCCAACTTTGTCTCCACACTGCTCAGCCTGACCTGCCCCTCTGATATACAAGTATTAATTTTGATCTCATCCCTCATTGTCACTCCCAGTGAAAACCCTCAACTCTGCCACCTCCACCTCCTGTCTTATTGTCAGTGCCAGCTTCTCCAAACCAAATACCCCAGCAGGTCTCACTACCATCCTGTAAACCCCCCCTTTCACTCTTGCTGCTCTCCTTCTGTCACAAATCACCCCTGCAGTCTCCGCCCCCTCCAGCCTGCCTGCACTCCTCTTCTTCACCTCTTTTGTGCACTGTGTCTGTTGCTTTGGATGACTGACCCCAGCCATCTAAACTCATCCACCTTCACTTCCTCTGCCCCTCTCTTCCTCGCACGTGTACTGTGTAGCGCTGAAGTGGCCTGTCTTCACCTGCAGGGGGCGATCTGACCCCATATTGTTCAGTCTCCTCTCGTCTCGTCTCCTCTCCTCCCTGTTTTCCAGCGATGATGCAGACAGTGTCCTCTTCATCTCGGCTTAAACTGGATGTCTCCATCAGTCTTCAGCAGCTCTCCCCTGACAGGCTCTTCTCCAGATTCAGCTGAATATAACTGGTAAGGAATTTCATTTCTCAAGGGGGGGGGGGGCAGGAGGCGTTTGCTTCATCCTCCTCCTCCTCCTCAATCTCAGATCAGCGGCAGTGAGAACTGCATTTATTGACCCTGCTGCATCTACTTGAGACTGCGGATGATCCTGTCAGGTTTTTAATAACCTTGTTTTCATATCATTTGTTAACTCTTTGCATGAGCGCCGATTCTGGTGTAGCTGTTGCATATCAAGCTATGAAAAGGTAACCTCAGTAATAACTGGGCTCACCTCAAAGTGTGTGTGTGTGTGTGTGTGTGAAGTCGCACAGTGTCTAATATGTTGTATCACCCACATCTCGTGTTGCCTTCCTCTTTCTGTGGATGCTTCCCTTTGAACAAAAATAGTTTCCTTGTGTGAAGTGAGGAACGAGGGCGGCATGAATGCACGTTAGAAATGGAGAAGTGACAGATCTCTGCTGGTGTGGCTTGAGTGATGACATTTATTGAAAAGGCCCGAGTTTTATTAGATTATGTAAGATGTGACCATGAAAGGGCCAGTGGGCAGCATCCACAGCCAATAAGGCCTCGATTATCTTACAGCAAGCTTTACAAACTGACAACACAAAAGCTGCTGATGTTACACATTTGTTTATTTATTTGAATTTGCTTTCAAATGATACACTTTGTGCGTTTTTGCTGCATGTTGTGCATTCACTTGTAGGTCTTCATGGCAAACCTTTGCTGCTGTATCAGAAACAAATCTTACGCGAGCTGCACAAAGAAGTCAGGGCCACTGAAGCATTAAATTGAGAGGGAGACTGCTGCCTCCATTTTTCAGTCATCTTCAATTTTTCATGAGGACTCCAGAATAAGCATCAAGTGAAGCTCGGTGAACACATGAAGACCCACATCTGTGAGGACCGGCGAGCAGCTGCATGACTGGCTGAGCTGACACGGCTTCTGTGTCACAGGCTGTGTGGGCACTCCTGCAAGGGTGCGATGCACGGATTTCATCTGTGGCCTCAGCAAAGGTGCTGCATGAATACGAGCAGGCAGGTGGCAGGGCAACTCTGAACGATGGGGGATGGGGGGAAATGCTCTGGGAAGCATAAATTTCCTCATTCTTCCTCATGCTGTTATGGTGTCACTGGAGCTTTGCAGCAGCATAAAAGAAGCACCGACAGCCTCGATGTGTAGCAGTAGTGTAAGTGACATATTTGTGGAAATAGTAAATGGACGTGAAGAATATCCTTCAAATCTAGAGAGATTCAGGAAGACAGTAACGGAGAAAATTAGGTGTTGTATGAAATCAGAAGGTCAAAGTAAGAATCCTTAGTTTTAATTATGCCTCTTCTGATTGGATGTAATCACTTTAGATTACCTGAGCTGAGCAAACTTGAGCTCCAAAAGATTCTGATGTTCCACATGAATCCATCCATTCCATTTAATTTCACTCACTGAAGTCAGGCCACAGCGGCAGCAGACACCTGCCTCTCCCAACAATGTTTTCCTCTTTTCCACTCCTGCTTAACCCACACCAGTCAGTTGGTCCATTTCCAGCTCCACTTTGCCAGCAGTTGTTAACGAGATCCCAAGATATTTCACTCCTTCGCTCAGGGAAACAACACTTGCAAACAAACTTAGTGTGCTAAAGGTTGGAGCCTGGTCAAGCCAACAGAAAGTACAGAGACACAGTGTTGTTCCCATTCCTGACTCCCTCCTCACGCTGGCTGCACTTTCAGTCTTTGTCAATAAATATCACAAACAGGATCAAAAACAAGAGGCAAACTTGGTGCTGTCTAACCCCTGCTAAAGAGATGTTTGGCCGTGCGTTTTGAATACAGAAACAGCTCTTACTTTTCTTATGAAGGAGTGGATGGTTCATAGACGCAATCTGAGGAGTCTGCACTGCTGCAGCACACAGCAGACCTTCTCCAGCTCCGTAAAAATACACATAAACTGAAGAGTAAAACTCTGACTCTGTAGCCTCCCCAGATCTTCTCCTACATCCAAGTTTTTTCTTCAGCAAATGCCAAAACAACAGCCTGGAAGCATCCCAGTACTTCCTGCTGTAATGCACCCCTGGGTCAGCCAATCCTCAAATGAAGTTGATCATCAACCTTTAGCTGAAGGTTTCTCTTGTGCACTTATTTGTTATTTGCAGTCTCTGCCTAGCAGACACCACTCCTATTCAGATCAGTCACACTTTTCCTCCCACCACCTACAGGTTTCTTCATCATTGTCCACATGACCAGTGAAGTACCCCTGCAAAAGTGTAGCGTCTTTACATAATCACCCAACAGTCTGAGGGACAGCAGTCAGATAGAGGTGGCCTTCTTCACCCTTACCTGCTACCGGGCGTGTGGTTTTTGTGGGCTGCAGCCACCAGACATCACTAGGAAGCGCCACTCTCGGGTCTGTCTGAAAGAGAGAGGCTCATTTTTTCCTTTCCTTTCTTCTTATGTTACATGTTAGTGTCAGCGTAAATGCCATTTATTATTGTGTACATCTTAAATTTCCATTTACCCAGGTTATCTGTTCCAGTTACATATTTTTAACGGTATAACTTTGATCTCAGATATTGTCGCTACCATCTAGATCAAATCTTAAGAAATGCAATAATAAAACTCAACATGTGCACCATATCCATCATGCCACTGCTGTGCAGGGAAATGCACCGTAGTGTTCATGCTGAAGTCTGCACTAAACTGATTTAAGGCTGGAAATCACTTTAAGGAATACAGATGGAATGACAGCTGCAGCAGGTTGCATCCTTTCTCTTAAAACGATCGTTTATTGTGCTTGTCAGGCAGCATGCTACATGGAAGGATGTTTGTTATTAGCTCCAATATTTGTCTGGTCACCCAGAGAGAGTTTGTTGCAGTACTGTGAGAGGCAGGAAGGTGCAGGTGCATTGTGTCTGTTCTGCAGAGCATGTGCTGAGGCAGCATTTACAGCAGTGTTTCAGCTTATATTGCAAACAGGCACTTCTGTCTATAGACCACCCTCTGCATTTCTTGTTAAGTGTACAAAATGCATGCATCAAACCCCAATAACACACAGCAGCACAGTTTTGTTTTCTTAGAAGGGAAATGAGATGCCATTTCCTGCTGTGTAAGTGAATTTATCGGGACACAAACGCAGAGCAGATGCCTGAGGTGGAGCAGCAGGCAGGCGGTTTTCTTCCTACTGCTGCTCTTTCTAGTTTAATTGGAAGTTTTCTTGGAACTTAATTTTTGGTACTAGATGAACTTGTCAACCAGAATTGAATAATGGGGAAGACATAGCGAGGCGATAACTACGTGTGCAAATGCTTTTGCCTGAGATCAAAGGGCCTGTCAGTGCCGTCTGTACTTCACAAGGGTCCACTCAGGAAACTGGTCCGTTTCAGGCGCCCTTTATTGTGTGCTTTTGGCTGAAGTGATCAAAGATGATGGCGGAGGAGGAGGAGCTATTTTCTTCCTCTTTGTCATGCTGGCCTCGTAGAAACCCTCTGCGCTAAATCAGAACATTTATGGCACCTTGGAGCTGATTATAATTACAAGGTAATTAAAGGAATTAGTGTCGCTCTTAATCTGCAGTGACCTACCGGACTTCGATGACACGTGCACAAACTTCCTTTTTGACAGCTTTAAGCTCTTCAAAATACAAACTTTCTGTATTGATCTCACATGTTGCTGAAATGGTTTATTAATTTATTATTTCAGCTTTAAAGAATAACTAAACATCACACATCAAGCAGCCTTTTAATTTATTTTAGCAGTGCAGATACTGACAGGTGGGTCATGATAACTTGCAGAAGCTTCAGTAATACTCAGCAGTTCAGTAGTGTCCTGTCATAAACATGGAAAAGTGAGCTGTTCCCATTATTTGTAGGAGTATTTAAACAGTGAATGTTCCCACACAGACTCCACAGAGTTTATTATTTTGTGAAGTACCAAATTCACTCATAATGCTAAAGCTAGACGTAGAGCAGCAGCCGGCTGAGATTTAATTCCTTAATATCAGTTTTTAAGTCGGTATCACGAGTACCAAAGAGGACGACAGAAAGAAAATGATTCTGTGCTCTTCGCAGGGCTGCTGCGAGTAATTCTGGGGCCCTGACAATATTTCAGTCAGACAAGATGTTTAATATTTGGGAGGATATTCATGGTTTCCACCAGCATGGGTTACTGCAATCCCAGCGGCTCAAAAGGCCTGAGCATCTAACTTTTCTTCCTCATGTAAAAGTTGTAACTATTAAGATAACTGATATATCTTATGAACTGATATATACAAAAACACCCCTGAAGGAGTGTATAAAAGAGAACAATCATAAACATATTAAAAAGACTCAAACCAAGTTTATGCCTTAATTGAGCAGGCGACAACATACACATGCCGCAGAGTGGTGAGTGTGGCGCAGGTTCGAGTCCTGGCCTGTCATCATTTCCTGCATCTCCTCCCCTGTATCTCTCCTCCTAATTTCCTGTCACTCTCCACTGTTAATAAAAGCCGCTGTGGCCAAAAAGCTTAAAATAAATAAATGATATCAGTCTGTCAGCTTTTTTTCACTAATTTTGTTTGGCTAATTTAATCATGGCTGTGTGTGATGGAGGTTATTCCTCCTGCTGGTCCAGCCCACATTACTTTCTCTGCACCCCTCGCCTCCACCCCCGAAGTCCGGCTTCGTCTCACGCTGTTATGATGAAGCAGAATGAAAGACTGAAGCTGTTGCAGCATCTCAGTTTTTTTCTTTTTTTGTAAAGTCATCTTTAATTTAGTGCCTTTACTCTTGATCTGCTGTTTTTTAATACAGGACCCCAGATGTTATGAAGATCCATCTTCCAAATTAGACATGATATTCAACGTTCGGAGTTCTGACATACTGAAAATAGGCTCCCGCTGTGCCAATAAGACAGCTTGATGGGCAGAGAGACTTTTTGATGCCATGGATGATTGATTTTAAGTGCTCGTGAGGCTGCCACAAACTCAGAGCTGATTCCATAATGTGTGAGCGAGAAGAGCCCTTTAGTGAGGGGGAGTTAAGGAATAACAACCAGCAGGGTGGCATGCTGGCTGACGGTGACGCCAATGCCAATGACATTCAGACAGGAGATGGTGGAAGAACTGGGGATACTGGCTGTCTGCCAGGATTGATAACTGAAACAGCAGAGCAAGACAAAGTCATCATCTGGGGCACCGACTCTCAGTGCGACGACCCTGATCTGGCTGAGTTTGAGATGCTGGAGGGTCAGGAGTTGGAGGCTTATCTGGTCGAGGAGGAAGAGGACTTTGTTGGGCTTGCAGAGCGGAATGAACTTCAAGAACAGGCCTCAACATGCAGAAAAGCCACAGCAGAAGAGCCGACAGATAATAAGAGCAGAGAAGAGAGGAAGTCAGTACTGAATGGTGCCAGTGAGCAAGAATCCAGTGCCTCTCATGTCTCTGAGAGCAGAGAGGCTTCCAGGACTGAGTTAAGCTCTGAAACGGATGTCTTTGTGTCCTGTCTGTCCACCGTTTCAAGCATGGCCACTGCTTTGGATACTGTTGGCAAGGCTCAGACGACAGACTCCTGGCATGTTGCCTCCGGTCCTCATTCAACCGTCTCAGAGGATCTGACTTCCCAGATATGCACCACTATCTCTGAGAGAGGCAAGGCCTCTCAAAGAGCTGATGATTCTTCGTTTCTTGCTAGAAAAAGCACAATACCCCAGAAAGATGTGGACATGAATTTGAATTCAGCAGTTCAGTCAGAGGATGCTGCATCGCAGGTACAGGATGTCAGTGACAAGCACAGGTTGAATAACAACCATAGAAATAGTACTGAGCACAAGGCTTTAACCTGCCTGACAAAATGTCATAAAGAAATTAACACTAAAATAGATAAAAGCACACAAGCTGATGAAACCCCTGATGTGAACTACACGGCTGCCAAAACAGGTACAAAGGGGACTCAGTCATGTATTGAACCCAAAGCCATAAAGAAACAAGGCTCATTTGATAACACACTAAAAAAACAAAACTCCTTTGACAGGAATCTTAAAAAGCAGCCTTCATTTGAGAATTCCTTAAAGAAGCAGCTCTCTTTTGATAACACCTTAAAAAAGCAGGGTTCCTTTGAGAACACTGCCACTCCCAGCTCTGCGAGTCTGGAAGGGAGGAAGCCATGGGGAAGCCCTAGTCGACCAGCAACTCCTACATCCCCTAAAACTACCTCCTCTTCACCTAAGAGACGGCCTCCTGGCTCTCCAGCCAAGGTCCAGGGCACAAGGGCACTGAGCCTAGAGCGCAGTGACTCCTCTCAAAGAGGAATAAGTCAAACCGTCAAGCTACCGGCGAAGATGAGTTTTAGCAGCGGAATCCCGAAACCTGTCACGCCTCAACAGAAAGAGCCTGAGCCCAGGAGATCTTCACCCACCCAGAAGCCCAAGAACGTGCGACCAAAAATCATCACATACGTTCGAAAGAGTACTCAAGCAAAACCACAAGTCACTGACGCACTAAACGAAGGTTCTACGCAAGCATCGAGATTATCCTCTTACTCCAGCCCACCAGCTCTCAAAGATGCAAAGGTTGCTCCTCAAGCTAAACCTGCACCGGTGCTCTGTTCTTCCAACGTGCTTTTTGACAAATATCGACAGGATATGCAGAAGTCAGGGTACTATCCTCCGGGCGTGGCTGTGACTGGGATAAAACCTCCAAGCAGCACCATCCCTCTAAGAAGTGGAAAGTCGGACAGCTTTCATGAGGCAGCTGAGAAATATCTTCAAGAGGTGAGAACACAGCTTATTTGTGTCTCGTTATGTGTGGTGCAAATACTCCGACTTAACATGATGGCGGCTCAAACTGGCAGCAAGATGGCAACATGTGACTGAAATGTGCAAAAGTTTTAACCACTTAAATTTAATTTAATAAGGAAGAGCGGTCAGTTTAGGCTACGCTGCACACACTGTGTTTTAGGAGTGCCTAAGGTGCCTATGATACGGCGCCTTGCTGTCCATCAGTCTAAAATGTGAATGATGTTACAATAATTAGCTCTACTGATAATGTCCTTCTGCAGCATGTTTCCCATGAAGGAGGCGGTGTCTACCGCTCACCAAGAACCCTGAGGCCTCAGCTCGGGTTAGGTGCAGTCACTAGGCAGCCTGCAGCCAAGTCAAGAGTTCAGCAGGCAGGTCAAAGGTCAGGCTCCTCGCCATTCCCGGCAGCTAAAGTGTCCACCCCAGGCCAACAAGATCTGACAGGTGAGATGATAATGTCTCACCAGAATGTGAGTTTTTTACTGAAATGTTAGTTACATTTTTTAATGTCAGAGACAGTTTCATGTGTTTTAGAGTCTGCTGCATACATTTTCAAAGGCTGTTTTGGGTATGTTTTTCAAAAGTTTAACACAAGCTGTATTTGTGTATACTCTTGTGTATAGTCTTGAGAAATCATTGCAGCAGATCTTTCTCATCGCGCTCTCCTCTGGTATTCTCGGCACATCCCGTCCCGTAGATGTCGAGCTGCAGAGTTATTTATTCAACATTTTTCTTGGGTCTGCTGAGTGATCCACCTAATTTTTTTCCTGTCATGCTTATGGATGAGCCTTGGCTTTCAGCGCCTCAGCTCTTTGAAGTGCAAAGCATTTGAAGAGATTGTAACTTTCACATCCTACCAGCTTGAACTGAACTAATTTTGCCTTCTTACATTATAAATCATAATCTTGGCAGGTTGCACACATGGTTGCACACATGGTGCCGTATTATTTACAATTTACTCATTGGTTATATATATTTTCATCTATGTGTATCATTTTTACAGCTGCAAAGTATTAGTGAAAGTGACATGAATGCTCTCGTTTTACTCATCAGAGCAGATGTCAGTGGCGTATTAAATCTGTAATTAGCATCTCCTGAATTTTCTTCTTTTTATTTCAGTGCAAAATAATTATTCTCTGTCACTCACTCTGCTGCCATGCCTGCAAAAAAAAAAATAAAATTCAGGTTTGTAAAAGGTGTTTTTCTGTCTACTTACCTCTAAGGAGAGCTCAAGAGGACAGGCCCAGAAACCACCCCTAAAAGCCTCCTTCTCAGATCAGGCCAGTCTGGCCTTCGTCCTCCAGGTTTCTCCGCCCTTCCAGCTGCCCGTCTGGCTTCTCTAGGCTTTGTCCGGAGCTCCAGTGTCTCATCTGTATCCAGCAACCAGTCTAATGACAGCGTCCACAGTGATCCAGGCCGAGGTTCTCAGCGTGAGTCACGTCCACTCCACACACGTTTTATAAATTAGGGTAATACTGCATCAGGCAGTGCTCTGTCTAGTTAAAAGGACATCCCACACCTCTGTTTTATTACATCTAAATCTCCTTATTACTTCACCAGCAGGTGTGGCTGTTCCTTCTGTCCTCAGTTACTATAGTAACAGCTGCTCATTTTGTTTCATTCAAATATGCATTTGTAAGCTGCTGCAGCACGGAGCCTTTGAGGAAGAAATCCTGAAGTGCTGCCTTTCCTCAGCCTGCATACGGCAGAATTCCCAGTGCACGTTCCAGTGCCATCACTTATAAGCATCCTACAGGCTTCATTTAAATAAAGCAATGACCGCAAAATTCAGCCGGCAATATAATTATCTCTGTGTGCAACGGAGATATCAGCAAAGTGTCAGCAAATAAGGTGTCATTTAATACTTTTTATAGAAAAATGGTTTTACTAAATATGAGCACCTCTGGTGTGCTGTCTGCTGATTCACAGGGCCGACTCACTGCCCAGGCTGACCACTGCTTGGAAAATGTTTAGACATACTTTGAAGGTCTGGGTCTAAAACTATAGCAAATAATGAAATAATAGCCTGTGCAGGGGGTTCACTAAAAGTAATGATAATTCATACACACTGATTTTGTTTTACTGAAAAAAAACAAAAAAAAACTGAACTTACTTGTCAGATCTAACAAATGAGACTGGCATGTATATTCATAACTTTAATGTGACACAAGGTGGACCCAGAGAAGAGGGAGCCTCCAGACTACCAGGACAGATGGGCCTCAGAGAAACAGGGTCAGGAGCCAACTGCGTCCAATTTCTTAAAAGCTTCCAGCTCCAACCGCCCAGAAACCTGCAACACTAACACAAACACAGCAAAGCAACAGCACAATATACACAAGTCATGGTAAAAATAACACCAGAAAAAAAATATCAGGGAAAGTGGCTCGTTAAAACAAGCTGGTGAATTAATCTTTGCTTCTGTGGAATATTTATTTATAGCATAAGACTCTACAACATCAGATAAAACTAACTGTAACCACTCGGGTAAGGTGGTTATTTTTTATCTATAATGTACATCTGAGCATTTGTTTTTCTAAAGTGTCTCTGTTGTGTCTTTTCTCATTGACGTGTATAGTCGGGGGTTAATGTTGTCCTCTACTCAGACATCACCGCAGTTATTGCAGTCCTTGACAGCTGGTCATCATTTTTATCGTTTAATTCTGACCTGCTGGATGTCGTGGCAGATGGCAGCATCTGTGTCTGCTTCAAGCTCCCTAAAAAGGCTCCATAGTGCACCAAATTATTTGGTACCTTTCCATGCATACCACTGATTCTCATGAAAAAATAACTGCAGTTCAAGACAAGAATAGTGTGAGGGTGACCAGCTTTGGCCAACAAAGACATTGTAGTCTTTGTCTTTTTAGAGCTGAATGCAAGTTTGCCGTGTTTCTTTTCATTGACTCCGTTTCTCTCAGATTGTAAAGTACTCGGGAGCAGCTCAGACAGCTGTCTGCATGCATCACAATGTTTCCCTTTAGGCTGTTGGCTCAGACTGCACCACTCTGTTACCAGCTCCCATATGTGTCAAATGCAGCCACAGTCAAAACATTTTGCTCTCCCAGTACATCCTTGTCATCGTGACGATCGGGCCTGGTAAAATAATGAATTCACTGGTTACTGTAGTTCAGTCAGGAGGAAGTTATTACACAGTATGCTGACTGTATCTATTGTGCTGTGTGCTTTTTGGATAAAATGACACAAGAGTTATGCTCTGTGTTTTGAACTATGGCATATTAGAAATTTCCATTTGACGTGTCTAGAGATTCATATAACCCTTAAGACCTTTTGAAAACCAATATTAATAGTAATGAAACAAGTGACTGGCAGGGTTATAATAGTTTTGGATTTTACATTATTGTTTAGTTTTAGTTAGTTTTTACTTTTTTTCTCTAATTCAGTTAGTTTTAATTAGTTTTCAGAGTGGTTTTGCTCGTTTTTATTAGTTTTTATTTTTGGTTTATTGCTTAGTTTTAGTTTAGTTTCGTTAGTTTCAGTATTAGTTTTAGCATTTTTATACTTTGTCAGGTGCAAGATTCAATGCGCAAAAGTGACGATTGTGTAATAAAAACTCAACAAAAGATACCATAAAGAAATATATTCAACAACCAACAGTTCACAAGACAGAAGCACTACATGCTAAATGTGTAATAATTAGGACACACGTGAACATCAACAGGGAGAAACAAAGAACAATATGAACTCCCAAACTCAATAAATTCTACAATAAACTCCACAATAAAGTTCAGCATCAGTACAGTAGATTAACAACAGCTACATGTGGTTTTTGACAAAAACAAACTCTTTAAAGGAGTCAAAGCTCAAATCCAGCTGCATCCTGATGTTCTCACCACCCGAAGCTGCTTCTGTTTTGGAGCTAGCTTGGTTAGATGCTGCTGATTAGACTTGCAGGGTCTTTGCGGCCTCTGTACACAACCTACGGAAGTGTCCGACCTCATGTCCGCATTTATGCTTGTGTGTTGTGTGTGTTAATTACCTTGTGGTCGTGTGCTGCGGTGCCAGCTGGGACTTTTTTTGGTCCTCGCTCTTTGTGTTCAGTTTTCTGGCTGCAAACATATTTGTCCCTGTTTTTCCACTTCCTTCATTTCCTCATGTCCATTCCGACAGCAGTCTCCCTCCAGGAATTTGCTGACATTTGTGAGTCTTTATACTGATGCTTTGATTATTATTCCTGATTGTTATTCTCTCACTGATAAAGTAGACGGAAACGCACAAGAACTGAACAGGTTCATCACAGTGTTGCGGCAGCGTGGACCCGCTCTGAACCCGGTCGGTTCAGAGCGACTCTGCCGCTTTCTCGTGCACACTCACGCACACAGCTGCCTGACGGCGCTCCCAGCTTAAACTCAGAGAGCGGAAAAATGATCAATCCACAATAATTTCAGTTAGTTTTAGTTAGTTTTTTAAACTCACAATACAGTTTTAGTTAGTTATCGTTTTTTTTTTCTTTTAATTGTAGTTTTTATTTATTTCAGTTAACGACAATGTTTTTTCAATTTCAGTTTTCGTTATTTCGTTCGTTTTCGTTAACTATAATAACCCTGGTGACTGGCTCATTTACAAAAACTGAAACAGAATCATCAGTGGAAAAAAAAAAAAGTTCTATACACTACAAGTATCGTCTGTAGAACAACTTTATTGTTAATGGACATGGGTAAATGCAGAGTGGTGTTTAAACACATAGAGACTCAAAAGATGTAAGTGAAAAAGAAATAGTGCATCATGGGAACCCCTCATCAGCCTAGGCTTATTCATCATCATCATCAGTACGTTAGCTATATGCCGTGGGGGCAGAACAAACATCATTCACCACCATTCTCCACCGAGATGGATAAGGAGTCCAATCCAGGCTCTGATGTCGTCTTTCTACTGATGCAAAGGGCATCCCCTTTTACGTGTCCCTTCAGCTTTTTCAGATGATCATGTTTGTTAATGTTCTTTTAGCTCTTGCTAATGACCAAACCAGGGAATCATGGTCTCCAATCAGGGCTTGGACTCTGAGACCTCAACATTGGTAGTGTGGGAAGATCAGTGAAACTGCAGAAGGCGTTGATAGCAGGTCATTTTGAAGGCACATATTCTCTCTTCTCCATCTCTGCGTTTATAGTCCATGTTTCTTCATAGTCGAAATGCTGTGGTTCCCAAACGCTTCCACTTTGCAGTGATACCATTTACAGTTGATCATGAAATATGCAGGAGAGAAGAAATTTCACAAAATGACTCTTTGCAATGGTGACGTCCTATTGCATTACCATGCTCAAATGCAGTGACTTCTTCAGAATGACCCATTCTTTCACAAATGTTTGTAAAGGCAGAATGAAGGTGTAACGGTTTTTACTCCTAAGTCTCAAATGCTCTGGCCTGGTTTGTGTGAGTGCAGGCTGTAAGATCACTGTGTACCTCATAGTGGTGTGTGATACTGCAAGATTTGGTATAGATCCAATACCAAGTAAATACAGGGCAAGTATCGCCAATACTGATACCGATACGATATTTTTTAATAATTATGAAGAATTTTCATGAATTTTAAGTGTTTTGTGATTTTTTTTTTTTCCTTTGGATCATTAATTAGTTAAAAACCAGGATAGATTTGGGCAAAGTTTATAGGTAAAAAGAAAATACTTTATCAAAATAAAAGTTTTTGTTCTGAAACATTAGAAAAGCAACAGAACTATTTTCTCCATACATTGTGATGTCTGGATTTTTTTTTTTTAAATAAAGTGTACAAAATGATCACTCAAGAACAAATTAAACCTTTTTTTTTCAGGCAGAGTGTTCAGAAAGTATAATACAAAACTATAATAAAAAATATCCCTTCATTCACTAATTTTCTGGATTTTTTCTTAAATAAACAAGCTGTACAAAATGATCACTCCACAACGTTATAAAATATTTAAAGCAAATTCCTTTTTTTCCCAAGTAAAATATGTTACATGTCACGTGACAGTGTAACGTCAAATCACTGTGGGGAGGGGAGGAGCAAAGTGTGCCTGCTCTGTGCTGTGACAGGAGCGGCACTTATATGGGATTTAATCCCATGCACATAAACAGACAGTCAGCTTGCATCTTTGATGAAATCGCAGTACTGCGTACAGGAGAGAAAGGATCACTGTCATTACACTAGTATTGATCAATAGCAATATCAACGTTGGTATAGATATTATCGATATTTGGATCGATCCGGCCACCACTAGTACCTCATGAATCCTCCGCGGGTGTTTACTCCGGAGGAGGCTGTAAAACTTTGTGAAAAGAATCGATAGAAACTCACTTCTGTCCGACAACAGCGACACTGAGGTGAGTTGCTGAGGATTTCCCGGACTTCTCTGTCAGTAATCGCTGTTTTAGTAACTGCTGCTGATTTAGCCGCTGTTAGCTACTGTTAGCCCGGGCTGCTGAAACTTTCTTCGGGGTGGATTTAATGTTGTGGACGACTCGGACACTGAGCAAATAAACTGGGGAAAGTGTGATTTTTTTTTTTTTTTATTATTATTATCTATTTATTTATTTATTAGGACATTCGAGTCTAACATTAGCTAGCATAATGTTACCTTATAACCAGCTGTTGTTGATTAGCCGGTCTGATCTGCTGAAAATCAGTAACTGCAACAATGTAGGGAATAAGTAAATATAAGGTGATATGTAGATGCTGATTAATTTTGTTCCCATCAATATCATCAGTAGAGGATTATTTTGTCAGCTTTATTTGCTGAGGACTGTGTTTCATTGAGCTTTAGCAGAGAAACTTCTCAGGTGAGGTTTTTTTAACTACATTTTCATTAGTTTTTTTTAGTCAGTTGTGGCTTTTATGTTCATTGAAAATTATTTTTGTTGTTGTTTGCAAGAAATAAAAAGGTTCTAAGTAATTTGGTTGTTTTAGTCACATAAAATCATCATTTTATCCAATAATGATTTTTAATAATAACAATAACTTTATTTTCATAGTTTAAACATTTTTTATTACATTTATTTTTTATTTGAGTGATTTTTCTTTTATCAAGCACATTTTTCACCAACTTTTTTTTTTTTTTTTTTTTTTTTTTTAAAGCCTGTCATGTCTGGTAGATCTTGCAAGCAGAACTGTGATCTGAATGCGTTGTTGTGCCAAACATATTTGCTATTTCAAGATGAGCTCTATAGGTTCTCAATAGGCTCTTCTTGTTGATGTTTTAACCCTTTATTTTATTTATCTGAGTTATTTTTCCACATACTATGTAACAGCCAGAGCTGACAGGCTGAAGAAGAGGAAAATAAAGAGAAGAAAAAGGGAGAGAGAAAGGGAGCAAAAAAAAAGGGGAAAGAGCACAAGTCTATTAATCAGATACTTCATCACTTTAACATATAAAAAAATACTATCAATACTTGCAAAAATAAATTTGTGTGTGAAAAACAAAACTAACAAAGCATGTTACGCACACCAACAATTTTGTTGAGTTGTGATTGAGTGGGCGTTTGTGTCTGTGTCATGTTTGTGTCTGTGTCATGGAACGTACTTACCAATGAGGGCAAAACGCTGCAGCTCCACCCATCAGAAGCTAGAGGCAGGTATGGAAAGCCCCCGGAAACCCAGGCCACCAGCAGCCCACCAAGAGCCAGGAAGACCCCCGGCCACTCAGTCCAAAGACAACCGCACACCTACCCCAGCAGACGGGAGAGGGTGGTCTCAGACGGAGCCCCCCCAGTCGAGGAGCGAGGGCTCCAGGGAACCCAAGGCGATGAGAAGCCAGCCCCCCCCCCAGCGGCCAGCCCCCTGCACTGGCCGGCGGCAGGGCCCCCGGGGCCACGGCACCCAAGGACCGCCCGACCCTCCACAGAGCCCCCCCCCACGCCGAAGAAGCCAACGCAGCCCCGCACCGCACCCCCAAGGGGGGCAGGCCAGCACCCACGCCAGAACACCCAGCCCCACCCAGGAACCCCGAGGCACCCCCATCCCAGGGGGGTAGGGGGGAGGAGGCAACCAGCAAGGAGCGGCCAGGAGGCAAGGCACAAGGCCCAGACCCAGGTCCAGCCATACATACAAACACACCCAGACACCCGTGTACACATTTATACACAGATACTCATACATGCCCATACATACTTACCCACACACAGATATGCCATACATACACATTCACTCACCCACCCATACTCACGGAGACGGTGACAAATACACAAAGACACACATTCATCCATAGCTACCCACCCTCTGAAGGCGGGGCAAGTGGAAACCACCCCAGGGCCAACAGCGACCCCAGGACGCCACCAGCCCGGTCCCCAAGGAACCACCCGACCCCTACCCCGGGCGAGACGCAAGAAATCGGGGTGTAAGATGACCCATCCACCCCTCCTCCTCCCCAACTTGTAGGTCTATGTGTTAATGTTTGTGAGTGAATGAGGTGTATAGGGTGCAGTTAAAATTGAGGGGACAGTTATGCCACAAGCGCCAACTGTTGGTCGTCAGTGCTTGCCCACACTGCCCCCCCAAAACCCTCCATGTCTAAAGTGCAAATAAAATTTGGAGACAGACAGTGACGAGGATCCGAGTGGGGCCACCTCAGCGGCCCACCTCATCAACCTCTGAGTAACATGCCTGCCCCAAAGGTCCTATGTGTATCAGGTTGTAAGTGTGTATGTGTTGTGAGTTATAATGACTAAAGTGCAATTAAAACGGAGAGGCAAGTGGTGGTGCAGCTCTCCACGTGGCCTCTCCATCCTACATCTGTGAGTGATGTGTATTCTGTGTGTGTGTGTTTTTCACCAACTTGATGCTGTACTGCGCACACAAGTGTCTTCCACATGAGACCTACTGTAGTACAAGATACCACCAAACAGTTTTTATGACTGGTGATTGTTTTTTCCTCTTCCTAATAAAAATAAGGAGTGTAGCAGTACAAGTCTGTTTCAGTTTCACTTTTCTTTTTAGACTGGTTAAACAGGCAAAAATGAAAACACAGAGTTTTTCTTTCATTTTTATCAAAATGCATCTATCACCGATATTTCAACACTGCCTCACGGGCCAGAGAACTTCATTAAAAAAGAAAAAATAGTGCTTGGTTTGAATGTTCTCAGCCCATCTTTCCTCACTGCTTGTGAATTAGTCACAAGCAGCGTCCTCTGTGCTGGTGATCAGAGGATGCTTACTAGGGGGGGGTGGATTTGTACTGTACATGCATGCTAGAAACAAGCGTTTAGCAGTGTGAGTCAGCCTCCGGCCATCTCCTTTAGCCAATTCGTTTCTTGGCTTCGTCTTCATTTCAGTAGGACGCCTTTGGGAAAAGAAAAAAAAATGTGCTGACTCTCCCAGGTGATTTCATTGTGCTGCAGTGAAAAGATTCATTGTAATCCCGATGGAGGTGTTGCACAGGCCCTGTGCTTTTTACCATCAAAAGTAATTTGATGTTTTCATTTAATCTATTTTTATCCTCTATATTGCCTCTCGTATCGCTAAAATATGGTACTATATATATTTATCATAATACCTTAAGGTATTATGAATTATCGCAGCCTCCTTGAGTCACAGTTTTGCATCTTAATGATGGTATTTTAATTCAAGGGCTCAAAGCTGTCCTTTCGTCTTAGAAAGTGTTACATTACCAATAGTTGCAGCTTGTGTCAGCACAGCCATTGACTGAGGCGCTGAATATTTTATGAGTAACTAGAGATCTCGGGTTCAACTCTTTACTTATGAAGACAAAGCAAATTGAAATGTGTCTATGCAGTGATGGAATTTTTGACTGTTAGAGAATTAAAGGTTTATGTCATAGAAATGTATGCATGATACAAAACGTATGTAACAACTATAATAATTTCATCCTGATTATCTGAAGGATGTTTCTGCAACCACTATTCCATAGTTTGGTTAAAAAACAAAGTCCTTCATTTCCATAAAAGCTAGAGGCATAACAGCAGCTCTTATGAATAATTACGATGTTTACAACATGCAAATCTTGATGAGATTTTGCAGTTTAGAGAAAAAAGCTCCATTAGGAAAGAGTGTAATGGTCCGAAACGTGCATAAAATTGACAATTGAAAGCTTTAATGCCACCATCCACAGTGTTTCATTTTCAAACTGGCAATCCGAATTCGCTCAGTATTACTAAACCAAATGAAATCTTTAGGTTTAAGAAAAAAGAACACAACAAGAATACAGGAACATAATTTACTGTAGGCCACGCCAGGCTCTGTGCTCAGTCCACTGAGACATGAGCCGCTGTTAAACTCCTGAAACGTGTCCATGAATGTGTTGCACGAAAAGCTGGTAGACACTGAACCAGTCACAAATTAACCACACAGCTGTGACATATCTGGAAAACATCAAATAATGAGTATGCAGGGAGACCAAAATATCTGATAAACAGTAACCTCTGGGTCATTCCATGAAAATCAAATCTGAAAAGGTTCCTACCAGCCCCCCTCAGAATCAGCTCGTTTCTTTTTTGTTTGTTTGTTTTGGCTAAAGGTTATGTAGCATATTCATTAAATATGCTACATAACTTTGGCACAGCTATAAGTTATCAATATGTAGGTAAAAATGAGACCTTTCATGTGCTATAACTGTTTTTGAACAGACAACCTTACCAAAGGATATGATGGATGCTTTTGTTACAGTATAACAGACATTATGTTGGGTGAAGTTTCGACCCTGTAAGCCTGTAACTCTTTGAAGGTAAAATTGGGAGGCACTCACTGATATTTCAAGGGGTGACCCATATATTAAAAATCGGTGCTAGAACATGTATGACTGCCTTACATAGGCTTAATCAGATTCAAATTACAATATTTAAATAAAAACTCACTCATCATATATAAATAGCAACATTGTGTGATCTTGCCACAGTCACTCAGTATGTTTTTCTGTTCTGATATCCTTCCAACTCCATAGATCCCAGCAGTGGCAGTGATGACACACCTCAGCATAAAGCCACAGCACCACCCAGAGAAGCCTCCCCTGCTCAAAGCCGGCCTCAGCCTCCCAACGCCCCCAGCCTCCAGCGGCGCAGTCTGCCACCACAGCACTGCTCCCCACTCGGTACAGCACTTTAGCACACAGCCAGGGGAAGCAAGCGATTGTGTGTGTGTGTGTGTGTGTGTGTGTGTGTGTGTGTGTGTGTGTGTGTGTGTGTGTGTGTGTGTGTGTTGGTGGTGGTGGTGATGGAGATGGAGATCACTCCGACTGATAAACTGTAGCCTGCAATTCACACGTTTGATTTTGCTCCTCAGTAAAAGTCCCACATATTTTCACCCCTCTGATGACAGCTTCAATAACCTCTTATTGAAGTTACTGATGAGTTTTAAATGAAAGCCGGAGGGCAGAACAATTTACAAACGTTGATCTGTTGTGTTTTACATTTATTTTAAATGAAAAATGTGAAGATTTTTGAACAGCACACTACCAGGTAAAATGAAATAGTTTAATGAATCCCAATTAGTTTGAGTAAAATGACTTTTAGGGTTGCTGTCAAGCTATTATTTTATACATTTTTCTGTTTTTGTGAGGTGTTTCCTCACACAGTATTATTAGTGTACCATGTCCCCTCTTCTTCCAGTATTTAAACATGTATATTGATTTATGTAGTTCTTGATTGACAATAAGGGAGATAGTGTGTTTAGCAGAAAATAAGGGTTCCCAAACTGAGCTGTAGTTTATGAGCATGAAGTTGAGCTAGCAACATTAAACACAGCTGTGCTGTTTGTACTCAGACATTTTTACAGTGATGACAATTATGATTGCAGTTGAGAATATGATGACTAATGATTGAACGTCCATGTTCATTTGCTTTTTAATGTCCAGTTTGCTTATCGAGGTTCCAATTTAGGACTTCAAGAAGAATTAGTACAACATTTAAAATAGTAATTCTCCCAACTGAGCCATCTGCAGTGCTTCTTAACTGTTGCCTAGCATTGCATCACAGTAGGGGTACAGTACCATACAGTGGACTCCCCATCTGATCGTGCAGGCATCTTTGTTGTTAGCTGATGGATGCACAGTGGTGCTCATGTTGGTGTCTTTGCAGTGAATTTGGAGTATTGGTGTCATCCAGTGGCCACAGTTTGTATTTCTGGGTGGATCATCACCTGCTCCAGCTTCCTGCAGCAGAATCTGTGTGAACAAGTGGAGCAGCAGCTCCACCTAGTGGTCACTGCACCACAGTGACCATCACTGAGGCTTTTGGGTGCCTTTTAGCCTATCCCCCATCATACCATACATAGCATAATATTTTTCTATTTTTGCAGTCAGTTTTTATGCTTTCAGTTATACACAGATGTGACAAATTAAAGGAAAAAAATAACAAAGTGTCTTAGGTTTTGGAGCTCTGCTGGAGGGACAAGCATCACCCCTCATTCAGTGGGGAAAAAGCACTCTCATCTGGATGGCTCTTATCTTATTATGGTATAAATGTGATCACACAGAAGAACCCCAGAGCATAACATGGCCACCAAATCTCCTCACTGCAGGAGTCAGCGGTTCAGTTTTAGTTCAATTTGCCATCTGTCTGCACGTGAATATCATAGTTTATTTAATGGAAACTGACTCTGTTTTGTAAAGTCATGCATGTTTTATTTTAAACTTTGATCTTAAGTAAAAGACTAAAAAGAGTATTGTTCAAGAAGGTAATGCAACAAATATAGATTTATTAAATTTAGGGAAATAATATCTGTGAGAGAAAACAGAAAGTGTTTGTTTGTTTGTTTGTTTTAATTATGAATATTAACATTTTTCTTTTCTACACAGCTTCTAGGAGAGATTTGCAGAAGGACACGGAGGCTGAGCTGTCACCAAAGTCTTCCCCTAAAAGGTTTGCAGTGGTTTCACCCAAGCCACAATCCCCCGGTGAGTCAGCCCAGTCAGACTGCATACATTTAAACACGCTGCAAGCACGTAAGGTACACTTAATACTGTGTCTCTGGTTTACACCATCAGCTGCCACTGTAGCTTTAAAATTTTGCAGGCACATTTTCTTCCCATGTCACTCTTGCTCTCTCTCCCCGCACATCATCCCAGACTTCACCCATGGCACCGTGATGTTGTCATAGCAACAAGCCTCAGTAGCTCTAATGCTAGGACGGCTCCTTCAGGAGCAGCGCTGCTGGCTCAGATTACAACTGTACAAGTCAGCAGTTTAAGACCACACGGGCCAAACAGTGCAGCTAATGAAGGTTTTCATACTGCACAAATAATACAGTCATACGGGGGAAGTGTGACTGTATTGATGCTGATTGTTCTGATCACTGAGCAGATGATTAACATTAAGTTGTCACTGTGGCAGCAGATGAACCAATGAAGATCCGGGCAATGAGGAGTTCATTTATTTTATATCTGCGTGGGCTCAACATATAAACCAAAATTCATTTTACATTTTGTTTGACCAAAAAATATTTTTAATATCAGGAAATCCTGATGATTCAATAGCTGGAATTAATGGTATTGGCTTTGCTCTTTTGCATTATACAGTAGATGGCTTTAATTAATTATCAAAAATGATTAAGTCAATATATTTTGCACAGTTATTAAACAGCAGATTATCAAATACTGTTAATATGTAACTGAATAACAACTACCAATATTTGCTAGCGTATGTTTTGATAATATAAACTCTGTAATGTGAGATGGCAGCCATGGTTTGTACTCGTGCTGTTCTCGTTTTACCTGAACAAATGTTGGAAAGACATTTTACAACACTAGAATTTTAATAATTGTAATAAAATTATGACAGCAATTACATAAAGAAATTCACCAGTTTGATTTCACACACGTGATAATCTTTAGACGTGTTATATTGTTCCCTTTAAAAACGCTTTATTAAATCTGAGGAGAAATGCATCAAAATACTGCATTCGTGCTCCTGTTCTGTGTATCTGCAGTTCGTGGTCGGACAGCAGCAGCAGTTCTCGGCGCCGTTCGGACCGAAAGGGCGCAGGAGCTGGATCGTGCTCTGATCCAGCAGCTGCGAGAGCGATGCGAGCGACAGGCCCTGCAGCTGCAGACCCTTCAGGCTCAGTTAAAGAGGGCCTCGCTGTGCACGGACGTCTTCAGCATCACTACCCAGCACTTCTGTCACAAGGTAACATTTAGTGCAGGGGGTGTGTCACATGTTCAGCTTCTACTGGGTTCCTTTAAGCTCCGTTTAAGTTAGCTTTAATATCCAAGATGTGCTACTTTTTTTTTTTAATCTTAAGACAACTTTTCAGAACGTAATTCG